>NC_084930.1:13125000-13750000 GCF_958298935.1 Phragmites australis | reverse complement strand
TCTTAGTAACATAATTTCATTTATAGATAATATTTTTAGTCCTATTCTAATCTTGGAAAATCATAATTTGTAAACCGTAGCTCTGTTTTAATCCGTTCTTTCACCAAATTGTCCGAAATAGTGTAATCTTGTGATGATGATGTTTGTTGTGTGATGTTTGGTTCTTTTTATATCTAGGTGTTTATGTGTTGTTGTTTTTCTGCGTATGTTGTGAGTAGACGCTAATATTTTGGAGGAACTAGAAGGTCTACAGGATCAAGATTTTGAAGAATAAACTGAGTTCAGTGAAGGGTGTTCTTGAACATACTTATCCCAAATTTTAAATGTTTTATTTTATAAACATGCATGCTAATAAATTGTTGGGAATCCCAAGAGTTAGGCTTTACCCTAGTTTTCCCTTATCATCCTTGTCTCCTTAGTATGGTTTTGGGTTATGGAAGGGTAGATGATGCTTAGCCTTACTTTGGGATGGTAATCATGATTAATGTTCTACGAACTTGATAATGGTCCTACGCAACAATGATAAAATATGATGAAACTTTTATAGCAACATGGTATAGGGGTTTGAGCATGTGGTATGATGGGATGTATGGTTTGGAAAATGGTAGTCTTGCTTAAATATAAGGATCGGTTCATGGGGTGATCTTTCTGTGTTTATTGTAGAACCACAAGCTTGGTATGGATCAGACCTAGCCAATTAATTTGCTACTCTCAGCAAGTGTAGACCAGGCTGAAGAGCGGTGAATGGACAATGTCTTGAGATCCGAAAGGCGCAAGAGGCTTCTGTTGCTAAGGTGGAATCACGCGACGGTGAAACCTTAGTGGGTAGACTTGTGCTGAGTGGGAGCATTATAAAGGCTTTGTAGTGGATTCCTAGTGCAAACTCGGTTGTGTGTAAGAGTTATCTGTCAGCCAACGGATGCTCGGCAAAACGGGATGATACGTATTGTGGGTAAAGTACAATCTCTGCAGAGTTAAAACTTAATATTCAGTCGTGCTCACGGTCATGAACGGCACTAAAAACCTACCATGATTATAACTGGATGTTTTGGTTAGCCAGATCAACTGTGATGGTGGGAATCATAGTTGAGGATGATCAATCATAGTGGTGAGAACTATAATTGAGGATACAACCTTAGTGGATGAAACTTTAGTTGAGGTGTTGGTTAGTGGGTTAAGTTAAGATGGATGGAAATCTTGAGGTGGTTGGTTATTCACTTAATTTTATTTGCTTTTACAAATGTTTTTACTTAAATACCGATTTATGCAAAGGAGTCATTCAACCCAATCCTTGTTGAAACCTTTATATGCATACTATTCCTTCACAACTTGCTGAGTATAACGAGTGCTCAATCTTGCTATCCCCAAACACTCAGTTGGAGAAGGTACCGAGGAGTACGCTGAAGGTGGATCATTCTAAGATTCTTTCTATGTCGATGGTGCCTATGGGAGAGTTATAAAGGATTAGAGTTTTTATAGTTCGTTTAGTTCCGCTGCAGTTTATTTGGTTCTTCGACCCTTGAAGGTCACTTTTGTAAGACGATTAATTCGATTAATTATGGATATTATTATGATTATCATCAATGAAGTCATTATATGTTGGGATTAATTCATGGGCTCAGCACATAGATGAGATTGGTTTGTCTCTTGAACCAGTCTCGACATAGGTGGTATCAGAGATATATTGACCTAGAACGCAACCATAGATAGCTGGTCAACCCTAAGAAGAGAAATTTTGAAAAAAACTAAAAGCTATGCTTAAGACAGCATAGCTTTTAGTTTTTTTCAAAACCTACATATAGAGTCTAATCTCAACGAAGTTCGACATTCCAACTGCGCCAAGGGATCTTGCCAAGGATGCTATGGGCCTTACTTACTAATATGAGACACCAAAAGAAGCCAATGTATGAAGGCACAAGGCAAGCCAACCACACAGAATGGTCCGTCACCGTCTTCGTCTATGGACGCCACGCACACGAGGGATAGTTTAGAGTTGCACGCACCTACACCATGGAGACAAGAAGGTCCAGCTTCAAAGAAGGCATATGAGACGTCGCCCGTCAAGCCCTCTATCGTGTGTACCTGGACTACAGAGCAACAACTAAGGACTCGCTGTACCGCTACGTCCCCATTCATGATAACTCAAGCCCAGATACTGGAGTTCGATACTATTGCAATGAAGAGAATACCACACTCCAGATTCATGTTCGACTCATCGTCACACTTGATCGTCTCTATGAAAGCACCAGGCAAGAACTGAAGGAGGTTCGCCATCATCTGGAAGAAGCTGAAGAAGAAAACATGACACTTCGACGTCGCTTGCGCAAATTCACTCCTACACCAGTGTCTCCCAAGCAAGAGAGCTCGCTCCGAACCTCTCTCCAGCTCAAGATCAGAGTACCCAGATAGTGACTCAGATGGAGGACCTATAACCCCACCATGTCTACTAGATAGGGAGCCCCCTGTTAGAATAATGGAGATCGATCGGTAGTGTCGTTTAGGTCGTTCTAGAGTTTTTGGTTCTTATGGATCTTATTGCTTGTGAGTGTTAGATGTGAGTTGCAAGATCACCTTTAGGCATCTTGTCTGCATCCACTTCTTAGAATTAGTGTTTGATGATAGTAAGTAATAAATATAATAAGAGTTTTTTTAAATCAATCTCTACAACATAGACATGTTCTTAGAATATTGTGCTTTCCTCTTATCAATGCCCTACTCTGCCAGATGGTCAACATCAGGAGCACCCTCGGAAGCAATAGCAACCACACAGAAACCCCACCTTCACCAGTACCTCCGATGACTATGGAGCAGCTTATGGCTATGCAAACCTAGATCTTGCAAGCGATGGCCCAGGCAATAACCAATATGCAACAGACTACTCAGAATCAGCCGCCACGACAGCCCCACTACCACAATCAGTCCAAGTTGGGGGAATTCATGCGGACTAATCCACCTACATTCTGCCACACTACTGAGCCGCTCGATGTAGATGATTGGCTTAAGACAATTGGGAAGAAATTGTTGGTCGCCCAATGCAATGATCGTGAGAAGGTTCTTTATGCTGCAAATCAACTCGACGGTCCTGCCGCTAATTGGTGGGATACTTTCTGCAATGCCCCAAAGGATCAGGAATAAGTCACTTGGACAGAGTTCAAGGAAGCTTTTCGTCGCCATCACTTGCTAGCAGGCACTATTGCCATGATGAGGAAGGAGTTTTGCAACCTGAAACAAGGGTCAATGTCAGTGAATGAGTACGTCAACAGGTTTACTCAACTCTCAAGGTATGCATCATAGGATGTCGACACTAACGGGAAAAACAGGAGCATTTCTTGGATGGATTGGTTTATGGAATGCAAGCTCAGTTAAGCACCCATGACTACTCAAATTTTCATCATTTGGTAAACAAGGCACTAGTATTGGAAGACAAATGCCGTATGCTCAGTGAAGATCACAAGAGAAGAATGGTCTCACAAGGACAACACTCAAGAAGTAACTCTCGCCCACGCACCATGCCACCCTAGGGACAACAGTAGTTATCCACTCAGTTTAGACCTTAAGTAGCAGCACCACATCAAGTGAGCCAGTAGTCTCGCTCCAACACCAGCTACAACACACCAACCCCGGCCAAGAACCCTAACCCACAGGCTCCAACTAGACATGCATGCTTCAACTGTCATGTGATTGGACATTATGCCAATCAGTACCAAAACAGGAAGCAGAACCAATCACCGAGTCCATTCAACTTGAACACACCAATAAAGACACCTGCTCCAACTCAGAACCGCAATCAGTATCAAACACCTGCAACACCTAACAGAGCCCAGCAGAACCATGTGAAGGGACACATGAACCACGTCTCCGCAGAAGAAGCTCAGGATGCACCTGATGTCATACTCACTATGTTCTTTGTCAACTTAGCCCTTGCATCCGTTTTGTTTGACTCTGGAGCCTCGCATTCAATCATTACATCCAAGTATGTGGCCAAGCATAGTTTGCTAGTAACAACCTTGAAACATAAGATGCTAATTAACTCACTTGGTGGAGAAATGAGAGCTAGTCTCTTCTGCCCTAAGTTAAACCTTAAATTAAGGGGGGTAGAGTACCCAGCCAACCTCATCATCCTAGAATCAGATGGGATTGATGTGATCCTGGGAATGGATTGGTTGGCAAGATTCAAAGGAGTGATAGAGTGTGCTAGAAGGGTAGTCACCTTGGAAAACGGAGAAGGCGTCAAGGTAGAGTTTGTGGTAGGCACATCGTCAGCAGAGCATTGCAAGTTGAACCATCTTGAAGGATCAACAGTGGACCAGATACGGATAGTCTGTGAATTTCTGGACATGTTTCCAGATGAATTGCCAAGTATGCCACCAGACTGAGACATTGAGTTTGTAATTGATCTTGTGCCTAGAACTGCGCCTATAGCTAAGAGACCCTATAGGATGCTCGCTAATGACCTAGCTGAACTAAAGAAGAAAATACAAGAGTTGTTAGAAACGGGTTATGTTCACCCTCGTACCTCACCTTGGGGAGCACCTATGCTCTTTGTGCAAAAGAAAGATGGAAGACAAAGGATGTGCACAGACTACCGAGCACTCAATGAGGTCACCATAAAGAATAAGTATCCTTTACCCAGAATCGAAGATCTGTTCGACCAACTTACCGGAGCTCGAGTGTTTTCGAAGATAGACTTAAGGTCGGGTTACCATCAGCTAAAGATTTGGAAGTCAGATATACCCAAGACAACATTCATCACCCAATACGGATTGTATGAGTTTACAGTCATGTCGTTCGGTTTAACTAATGCCCCGGCTTACATCATGTACCTCATGAATAAAGTTTTCATGGAGTATCTGGATAAGTTCGTAGTAGTCTTCATTGATGACATACTGGTTTACTCTAAGAGTGAAGAAGAGCATGAGGAGCACCTAAGAAAATTTCTAGGAAAACTTAGAGAACATCAACTGTATGCTAAGCTTAGCAAGTGTGAGTTTTTGTTAACATAGGTGCCATTTCTTGGACACATTCTATCTGCCGGAGGAGTTGCGATAGACCCAAGGTGAAAGATGTGTTGAATTGGAAATCACCTACCAACGTTACAGAAGTGAGAAGTTTTCTTGGTTTAGCAGGCTATTACCATTGTTTCATAGAAGGATTTTTGAAGATAGCCAAGCCACTCACAGAGTTGCTAAAGAAGAAAAGATGTATGAATGGACAAGCGTTTGTGAAGCGAGTTTCAATGAACTTAAGAAGAAGTTAACTATAGCCCCAGTGCTAGTGTTGCTGGATATCTAGAAGAATTTCGATATATACTATGATGCATCTCGACAAGGTCTTGGATGTGTTTTGATGCAAGAAGGACAAGTGGTAGTGTACGCTTCGAGACAGTTAAGGACTCATGAGAAGAATTATCTAACTCATGTCATGGAGTTAGCAACAGTGCTACATGCTTTGAAGATATGGAGACAATATATTCCTGGGAAAAGATGTGAAATATACACGAATCATAAGAGTTTGAAGTATGTATTCACCTAGACAGATCTTTATTTCAGGCAACGAAGATGGCTTGAATTGATCAAGGATTATGATGTAGGAATTCATTATCACCCGAGAAAAGCAAATGTGGAGGTAGATGCGCTAAGTCATAAAGTATACAGTACTATAGCTATGTTGCAAGAAGCTTAACCGACTTTGTGTGAAGGATTCTAACGACTTAACCTAGGTTTTGTCGTGGATTTAGAGGCAGTAACCGTAGAAATGGAACCTACTTTGGATGAGGACATCTAGAAGGGACATGCAAAAGATGAAAATATCAAAGGGATTAAAGAGAATATTGAAATAGGCAAAGCCCCAAAGTTCTCAGAAGACGAGAAAGGCATGGTATGGTTTGGCAAGCGCATATGTGTACCAGACTAGAAGGAGCATAAGGAGATAATCTTAAGAGAAGCTCATGAGTCAGCTTATTCTATTCACCCAAGCAGTACCAAGATGTATCAGGATTTGAAGGATCGCTATTGGTGGCCTGGTATGAAGCGAGAAATAGTCGAGTACATGGCAGTGTATGATATATGTCAGCGTGTGAAAGAAGAACATCAGAAACCAGCAGGATTGCTACAACCTCTGAAGATACCAGAATGGAAATGGGAATAAATTGGGATGGATTTTATAGTCAGATTACCTCATACCCAATCAGGCTATGATTCAATATGGGTCATTATGGATCGCCTCACGAAGGTAGCTCATTTCATTCTAGTTAAAACAACCTATAAAGGAGATAAGTTAGAAGAGCTATACATGTTCAGGATCGTGTGTTTACATGGGGTTCCTAAGAGAATAGTGTCGAATCGAGGGACCCAGTTTACCTCAAGGTTTTGGCAGAAACTTTATGAATCATTGGACACGAAGTTGAGTTTTAGCTCGACATATCACCCACAAACGGATGGACAGACAGAAAGAATAAATTAGATACTTGAGGATATGTTTCGAGCATGTGCTTTTCAGAATCACAACAATTGGGATAAGAACTTTTCATATGTAGAGTTTTTGTATAACAATAGTTATCAGTCCAGCTTACAGATGACCCCATTTCAGGCATTATATGGAAGGAAGTGTAGAGCGCCTCTACATTGGAGTGAAACTAGAGAAGGTCAAGTGTTTGGACCAAAAATACTCAAGGAAGCTGAAGAACAAGTCAGGGTAATACGAGATAAGTTAAAGACAGCCCAATCTAGACAGAAGAGTTATGGGAATAATCGACACCGAGAGTTAACCTTCAAGGTTGGAGATTATGTGTATCTCAAGGTCTCACCTTTAAGAGGACTTCATCATTTCAATGTTAGAGGCAAGTTGGCACCCAGGTACATTGGACCGTTTAGAGTGAGTGCTAGACGTGGAGAACTGGCTTACCAGTTGGAGTTGCCACCTAAGCTGGAAGATGTGCACAATGTGTTTCATATATCACAGCTGAAGAAGTGCTTGCGAGTGGTAGAGGAACAGTTACCTATGGAAGAAGTGGAACCACAAGGGGATTTGACTTATTCAAAATACCCAGTCAAAATTCTGGAAACAGCAGAGCGAGTAACTCGGAGAAAGGTTATATGTATGTGCAAAGTTCAGTGAAATCACCATACTAAGGATGAAGCAACCTAGGAACAGGAGGAAGACTTAAGGCAGAGTTCCCTCACCTGTTTGCAGATCAGCCCAAATCTCGGGGACGAGATTCCTTTAAGGGGATAGGTTGTGTAACAGCCCAAGTTCATAAAATCATGATAGTCAAAAACTTTTCCCAAAAGAAATAAAAGGGTTTTGCAAAATTAAATAAAATCCCTAAGTGTATTTGTGTGTGTGTGTGTGTCTTTATATATGTATATGCATATATGTGAATATATGTGTTATGTGTATAAATACATATATACTTTGAGGGCTATTTTTCTTTCTATAAAAATAATATTTTAGATATATGTGTGTATATATTGATTGCTCGATTGATTGTTGATTTTGTGAGCTATATATATGTGTAGTATATACCTTGTATGTATATATATATATACATGAGTAAAATAATTTTGAAAAGAAAAAAAAGATGTTAAGAATGAAAAGGCCAAAGCCATCTCTCTTTCTCTCCCTCTCTCTATTTTAGCCTGGTCCAGCCCGCCACCATCTCCCTCTTCTCACTTCTCCTTCTAGGCCAAAACCTAGCTCTTCAGCTGGCCTACCCCGACTCGTCTCCTACCTCCAGCCTCTGCTCCCTCTTCCCACTCTCTCACGCGCCGCCGTGCGCGTCGATGATGCCGTGTAAATCTAGAGAGAAAATGCCTAGCTACCCAATGCGATCACCAGAGTATCCACAAGCTCAAGCCAGGATCAATTTTGATAGAGCCTGAGCCAATCGTGCGCTGTGCACTTGAGTTCATCCACCGGCCGCCCTAAATCCTAAGCAAATTCTTGAGTTAGAGATAGAGATAGGCTTTGGATCAAAACAAGGAAGTTTCTAGAGCCTATGTGCGTGCTTTTTCCCATGAGATAGAGTCCTGAGCGTGTTTGAACTATGGGAATCGAGTTCGGATAGCCACCACCACCTCTCTTTCAAATTCGACTTGAATTCGAGATAAGGAGGCCACCCGCCTATATATATGTCACCCTAGAGCCTCCCTAGATCATCCCAAAGCTTTTGCCCAACTTTTTGCCGAGAAATCGATGTCCAGAGCCCTCGCCAACAAGTTCTGAAGCTCCAAGCAGCTACCCACCTTCACTAGCCTCAACCACGCACCGCCAATGACTACCCATAGCCCTGTCGTGTTCGCAAGGTTCCGAAGTCCGAGTTCCGCTGCTCACCGGAATAGCAGAAGGCCGGTGACGTGTTTTCGACCATATTTCGACGGGTCGCCGCCTCCTGGGAAGTCACCACCGCCGTTGTCTATGGTCGGGAGAGGAAGAAGCAAGGTGAGCTGTCTAATCAATAGCTAATGACTGAGATTAGAAGATCCTCATACCCCTTCGGTAGCCAATCATGAAGCGCCACGGGTCTCACATAATCCCAGTCAGCCTCCTGGCACGTCATTCTCCAAGTCAGCTAACTGCGTTAGCGATTATGCGTACGTGTCATGCCACGTCAGCCCTAGTGCTCAATCAGCAACCAGTCAGCATTTGTTTTTCTTTTTAATTGTTTTAATTGCTTTGATGATGTCATAATAGTTAAATATTACGCAATAAATAGTTTGCAGTATTAAAATAATTCTAAAAATATATAATCAATAGGAAATAATGTTTGAAAATGTTTTATAATGTTTTATAGGTTTATTTAATTTCATTTAATGGTTTTAAATAGTTTATAATTCATAAATGCTAGAAAAATTCAAAAAGATCCTAGAAAATCATAGATGGCTTTGGAAAAATCCTAAAAAATTCCTTGCAACATAATTTCATTTATAGATAATCTTTTCAGTCCTATTCTAATCTTTGGAAAATCATAACTTGTAAATCGTAGCTCTGTTTTAACCCGTTCTTTCGCCGAATTGTCTGAAATAGTATAATCTTGTGATGATGATGTTTGTTGTGTGATGTTTGGTTTTTTTGGATCTTGGTGTTTATGTGTTGTTGTTTTTCTGCGTATGTTGCGAGTAGACGCCAACGTTTCAGATGAACTAGAAGGTCTGCAGGATCAAGATTTTGAAGACCCAACTGAGTTCAATGAAGGCAAGTTGTGTTCTTGAACATACTTATTCCAATTTTAAATGTTTTATTTTATAAATTATTTGGAATCCCAAGAGTTAGGCTTTACCCTAATTTTCTCTTATCTTTCTTGCCACCTTAGTATGATTTTGGGTTATGGATGGCAATCATGATTAATGCTCTACGAACTTAATAATGGTCCTATACAACAATGATTAAATATGATGGAATAATTTTTGTAGCAACATGGTATAGGGGTTTGAGCATGTGGTATGATAGGATGTATGGTTTGGAAAGTGATAGTCTTGCTCAAATCTAAATACTGGTTCGTGGGGTGACTTTTATGTGTTTATAGTACAACCACAAGCTTGGTATGGGTCAGGCCTAGCCAATTAATTTGCTACTCTCAGTATAGTGTAGACCAGGCTGAAGAGCGGTGAATGGACGATGTCTTGGGATTCAAAAGGCACAAGAGGCTTCTGTTGTTGAGGTGGAATCACACGACGGTGAAACCTTAACGAGTAGATATGTGCTGAGAGGGAGTATTGTAAAGGCTTTGTAGTGGATTCCTAGCACACACCTCGGTAGTGTGTATGTGTTATCCATCGGCCAACGGATGCTCGGCAAAATGGGATGATACGTCTTGTGGGTAAAGTACAACCTCTGTAGAGTTAAAAAATAAATATTTAGCCATGCTCACAGTCATGAGTGGCACTAAAAACCTACCATGATTATAACTGGATGTTTTGGTTAGTCAGGTCAACTATGATGGTGGAAATCATAGTTGAGGCTGGTCAATCATAGTTACTATGATTGAGGATTCAACCTTAGTGGATGGAACTTTGGTTGAGGTGTTAGTTAGTGGGTTAAGTCAAGATGGATGAAAATCTTGAGGTGGTTGGTTATTTACTTAATTATATTTGCTTTTTCAAATATTTTTACTTAAATTCTAATTTATGCAAAGGATCCATTCAACCCATTCCTTGTTGAAACATTCATATGCATACTATTCCTTCAAAACTTGCTGAGTACGACAAGTGCTCACCCTTGCTATCCCCAAACACTCAGTTGGAGAAGGTATCGAGGAGTACGCTGAAGGTGGATTGTTTTAAGATGCTTTCTACATCAATGATGCATGTGGGAGAGTCATAAAGGATTAGAGTTTTTGTAGTTCGTTTAGTTTCGCTGCAGTTTATTTGGTTCTTCGACCCTTGAACGTCACTTTTGTAAGATGGTTAATTTGATTAAGTATGGATATTGTAATGATTCTCATCAATGAAGTCACTATGTATAGGGATTGATTCCTGGGCTCAAAACATAGATGCAATTGGTTTCTTTCTTGAACCGGTCTCGACATTCTGTCAACTCTATCATCTCAAAAGGTTCTCTAGCAGCAGCTCTCGTTCCACCGGCTTCGCCGTTAGGAGTGGGGCATCTAGTGGGTATCTACCCTTTTCACCCAAGACTTCCTTGCGGGGTGGCACTTGCATGGGTTTTACTACCAATGTGAGGTAAAAAATCCCTCGAATACCAAAACACATAGGTGACAAAGAATCCATGCTGGCACTTGAAAACCCAGTGTACAAATGAGATTCAAGCGATCCTTGATAAGATTAAGGATCTAGGGGAGCGAAGGTTAACTGCATGGGATATGGTGCTTGACTTTATCTGACATTGGATCAATCCCCTCAAGGCCAAGGACCACCCGACTTGGGAATATACCGGGTCTTTCGACCTGACTAGGGACACAACACATGGCAAGACATCACCCGGATATCTTTAACCTTTTCCTCTTCAATTATATAAATTGCTAACGAGAATCCTTCATCATAGATGCAGTCCTCTTGAAAGATGTTGTCTTCTAGAGGGCTAAATTTTATTTCGCTGATTAATACCCTGGGCGACACGAGCAAGTCCCAAAAGCACTGTGTGATATGCCACCATACGTCAAGAGTAAGAAGATCCTGGTAAAAACCCCTTCTTTCATTTTAGATGACATGCTAAGACATTCGACTTTTAAGTGCTAATCATGACATACAATCATTGTAGGAATCTCCTCTGTTCGAGTCATCATCATGGGCATGTTTATCTCCTAGCCTCTCCCATCTTGTAGGAACAAGAGGAGTTAGAAGAATAAATGTTCGAACAGGACATTAGCAACCTTCCTTGGCAAGTGGTTGGCTACTGAATCATCGGGGTCACCCTCCAATCAGGGGAACATCCTGGCAGCAATCCACCCAACGAAAGGCAGTGGGTCGGCCAATGCTTCGGGAGGAACTCCATCACCCTCACAGCCCTTCTGTCATTTCTCCACTTTAAGGTACAATCCTTACCAAGGAGGACTTTGGTCTTCTTTTATTATCCCTTTCCTTGTTCATTGTACTTGGAACATCCTTTGTTCTCTAGCTTCCTGCCCAAGGATGGAGGCCTTGGGGCGTCATCTTATTCATCTCCCGTTTTTTCTCCTGCCAAGCAGACTGAAGTGGATATGATCCTTGTAGTACACAATAGATTCCTAGAAATAGATTTCTGGCTCATTTTATCTCATGGCAATTAGGGATATGTTGTGTAGGTGTAGAAACCTTGATTTAATTATCCTATCTCTGATGTCCTCATAAAGTGAGTAAATAAAAGAGCACAAGGGTGGATTGAAAAGGGTCCCCGGGTGGGCTTGGGCACACCCAAAATTTTCAAAAACTAACGGGTCCTTGCTCAAAGCGAAGTGGTCCATCCCCTCTCCTAAGCCCAAGTTTACAATGGCACTTGCCCTAGCAGTTCAATAGCTTGTTCTGCCACTGCATCTTTGCTCTCACCTTACAGTCGCTCTTGGCCCTCTCCCTAACGGCAATGGCAATGTGGCACATGCGCACCTTCTAGAGTCCGCCCAAGCCCTGATTGTCGGCACTACCGCACACCCGATCCACGCCCCTCGCTAGCTTGCCCTCATGGCAACCCGCCCACCCACGCCCGTGAGCTAGGGGCTAGGGTGGCTGCACCCCTACAGGAAATAGCCTCACTGCTCATCCGATTGGTCATCCCGTCAGTTTGTTGCCCGCCCTCAGCCCTCGCCCAGATGCCCAGTCCGCATGACTGTGTTGTGCTGTCACCCTGTTGTCTCTGGCAAGAAGCACGCCCACCACTCTACCAATCACCAGAGGTGAGAGTTCAATGCTTGACTGCTTGTCAAATGTCAATTAAACTGAGCCAAATGGAAGGTGCGAATTAGAGTTTATTGGTGTTCGTGCAGAGTTAATCTTTAGACATTAGTTCTAAACTTGCCCTAAAATGAACTAAAAAAAATATTGCTCTTTGGAGGCATATTATGAATATCTTATACCTGTAGATTGATTGATTAGAATATTGGAGTAATGACATTCAAACTATTTATGGTTGATTGGTTGTAGTTGTAGATTCTCAATTGTGAAGAGAAAAGTGATCCAAGGGGATATTTTGTCATTCTTTGGGATACCAAAAGCATAAAGAAATTCATCTATTAAAGAAGAAGAATCAACATCGGGGGCAATGCTTCAAATTTGTGAAGGGCAAGGAGGGGAATCACAATAAGCAAGAGCAATAGAAGACCATGAGAATGGAAGTTGGAATCTATTGATCCCTTCACTTCCATCTAAAAACATGCCACCTCGATAATCTCATCCAAAATCGCAAGAACAAGAGATACCTGCACCCAAAATCAGTGAAGAAGTTTCTAATTGAGTTCATAGCAATGAGGCTGAAAGAATTTATGATGTTGAATGTCTTCCACAACATCTGGGGAAAAGGATGCCCATCTCAAGCTACAATGTTAGTGAAGAAGTTTCTAATTGAGTTCATAGCAGTGAGGTTGAAAGAACTTATGATGTTGAATGTCTTCCACAAGATTTGGGGAAAAGGATGCTCATCTCAAGCTACGATGTTAATGATCAAGATACAGGTCGAAGGGGATATATTGCAAAAGGGCCTTGTGCACATGATTTTCCCACAACACTGATGTCAAGTATATCCCGTCGCTTCAATGTTAAATGGTTTGACAAGTACCATTGGATTGTATATAGCGTAGAACAAGATGTTGCCTTTTACTTGGTCCGTTACTTGTTCAAGGATGAAAGCAAAAAAGAGGGAGGTGATAGTTTTGTTAAAGGAGGATTTAGGAATTGACATAGACATGATGTACTTGAGAAACATGAGCATTGTATAGAAGTTTTTCACTCTAAAGCTCAAGAGAAATTCAACTTATTTTTGAAACCTAAGGCATCAATTGATAATGCTATTGTGAAGCATACAAAAGAGGACATACTTTTGTACAAGGCTAGGTTGACCTACTCAATCCAATGCATAAGGTTTATTTTGCGCCAAAGATTGGCATGTCATGTACACGATGAAAGTGAAGAATCTAGTTACAAATTAAGTAAATTTTCTTGAACTATTGCCATGCCTTACTAAGAAAATAATGAGAAAGTTGCAAAGGTTGTCTTAAAAAATGCCCTAGGAAAACTACCAAACGACTGCTGATGTGATGCAAATGGATATTATTAGTTTTTTTGCCAAGGCAACCACTAGCTACATAATTGAAGAAATTGGTGTTGATACTACTCAATTTTAGCTAATGAGTCTAGTGATGTGTCCTAAAAGGAACAACTAGCTTTGTGCTTACGTTATGTTGATAAACAATGAAGGGTGTGTGAGAGGTTCCTTGGAGTTATTCATGTGGCTGATACTACTTCTTTGTCACCAAAGAAAGCAATTGAATTTTTTCTTATGGAATACTCATTAAGTCTTTCTAAGTCCATGGGTAAGGATATGATGGTGTTAGTAACATAAATGGTGGAATTAGTGGGCTAAAAACATTTATTATTAATGAATATCCTTTTTCTTATTACATCTATTATTTTGCACATCAACACCAATTAGTTCTTGTTGTCGTTGCAAAGGGCAATGCAAATTATGAGTGGTTTTTTAATGAAGTGTCATATTGCTTAATGTCATTGGAGTTTCTTGCAAGCACCATGAAATGATTAGAAATGTTAGAACTCAAGAGCTTTTGTAACTATTGGAATTGGGTGATATTCAAAGTAGAAAAGGATTGAATCAAGAGATGTAATTGTCTAGACCAAGTGACACTTGTTGGAGTTCTCATTACAAGATAGTTTTGCACATTATTGCTATGTATTCTACAATCCATAAAGTACTTATAAAGCTAGTAAAGGATCACCCCCCCCCCCCACACACACACACACACAATGATGATTGGGGGGAAATTCATGCTATGTGTGGAGCATTTGAGTCATTTGATTTCATTTTCATGGTACACTTTATGCTAGTCATACTTGGATACACAAATGACTTGTGTCAAGCTTTGCAAAGGAGAAACTAATGAACCTTGCCAAGTTTTATCCCAAAGAGTTTTCAAGTATAGATTTGACAAAACTTTCTTTCCAACTTGATAACTTTATTATTGACATGAGAAGTGATGGTAGCTTCAATGATCTAAAGACTCTTGGTGAGCTCTCTTTTAAGCTTATTCAAACACAAAAGTATTTGACATACAGCTTGATATATTTGCTTCTCAAATTGGTATTGCTCCTACCGGTGGCTACAGCGAGTGTCGAAAGAGTATGTTCTATTATTACTTGTGTGAAGAACAAATTGAGAAATTATGGGTGATCAACTATTGAATGATTGTCTCGTGGCATTTATAGAGCAAGACATGTTCTTAAGGGTTAATGTTGACGTGTAATCAAGTTCTTTTAAAATGAGTCATCGTTGTGCCAAATTGAAGTTGTATTTTTTATATAATTTGCAATCTATATTCAAGTAAAACCAACTGGTATTCTAATTTGAACAATTTGTTTTTAGATAATTTGCAATCTATATTCAAGTAAAACCAACTGGTATTCTAATTTGAACAATTTGTATTGAAATTTGCTTAATTTGCACCTTAATTTTATTGGATTTGTGATATAGTGCATATGATATATGATATGTCGTGTTAGAACAGGTACACCCTTTCAATTTTTTCAAGATCTGCCACTGAAAGAGTAAGACATGTTTCAAGCTAGAGAGGGACGCACACTCACCACCACCATGCACCCATCATGAGAGAAATGGGGGACATGACAACTAGATATGTTTGATGGATATGTAGGGCATCCAAATTTAGGTCTTATCAGTGAAAATTATCCTGTGTAATTGTGGTGCTGGAGGCTGATGGCTGTTGCAAATGAACTGCCACCACCGAGTGCACATGCACCCTGAGTGGATGTCCATCCATGTCAAGCTTTTGGTGCCCTCCAAGCATATTTTCTTTTCCTTGGATGGTTGTCCTGTACTATTGTCGAAGCCAATAATTGAGGTAGAGTTTTTTTTTTTTTTTGCTTCTTTTTGGTTCTTTTGTCATGAGATGCCATAGTACATGGAACAGACCTAAGATTTGGGGCCAAAGATGTGCCCATGGAATTGTGATCTCCACCAAAAGCAAAACCAGCTTTGCAATGTAGATGGATTCTCTAACATATATGCTAAATGATAGCGTTATGTGTTTTTTTTTCTGTCTCACTATCTGTAGCTTACAAATTTTTTTTAAAAAAATGGTATACTTTCTATATAAAAAAAGTGATTTTGTGGATGCACGTAGTTGGTTTGTTTTCAAATTTTGCTATCAATTTTTCTGTAAATATTTAGATAGGGAATGTTAACATGATATTTTTTATCTCAAAAAATAATTTATTATTATTGTTATTACTACTATATAGTTTTGATAACGTTTATAAACATACGACCAGTGCTGAAAGTCTGTGTCAATATCGAAATGTCACCTGAATTGTTTTTACTAGCTAGAGAGAGTATAAGATCTTAGATGTCTCCTGCCCATTGAACTAGCATTGACATGTATCTGTATCTGCTTCTAAATTGGCTTGAATATTAAAGTTTGTATTTTTTTTAAGATAGAATCAGCCTTGTTATCATCAATCTTCTTTCAGCAAATTTGGTTTTATCCTTTCTCGATACACTTCCAGTAATATTTAATAAATATGAATAGAAATTATAACGTACAGAAAAACTACAAAGTTTGTATCTTCCACTAATTTTTGTTTTCTTCTCCACATACATCTATACACAGTTATCAGTCGTAGACAAAAGACGAATGAAGATGACATGCATTACTTTTTTTTTTAACGACCGGACACAGAAAAGTGTCAATTTTTATTAATAAAACAGGAATAAATACAAGCATATAGCCGTGGGAGGCTGCATATAGGGAAAAAAGGACAATGACTGCAAACTAGTTGGCGGGATAACCAAAAACTAGCAACAGGACTGCATTACCTTTTCCTGAAAGAAAACGTGCATTACGTTTTCAACTATTCATTAGTTTGTTCTTCCCAGGTGGTGGTCCCGATAAAATTCCCTTACCATCTCTTCAATATTTTTTCATCATTCATATCTTCTTCAGCCCGACTATGACAGTATCATGGATATACATACATGATATCCCCATCGAGTTGCTTTCAAGCTAGACTGTAAGTTAGGTATCACTCGCTATTCGTGCACGTAAGCGAGTACCTAACGAATATATCGGTACTTACTCAATTGAAACGTCGGTATGTTAAGTCAATTATGCAGGCCAGTGGACTTGTGAAGCAACGATGTATTGTAGATATCCCAACAGGTCCACGAAACATCCATGTTGATGGAGTCTGACTGAAATTAACGATTAAATATTATGTCGTTCTTAAGCTATATGCTCTTGCATACATGTCGTATATAGCACTAAGTTCGATCGTATAATACATATTCTTCTTTGCAATAATACCCAAGCCCATTCCACACAAGAAAATTGAGGATTTCAGAAACGATCCCTCTGTTAGTGTGTTTTATGACAACAGGAAAATCTATGGGAAACTGCTAGATAAAATTTAGTTTGGAACATGTGAATTTATTATGTGTATATAGTTTTCTGACATGTTCCTATGCTTTAAAGATAGACACTGCTAACTAAATTGTGATCTGTCATTAGAAATTCTTTTAATTTATATGGAATTGTGAATTTTGCACATGAAAGAGCTTTTCATAATATAAGTTAGATCATAGGATGGATACATGTAGACAAAATGTATTAATTTTTACCAACATCATTTGTGTGTATTCACATAAAGGAAATCTGAAAGTTTTATGAGTATACAGGTCTTGAATATTATTATCATTATCTATAAGAGTACTCTGATATTGTTGACATTTCTGATTACTATTTAAATTATACTAAAATGCGAAATGTCTTTCTATTTTTTGCGATGTTGTAAATGCAAGCTTTTAGTGAAAGTTGTAAATGCAAACTATTAGTGAAAGTCGCATTCCAGTGATCATGCTAATTTATAGATTTTCTATTTCTTTATCAAAGGGATCATGTAACCGACACTGATTACTGTGATCATGCTAAAGTGATCATGCTAATTTAGTGAAAGTTGCACTCCCGTGACTATTGCAGATACCCTCATCAGTGTCAGTTCAAAATTACCATCAGTTGTAGGTTTTGAACCGACACTGATTACTCGGCACTGATAGTCACAGACCATCAGTACTGGGTATGGAACCAACGCTGAAAATTATTAACAATGCCGGTTTATTTTTACCAACCGACACTGATAGATATTTCTTGTCCTTTTCAAAATGTGGTGGTTGCCGCCAATACCGTGTCATTTTCAAATTTTGACCGTTTCTGGTAATAGTATACGGTATATTTATAGACACGCACATATAAATTTAATCTACGAGACGTCAAATTTTATCGCAGCATATCTATACAAGCACATATAAATTTCATTTCTAAAATATCAAGTCTCGTCACAGTATATATATACCGCATACATGTGAGGTTTCATTACAATAATGAAAAAGAATTTAAGGTTTCTTGCTAATCGAAGGTTCTGAACTATGCTTTTTCTTATTGGATGAAGGTAACGAGAGAGAGGAGCCAAATTCATGGAACTGGCCGGCTGGACTGATGACTTGGTCATTAATGAACCCGATAAGTTGTTCTTGAAGTACGTTGATTTCAATGGCCATGAGTTGATCTCTAGACAGCACGAGGAGCTGCAATTTCAAGAATTGAAGAAATCAATCCTTATGAACATGTGTTGGACCTAAAAATTAGTCATCAAGATGTATGTCGCATACCTCAGCGTCGACCACCTGGTATGACACATCCCTATTGAATCCGTGCATGAATTCTATTACATAAAAATCACATAAATTATTTCTCGGGTCCTCCTTCCTACAAGGAAAGTCATTCTTTTGCGAATGGTCAGTGTCTAACACTCTTCTTGATGTATCATAGGTACACTCTACATTTGTGTGATTATTACCGTAAGTAGACTTAGATTCAATCATTGCAAAAATTACAAGAGTAATAATGAAATGGTCGGGTTTTACCTTTGTAGCAAGTCAATGACATGTTGGTAGGTTTCTTTTGGATTATTTTGTGAGTCAAAGACAACGATTTTGCTAATATCTGGCTCGATGACAAGGAAGATCCAATGATAATTGCCCATATGTCACCATAGGTTAGTTGGTCCTAATTTCTAATTATGTATTGCTCAAAAAGTGTAGAACATTCTTGAAGGGAAACACATACCCAAAGTGGTAGGGAAAAAGTATGTATTTTTTCAATTGTAGCTCCAGAATACACTTTAATGCATAGTCCTCGGTTCCTTTTGAATCTAGTTGCATTATTGTCCAGTTTACATGATGTGGGTCGATGAATCCCACATAGTAAGTGCCCTCTGTCCTGCATCTTTGTACCTCCATTCTACATAAGGAATAAGTTAAGATATTCAATCCAATGGTACATGAATGTATATTGTGAATTATACATATACAATACTTACAGAGTCCAACAACTCAAGATAGACATGTCGAGGGTATCTTGCTGCTATAGTCCATACATTTCCTCAAATAATATATAAATAGAGTCATTCCCGTGAAAGAAATCTCGATCCTTGTATCTAGCCTCGGATATTTCTCTACCATCCCGCGACTCCTTCATGTACCATGCATAGAATTTCTGAAGTTGATATATCAGTCTGCCCCACACGTTTGGTGCGACCAAGAGTTCGCCCAACTTAAATTACCATCTCTCGACTGCTTTTGGTGTCAGGGACTTGTCTAGAAATTGCTCTTTTATCATTTTAGCATCTTCAAGAAATATTTCTAAATTTTGTTCTTGTCGTATATGTTCGATAGAAGATTCCTTCAAGTATTTCTTGCTTTTCATGCGTGCGTAGTCTGATTTACTCTTACGCTCAATAGGTTTGGCCATCTTCAAGAGAAACTTTAGTGTTTCTGCATGAATTGGTATTTTTTTTCTCAGGCTTTAGCTTTTGAAAGAATTTCTTAACACTGGCATCCACTACGCTCTGGTTTCCTCTGGCTTTTGTTCATAAGGCAACTTCTCAAGTGCCCTTTGCTTCTGGGATGAAGCCGACTTCTGAGATGAACTCAAATTCTTAGATTATGCAGCTGTTGTCAACTTTGGAGCGGGAGGAGTTGCCTCTCTTGGTGGTGGTGGTGCTGACTTCGGAGGTGGAGGAGTTGGCTCTCTTGGTGGCACTAGTGCTGACTTCTGAGGGGGAGGAGTTGGCTCCCTTGGTGGCGACTTGCGTAAGGGAGGAGTTGGCTCTCTTCTGGGTGATGGTGGCGGTGGTGGCGACCATGGAGGAGTTGGATCTTTTCTTTATGATGATGGCGGTGGCAGCAACTGTGGAGGAGTTGGAGAAATTCTGTGTGGTGGGTCCAACTCTACATCAGACAACTGGTCTGTCTTATCTTCAAACACTATGTAGTGCTTAGACCACAGAATGAAGCCACCCACGTTTGATCTGAGCCTCTTGGAACCCTTCTCTCTAGGGTAATCCATGTCAATGTTACAGTACTGCCTTCGCACAAAGTCCACGTGGACCTTGGCATATCCCCGCGGTATCGGAAGATCGTTGAAGAGAGCTCCTTCCACGCATTGGTCGACCTGCCCCATAGCCACCATGGTGGTAATGTTCATGGTGGGCATGAAAAGCTTGCACACTTTGCTTTCTGTGATGTCATCCATGGGGTAACAGGCTGGTTCTTCTTCTGCAAACCCCGTGGATGTGCAGCTGCTCCGACGACCACCAGGGCTCACAATATATTCTTCGCCTTGCTACTGCCTGTTTCCTTACTGAAGTGCTTCTCTGATTTTTGCGTCTATCATCTGACACTCTTGTACAAGTTCTTATCATACTAAAGCCAGCAGCTCTTCCTGTTCTTCTCTCCTTCTCTTCCGACTCCTGTAACTTTCGGCGACTTCTGGGAATCCCTCTTTCCAAGGCACCACACCCTTGCCTCTAGTGCGACCTGGGTGCTCCTTAGTTCCCAGTGCCAAGGTTAGTTGGTCTTTCTCCCTTTCCGGCCTGAAAGGGCCTTGGGAAGACTGGGTGTGGGCATCTGTAATTTTTTTTGTCACTTCCTATTCTCTGTTGCTTTTGAAAATTAGGCTGCCATCTGCCGACAAAGTCACCCCTCTCCCGTACAAATAGTGCTTCGCTCGTTCAATCCAGTTGGCCGTCTGAGGTGTTGCATCACTGCGGATTACTTGTTCTTCCATCTCTTCCCACTCGTCATATTTTCTCACGTACCCACGCAAACCAGTTCTGTGGAGGTACACGTTCTTGTGGGAGTTGACCTTATTTACCTCACTTAGTCATTGTGCTTCCTCTAACTGTCTGTACTCTATGAAATTGTTCCAAAATGGTTCCACTATCGGATAATCATCCCATTTTGGTGTCCGTCCCACCAAGTAATAATTTCTCCATAGTTTACTCTTGAAATTCTTGAACTTTATGGCCATTGTAGATAGGGCACGACGCTTCACTGTGGCCATGTTGCATCCTTTAGAGTATTCAAACTTTGCCACCAATTTTCCCCACATAAGATCCTTGATATTATTGGGAACCACCCACATGTCATATTGTCTATCTCTCCAACTTCTATATGTGATTGTAACATGATCCCTCACTAGACACCCGATTGTTATTTTGAACGGCCCCAGAACAACTTTAGGTCTCGTGAGCTCCCCGACCGAATTGACCTTCGTGATGATGAAACATCCCTCGGGCATCTTGCTGGGACCACGTCCACTCCTCTCTTCTCCTGTCATCTTGTCACCCTATGGAGCATCAGCATCAGGATCGATTTGACCCTCTAGAGCATCATCTTTGCAAGCTCATCTTATACCGAGGATGTCTCCAACTCAAACTGATCCATGCTTGAGTACGCACTCGAGCTACCACCTCCTGTCTTGTCCAGCTCCATATTTGTAAGCTCATCTTATACCGAGGCTGGAGTCGAATCTGAGGAGGGGCCTTGTATCAGAAGGGGGACGGGACGGGGCCGTGCACAGTGGTTGGATTTTGTACGTGCCATTTCTATATAAAAATTTTAGACACAAAATCACTTGATTTAGAGTTAAAATTAATGAGATATGTAATCAAATTATGGTCACAGTATATGTATTGATTCACATTTAGTAAAAGGCCAAGTAAAAATTGCAGATGGTTAGTAAGTCATTGTCTTGCTCATGGACATGTGCTAGCTAGGTAGGTAGCTATATTTATCTACATATTGACATTGATGAAAATTTTGATGGAAGAAGATCCCAATCCCATAGAAAAAGACGCTTTCGATTTTCATATTAAGTTATATTTCATAATAGCTCACGACATATAAAGATCCTAGATATCGAAAAATCACGCTATCATGTCTCATAAGTAAAAACATAATATGTACAATGCTACACATAATAGAGATATTGGTGATTTGAATCATTGCTACACATAATATGTACACGACTTCACCTTATACAATCCGAACTAATTTAGCAAAGCAGACAATAACTATATAGCCAAAAAAACTTTCAAGCTCACATTCAATTTGTGCTTAGAGATACATCCTATTTTTGGTAGAATATGCAAGAATGATTATTGAAAGCACCCTATGCAGGATCTAGTAGACTTTCATTTTTCATAACAAATAAGCAACTTTTGATTGAATTGACTCATATAATATGCATATTTGCATTTTTCACAAACTTTTGGGAATTTGAAATAAAAAAATGAATATAGTCAATAGAAATTGGATCAAAACAACTCAACAAGGAACAGCATGCAAGCTTATTATATGAGTCAATTCAACATGGAGCGCTCGAGGTGGACGGAATAAAGTTCCCTTTGCTTTTGCATAATAGCTAGATTCAGACGATTGCTTCAAGTGCTTATTTGTTGAAGGCATGTCTTTCAGTAAGCACTAGCACATGTGTTTGTTTGTATGAACAAGCATTCTCGTAAGGTTATGCACATATGTAATGTATCAGGTTGCCCCTCAATTAACAAATACCAAACTAAAACAGTGGTACTAGGAATAGCAGTAAACCAATACATAACTAACTAGAAAGGAAATAGTAATAGCAATAGCAGATTGGTTTCAGTATTCTAGGAATAGTAGTAAACCAATATAAAGCAAAGGTTCTACATGGAAAGATAACAGTAGCAAAGAATTAGGGCTAGCAGATACAAACTATACAAAATTTTAAAAACATGCTTTTTGCCAGTAGACCAAACCAACCATCTAGCAGCAGCAACATTCAGACAACAATTAACCTAACTAGCATCTTAGTGGTCGAACTGCAACAACAACAACAATTTGAAAATCACAAATCTGAAGACTTCATAATCTCTAGACCACTCAATCAGAGAAAATTGCTTGCCTAACACCAGTAGAGGGGGCAGAGGGGGAAGGGGACGACGATGACTATGAGGGAGTGCCTTCGGCAGCTGGCTGCGGGGAGGAGTCAGCGCGTCGGCAGGAGGAGCGACGGTGTGTCAGCAGGAGGCGGCGGTCTGGGAGGATGCGGTCGTCGGGAGGAGGCAGTCGTTAAGAAGGAGGTGGTTGAGGAGGTGGCAGTCGAGGAGGAGGCATCAGGATGAAGCGGTGGCTGGAGAGGAGTTGTTCGAGGAGGCGGTGGCTGGGGAGGAGGCGGCGCGGTCGGGGAGGAGACGGTGATCGAGGAGGCGGTGGTCGGGGAGGATGCGGATGGGGGGAGGAGCGGCGCTCGGGGATGAGGAGCATCGGGAGGAGGAGGAGCGGGCGGAAATGGTGAATGGAGCGAGTGAGGAGAGCGGCTAAGTGTTGGTATATATATGTACAAAAGTATTAGTACCGGTTCTAGTTGCTAACCGATACTTATACATATATCAGTGCAAGTTCTAATTGGTAATCGACACTGATAAGCATATCAGTGCCGATTACTACTTAGAACCGGCACTGATAAATTTTTTTCCTAGAAATATTCTTCTATTGTTAAATTCGGCTAAAAACTTGAATAATACATAGAAAAATGATAAGAGTTGAGAAGAATATAAAACCAAATTTGTTGAGTTTGTATTACTGTCAGCTACATGATAAAATTACTTGCATACATGAAATGTGCTTGAATAAGTCTGTAATTTGTTAATTCCGTAAAGAAATTATGAAATATCCATATCCAAAAAAACATGTGAAACCAATTATGTTAAACTTAATTTTTCATACTCTTTACATGAAAATTAACGTTAACTACTGATTCTTGGTTAACTTTGTGATTTTTAGCTCTTCATTTGATTTTCTCCTTTTAATCCAATTTGAATTTTAACCAATTCACATAGGTCTGATTGCATGGTGTGGCACTCAGATCAGAACTTTCAAAAAGTTACTCTTCATCATACATGTCCTTGATACAAATACATGAAAGTTGCTTTCATTAAACGATTAATGCTTTGTTGTGGTCGCGCAACGTATGTAGCTAGGTAGCTTCCTCAGTCTCATCAATGAGAGGAAGTTCAACATTCTCTCCAAAAGTAGGCTGGTCATTGAATTTGTCGTGGTCTTCTTCATTGACAATATCCTCAACACCGACGATCTTTCTTTTTCCTTAAAGAACCACGTGATGCTCCTCCTTGATAGCTGGGCCCGGATCCTTTACATAGAAGACTTGTGCAACATCCTTGGCAAGCATGAATGATTGTTCTTTGTATCCAACGAGTTTGAGGTCCACGATAGTCATACCGTACTTGTCAACCTTTACTCCTCGTGAGAACCTAACCCATTGGCACAGAAATAGAGGGACCATCAACTCGCCATATTCAAGCTCCCAAATCTCCTCTATGAATCCATATTATGTTTCTCTATTGTCAGCGTAGTCATAGCATCAATACGGACACCACTATTTTGATTAATACTCTTGTCTTGTGCTCTCGTATAAAATATATAGCCATTGATCTCGAAATGTGCGAATCATAGTTGACGGGCCATTAGCCAGCAGTTCCAATAGAGCATCATCGGTATCCTTACCTGTCATGTGTTGATGTAACCAATTACCAAAATTATCTTTGTACTCTCTTGCGATCTAATCATCTGACTTCGTTGGATTTGTGGAGCATGGCATGCTCATGTGCATATTGACATACGGGCTCACTACAAGTGATTGTTGTAGAACTGCAAAGTGTGCTTGAGTGAATGAAACACAATATTTGATATGGATTGAAGTATGACCTATCATCCCTTTCCCCTTTAGCCTCCCCTTATAGTGACATATAGGCATAATAATCGTGTTTAGTTTCATGTAGTCAATGCAAAACTCAATGACCTCCTCTGTACTCCACCCTTGGGCAATGCAACCTTTCGGGCGACCTCGGTTATGAATATATTTCTTCAACCCCCATGAACCTTTTGAAAGGATACATATGATGCAGAAACACGGGGCCAAGGCTCTTTATCTCACCCATAATGTGAACAATTAGATGGGGCATTATATCAAAAAAAGGTCAGAGGGAAAATAAACTCAAACTGACATATAGTATGGATCACGTCTTCCTGCAGCTTTGCCAGTTTGTTCAGATCAATGACCTTCTATGAAATTGCGTTGAAGAACGAACACAACTTTACGATTGGGTCTCGGACCGGTAGAATACCTCTAATTACAACTAGAAGCATCTGTGTCATCATCACGTGACAATCCTGAGACTTCATTCTAACTAACTTCTTATCTTTCATGTTTACTAAGCTCTTGATATTGGAGGACTAACCCGTCGGGACTTTGACATCACACAAGCAACTAAACAGACGGATCTTTTCTTCCTTGCTCATAGTGTAGCAAGCTGTGGAAAGTTTCTTTTTGCAGTTATCTAATTATATGTAATGTAGGTCCTTCCTTAGGTTCATTTCTCCTAGGTCTAGCTATGCATTTAGTGTATCTTTTGTTTTCCCGGATATGTCTAATAAGGTACCAATTAAGCTATCAAACACATTCTTCTCCACGTACATGACGTCAATTGCATGTCAGACCATAAGATACTTTCAATAAGGTAGCAATCAAAATATTGATATCTTTCTCCACATAGGAGCATGTTGCCCAGCCGGGATTTTTTACTGTCTGGCCCCTTTCTAAGTACAACTCTAAGTGTCTTTATCATCTTAAATATCTATTCTCCAGTGCGAATCTTCGGAGCTTGATGATGCTTCATTGTCCCATCAAAAGCTCTTTTATTCTTGTGGTATGGGTGATCTGGACGAAGGAACCTACGGTGACCCATGAAGATCATTTTTCGACTGTTCGTTAGCCACCCCCGTTTCCTCCAAGCACTGAACACATACATTGTACCCTTTTAGAGTCTACCCTGATAGGTTACCAGGAGCGGGCCAATCTGAGATCGTTACAAACAGCATTGCGCGCAGGATAAAATTCTCACGTATGTACTCATCCCATACCCGTACGCCATCTTTCCATAATACAAGAAGATATTCAACCAATAGTTTGAGGTACACATCGATATTGTTGCCAGGTTGATTCAGCCTACTAATCAGCAAAGACATCATAAGGTACTTCCATTTTATGCACATCTAAGGTGGAAGGTTGTACATACAGAGAGTCACGAGCCAAGTGCTATGAGCACTTCTTGTCTTGCCAAAAGGATTCATCGCATCCGTACTCAACCCGAACCTTATATTCCTCACTTCATCTCTGAATTCCTTGTATTTTGAATCAAATCTCCTCTATTGCATGCCATCAGCAGGGTGTCTAAGCATTCCATCTTTCTTGCGCTGTTCGGCGTGCCATCGCATTAACTTGGCATTCGCTCTGTTAGCAAACAATCACTTCAAATGGGAGATTATAGGAAAATACCAAACCACCTTAACAGGGGTCTTTTCTTCTTTCTCTTCACCCCCACGCCATCGCTCTCGATATCATCAATGTTGTGCTTGTACCGTGGTGCATTGCAAACACGACATGCTTCCAAGTCTGCATCCTCGCCACGAAACAACATGAAGTCGTTTCCATATGCATGTATTTTCTCTACTTCCAATCCCAAGGGGCAGACAACTTGCTTGGTATGGTACGTATTTTAGGGCAACACATTTCCCCTTGGAAGCAATTCCCTCAAGAATTGTAACAATTCATTGAAGCCCTTATTGGCCCAACTGTTACTAGCCTTTATTTGCATTAGTGTTAGCACCACATGCAACTTGCTGTACTCATCTTTACAGTTCCGGTAAACAGGTGTTTTAGAGTTCTCTACCATGCACTGGAACTTTTGATGTGAAACTTTTGATGTTGTCTTTCACTAGTGAAGTCCCCTTCCCCTATCATGCAACATTTGATCTAAGTCGTCTTCATTGTTACCAACAAAAGTGTCCCCTCCATTGTTCTCGATAAAAGGTATCTTTAAATGCCGATATATCGAAGTCTTCGTTAGCCGTCATATCGTTGTTTATCTCTTCTTCGACTATTGGTTGCCCTTCACACCCAACATCTTCAAATTCACTGTGTTCAGTCCAACGGGTATAGCCAACCTTGAAACCCCTACGAATTAAGTGTGCATGGATCTTCTCTATGTTTGAAAACTGCTTCTCGTTCTTACATTCGACACACGAATAATATATATAGTGATCGACATACTTCCTTTTTTGCTTCTTGTACACTGCGACAGCCCTAAGAAAATCCTCAACGCCAACAAAGAACTCTGGCCCTCAATCCTTGTACATCCATGACCGATCCATCTGCAAATCATTATAATTAAACACATTCAACTTAAAATTGTTAAAAATTTTAAAATTTAGAACAAATTCATTGAATTATCTCACATCCTGATTGGTCACTATTTGAGGGCCCATCTCCTTCCAGTACTTGATCCTGGTCCAGAGACTCGCCTTCCAAAGGCTACCGTATCCGATTGCGACCTGTGGGTGGATGTGTCATTCCTACAACATAATATTCTATCAATTTTATTAAATTCACTACGTTGATTAATGAACAGAGGAAATCCACTGGATTATTATTTAAATTCAAGAATTTAAAATTATACGCAAACCATATACTAGAAAGTTGGAGCGAGATTTTAGGCGCATTTGCAAATACCTCCCTGATTTTTTATTCTTTGCAAGGATGCCACTCGAATGGCAGTTCTAGTAGTATTTTTGCAATTTTTAATGGCAATAATGGTTCAAGTAGTAGAAAATTTGTAATTGTCTATGGATTTTAATGTACGCACCCACATATATTTACATGTGACCATTAATCTACTCCTTAAATCATCTACAATGACAAAATAGCAATCTTTCTCTAATTTATATCATATTGGAGCTCTTTCTCATTCCAAAATTCAACACCAAGGAACAACCACCTAAATTCAAATCTAGAGCAATATAGCAACTAAATCCAACTAAGAATCAAATGTAGATAATCTTTATACATCTAACAATGACAAAGTTACAAACTTTTTCTGAATTAGATCTCAATTGTATCTCTAAATCTATAACCATAGAACAAGCACCAACCATCAACCCTAGAGCAATCTACCAAGTAAATCTATCAAAAAAATATAGATCATCTTATTAATCTTAGAGCACTTGACTCCTCCAAATCTTGAATCCTTCAAATGTTAAGATGGCAAAAATAGTGATCGACGTTGTTCTGGTGGGTTTGCGACGGCTCTGGTCGTGCTTTAGGGGCTCTGGTCGCTCTTAGGGGAGAAGGAGGGCTTTATACTATAGCACCTCATCAGTGTTGGTTGGTATATTGAATCGGTACTGATAGACAGTATCAGTGTCGATTCCGGCCACGAATCGACACTGTTAGTGTCTATCAGTGCTGGTTCTTAACTCCTCAGTGGTTATTCGCTCGCGGGAGTTTAAAAACCGGCACTGATACGTCAACAGTGCTGGTTACTGTTGAACTGGCACTGATAGAGCACTACATATGTGGTGTTTTGTAGTAGTTTAGGAACCGGTACTGATACGTTAGCAGTACCGGCCACGCTCGAACCGACATTGATGAGACGTTACTTATGACATATTCTATAGTAGTGTAAAGTTACATAAGGAAACATCTAGTGATGAATAATCAAAATATGTTTTGCAAACAATAAAGAATAATCAAATATAACTGAAGGACAGGAAATCGTGCAGAGGAAAATGAAACCTAAAAACAACTTTTGGTATCAACTACTAGCTAATATAGTTGCTATTGCACAAAGCTTGCAATTAAAGGTCATATCCCAAAGCTGTTTCTTACACCAATCAAATCTCTATTTGATCCCCACACTCAAATCTCCAAGCACACAAATCCTACCGAAGACGACCTGACCAAATCCAGTGTTTTCACTTTCTTGGGCCAACTTCGTGCAAAGTGCAAAAGGGTGCCTTTCACTGTCACAAGCTCATGATAATACCCAACTCAGAGAGCCCTTCTTTCCAAATGTTGTAAAGTAGTCGTCTAATTTGGTCACTTATTAGGTCTCCGATATCTTATCTTCTCGCACAAGCATACAAGATGTTTGGCATCACATTTGCATTATTTGTTCCAAGAAGTGGTCTAAAAGAAGAGCACAAAACCACTGCACCATCGAATGACTTGGATCTTAAATTATATCAGCATGCCATGTGAGGTGCATGCAAGGTCAGATGATTCCTACTTAACTATAGAAGCATCCATCCTCATCTCTTCTCCTTAGCAAGTACTTGTTAAACAATAGGAGCGTATAAAATAGCAGTATCAATTCGATCCGATATGAAGCATCATGATCATCTCCGTGAAGTACTCGTCAATGCCAACCTAGTATTAGATGCATAAGGCATCTGACCAGACCTAACTCAACTTCAGATCTGTTTAAAGTGCTGAGTTAGCTTAGGGTCAAGGTTTAAGGTAGCTGACTGAAGGCTGAAGCAGACATTGTAGAGTGGGAGGAGCACTTGTCTGAAAAATAAGCATGAGAATCGATTTGAGCCATTCAATGAGCTGTGGGTGGCAGAAATCCAGACAAGTTCTTTTTGCTAGAAGTGGAAGACTAGGGGCAAAAAAAAAGGAAATTAAAGATCATGGATAATTGAAAGAGTACGTCTGTAGATTATTACTCCCATCCATAGTTTATTTTTCCTATTTAAACATAGTTCTTAAAATATTTCTGCTATTACGCCATCCATTCTTAAAAAGATGTTGTTTTAGAATTTGTGCAGTCAAACTTTAAAAAATTGGCCATTCTATTAGTAACAAAGGTGTTAAGGCCTGTCTCATAAAAATGATATTAGTATTCCAAAAATGACAACTTAAGGAACGGAGGGAGTATGTAGCATGTTGACATTAAAATCTTCTAGCCTCAAGAGGTGAAAACTCGAGCAAAACATATCTTTCAAAAGCAACTCGAGAAATGTTGTTAAAGACCCCTCTATCATGAAGAAGCTAACAAACCTGTGGAATTAAATTCCTAACCAAAATAAAAGAAATCCAGTAACTTTTCAGTTTGACAACAGTTATGCTAGGGCCGGAATATATGGTCGAGTTCGGAGCCATAGCCAGACTCAAAGCCAATGAATGATGCATAATCAGCAACGAGATTCCAGGCCCAGATGTTATGCCCACTTGCCACGGGGACAAGGAAGCAGCAGCCACTCACAGATATTAGCTAGGCAGGAACACCAAATAGCATCGGTCCTTTGCAGGATATTATAGTTTAGGATCTCTCTTTATTCTCGATCTGATTCGATCAATTATTGATCCTAGCACAAGCAGATCGACTGTCTTTGCTCATATATATTACTACCTTGTGAATGGACATCTTAGTAAAAATTCACTATTATGAAAGTTACTAGTTTAGTCCTCGTTTGCGAATATAGTATTTTGCGAATATAGTATTCTGCGCGTGTGGGCGCGCATTATTATGTGGGCGCGCGAATATGGTGGGCGCGCATTATTTGGATCATCACCAAGCACCAGCGTGATACGCTGTTACGCACATAAATAACTGATCGAACAAGCTCCCAATGAAAACAGTTAGTGGCTGTTCACTCGAATATTATAAGCCAGATGAGGAAGGAGCTGGCTACTGATTAGTGCGAAGATAGGTCGTCCAACGTTGGCACTAGAGCATGAACCTTCCATAGAAACCATTTTTTTTAAAAAAAAAAAACGGGGACAGGGAGCTTCTGACACATAATCTTAAGAGAGGAGGCGGGCATTGGGTTTTATAACGGGTGGCGTCAGGCTCTACCAAACGAGTCGTTAACCTAATTGTCTGAAGAGAAAGTTGGTACCAGATCACTGACGATGTGAGCATGTTCATCTTTTAATTTGTACTTGACGATCGAAAGAGAGTAGCACCAAGGTCCATGCATAGCTAGTTCTTCACTGAATTCTAGCTGTGCTCGGGATATTAGTAGAGTTATCGGGCGATTTCGAAATGATGCCAAATGACATTTTACATTTCGATTCTTCTCCACTCTACCGGCGTCTGTCCATTTGGCTCATAGCACTCTTAATTTGCCTGCATTATTTACCGCGCTCTACCAGGGGTACGAACATCTAGTTGAACACTATGAACTTTTTCGTCCCTTTATTGTGGAGTAACCTGTTGATCTTGTAGCCCGCCAGGACAGGACAGCACCGAGAGCCAGATTTGCCTGCTCAAGACACCGTGAATGGTGAAGGCTTGGGTCAAATTACAACTGCGGCTCAGCTGCTCAATGGAGGACGACGACCATCTCGGATCGGACCGAGTGGTTGGTTGTTGGTCTTGTCCTAGCCTCCTAGGGCCTACTGGGCGCGGTAGAACCTCGTAACTGTATGTTTGGGCCCACAACTAGGCAGGGCCGAGCTGAGCTAATCTGGGCCTGGTCTCGCTCCTTCCCGAGCCCACGGAGCAAGAAGAGCTCATGGGCCGGTCCTTTCGTACGAGGCGTTGGAGCCATGGAGGTTTGGTTGTAGGATGGTGAGCAGAAGAGGTGTGTTAGTTTGTTCTTCGGTGAATACGTATAATTTTAGAAAAAAATATATTTAGTTATTTATATTTATTTTTTTAATCTGACTTTATGGTTGTAAATATACGTTTTAATCTGTTCTCAGTCTGATCTGATAGATACAGATTCGCTCATACAGACGGATCCATTTGTTAGCCTAGCCCGACGGATACAGTCTCGTTAATATAGACAGATATATTTGTCAGTGTCATAAAATCATTTTTATACGAGCAATCAATCGTAATCTCAACTTTTATACTGCTCATGCGGCCTTAAATTCGCGTAAACAAATAAAGACTCAGTTTAGTATATCCAAACCGATACAACCAACTAAACACTTTTTTCAATAAATATGACTTTGTTCAGCCAACTTTCACTCAAATAGAGTGTATAATACAGCTCTATGAAACACATACGACACTCAAACAAACTATATGATACAACTCTACAACTCTACAAAATCTGCCCCTGCCCGAATTCGCACTTGAGTGGCGACCGATTCCACAGCCACGTTAACGTAGCACTCACCGACAAGCAAAAGAAAGAAGATCACGGGGACTTCTCGTGCCCCTCTTCCCAGATCCATCGCAGGTCCGTCCGGATCAGAGAGACGAGACTGCAGCCCCTTGAGTAACAGCAATGGATGATGCAGTTCGACATGGACATGCGAATAGGATGGATCGAAATAAGATGATGGATTCTGCACGAGAACAAGAACAGCAGAGGGACAGTTTATTTCTGCATTATCCACTACCATTACACTGCAGATCAGGACTCATGAAACAGGCCGTGGGGCACAAGTGACAAACACCGCCAGATCTCGAAGCTAGGCAACCAGATCAAGCACCCAACACACGGTCGCTGGCAGATCAGTTGGAGGCCTCCTCCTTCTGCTCCCCATCGGCCGCCGGGGCCGGCGTGAGCTGGAAAGCGGTGACGGGGAAGGCGCGTCCGAGCCCGGCCGGGGTGCGGAACACGATCTTGGTGCCGGAGGGGCTCACCACGATCTCGGAGATGGTGACCCAGATGAGGAGCTCCTTGCTCTTGACCCCGGTCAGACTGTGCATCCGCCCGGGCTCCACGAACGCCGTCACCTCCTTGTCGTACCACACCTGTTTCCCGATGCTGTCGAAGGTGTGAGTCACACCGGCCGCCTGCCGGAGCCACACGAACCCCGAGGACCGGTTGTAGCCGGCCTCCTCGAGGGCGGGCAGCGGGAGGAGGCCGTCGGGGAGGCCTAGCTCGACGAGGAACTCGCGGGACTTGCGCACGCAGAGTTCCTGGCCCGTGTGCACCTCCGCGCCCGAGCGGTGGTCCTCGATCGACTGCGACGCCATCTCCGGTGGTGGCGGAGGTCGGGGAAGGGGGTTTCTTGGTTCTTTCTTGCCGGTGTGGTTTGGTTTGGTTTCCTTGGATGCTTGCGGAGAAATTGGGAAAGGTGGAGGAGACGGGAGGCGTTTTTTATAAGCGGTTGACCGGACGGGGAATACAGATTCCCCGTTTCAATTGGATCGTGTTTGCGGGACCATGGATACGGGAGGGCTAATCATTAGAGATTGAGTGCATTACTAATGCGAGAGGCGCTTAGAGCATCTACACGAGAGTAGATAAATTTGCAACCTTTATATTTTTATAGTGTCTTTTTTTATATCTCTTCATACTCTAAGATCATCTTAGCATATATTTTAAAAATTCATTTTCTATAATACTATTACAGTATCGACTAACATTATTATAGTGTCCTTAATACTATTACAGTACTCTCTATTTTTTCATCTCTAACAGGTACTCTATTTCCAAAATTTCACTATTTTTCATCTCTTTTCGAGCCCACAATCATCTTTTCACTCGGCCGCACAGAGATGCGGCCTCCTTCGCTGGCCGTAAGTTTGGGCGCGAAGATCTCCTTTCCGTATCCCTGTAGCGCTCGAGATGGTTGTTGCTAGAGCCACGTTGCGAGCTTTCTCCGAGCCGCATTTGTCGTCTCCGATGCCTGTAGCGCTTGATACAGCTGCTGCTTGAGTTGGTTTAACAGACTATTTATATTCTGCTATCCTATATCGTAGTAATATCTTGTAACTAATCATATATTTGTAACGATTATATTTATAATGTTACGTTTTAACGGCTATATTTTTAATGACTATTTCTAGTTGTATCTCCTCATCCAATATCTTTATTTTCTCTACAATATCACAATGAGCCGTTGCAGTCCCATCCTACAAATGCTCTTAGATTTGTGGTCATTGTTATCACCACCTCTTTCATACAACAAGTAGTACACAGGTTAACAAAGTCATGAAACAATTCCATTACGAACATCAGGCAAACTCTAGTCCGTGTCTAGCCAGCTTATTTACAGTTGCTCTAGCAAATTTATACAGCATCTCTGGCAGGCTCCTGTGGTATATCCGCCAACGGCGAGCTTAGTGGCACCACACTATTGTCGACCGAAGAGCCACCACATTCTAAGACCTCATCTTCACCCGGCATGTCACCGCTGCCAGAGGATGAGGCCAGTGACACATTTTCACCACAACTGCGTCCACCCGAGCCCGTAGCGTCCATGAACTCAACTTCGTCCGATTCCTCACCCCAGATGAACGTGTTCTTGGCCTCTGGGTTGGGCCACCCACATCCCAGTCACTTCAAGATTTGTGTCGGTCATTACCCTGGATTAGGACTAATCGAGAAGAAGAAAAGAAAAGGAAAAAAGCTCATGAGGCTTAATGACAAGATCCCAGCCTGAGCGTCAGCCTTCATCTCCACTATGGGAATCGGGACGTTCTCACAATTGGGCTCGGGGGCTGAGTCAAAGAGAAAGTTCGTCCTTTGCTCCACCTCGTTTGAAGGGAGATTTATGCATAAGAACAACTTGTGAAAAATATGCACATAGTCCTCTAATAGCTAGTCGGGATAGGTTGGTACCAGTTTCACCTTCACGGGCTAGATCCTCCCCGGCCGTGTACTCCCAGGCATCGAAAATCCTCAACCTCAAGGGATACAGGTGGTGCTTGATGAAATCCCTAGCGACGTTCCATGCCATCAACCCTCACTCATTCAGACCTAGGATTCTGGTGACAGTGGTGGACTTCGGTGGGTCCATCCACAACGGCGTCACAAACGGCGCAAGACCTCGATACGGGATTTTGGGCGGTCCTAGTTGGTAGTAGAACCACCTCCTCTGCCATCCCAACCAGGAGCTCTTGGTAGAGAATCCGATGTACTCCACTGAATTTCCCTCTCATAACTGAAATCTGGCACTGGTAGCAACCCTACCAGAAAACACCTTTAGGAGGTAGAAGTGCCGGAAGAGATCAACTGGAGGGTGCACGCCCAGGTAGGTCTCACATAGATGTGCGAAAACGCTGAGCATGATGATGGAGTTGGTGTTAAGATGGATAAACTCGATGTTGTAAAAGCTGAGAACTTGGAGGAAGAATCTGGAAGGGGCGGACAGAAGCCATAGAAGAAGTCGAGAAATATGACTGTCCAGGTAGTGTCTGGACTGGGGATCGTCTCACCTATTGCCGATGCGTAGGCAATCAAGGTGCATGACGAAATGACCTCGTCGTGCTCCACTCAGGCCAGGTTTTCCTCTTAAACATAGGATTCCGGCTACGGCGGAATCACAGCTTTTGCAGCGCTGGTGGCAGAACTCTCCACCCTATCAGTCTTCTTGCGATCCATGGCACCGGGAGGAGGCAGATGGCGAGTATAGGGTTTTTGATGGCGGTTGCAGGCATGAATACGGAGAGAAGATGGCTCGAGAAAAATGATGTCAGAGGAAGTAAACATCGTGTGTGCTCCCTCAGCCTCATTTTATACAGAGGTGGAAAGCCTCTGGGTGGCTTTCTGACAATCCCAGTAACAGTCCCGAGTACAATTTAGGGGCTACATTCTCCTGCTTTAATGTCTCATCACATTTAGTGCATAGAATATCCTTCGATGCATGCGGGAGTAGTTGGAACAGTAACCCAGAGAACCCAATACACTACTCCGCCGTACGCGATCAATTTCCAAATGTCATCATGATCCTTTGTCAAGGAAAGATTATTCTCACAACTATATGAAATCAACATAGCGATGGACCAAAATTCAAACCCGGTTAGCGGCAAGTCTTTTCTCACCTTTCTTTCAAAAAATTGGTATGATATTTCTTGGATGACTCGGAATTCATATTCGGATGGAATACCTCCTCAGGGGCCCACCTGATCACTCACATGTATTCAGAATCCCGAGTAGGCGACCTGAGAACTCTGAGATCCTAGTTAGGTATACCATCTTATCCAGAGACCTAAGTTACAACTCAAAGATGTAGTCGGTCAAAATGTTTATCTTTGCTGACTAAGTTTTTAATCTGTATAAGCCTCATTTCATGTACTAATTGGAGAGATTGACGATGGGTAGTATAAAACATATGTCTGTGCCTGTAGGTATGTGGGATATCTCATAAATAGGGAAGTTTATCTTTAAAAATGATAAGAAATGAATCCAGAGGAGATGCGATGACCCCTATATATATGGAGCCAAGGAACACTGTGGAGGACAAGCCAATTGAAGTCCATTCAAGCCATTCATGCCTATAGGAGGCTTGAACCCTCAAGCCTTCTACATCAGTAATCCTCCATGACTACACACAAGGAGTCCCTTGACTAGGTTTAGATCTATGTATGCTAGCCAAGACCCCCCTTGTAAACAGTCTCATAGATCAATACAAGATAAACATAACGTATGGTTATTATTCTAAGAAAGGTCTGAACCTATATAAATCTTTGTGTATGTCGTGTGAGTCGATTACAGGAAGTATCCTCTTTCTCATTCATAAGTTCGTAATGGTTTACGAATCTTTGACACTCCTAGTTGAGCAAATCTAGCGGTTGAAGTTTATGCTTAAGGTATATGCTTGCTTAGAATCCTTGGGATCAGCTTAATTAACAGCCTTTTTCAATACTCCCTCCAATCACAAATAAATGTCATTTTAAACATTGGCGCTGTACTTAAAACATATATTTGACTACTACATTTTGGTGTAATATGTTTATACATTATAGTAAAGTTATATTATTATAAATCTACTTTTCAAGACAAACCTACTCATACCATTTTCAAATAACCATATTCAATATATAAAGAACAAACCTACACTATGTAAAAAATAGATAAAGAAGACACAAAATGAGTGATGGGTCATAACATGATCTATCACTAATGATAAAAATAACGAATTATATCCTAGGTCAGTCATAGGTGACAGGTCATAGTTGTGACCTATCAGCTATTACGACTCATAAGTAACGGGTCATCCTTGCTAATCATTGGTGACGGGTCACAACAGTCACCAATGACTAACTCATCAGTGACGGGTCTTTCTAGCCAGTTATTAGTGATGAGTCAAGTTGTGATGCTAAATTTTTTTATTTTTTTCTTATTTTTTTTCTCACCTCAGCAACACTAAAATAGGAATTATTGTACAATTTTGCTCAAGTTTGATATAAGGGGTGGCAGCTATAGACACAAACGTGCGTTCCGAAAACGGTACAGAAACTTTCGAGGGCGAGAACTCAATTTTCCAAGCCATCTTTTGCCTCGAAAAATTCTCTGAACCTAACAAAGTCGAGGAGAAACGGATATAACTTTTTCTATAGATGTCCATAGAGTAAAAAAAAAAGTCGATATTGGAGTCCGTATGCAAAACTTATACCCTTTTTATTAAACGCACTCTGGATCAATATTTCAGAAAAAAAAGTCATCGGTGACGAGTCATAACTGTGACCCGTCACTTATGCAAGTTATAGGTGATGGGTCATAATTATGATCTGTCACCTATGAGCTTTGGTAGTGAAGGTTAAAAGGATAGCATATACGGTTTCTATCATAAACATGTGATAGCTAAGGTGGTAAGGGAGTCGTACGTAAGGTCCTGGGCGCGGGTTCAAGTCCACGAAATGCAAAAACCGAAATATGTTTGAAAATAATGTGGATTGGGCATATACGATGGGCCCTATATTAGATGGCTCTCGGGTGAAATTTTTTTTTTGACTTTTCTATCAAAAACAGGAAAAATGTTCGACAGTCATAAGTGACGGATCACAACTGTAGCCCATCAATTATCACTTGTAATAACTGACGGGTCAAATTTTGATCTGTCACTAATAACATCATTAGTGACGGGTCCTTACCCGTCACTTATGACTTATCATCAGTGACGCCTTCAAGATAACGGGTGTGGTATCCATCACCTATGACTATTATGATCCGTCACTTTTGCGTTTTTTTCACATAGTGCTACTCATATCATTTTCAAATAACCATATTCATTATATAAAGAGTAAGTTGCACTTATTTATGATTGGAAGGAGTATTATTTTTACGAAATTCTGGAATTCGTGCTCCCATATATTTTCGTGACCAACTGCTCCACGATGCAAAATCGATATCCGTATCTAAGACCATATTTGGAACGCAAGATTTCACAGAAAGTTAATAGGAGACGGTGTAATTCCGAACGTCGTTTTTTCCAAATGGGTTCACGTGTTCCAAACGCATGAGCAGTGAAACTGGTGGCCAACGAAGAACGAACCGAAGAACAAACAAACCCAAGGGAAGCTCACATGGCGAGCGGTGGTTAGGTGTCTTCGTCCAGTCGTGCAACAGTTCTGTGCGTTATGGCTGTGGTCCGGACGCACGAGGATTCGATGCTCCGATTGTTAGTTGCTATAGGCCATGACAGCTTCTTGATGAGCATCAAATGTGTTGCACCTAACGCTCTTTGCGCGGCAGGAAAGACCCTACATACCCTATGCTATTTTGGACTACCAGAAGAAGAAGAAAAATTGTTTTTTACCTTAATACTAAGTACAAACTATGTTAAAGCAGAAAGATCAATGCATCATTTCGTGCAGCTTTTGATGTCAAGCCCATTGAGGATCAACTACCACTACTACAAAATAGATATTTAGAGTCAGTTTGATAGAGCTCTCATAACAACTTTTTGACTACAATAAGGGGTCTTACAGCCGATGGAGTCCTCGCATTCGGGGCATGGCATCGCCCACCATGTGGGCTACACAGTGGTGTTGCCTATAGTGTCATCGCGGTCACGGAACGGAGTCGGAGCACCCTGCGGGTGACACGGTGGTGCTGCTGTGTTACAAACCCGATTACCATTTGTCCTGTGTGGAGACTTCACAAGGAGTAAACCCTTGCATGACAAATTCAGTCCAAAGAACCCCTACTACCATCTCCCTCTACCACACATTTTCCGAACCATCTCTTACTAGTGCTTCCTTCAAGGGGTTATCTGCAGCCAATAGTTGCTGAAATTGTTCCAAACACAATATTGCAAGTTCTCCATCTGATTGAACGGAACAGTGAAACAACTCATCCAATGATTCGAGTAATTGTGCAATAGCCCAAATGTTGCAATCAAGCTTACATGCTCTATAAAGGATATGCAGCACTTCACCACAGAATAGATATTGCAGTACTTGCTGGAAATATTGGTGCCTCTTTGCAACAGAATTTCCACTCTGTTGCCTTAGTCCTGGAAATTGTAGCTTTAGGCCATTGATCAATTACCAAATGCTCATAAGGACAAGATCTATTATGTGTTTATTGTCAGCATAACTAATTATTCTTGCAGGTATTGAGATAACAAAATGATCATCCCACTTTTCCAAGAGAGTGTTGTTCTGTGAGCTCCCCCCCCCCCCCCCACAAACAAATCACCAGCAGTATACACCACATCATCATCAAATTGAAACAAATCACCAGCATTTTTGTGAGGTGGTGGCCATGGTTGTAAGTCCAATCCTTGAGGCAGCTCATATTTTTCTTTCTCCGCAGTAGGATACAATAAGAAATGTGGGTCTTCTTGTGCATTCCATTTTGTTACTACCCATTCCATAAATCCTTCCTCTAGTGACACTGCACTCCAATAACACCAGAAGGACGACCATGGTTTTGGCCGCTGTTCTGCTTTGCAATTCGAGCCTTTGACTTACCGAGAGGGTGGCCACGGATTCCAGTTTTCAGACTCATACAACGGCTCCCACAGTTCCATAGTGCTCTTGTCGAACAATTCCTCAAACACCTTCTGGTCATTGTTTAGAGTAAGGAGGGGAGTACAAGCAAACTCTTCACCCAGACTATCTGCAGCAATGATCATCGTGTCTGGCTTGGTGATGTTGTAGCCTAGAGGAGCATTGACTCGAACATTGTGGCTGGCACTAACGTTGAAGTGATTGGTGCCGAGTATGCAGGGATCAATGTTCGCGTGCAGCCCCTCTCCAGACCACTTGTGCTCGGCGGAGTCCTCCGAGAGGTCACGCACCAACTCTGTTGGAACCAGTGGCTCCTCTGGCATCGCCTTAGCAGCTGGTTCCTCGTGCTCGTCACGCAAGGTTCCTCGAGCTCCGGTGACGGCAGAAGGAGTGTTCAATGCCATAGAGGTGATTGAGGTAGTGAGCGACGCCAAAACTGCGGTGGTCGCAACCTTCGGCGCGTCGGTGTTGTGGCTTGGTGTCGGCATCGACCATGTCGTGCACGTCATCATGGCACTGCGAACAGGGGTAGGCGCCACGCACCGGATGTCCAGCACGCAGCACCCGTCGTAAATGTAGCATCCATGCAAAGCATCCCGAGCTTGGACTGCCTCCTGTTCTGATGGAACTTGACCCGTGCCTCTACATGTGTGCTTCTTTGGAACACAAGCATCCTCTCCACGCCATAAGAGCCAAAGATCTGCTGAAGCACACCCTCTATCACTGGATACAATACACAGCTCATAGTGATGCAGAGAACGCTTCTAATGGCTTGCCATTTTGTCGAACATGTGGTGCTCACAACCCATTTTTAGACCTTCTGTAGGTGCAAACTCGATCTGAAGCCGACAACAACCATCATAGACAGTAGGTGCAAACTCGATCTGAAGCCGACAACAACCATCATAGACATTGCGACCATTCAACATCTCCAAAGCTTGCTCAGCTTCATGATGTGAAGCATACGTAACCACGTCTGTCACCATTAATGTTGCTTGTGAAACTTTTATGGTGAAAAGATCGAATGGTCCAAGAGGAGGTTAATTCAGCTTTTAATTATAAACTTCTATCTATTTTTAGAACAAGTAACAACTTTAATCTAGGTGAAAGAAAATACGATTACACGAACAAGCTAGAACAAGATAAAAAACTAGCATGCAAAGAAACTAAGAAAAATACAAAAACGAAAGTTTTCAAGAATGTAAATACTCAAAGTAAATGTGAAATAGTAAAGATATGCGTAAAAAGACAGATAATTTTTTTCTTGATGTATTGAGGAGTTGGCACCCTTTAGTTCTCATTGGAGCATCCACCAAAGATATCGCTCTTCTTAGTCACCAAGACTTAAGTGCTCTCTTATGATTATCATTTCTCCATCTCCAGATTGGTGGGCATCAAACCAAGTACAAACCCTTCTCAGGACTTCCACAACAACTCCAAGAGTTCACTGAGAACACCTCCAATCATCAAGACCGGCTATGTATTGCCAACCACCAAGAGTAACAAGCTAATAGCTTCACTTGACCAAGATCAAGCCTAGACTACAGTTAGATGCACACTTACTACTCTCCAAGCACTAATGATGTTCTTAACATTCAATTAGAGACTTACAAATCAACTCAAGTGCTCTCTCTTGCTTCTTGATGACACATACTGTACGAATTCCTCTGGGTCGCTAGAGAGCTTAGTGAGATAAAAGGAAGGGGTATTTATAGGCTAGAGATCCAAATTTAGCCGTTGTCTAACCACCCACTTTTTTCTGTTAATACCAGATGATACCGTGAGCATCTTCTTACTCACACCAGATAATCCGGTGAGTACAAATCCCCACTGTGCCAGCTGTCATTAGCTATTACTACAGAGAATGCTCCGGTGAGCACTCCATTCACACCGGACCATCAGGTGAGTTACTCATTAAACTTCAATAGCTGCGACATTCTCTAGTAGAATATATCCAGTGTATTGTCCGATGTACACAATATCTTCACTGGACCATCCAATCAACTTATCTTCATTCTTCTATACATGAAATCGCCTCTGCAAGAATTACTCTAGTGTAAACATTGGTCCATCACCAGACTATCCGGTGAGTAGAATCACTTCAAACTACATGTTGCAATCTTCTATGGAAAAACACTCCGGTGATACATCCCACATATCACCAGACCATCCGATAAGGTCAAATCCATTTTCTAAAGAGTTCCCTCTTTTGTTCAAAATAGTCTGGTGATGTTCTTTGCTCGAGCACTAAACCATCCAGTATAACACTTCACCTTTTTTTGACACGTGTCACCAACAAAGGGCTTCGGTGATTTCATCTCCTTAATCACCAGACCATCCTGTTTACTCAATAGCTTTGAAACTCTAGAGAAGAAATATGCTCCGATGAGTTCACTCTGCATAGGACTGAATCATTCGATGAGGCAAAAAACCTTCTGAACTCGTCCAACTTAACCAACCTTGAGTTCTAACTCCTCGGTAACTGATTCATGGGCTTCTCTGAGCTACCTAGTACTATAATTTCACAAGTGTACATCAAATCAAGTCTAGACTCAACTAGATCAAGCTAATACTCTTAGCCTCTCTTTATAGTATGGTCAAAAGACTAAAAAAGAAGACCTATACTACTCTAAGTGTCCTTCATCTCATTTGTGACATTTAGAATTAGAAGATCCTTAATCTTCATGCACAAATCTTTTGATCGTCCATATAATCACCTTAGGTACCAAGAATACCCAAATATCACTGTGAACTAATTTTTGATTCCCTTCAAAACAAGTTGTTAGTCACAATAATACGTTTGTCATTAATCACCAAAACACTTACCACTTACCTAGGGACGTAGATGCTATAATCTCTCTCTTTTTATTGATTGATGATGTCACATCCCAAAATTATGATTTTGGGTTGTGATTATTTTAAAATAATAAAATAATATTTTTCCTAAAATTTGAAAGCTTTTCAAAAAAATTTTAGAGTTTAAATATAATTTGTTTTGTATGTATTTTTCCTAAAATTTGAAAGCTTTTCAAAAAAAATTAGAGTTTAAATATAATTTGTTTTGTATGATGAAAAATGTATGTATAAAATATTAGAAAAGGTTAAGGAATTTCAAAGTTGTATAAATCCTTGTTCTATTTTTCCAATATTATCTAAAATCCCTATATCAATTTCTTTCATCTTATATCTTATCACACTTTCTCCAAAGCTCCGAAGTTCCCTATCGTTATTTCTCCCTAATTCCTTCCCTTACCAAAGATGGCCCAAGCTGCACTGTCCCTTCGTCTATCTCTAGATCGAGAGGAGGACATGAACAACGCCATTCTCCTTCCTGACTGCATGGTTGCTCATAGGAGCTCCTAAAACCGATGAATTCAATGTGCGCCTAAGCCGTTAATTGCCAAAATTGAACATGTTGTTGTCCTCATTCAATCCCCTTCAACAATCGCTAAAAACCGTTGAAACTAAACCCACATAATTCACCATGAATGGCATTAACATCGTCATTCCTCTCTCATGAACCATACCTGGCCCGACGAAGCCGCGCCCCCCTTGACTTGTCTTCCTCCTCACAACAGCGTCCGCTCCTCTCACTGCCATCCTCCATGGCTGCCACATCACCCATTTAGCTTATGTGTCAATGCAGCTCCACCATGGCTGCCACATCACCCATTTATCTTATGTGTCAGCGCAGCTAGTAGTTCCCAGTCGACGTCATCTCATAGCCTTGTCTTCTCACGCAGTTTTAGAGTCCAAGACGACCTCAAATACAAATCTTGACAGTACCAATGTTGTAGGCCTCATCGAGAGTTTCGATTTTCACCTATAGAAATCCCTATTTGGATAATGGAGCTAGGAGTTTTGGCCCCTGAAATCAGAGCTGCGCAGATCGATCTGAGTTCAAACAGTTTATCTTGTGACGCAGTTTTGGATATCAAGATGGCATTTTCAGAAGTTCTAATGAATACAAAAGTTGTAGATATTTTCGAGTAATACTAGATAGAGACCAAAATTGTCCAATTTGGGGTTCGAATAGTGGAGAAATAGTCCTCAAATCTGACATGTCCATTTTGTCTTCCACCTGTTCGTTTCGTCTTCCACCTCCGGCCATTTCCTCTCCCCACTTCGTGGCCAGCCACACCTAGCCCTATAAATAGTAGTTGCGCACCCTACTCTGCCCCTTCCCATTCGCTGTAAACCATAGCCAATAGCTGTTGGCTTGCCCAAGCACCGTTTGTCATTGCAGACAACCACGTCACCACTAATTAGCATCCGCGTTCCCGGTGATGCGTCCAACAAAATGCCTTGATTCTTCACAAGCATATGCCCCTGGATAGTGTACACGACTCCACAAAGAAGATTGTCAGGAGGAGCATAGACGACACCAGGATCTATGTCGTCGTCCATGTTGTTCTGAGTCTGACTACGTCCAAGGCATGAACCGACAATCTCGCCAACGTTTTTGATGCTTCTGATGTGATCTTTTTGAGAACATGCATCACCGTATAGAACGTCAAAGCTTCCTCATGACCGCCAAAGGGCTTGCCCGGATCAGTAGCACTGTAACAGAAACACAAGCCCACATTCTAGCACCGTCGTCGAATGGGATCTTAGATCCTATCGTCAACATTAAGTTTCTACAGCCCTGACCACCACCATCGTGTGTGCCTCTCCATATTCTACAACTCTAGATGAATCCCTTTTCTTAGCACCATGTGTAACTTGTCGATCTACCATCCATGTCTTTCCAGTTGTGTCACCACAGATGGCACTGGTGTTCCCGGTGCACTGTCCATCCAAATACGAAGCTCCTTGGCCACCGACTACCCTTGGATGTCATCCACAACCTCACTAAGCAGATTATCCAGAGGAGCAACGAAGATGTCGGCATCTACGTTGCTATGCCCGCTGCCCCATGTTTGGATGCATCCAGCCCGTGCGCTGGAGGTGTCGTCCACGTTCCCATCGCTACGACAGCATTTTTGATGCTACAACCATGTCATGGCATGTTCCATCACGCCTTATCCATTAGCCCAGTAGGGTGTACCTATATCTACATCGACATATTTGGAATGCGAGCCTCAATCCTAGCATTGTCGTCCGAAGCTTCCGCCCCTTGATCTCCGACGTGATTCAGTTTCAAACTGTTCTACATTTTCTTCGACGTGTTCTAGGAAATATCAATAGTTTTTGTTCGAACAGTTTCTTGAATATCATAGCTAATCTCTGGGAACATGCACGTCTTTTTTGTTGTGTCTGTGCACGGCCACCACCAAACCTGGGAGAGTTCGTCGCTATTTTGCCGCTACCTCGGAACTTCTCTGCCAAGACCAATTATAAAAACAATCTTGACTTCTCATATCCTACGCCGAGTTCCCATGATCTGTTCTCTGATCTATCTCTCTCTCTTGGTGAGAATGCCAAATAACCCATCCAGAAATCCTTTATTTTTTCCGTCTTTACATTCCTGTTTAGGATTTTACATGATAGCTCCTACCTTCTGTAGTTAATTTTGTTTTAGTCCTCTGAATTGAAATACAAGTTATCTATTCAAAATCTTGTTCAATGAGTTTCTCCTAAATTAGAATACCACCTTATACTATCATCCAATTCAACAAGTTCCAACGATTCATACTTATTCGTGTCATCCTATCAAAATTGGCTGCGTCGGACTATATAATATCTAAGTATTGTTTAATAGCGGAATCCATATTAGAATGCTTCGACATGTAGGGCTCACATGTTGTTACACATACGCTATGGATTCAAGTTGTTAAAATAATACTCTAGCATTATATTGGATATCTCACGCTAATATTCTTGGACATCCTTTCACACCTTTTTTCAGCAAACCCCATATTTTTTTGCGTCACCATCACGTCGTCACATGTATCCAGTGTCTTATTCCTTTCCCTACCGATATCATGCCATCACATAGTTGGAGTTTTCCTTTAGCAATTAATGTCATAAATTCATTGAGAATATTTTCAAGGAATATTCTATCTTATTTTTCTTTAACCCTAATTTAATGTTCTGAGAGCCAGTTCTCTTTTGTCTGAACTCTGATTTGAGCAATTCTTACGCCCAAATTCTTCTAAAATCATACCCTATCCAACCATAGTGTTTTTATGATGTTTTGTCTCTATTTGATGTACTGTTCTTAGTAGGTTTCTTTTTGTACTTTTTCGGTGTTTGTTCGATTAGCTGAAGAGCAGTGCGGGAATCTGTAGGACCAAGGATTCAAAGATTTTGAGCAACCCTTGGCTAAAGGCAAGTGTCCTTAAACATCCTGCACCTATTTTAGAATTTGTATGTTAGTTGTTTATCCTTCATGCATGCTTGTCTAAATTGGAACCTATGATTAGGGTTTACTAGCATTTGTATGATTATCCTTGTCGTCGTTGAATGATTCATGGGAAATGAAGGGTAGATATGCTAGTCTCTATCATGGTTGGGTTATGAGTTAAACTTGACTAATGGTTATGCAACATGAACCGGGAATTGTAATCTTTTGTAGCAATATGGTATAGGGATCTTAACAGGATGAATGTTTGATAATGGTGCGGGAATGCACGTGTGCGAGGAATGCACAGTTGGTTTGTAATTGTTCATGTGTGGGATCCTAAGGACCGGTTCTTAAAGCCTATAACTCGGCTAAACAACGCAACCACGAGGTCTATATAGGTATAACCTGACCAATTAATTAGCCACTCCTTCGATTCTGTAGGCACCAGTGGATGGTTGAGTGGCACAAGATGGGGCCTCTGTAGTGATGGAATCACTGTTAGCAGTGAAACCTTAGTGGGTGCTTACAGGTTGACGTGGATCTTTGTAAAGGCCTTGTAGTGATGTCTTGGTAGCACACCATAGGAAGTGTGCAAGTGCTTGATTATCACAGTAACACGGAGACTGTCACCTGGTAGTGGGTGATGAAATCATGACTCGTGGGTAAAGTGTGCAAACTCTATAGAGTATAAAACTGATCGATCAGCTGTGCTCACGGTTAAGAGCGGTTTGGACTTCTTCTTGATTAGTTGGGATCATATTTCTGGTTTGGATGGTCGGTTAGCCAGGTAATGGAATTATGTAGTGAGTTTTGGTAGTCAGATGGTATCTGATGAACTGTTCTTCTTGTTTAAGTTGTATATTCACACTTAGTAATTAGGATGTTTGTTGTTGGAGTTATAGGGTAAGGTTGCTTAGTGTAGTAAACTAGTGTCTAACCTTTTCTTAACTTAACCCACATGCCATGCTTTCCTACACTTGCGGAGTACATTATGTACTGACCCTTGCTATTTTCCAATAATAAATGCTACTCAGTTGGAGAAGGCAACAAGGATATCAAGGAAGTTGAAGACCGTTGATTGGAGATAGAGTGTTCCAGGTCGCGTTGCCCCTAGTCGATTGCTTGTGGTGTGCCCAAAAGATCCAAGGAGTCGTGTTCTTCCACCATTGTCTTGTAAACTCTATTATTTATTTTAATAAAGTTGTTTTTGTTCGATATAGAACTGTATATCACTGATAATATCATCGTATGTATGATGAAACTGATCCTGATATACATGTGGAATCCACCTGGTTATTCTTTTGAAAAACCAGGCATGAAAGATGACAACACATATGAGAAGATAAGGATATGAAATGAAGTACACCCTATTATACTAGGCAATTTACAGCATATAATAATAAAGGAAGAGAAAGCCTGGCACTAGAGCAACTTATCATGCTAGTACAAATAGAATTAAGCACGCAAGAATTTAAACACAATGTGATGACAAGCGAATACATCCATAGAGAGAGCCAAAGAGCCTATCGTTACATCAAAATCCAGGAAGATCCAACAAGACGAACCTAACTACCCAAACTCCTAAACTCCCCTTGAAACTCAAAAGCTCTCTAGCCACTCAAGCTAACTACTTCTCTCTCCCAACTCCCCCTAACACTATACTCTCTCCCCCTTTGGCATCTAAGCATAAAAAAAAGAACACATCTAAACATTTGGAGCTAAAGGAGGCGAGGGAGCCAACACTATCGAAGAAGGCTGCACCATGAGTTGAGAAGCGGAATCCTCAGAGTCGGATGCGGAAGAGATGACCTCAACATCAACAGCATCGACATCAGCTGAAGTCGGAACAGAGATGGATGGGGCAGGAACCTTTGACGGGACTACGTCTAGATGGGGGGTTGGAGCTGGAAGTGTCGTGACCCTGGGCAGCCATCTTGGTCAACTTGACTAAGCATGGTCTGAAGAGTAGGATCTACCTTATCAAGCACAGGCTGGGAAAAAAATGAAGGCACAACTAATTGCTACTGAATAGTGACCTCAGCTGCGGTGAGTCCTCAAAACTAAGAGGTCCAGTGGTCAGAGGTGGCAACAACAAAGTAAGCATTGAGCTTTGAGATGTCTCAGTAGGCTGAGAAAGGATTCCAATGGTGAAGAGTTGTCACACCCGATTTTAACGGCCAAAATCAGATGCGGCTTATGTGTACCTAGGATATTCAACACACATAAGGATGTCACAAGTGAAGTAACAAAAGCAATACTTTTATTAAATAAATGTTAACTCTTACAAGAATTGATATATATTGTCTTCTATGAAGATATCTGCAATGGAACATAAGCACTGGCTCCTAACAACACTGCAGCCAACCGACCGGGAGACACGTGCCTAGAATGTCATAACCTTGTCTTGATAATCTTCCACATTTTCACTCACTGAGCAGCACCATGCATGTCACATGGCATAAGAAAAATAGCAAGTGTGAGCACATGACGTGCTCAACAAGTGTACAGGAGAATAATGATATGCAAGCTTAAATCAAGGATAGGCTAACACATAGTATATTTGTGTAAATACAAGTAAGGAAAACAATTGAACTTGAAAACTTTGAGCAATTATTAAATGAATGTAACCCAATTAATCCAACCATTAGACTTCACCCAAAGCTAACCATCACCATAACCATAACCACGACCAAACCAAACCCATCTAATCATGTGAGGATCCAAGTCTCTCATGACTGTGAGCACGGATGATATATCAGATTTTACACTATATAGAGGTTGTCCAGCTTTCCCTCCGAGTCAGTGAATTCTATGTTGCCGTGTTTGCAAGACACTTAACACACGCCAACGGTGTGCTACCATGAAATCACTGTATGAAATTTACCACTAACCAGGGCCTAATCCAGTATGCAACTGCCCACTAGGTTTCATCGCTAGGGATTATGAAAAGGCCGTAGTGTTTCCAATCCAGAAGCCCCCCTTTGTGCTGACTTGACACACACTGAATAGAACTCTAACTAGTATTTCACGTCTTACCCATATCGGCCCCATGGTTGGTATGGTACTTCTTGGGTTGTCGCTCCACGAACCGGTCCTTACTTAGGTTACTTGGGTAAATAGTAAACCAACAACATAACCATGATCACTATGCTGAAGGCCTAACATTCCATGTTTCTACCTCATGTTCATTATATGTATTACTTAGGCTTCAAGGACTATAATGGAAAAAGTAGGTAAACTCTAACATAGGTGACACTGCATGTAATTTGTAAAACAAAAAATTTAAAAATAAAGGTTCAAGATGATCAAGAAGTACACTTGCCTTTTACCCAATGCTACTCAGTGTTGACAAAACCTTGGTTTTGAAGTCGATCGAGCAGATCTGAAGCGTTATCGACTAATCGTGAATTTTATCGACAAATAAAAGCAACATCAAATAAACCCCAAATTGCAAGAACAATAGGAATAGAATGATAGAATGAGATCTTCGATTGGGCTGGACAAGAAGAACATAATTGATTGGATTTCTCTTGAAGAAAGATAAAGATATAGGAACTAGGGTTTAGGTTTCACATGATATGATAGAAAAGATTGATTGATTCATTAACATGTGTGACCTACAAAATTAATATAATATTTTTATATCATAAACTCATGTTTGTGATACAATTACATGTAGATCTGGCTAGGACTTATATGACCCGTCACCTATGATATTCATTGGTGACAGGTCAAGTTGTGATCCGTCACTTATGATCACATTGATGACGGGTCTGTACCCATCACTCATAACGACTCATCAGTGACGTGTTCGAGGTGACGGGTGCAGGACCCATCACCCATATGGGTTATCACCCATCACCCTGTCATTGTGACAACCATAAATTTACTAACCAAAATAATATATTCATGTTATTGGGATCTAGATGTTAATGAGGGATAACTACTATAAAGATGATCTTCAAGATTCATTTGATTTTGAATCATTTGACATGTGCGAATCTTGTTCACTTGGCAAGCTGACTAAGTTGCATTTCACTGGTCTATGAGAAAGGACGAGTGAGCTATTAGCTCTTGTTACTACTCTTCAATCAAATCGATATGCTAGGAATCCAACTTCATCAGCTATAGTTACAAGCAAAAGATCTTATGCATCTATCGTAATAGAATCACAGGTTGTTCTTCCTCTAACCAACAACTATTCTCATCTTGCACAAACAAGTGGTGTATAAGAGTTTTGTAATGCTATGCTTTCAAATACTAGATTTGTAATGATATATATTGAAATCGTGATATTTATAATAACATAAATCTAAATAATCCTAAAAATATGGAATGGACCGACAACCGAGGGGGGCCATGGAGAAAGAAGTAACATAGGAGTAAGCTTGTGAATAGATACTTGAAATTGGCATGGTTGTGTAATCATGATTTTATAAAAACATTTGCACAAGAATCGCTCAAATTAAAGCTAAAACAAAGAATTTATGGCTAAAAAAAATTTTAGGGTTTAATTTTGAAAAAGAAAAGGACTCGTTCTGAATAAAATAGAAAAGATTAAGAACCTTTTTGTAAAAATAGAGGGATATTTTTGTAAATATAGAAAAGTTTATGTACTAAACTATAAAAATACAGGGTCTTTTAGGTAATTATAGAAAAGCTAAGGGATTTAAATGAAAAAGGGCTATTTTCTAGAATTTCTAGAGTTATTTTTATACTAGAAACAATTGAATTGCTGACTGGACATGATGATCACATAGCTTGACAAGCGAGCATCCCTTTGATGGATGTGGGAAAGGCTCTGCCAAATAGCAACTTTCAGCTTTTAGATCTCTGAGTGGAATCTGTGGGAGTGATTCTTTGAAATGAACTAGAAGCTGGGGAGCTGAAAAAAGCAGCTTCCCCTGATTCACTTCCTGCATAGAATCACTTCCTCCATATAGTTTATTTTAGAGAATCACTTTCAGCTACATAATCACTTCCCTCAGAGAATCATTCTCCGCAGATAATTTGAATCAGGGAAAGCTCTACTAAACAGACCCTTAATGTCAACTTCAAAATATCTTTCATTGTTGGTTTTGGAGACAGCAGTGGGCAACGGGCAGTGATAGTCGCTAACTATCACTGTCAGTCTTCAGATCGGAAGTGAAGCCGACAATGATAGTTGGTTCTCGAATCGATATTTGTTTTTCAAAAAAGCGAAAAAAAAATTGCCCGACCAGGCACCCCGCGGTCACGCGTTAGAAGTCATGTGACTTTTCGTGCGAAATACGTCTGCGTCCGGTTCATGGCACTCGAACCTAGGATCTCTCAGCTCGCGCGCGATACATCTTACCATCTCACTACAGAAGTACTAATGATAATAATAGCATATGCAATCATTTTGATCTCTTTTGTCTAAAATTTCAAATAATTATTTGGATATCTAAATGATTTAAATGAACAAAATTCAACTACAAAGTTGTAGATCTCATCAAGGGCTACAATTTTCATATAAAGTTTGTCCCCTTCCGATTTTGTATGAAAGAATTATGAATTTTTTAAGATAAACTACTATTCATTATCACTGTCAGATTGTAACACGGACCGCCAGTGATAGCCATTATCGCTGTTGGTTCGTAATACGAACCGATAATGATATTTGATAAACAATTACTGGTGGTTCATGGTTAGAACTGACTGTGAAAGTCAATTTTTACTACCGGTTCTTTTTAAATAAACTTTTAATGTTGGTCCTTAATGCAAACTGACAGTGATACTTCATTACTATCGGCTTATAAGGAACTGATAGTGATAGACCAGTACAAAACCTATTCTATAATAGTGTACAGAGGCCAATGAAGATGTGCTGGAGGCAAACACACCCCTCAGGAGCTTGAAGCCTTGAAGAGGTGTGCGACGATGAAGATTTGGGTGAAGCTACATTGGAGCCATGTCAAGGTTGATGGAACCGTTGTCAATCCCAGATTGGAGTGCTGAAGGCCAAACCAATATGACACTACGTGAAAAATGGACATAGGAGACACAGTTTAGTGATGGGTCATTACGCGACTCATCACTTATATCACCTCGGGTCGCGCCCATTTATAGACCCATCACTGATACCAGATAATAGGTGACGGGTCATAATATTACCCGTCACCAATAAGATAAGTGATGGGTAATAACTAAACCCGTCACTTATGACTTGATCATAGGTGACGGGTAACCCTACAACAGTGATAAGTGATGGGTCATGTTATAACTCGTCACTTATAACTTGGCAAAGGTGACGGGTCTCCCTAGGCCAAATATAGGCGACGGGTTATAATGCAACCCGTCACTTATGACTCTTAATAGGTGACGGGTAACCTTATCACCCGTCACCTATTACTCAACTCTATTTTAAGAGCTGGCTAGCCACTGTGCAGGTGAACAGTTACTGCACAGTGCCGCCCGCACAGTAGCTAGCAATTTTCACCGGCTCCTCTAGTATTCTCCAATATCTTGTTGATTTGAAGTTTGAATTGGTGCTAGGTCTTCGAAGGTTCGCATCTCCCCCTTTCCTCCTCCTTTCCTCTCCTCCTCTAAACCCTAATTGATAGATTTGTTGTGTTTTGAGTTGTAATCAACTGTTTTGCATGTTTATCCAAAATCTTAGAACAAGTGAGTTGTATTTATGTTAGATTTGGTATTAGATTTGCCCGATGTACCGTGAGATGTCACAGATCTAGTGTATTTGTAGGGAATTTTTAATCGCGTGCTTAACCATAAAATTAAGGTCATTGTTAATGAATAATGAATATTTTTACATTTATTGTAGATGACGGACAAAAGTTGGATGTACCTCAAGACCCGGTCTGGTTCTGAGTACCTGAGTGGGGCGAAGCATTTCATGAGTGCTGCCTTGGCGGATTTGAAATATCATGGTAAAATGGCAATGTATTGTCCGTGTCACGACAGCAGGAATGAAAAGAAGTTCCCAAAACCAGACAATATCCATACACACTTGGTCATACGTGGATTTAAAGAGAATTATACATGTTGGAACAAACATGGCGAAGAAGGCCTTAATGAGGGAGAGATGGATCGGGCCCTCATGCCGACAGTGTGGATCAAGGACTTACACCCAGTGAAATGGATCATGATATCGAGGATTTTGTGGAGAATGTGGACCATATGGTGCGGGATGTCGAGCGGTACGATGAGTATAACAATGGTGAGTTTGCTAAATTCCAAGAATTTGTGTGGGATTCCAAGAGCCCCTTTATCCCAACTGTAAGGAGAAGTACATGCGGATATTTGTGAACCTAAAGCTTCTATAGCTAAAGGCAAACCATGGTTGGACTGATAAGAGTTTTGAAGCATTGCTGGATCTACTAAGGGACATTCTGCCGGAGGGGAACTTGGTGCCCGAGAGCGTCTACAACGCGAAGAAGATAATTTGTCCTTTAGGAATGGAAATCGAAAAAAATACATGTATGTAAGTAGGATTGTATCTTGTTTCGTGGAGAGTATGCAGAGCTGGATCAATGCCCCGTGTGTGGAACCCATCGATATAAGCGTAGAAATGACGATGGTGATGGGGATGAAGGCAAGAAAAGTAAAGGTGATCCTAGGAAGGTGATGTGGAATTTACTTGTAATTCCCCGTCTGAAGCATTTGTTTGCCAACAGAAAGAAGGCTCAATTGGTGTGTTGGCATAAAGAGGGTCATAACAACGACGCAATGAAATAGCACCCGACAAATTTTGCTCCCTAGCGAATCGCTGATTCCACATTTGGTTGGTTCGCTGAAGAATTGAGAAATATTAGGTTTGCTATAAGCACAGATGGCATGAATCCATTCAGTAACATGAGTACCTCACGTAGCACTTAGCCTATTGTATTGTCGATCTACAACCTTCCACTTTGGCTTTGTACCAAGCGGAAATACATTATGTCGTCAATCTTGATATCAGGACTGAAACAACCTGGCAACGATATAGATGTGTACCTCAGGCCTTTAGTCGATGATCATAAGAAACTCTGATCGGAAGGCGTCGAGATTTGGGATCAGTACAAGCAAGAGTACTTTACCATGCACGCCATGTTGTTCGTCACCGTTAATGATCTGCCAGCACTTCGTAACTTGTCAGGTCAGAGCAAAAGAAAAGGTGAAACTTGATCCCATTGCTTAGATGACACATGTAGTTTGAGGTTAAACAACTCAAAGAAAATAGTGTACATGCGGCATCAACGTTTCCTTCCCAGGAAGCACCCGTACCAAAACATGGACAAGCAGTTCGATGGCATAAGGGAGAAAGCGTTACCTCCAAGGCATTTCAGCGGGGAAGATGTCCACAATCAGGTTAAGAATATCAATGTTGTCCTTGGCAAGCGAAATCAATCCTTTAAGGATGATGAACAGTTAGGAATATGGAACAAGAAATCAATATTATTTGAGCTAGAGTATTGGGAAAAATTAGATGTTCGCCATTCTATCGACAATATGCATGTAAAGAAGAATATGTGAAAGTTTGATCGGTACATTGCTCTAAATGAAGGGAAAAGGAATGGATCATGAGAACGCATGAGCTAACCTTGAAGAAATCGGCTTAAGGCTGGAGCTCCATGCACAAGATACGGACAAAGGAAAACACCTACCCCTAGCAGCTATCACTCTCTCCAGGAAGGAGAAAAAAGAATTATATGAGTTCTTGCACAGTCTAAAAGTTCCCTCCAGTTACTCATCCAACATCACAAGACTTGTCTCGGTGAAAGAGCTGAAAATGAATTTCATCACGATGAAGTCTCATGATTGCCATATGATGATGACATCACTACTTGCGGTAGCTATTAGGAACATCCTCCCAATAAAGGTTCGTGAGGCTATCCTGAGCTTGTGCTTTTTTTTAATACAATTGAACAAAAGGTGCTCGATCCAGACTCGCTGGAGGAGCTAGAAAGAAGACACGTTGAGACTCTATGTATTCTTGAGGTGTATTTTCCACCATCCTTTTTCGATATCATGGTACATCGCACTGGTCACCTTGTGAAGGAGATACACTACCTTGGCCCCGTGTTCCTACATCACATGTTTCCATACGAGAGATATATGGGTATTCTCAAGTCGTACGTAAGGAATCGAGCCTATCCTGAGGGATGCATCATGCAAGGTTACGCGACGGAGGAGGCATTAGAGTGGTCTGTTAATTACATTTACCCAAATAACCCAATTGGTGTGCCTAAGTCTCGCCACGAGGGGAGGCTCGCAGGTGTGGGAGTTATGGGGAAGATGGCAATGACTCCTGATCTGAAGGCTTACGACCAAGCTCATTTCCTCGTGCTGCAACAAATGAGCGAAGTGTGCCCATATGTCGATGAGCACAAACAGATGCTGCTTGAAGAGAATCCAGGGCAGACCAAAGCTTGGGTTGCGAGGCAACATATGTGAAGGTTCACGACTTGGTTCCGAGATCGAATTAGACAGTCGAGTACTCCTACAAGTGCTCTGATAAAAAAAAACAGGCATCGGACCCTATATACACAATTATGACATATTAAGGGTATGATACAAACGGATACACATTTTACACGGTTGCCCAAGATGAGAAGAGCATATACCAGAACAGTGGTGTCCGTATAGATGCTTATGACAACGACATGCAGAGGAGCACATACTACAGTCAAATAGAGGAGATCTGGGAGCTGAACTACTTGGGACTCAAGGTAGCCCTATTTCGATGCTGTTGGGTACATGGGGCAAAGAGCGTCACTAATGACAAGTATGGGTTCACTAGCGTTGATCTCAAACATGTCGGATACAAGTCTGAACCCTTTGTACTCGCTAAAGATGTTCGCCAAGTATTTTATGTGACTGTCACAACAAAGAAGAAACACCATGTGGTTCTCGTTGGGAAAAGACGCATCATTGGAGTTGCAAACGTGAGGAGGAGTTCAATCAATTCGATGAAATTCCCCCTTTTGCTACTGCAGTCGTGCCACACCTTTCGCCAATCGAGGAAACTCCATACATCCGCCCCGACCATAACGAAGGGATCCATGTCAAGAAAGCACGAAAACGGTGAATTTGAATTTCAGTGTCAAATTTGTAATATTAATGTCACATTTGTAATATTAATGTCAAATTTGACTTTTAAGTTATTTGAATTGTTAATGTTAATGTCAAATTTGAATTTTAAGTCTCAAGTTATTCGAATTTGTAATATTAATGTCAAAATGTGATGGGTCATACTCATTGGTGACGGGTGACATTTGTCACCCGTCACCTATGACTTATGTGGCCGAATCGAAGTAAAAGGTGACGGGTGACATTTATCACCCGTAACCTTTTTACTTCATATAAGTGACGGGTAATACTCATAGGTGACAGGTGAAATTTATCACTCATCACTTATGACTTATATGTATATATACCCTAGCCCATCCCCGCGCGTACGCAATCTCATTTTGGCTAAGTTTTTTGGTTTTGTGCGCTAGGGTTCGCCGCCGCTATGACCATCACCGTTCTCAGTCTTCTCCTCCTCGCGCCTCCCCGACTCCGAGCTCTCCTCCACGCTGGCCTCCTCCTCCCCAGCCACCTCCTCCCCGGTCTCCGACTCCCTGACGCGCCGGCCTCCTCCTCCTTAGTCTCCTCCTCCCCAGCCACCTCCTCTCCAACGTGCCGGCCTCCTCCTCCCCGGCCACCACCTCCCCAGTCTCTGAGCTCTCCTCCCCGGCCACCTCCTCCCCAGTCTCCGAGCTCTCCTTCGTGTCGGCCTCCTCCTCCCTGCTCAGTGAGTTTTCCTCTTCTGTGATGATGCTCTGTGATGATGCTCTTGACAGTGATGCTCTGTGATGATGCTCTGGAGTATTGCTCTCTTCTATGATGATGCTCTGTGATGATGTTCTCTTCTTTGAGTTGTTTTTGGAGTATTGCTTTGTGATGTTGTAGTTGAATTGAAATTGAGCTCATTATCTAAGCACAATAGCATTTAGGCCTGAGTGGTTGTTCTGTACATGTGTGTTGGTGATACATTCTGAGTTGCTTTTGGAGTATTGCTCTGTGATGATGTAGTTGAACTGAAATTGGGGTCAGATATAGGCTTGTGATGATGCTACTGTCAATTTTCTTTTTGATATATGCTACTTTCAGTTTTGTCTTGGCTAAGTATGTTCAGTTATGGGCCCTTTGTTTGATCACAGCAGCACTGTCCATACACTCTTTTGATTTTTGTCCAGGCTCCGTTTGCTAGTTGAGAACTTAGGTAATAGCTCAATTGATGATGAGTTCAACAGAACAATTAGGGGGTAGGACATTTAATGTCTTGGGGCCAATTGTTATACATAGTCTGAGAGCAATTTCGTATATGTTTCATGCCTACTGTCAGATCTTTGAGCAATTTCATATATGTTTCATATGTTGTTTCCATGTCATGTGTAAAGATATCCATATGGTATGCTCCTATCATTATTGTTTTTATGGAATATGGATATATATGCACTTATTATCATATTTTTTACAACAATCCACTATATTACTCGATGATGAATTGAGAACAGAATATACTAAACTTGACTTCCAATCTAAGAAGTATAGTTGCGAACACTATATTACTCGATGATGAATTGTTGATCTGAGATTGGGCATGTCATGCTAAGTACAATAGTTTTGGCCTGATTACTCTCTAGGTTTTAGTTGGCTTTGGCAGCTCCTAGAGATGAACTGGTAGTTTTCACTTGTTGTGTGTCTATGCACCTGGAAATCCAATTGAGTTCATTCTCTCGTGAGCTTCCATGATGTTGTATCTCTATAGAGCTATGTTCAGGTTTTGGAAACTAGTTGAGAACTTAGCTACATGCCTAGTCGATGATATATCTATGTAACAGCTAGGGAGTAGGAACTCTGAGTCCTGGGGCCAGCTGTAGTGTTTTGAGAGTAATTCATTTGCAATATCAACCTACTACTCAATCATTGTTTTATACATTAGCCTTGATTCCTTTTCTTTCCTCTATTGAGAACAGAATATACTACACTTGACTTCCATGGGGCAGAAGAAGAATGTCACCCCTAAGAAACCAAAAGCGCAGATGATGCTAGCACTAGAGGGGCCCTGACACAAGATGGGGCAGATAGGAGCCTAAGCCCGCACCCGACGTCCTCCTCCGGCAACAGCGAAAGCCAGTATCACAGCCTGAGCCCTAACCCATCACCAAATCGGGAGAGCCAACATCGGGCAAGTGACGAAGAATACAATCCCGCCGAAGAGGTATTGATGCGAGCGAGTCAATACATTTTATACTTGTTGAATGGAGGAATATTCTTTGTTTATGTCAACTCCACTTTTTTCTCTCTAGATGGCGACAGCGCAGTCTCCAAGCCAAACAGCTGGTAGTCTTGCACGAGTCCGAAAGCCAAGGACACAAACACAGTGCTAACGAACAAGGTTACTGTCATGGGAATCGATGCTGACGGGCTGCCTACGGATGAAAATGCCCTGAATAGATTTCGGAGGGTCGCAGGGCTCATTGCTTCGGAGAGGGTGCCAATAACGACTAAGTTCGATGACCTTAGTGATAAAGCAAAGAGGGACTTGTACAATAATGTCATCATAGAGTATTTGGAGTACCCTAGAAACATGAGCGAGCGTCAAAAGAACGCCGCAGTCAATGCAGCAATGAAAGCGATCGTGAAACTTCACTGAAGCTTTAAGAGCAAACTTGTGAATTGGTACTTAGCAAAAGTGGTGGCACCCTTCGAGAGCTACAAGAACTTGAAACTGGAAGATTGGGATGCTTTTGTGCAGATGAAGAGCTTAGAGCAGTTCAAGAAGGAGAGTGAGAAGAAGAAGCAGCTTTGGGTTAAGAACAAGCATGACCACAGGACCGGCGCAGCTAGGTATGCGGGGAAAAGGGCAAAATGGCAGGCAAAGGACGAGAAATTAGCTAGAGAAGGCCGCGAGAATCCTTGGAATCAATTCCCGGGATGATCATGGTCATATTTGCATGCAAGGGGTGAGTTTTCCAATAGTAGGGAAATCACATTCAGAAACAGCGAAACCCAGACAATCACAGAAAAAGTCAAAGAAAAGGCAGCCAAAGCTAGCCAAGGTTCTTTCACTAGGGTCAGGGAACGTGATGTTCTCACAGCGGCACTGGGAAACCCGGAGCACCCAGGTCGAGTGCGAGGTGTATCAAGTTCCCAGGTCTGGAAATACGGCTTTCCCGAAGACATCGGGATGTACAAGAAGAGGAAGAGGTCAGGTGCAGTGGATATGGATGCATTGACACAAGACATCACCCAGAAAGTTTACTCAAGCATCATGGGGTAGCTTGTAGCAAAGGGAATAGAGATTTTCATGCCATAGGATTTTAGCCCCGGAGCTACAGGGAAGAGTAGCTGCGCCTCCAGGGAGGTCGAGCAGCAAGTAGCTGCTGCCGAGATTGAGCTAGATACAATTGACATGCTAGAAGGGCCAATGCCCTGCAGCCTTGTAATCAGGCCTGGCGGGTATCACATTGAGGTTGCAAGGGGCCAGGTGCTTCCAGGCGTCTGTATCTTACATACGGTCCCGATACGTGCAGACTATGCCGTGGTTATGGTGAATATGGTACATAGCAATGCCACCGATCATGTGTTGGAGGTCCCCCAATGAGGAAGTCATAATTCTCGATGAAGCTCTTGATCAAAGGATCCAGTGGAAGAAGGACAACATCATGGTCTCCTATGCATCCTAGTCTGGACGAGCTCCAAGTGCGCCACCACCGCGTCGCTCACTTCTGAGAAGGTAGCTTCACTGCCTTCTCCTCCTCCAAAGAAGCCGGCTTCACCACATTCTCCTCCGCATGCGGCAGCCTCACTTCCAGAGCCAATATCGTCTCCCCTAGAGAGCCCAAAAAAGAAGAAGAAAAAGGAGGTCGAGAAGAAAGGCTCTAAGAAGCCCCTGCTGGAGATGTCGAAGGCTATTGTACCGGTGAAGTCGAAGTCCATTGCACCGGTGAAGAAGTCCACGGACATTGCACCAGTGTGGACTCGGGCCAATACAAAATTCAAATATGGGAAGCCCTTGATGACGGTAGATGAGCTAGCAAGGGCGGGAAAAGCATGTGTCGACCTGCATAATTACTACGTACAGTCTTGTAGAGACAGTAATGCTCAATCCATAGTCGTACAGTACAAATGATGACACTTCTTAAGTGATCAAGACGGCTACTTCATTGTGGGTTTCAATGACTTATACTACCTCTTCAACCTTGATGGCCTGGACGTATCATTATTACGGGTCTTCACGTTGTAAGTCCCTTGATACTGGATATTTATTAATTAATAACATTAAGTCTTGAATCTAACTTTGTTCTTATCTGTAGACACTTGATTAAAGAAATAATGAAGAATAAGGATCCCGTCGCATTTCTTGACCCTGAGGCCATTACAATAGCGGTCATCCAACTTCACCCTGACTACGCTGTGAATCATGTGGCCAGGGCAATGCAACAATACTCAAAAGTGAAGTACCTGATGGGCGCCTACAACACCAGTGACCATTGGATCTTACTTACATTTGCCTCGAGTGGGACTTGGTGTTCTACGTCGACTCGTCAAGACCAATATCTGCAAAAGGCAAACTTAGATCGTATGATTACAGCGTTGTAAAACAACTCCTCGACATGTAAGTTCTCCCTGTCTTAGTTCACATATTAAACTTTTCTAACATTCAAAGGCTCCATAATCGATCCCTCTTTATGCAGGGCTTTTGACAAGTACCTTTGAGCTCAACCTGACTACAATGTGAAAGTCGGTTACAGGCTGACACACAAGACCGGGTACGCGATAAGTGCTACCAAACAGATTACCAAATATTCTCTGTTGCTATTTTTTTCCTTTTCATCTAACAGTAAAGTTTCTTTTCAGCAGTGCCACCAACAACCACCAGGCAACACCTACGGATTATGTGCTGCGTGGAACATGCTCCTCACGGTCCGAGCAATGAATATCAAATCTCCCGATGTAAGTTCAATACAAGATTGTTCGTAACTAATTTTAGTAATTAGTTTAATTCCATGATAACATGATGTTGGTTACGGGTTAAATTATGCAAAAATACAAGTGTATGTTTCTCAATGAGGGTGCAATCCCGGATATTCGACGACGGATTTGCTGAGTTTATGGTGTCTGAAGTCATCAGCCCACAGGGCGAGTTCCACTATAGAAGCCCTAGGTTGTGAAGTCTTATATAATTCTGAGTTGATCGAAACTTTGTAACATTTGTGATTTTGTAATGAATTCATTTGAACTTTGTAATATTTGCAATTCTGTTATGAAGCGAGTTCTTATACAAGTATGTTTGTCAATATGTATTTGGATGCGTTGCTATTGTTTGCAGGGAGAAGACGGCTGTCAAATCCTAGCTACGTTTCAGGATGCAGCTAGAAAACAACTCATTCCTTCGGGGCAAAAGAAACATAAGTGACGGGTAAATAGGTTACCCGTCACTTATGTATTTCTCCAGTTCATGGGTGAAAGTCATAAGTGACGGGTAACCTATTTACCCGTCACTTATTAGACGATATAAGTGATGGGTGAAGAGGTCACCCGTCACCTATAAATTTCTCCCCAGTACATGGGTGAAAGCCATAAGTTACCCATCACTTATTATACGATATAAGTGACAAGTTAAAAGGTCATCTGTCACCTATAAGTTTATCCCTAGCATATGGGAGATATTCATATATGACGGGTAACAATTATTACCTATTACATTTGTTCATCATTGGGGACGGACCCGTACCCGTCACCAATGACTAGTCATCAATGACGCGTTCGGGATGACGGGTACGATACCCATCACCTATGACTGTCATCATCTGTCACATATGTCTGTTTTTCACGTAGTGTGATGAAAAACTGTAATGGGCTGTAAACGATGGATGACAGACTCATTAATAAAATGGGACAGTGCATGTGCCTGTTACTTAAAAAAACGGTGAGATGAATTGTTTGTAGTGCAAACCAAATTGATCTGCTATTGTCTTCAAATCCACTAACCCCCCGTGTGGAATACGGTATTTTTCCCCCTCTGATTTCTGCGGCAACAGTTCTTGTGTTTGAGCAAGGCTTTATTCTTTTCTGTGCCGAAGAAAACGAATGCTATTGTTACAAACTTTTCTATGTTTTCGAATACTTGTCAAATTTGATTTTACTCTTTAAACTTTGACTCGGAGGGCAACAATGAGCTCTTGTTATCGATGCCGGAAATGGCTCCATACCACTGCCATGCATGTAATAACTAACCAACCCTCCTGTCTGCATTAATTAGGATGGATTGAAGTTCGTTTCTGAGCGGATAATACTGTTGTTGTAGTGAAAAAACAAGAGTGCAAACACAAGCGATAGACGTTCCGCCGTTTTACGGACCTCGCGTCTACAAGTCAAAGTAAAACACAAGATTTATACTAATTTAAAGCAGTGAGCCATCCTACGTCCAGTGGATGATACCCTCAAATCCCTAGGAGGAGAGAGTTCTCAAGGGATCTCCTTTATGAATTATGAGTGAACGAGTTACCTCATGGAGGGTTACAAATAGATATATTTGTAGGTCATGGGTTGAGCTAAAACTTGAACCGTGCTATTTAAGATTAGCCCATGGCACGACAGATATGGTTCAGCCTAAACAAGACATGGCGCGAGAACAAAAGGACCGGGCTGGCCCGGTATGAATCATAGATCATGCTAAGTCTTGATATTAAATATGATGGACAACTCAGCACGACATGAAAAATGAGCCGTGCTTGGATCAGCCCAGCACGGAAATGGCACGGTTTCTTATCCAGTTCTCCCTCTCATCTCTTTATTCCCGAGGAACCAAATGCTAACGGATTAGGATAGCCCCTAACTGCATGCATGCACGCACTGTCATGCCATTGTCTCACAGAGATCCAAATCATTATTAAATGCTCTCGCATCGCAGAGTCTTATGGAGTCATAGTCATGCCTAGTGGCCTTGCCCCGGCGGTGACCCCCGGAGGCCTTGTTCGGTTGGGCCGAAAACGGCCGGGATCATAACCCAACCCCTTGGATCAGCCTGGTCTAGAAATATTTGTAGCCTAGCATTTTTTATGTGTTTATTTAAGCCTGTTTGGGGTTGTAATCCGGCCCACCCCGTGGTTTCCCCCTCCCATGGGCCTGGGAAAAAATCATCCACTCGCTGCGAGTGGAAAAATCCTCGACTAGTCTCACTGTGGGTGGCGGGCGGCACTGCTGAGCTGCGTCGGCGACGCGGCGGCTCCCCTCCGGTGACCACCTTCTTGTCGGTAATCGCATCGTCCTCCTCTTCCTTCCCCTATGCTCTTGCATGCTAGGATTCCTCGTGTCGGTTCTTGATTTGTGTTCGTTTGTTGGCCATAGTCGCCTAGTCAGGGTTCCCTCCTGCCTCTCTTCAATCTTCTGACAACATCTGGTCTCCGTTACCACCTCCTCTGGCAAACCACAACCATATGAATCGTTGGAGCCACTTCTCGTTGCTGGCGTGTGAACTTGCAACATGCTAATGATGCTTGCCATGCAATCGAGACCCAGAGACCCTGCCAACGAGTTCATCATCGAAAAAGTGTTTCGGTGTCTCTCCCCACAAAATTTGCAGTGTTTTTGGTTCAAATCAAGGTCCCCAAATCCCATCACAAAAAATGGTGGTTGGGGTTGGGAACCAATTAAGAACTACATCACTTTGTGTCTGATGAGCAGCTGACTACAACCAGAAAAGGGGTCATGGGTTATCAAATTAAAGCACTAGCAAATTGGGGAAAGTTTATTTGTCTGAAGAAAGGAACTTCAGGTTTTAGAATCATAGAATTACACGGTCATTAGTCTCTTTATTGTTTTCTATAACTTGTTGAGAGTGGATTGAACTTGAAATTAGAAGGAATCATATAATTACAAGGTCGTTCATCAATGGTAGATATGTGACTAGAACAAATAAGAATGCTAGCTGAAGCTTCTTTGTGCTACATTTTATTGTCTGTTTGTAGTACTTCTTCTGCCAGGTTAAGATTGTATCCTTTGACCAATTCAATTTCCTTTTTCTTCTAGACTAAACTAAATGTATTCTTATTTCCTTTGTAGATTATCCCTGCACCAGTTAAAGTTGGAGAAAACGAACCCCCACCATCCTGGGACCTTGTACCCTCTCCAAGAGGTACTTGATCTATTCGATTTCCATTCCTTGAAGTTGTTTATCTATATTGTTAGACCTGCATTAGTATCTATATTGTTTATTGCTGAAATGAAGCACTTTATCTATGGACCTTTGTGAATCCTTTGTTGAAATGAAGTTTTGTTTTTTATTGTTGGGTGTTCACTTTTGTTTTATATGATTTTCTTTTTAGTTTTCCTTTTAATATGCGAATAAGGGATCACATTAGAAAGAGGAGGGAGGAGGAGGACGATGATATGATGTTGTTTATTTTCCTTGCACTATATATATTGTGTTCTAATGGAGGAAGGGAAAAGAAGCGACGGCATACATCGGTGCTAACAGGCGAGGAACATGTTGGGGAGCTGCTTGAAGGGCATGTCAAGAACTGTCGGGTAGCATTCACGATGAAACCTAAAATATTCAGATCCTTGGCCAATTACCTTAGAAGGGAAAAGTTGGTCCGTGATTCTAGGACTAAGGTTGAGGAGAAGCTGAGGTTCTTCTTATACATGCTTAGTCATAATGCTTCATATGAGGATCTCCAAGAAACATTTGGGCATAATAGTGATACCTATCATTATCACATGAAACATTTTTCAAGTTAGCAGATTTGGCATTTTGCCAACCATGCATAGTGCCATGATATATATAAGCATTGCTTCCTCGCTACTGGTAGCTTTTCTGAATGAACACACTACCACCAGCACTCATGCAATTCTTCAGGCGGTGGTGGCAGCTAACTGTAATGTCATGGTTCACCTAGTTGGAGTGTTGATTGGGATCCGAACTATAGAATTTGGGTGTATGGTAGGTAGACAATAGCAAGTGGACAAGGCTGTCACAACACCACTGGCCGTAGGATGGGAGGAGGGGTTGTTGGAGACATGACAATGTCTGAGAACATAAAGTTTGGTTTTTGAGAGTGTTGGACTGTGACATCGGTTGATGAGGCAAGGTGGTCGTGAGCGGTGACTGCAGAAGCGTTTTAGGTAGTGCAGGTTCAGGGGGTGGTAGGATGGTGGGGCATGGTTGCAACTAAGTTGGAGGCGGTTGAACTCAGGGTCGCATGAGCTTTACATCCTTATTGTATAATATGCATCGATTATTATAGCAGAGATGCTTTCTTTTAATGTGCAAAGATTACTGAGCCATAAAATCTTTTTCTCTTGTTCCTTTGCAGCTAGTAAATGCACTGTCGGAGCTTATCAGCAGGCCATTACCGGAACATGCTTGACAACATTCAGGATTTAGTTCTTTATTTGGCATCGGACCATAGGAAGGATGTATGGAAACATGACGCTTTTATGCTGGGCCGCTGGTGCACTGCCAAAGGCAATCTGCATTTCTCGCATTTAAGTTTTAGAACCTGACCATCTTGTTGAAATGTTGAGCCAGCCATAAAAATCTAATATTGAAACCCGAGGAGGCCGTTGTGTCCATATTCTGCTAATAACGACACATATTGCTGGAGGGGATGGTTGGTGCATTGTTAAGAACCGAGGGTAACTTAATATCAACTGATGATTTTTCATTTTTCATGTCTGTAGTGCACCTTTACCTCTTAACCTTTTCATGTAAATGTTTCTTGACCCAAATTCGTGTTATGCTGATGGTCAATTCATGCATCTGGATTCGGGCACCACTAGCTGACCACATTTCTGCTTGATGCATTGGGTCATTGCACTTCCCAAACCGAAATGTTGTTTATTAGATTAGGGAATGAATCCTAGTCAAAACCGAACATATTCTTTAAGAGAGGGATTAAAGGAAGCAAGGGATTTATTCCCTATAGGGTTTGAGTGACATGAGAGGGATTCACTCAATCCCTCCCTGGATTGGTTCCCATTGGGGATTAAATCCCAAAGAACCGAACAAGCCCTAAGTCATGGAGATACAGGTGTGCAACTAAATGGAGAAGGCCACCTCCTCACCATGCGCGTCGCATCTCCGCGTGCGCCTGACGCCGATGCGCCCACGCGCCGTAGCAACGTGTCGTCTGTGCTCGACTTTACCATTCGTGCGCTCTCCCCTAATAGCGTAGGCTTGGCGCCAAGCTTCGTTCGTGCCCATCATGCCGTGTGTGGGCCTCACTGGAGGCTACTCGTTCTAGCCCGGCACGGCAAACAGAGCTCCTCGGGTCGTCTTGACACGGCTCAATTCCCACTTCCAGCCATGACTATGACTTGTACAAATGACGGTCATGCCTCTCAGGTCGATGGTATGGACTTAGGGTAAAATGGACCAACACAAAAAATTACAGTGTCATGGTCATCTACTTATCTATTTTTGTTAGTCCCATGGAGTAAGGGCCTAAGACTAGATGAGCATGCAGAGATCGAGGTCGAGGACTTGGGTCCCCAAGGTCATCAAGGAATCAGATCCCTGTGGTCATCGAGGAGTGGGTCCCTGGAGTCGTTGAGGAGTCCTCAAGGTTGAGAACTTAGGAAGAATCCCGAGGTCGGGCCATCATCGGCATTGATGTTAGCATCAAAGTTGAGGGGTTGAGCTCTTTTACCGCACAAAGCAGGTCTTCGAATACCGGAGAGGTATCTCCAACCAATATTGTCTTATAGTTGTAGTGGAAATCTGAAATGACTTCTTTTCAAAGGAGGCAACTGAAATGAATTTTTTTAGGGAAAGAAAACTCTCCTTACTCATTAGTCATTTCCAGGAAACTAAAAATGATTAATGAATAAGGAGAGTTTACTCCCTTAATTTGGCCCAACTGGTGACAGTAACATGCTAGTCCATGTTTAGTGGATTAACAATGTAGAGACTTTTTATTTTTGTATTTCAAAAATAAAAAAATTGCAAAACTAGATGTCGGTTTGAAAAAATTGCAAAAAATTGTTGCGTTTCAATGTCTCAAAATTCAAACCACTATCGAAATAGTTATGAAAAATTCTGACAAAACAAAGTATATTGTAGAAGATGCTATAATCTATCTCCCAAAAGAATAAACTCAAACAATTACTTTTACAATAAGAAAAAAGACAAATTTTTTGTACAAATCATATTTTTTGTCTAAAATTTTTTGGGAGCTAGATCATAGTATCATATATAAAATACATTATTTCTTAATGTTTCATGACTATTTCGATAGTGTTTTGAATTTTGAGAGTAATATAACACATTGTTTTTTTATTTTTTAAGCTGTCGTCCGTTGGAAGGGAAATATCTTTATTTTTTAAAAAGGTGTCACCCTTCTAACGGGTAACAGTAGCTTATTTTTGTAATTTTTCAAACGGACACTCAATTTTGCAATTATTTTATTTTCATAATATAAAAATAAAAAAGCAACAATGTATCTTACTCCAAGGTTCAGCCTAAGAGAACTTCACATCTTTATTTTTTTAATAATGTCACCCTTCTAACAGGTAACGCTAGACTAGTTTTGCATGTTTTTTAAACAGGCATCTAGTTTTACAATTTTTTATTTTTTAATATAAAAATAAAACAAATTCAACAATATATCTCACTCCAAGGTTCAGCCCAAGATAACTTCATTGGACCTCAGAATACTGGGTTCCATGATCTGCTTGCTTTCTTCATTTCTTTTCATGCATACAAAATTGCGGACAGTGTGGCCCAAGTGATGAGCTAGGCAATCATTTTGTTTAAGCTACGCAAGTGCATCGCACAAGCATTAAACCAAAAATAATTGTATACTCCCTCTGTTTAAGAGGTTTAGAATACTTAGTGTGATCTCTAAAACTAAACTTCGGCCGTTAAATTCTCTATTACATTTTATCTAACCGCCACCATCGCTGGGTGTCTCACCTTGGCTCCACTTTGTTGTCCTGCTCCTTCTCCTCCTCCCCTCTCACCTACGGCCGCTAGCTCCGGCCATCTCACCAGCGCTTCTACTCCACCTCTTGTCCCCCTCTTAAGCCACTGCAACAATCTTCGTGGCCCACCTCACCGCATCCACGCCAACCTTCATGGACTCACCTCCGTGGAGCTCTTCCTCTTGGTCCAAGGCAGGAGGTTGGAACAGTAGGCTGGCAATGACAAGAAGCACCAGAGCACCGGCCCGGCTTGGAGGAAAAACGGTAAGAGGAAGGGGTAACGGTGAGGAGGAAGGAAGAAGGCAGCAATGGTGATGCTAGCAAGGAGCAAAACCTTGTTGGTTATAGCGCTGGCTAGCCAACAATTAAGAGAAAGGAAGAAGAACGGAAAACAAGAAGAGGAGCATTAGGGTTCACAGCCGAAAGTGGCAAATAAGCAATTTTTCTCATCTCCACTGTGGCATTTAAGGAATGCACCTCAAAAAGATGGTATTTGGGAGTGGGCCACTCGGTAGGGTGGAAAAAAATAAATTTCCCCAACATAAGGGCATGTACAGGCTGCCTCCAGTAAAAAATACTTGACATTTTGAATATGACATGGTATTCAAGTTGTACATTTAACCACTAATTTCTGCTACAATATATCTATAAAATAAAAAATTATGAGAATTTGAATGTATTTTTAAGACAAACTTCACACATGATTTTATAATTTCAAACTAAATATTTAAAAGTTATTGATGGTTAAAGTTTTGAAATGTTTGACTGGATCTTATCTAAAATATCAAATATTTTAGGTAATGTGAAGGAAGGAGAGGTGAGCGAAAGATATCGTTGTCTCGCGAAACAATGATTTTATAAGCTAAAATTTAGAACTACGAGACTATTCTCACATAATTGTACGAGTTGTTATTTTCATAGACTCACAATATTCATTTGGCCCATAAACAACGTAAACGCTCTTAGAGTTACTAAGACACAACTAAAAAGATAGCTATTGTAACTATTGTCTGTTAAGTCGTCCAAAATTACGTTTATGCGTCCTATAATACGATGCTGGGATTCCAGTGCATTCCTCTCCGTATATTTTGGTCAGTATGCTAGGATTCCAGGACTCGTGAACCAAACATTGTAATTTTTCTCCGACCTTTAGCGCCTACGGGACTGGAAGCGGTGCAATACAAACCGCGCCGCTCGAATCCCCGAAAATGCTTCCACTCGGCGAGACGGCCACGCAGCAAGAAGAGCGTGTTCAACAATAGGCCGCGGCCCACTACTGGCGAACCGAGGTTCATTGCACGCGGACGCGGGCCATCCCGCTGGTGGGATCCCGGCAGTCTACAACGCATCAAAACTGCCTCCGCGTCTCCCGGAGTCCGCTCGTTTGATTCGCAAATCGCAATGGCCCACGCGCGCGCCCAGCCTCCTCCGCGTTGCAGATAAATTCGGCAACAACCTCACCACCAGTCGCCATCTCCGCGCCCAACTTATCCCCCTGTATCCTCTCAAGCTCCCGAGAAATCCAACAAACAAACCACAACGCTCTTTGTGACAGCACAGCCGAATCAGCGATCGATGGCTTATCGGGGGTTTAGCTAACGCGCAATCGATCTCCCGTCCATCCACACGCCGGGATGGCATCGGCATCAGCGGCGGCCGGGGAGGGGGGAGAGCAGCCACGGCGGTACTGGCGGTGGAGTAAGGCTGACTTCTTCCCGGAGCCCTCGTTCCGGAGCTGGCGCGCGTACGGCGGTGCGGTCGCGGGAACTTTCTCGCGGCTGCGGGACCGCGTGGCGAGCCGGTCGTCGGAGGCCGTCGAGGCGGGGACGCTGCTTGCCGAGAGCGAGAACCCGCTGCGGCAGTGCCTGTCCTGGGTGGACCTCGCGTTCCTGGGCTTCGGCTCGGTGGTGGGTTCCGGGGTCTTCGTGCTCACCGGCCAGGAGGCGCGCTTCGACGCCGGCCCGGCCATCCCGCTCGCCTACGCCGCCGCGGGGTTCTCTGCGCTGCTGTCGTCCTTCTGCTACGCGGAGCTTGCCACGGAGATCCCGTCGGCCGGCGGGTCATTCTCGTACCTCCGCGTCGAGCTCGGGGACTTGGCTGCCTTCCTCGCCGCGGGGAACATCCTTCTTGAGGCCGTCGTGGGCGCCGCGGGGCTCGGGCGGTCGTGGACGTCCTACCTCGCCGCGCTCATCGGCCGGGACAGCGACGCGCTCCGCATCCACGTTCCCGCGCTCGCCGACGGGTTCAATCTGTTGGACCCCATCGCCGTCGTCGTCCTTATCACCACCTCTGCGCTCGCCATGTCCGGCGCGCGTATCACGTCCACCATCAACTCGCTCGCGTCGGTGGTCGGCATCGCCATCATCGCGTTCGTGCTGGCCGTGGGGTTCTCGCACTTCGACGTCGGCAACCTCGAGCCGTCCTTCTTCCCCTTCGGGGCCGCGGGTGTGTTCCGCGCGGCGGCCGTGGTGTACTGGTCCTACACCGGCTTCGACATGGTGGCCACCATGGCAGAGGAGACCAAGAACCCCGGCCGCGACGTGCCGCTGGGCCTCATCTCGTCCATGTCGGCCATCACCGTGGTCTACTGCGCCATGTCGCTGGCACTCATCGGCATGCAGCGGTACAGTGAGATCGACGCCAACGCGGCCTTCTCGGTGGCGTTCGCCTCCAAGGGGCTCAAGTGGGCGCGCTACATTGTGGCGCTCGGCGCGCTCAAGGGCATGACGAGCGGCCTCCTCGTCGGCGCGCTGGGCCAGGCGCGCTACACCACGCAGATCGCGCGCACGCACATGATCCCTCCCTACTTCGCGCTCGTTCACCCCAGGACGGGCACGCCCATCTACGCCACCGTCGCCGTCACGCTCGGCGCGGCCTGCGTCGCGCTCTTTTCCAGCCTCGACGTGCTTGCCTCCGTCTCCTCCATCAGCACGCTCTTCATCTTCGCGCTCGTCGCCGTCGCCCTCCTCGTCCGCCGCTACTACGTCGCCGGGACCACGTCGCCCAAGCAGCTCCGCACATTCCTCGCCTTCCTGGCGCTCATCGTCCTCTCGTCCATCGGGCTGTCGGTATACTACAACTCGGACTACGCCGGGCGGTGGCCAGGGTACGTTGCGTTCGGCGCCCTCTGGGCTTCCGGCACGGCGGGGCTAGCGCTGTGCGCGAGGCAGCAGCGCGCGCCCAAGGTGTACGGCGTGCCACTCATGCCGTGGCTGCCGTCTATGTCCATCGCCATCAACCTCTTCCTGATGGGCTCGCTCGGGTTTCTGGCCTACATGCGCTTCGGCATCTGTACAGCGGCAATGCTCGTCTACTACGTGCTCTTCGGCGTGCACGCCACGTACGACGTCGCGCACTCCCGCGGGGAGACTGCGTCCGCCGACGCCGCCGTCGACAGCGCTGAGCAGGGCAAGGTTGTGCCGGTGTCCACGCCGCTGGCGTCGTGAGAGAAAGGCCTTTTCTTTGGTTAATTTAGTAAAAGTTTTCATTATTTTTCTGTTTGGCATGTCAGTATGTGAATTTCTAGGGTGGATTTGAGGCAGATCTCTTGAATTGTTAAGTTCAGTCATTGTTAGCTTTAGTTGATTGGGATTTCCAATTCGGATTTGCTCATCTGCGAGCTGAAGCAGCTCTGCAGAAATTTGTTTATGCAAAAAAAATGCCAATTTTTCTCGATCCACCTCGTTCCTTTGCCTCAGAGACGTCGTGATTCATGAATATCTTGTTGTTATCGATTATTCTATTTACTCATGTCTTTATTTATTCTACTAGTTTGGTAGAAAAGCGCAAAGCTGAAAGGTGTGTGTTTTTAAAAGGAGTCCAGATAGAGATGTGCACAGGGAAGACAATGATGCCACACGCACATTGACAAGAGAAGACTGAGCTGAAGCAGAGAAAACGAAAATGCTAATTTTCCAAAAAAACGAAACAGAAAGGTATAACTCTCCTGTAATGTTTTGATTTGCCTGCCATTTATCATCCTGATAATGTCCAGATGACAATACGATCAGCATCACAACTTTGCCGAAAGAAAAGAAAAAGGATTCAGGAACTGTTCACACTTTTCCGCTTTCATTGCTGCTGACTAACTTCAGCTCATAAAAAAGTAGGGAAACATTTTATTGTCAAATTTGCTTTTGGTGGATCAAATATCGCATGGTTCTTATGATTCAGAGCTTATTAACGTGTATCTTTTTTATTAATTTAGCAGCTCGTCTTGAGAAGTAATAATTATGAAAAGTTTCATTACTCGCAGTATGTCCTATTGTCATGTCAGTCTGTGAATTTATAGGGTAGATTTGATGGCTGATTTATCAAATTGCTACCTTCACTCATTGTTATTTATGCAGAAGTTGCAACATTTTTTTGATTCACAGTCAGACTATGTCACCTGTGAGCTGAGGCAGCTAATCCAGCAAGACAATTATGCAAAAAAAAAAAATTGTCACATTTATTAGTATATTAGTAACTGACCAATAAAAGAAGCTTCATCCTTTGCTCTCAAGGTATAGAAATTACCACATTAATTAAAAAGAAAATAAAATATCTCGATATATGTTTATAAATTACCTGCCATTGTCATTATAAAAAACAAACCTAAAATACCCTCATACCTACTTCTATATGACCCAAATATGTCATTATTAAAAATAAGCCAAATACCAGTAGAAAAAAAGATAATATAATTTGATTAATACATAAGCTCGTTGCACAATGCATTCATTTAAGAGTTCAAAGTTGCAAGACAAATAAGTGAATTGGTATAGAAGGATATAGCCCCGATGCACTACGTTTGAATCGTGTAGCTCAAGATTGCGCATTAGGAAGGAGACATGGAAAGGCGCAGTCCGTAGACTGTGCAGATGATGAGGTGTGAGTTCCCAACTCAAACAAAAGTTATTCCATTGGAATAGCAAAGAAAAAATTAGTGCCCAAACATATGACAACATTGTTATGGTAGGTCTAGGTTCAAATTATGTATATCAAGTATTAGGTGAAGTAGTGATAGAAAGAAGAGTGATGATAAGAGCGATGTGGTCGACAATGTCAGCACTATTGCTAACATGGCAAGCCAGTCAATGAGCTGACTTGGTCAACATTGCAGTGCGTCGAGCCCACAGTGGACAGTCCACAGGCTCGAGCACTATTCCATGAGCCACAGAATATTCTATTTCAAGGATTTCCTTCATAAAAATATTATAAAAAGAAATTAAAAATCATGGGACCTACATATCAAACTAAGTAAAGTTTCCCATATAAATTTCTAATGCAAAAATAAATCATGAAAATCATAAAAAAAATGAAATTCAACATAAGAGTGCACTTTCATCTTTTAGTCTGCAATTAAAACTTCAACCATGTTATCTCACGCATATGAACTCCAATTGAGATGATTCTTTTTCTAAAATCATGCTTTGTCATTTCATAGGCTTATATTTGGGATTTTGATGCTGTTCTGTTGGGTTTCTTGCATGCACCCTTGTATCGATCGGTTCGAGTAGTTTACAAGCAATACGTACCTATCGGGAGATCAATCTGTAGCAAGGCAAGCAGTATTTGATCACATTGCTCTAAGATTCCAAAATGGTTATACTATGCATGCGATGTTTTATCGGTCCAAATGTCATTTTATGTGTTATGTAGACATGTCCACTTGTATGCATTTACTTGCCTTGTCGTTTCGATTCCTCTTCCATTGTTGCCATAAGGTTATAGGTTGTTTAACATCTAAGTCTGTTATCAATAATGCTTAGTCTTGCTTACTGTTGTGGTGTCGGTTAGTCTCACTGTTGGATCGATATGCTTTAACCAGGACATTTTGTCAAAATGCTACTTGTTATAAACTATTGAGTCCATATTAGACGTTGGCGATGTATATATGTGAAGTTTAGGGTCGTTTGAAATGGACTTTCATGGTTGATATGATATGGTTTGAGTATGAGGAGAAATGTGTGCAGATAGGTGGAAAAATCTATGTCAGTTAAGGATCAAAAATTGGTACCCCCTGACTTGAGCCTAACATGTGCAACCACAAGTCTAATGTGGGTATGACCTTAGTTGATTAAGTTAATTAGCCCTAATTCTATCTCTTTGGCAAAAGAAGAAAGTGTGGGCTCGTTTGGAGGTTGAATTTGTGGGGTTTTGGGATTGCATAAGCATGGTTATGTATTGCTACTACCATAGAAAGGGTCATCTCCGCCCCCCTTTTATTGCCGGTTAAGTAATAACCAGCAGTTATAATATATCACTGCCGGTTCGTAAGCTCTAGGCATACATAAAAGTCGACCTAGCAAGAACTGACAGTGATAGTGATTATCACTGCTCGTTTATTACACGAACCAGTGTAGCACTGCCAGTGGGTAATATGAACTAACAGTGATATTCAAATTATCATTGCAGGTTCTTTGCTAGAACTGACAATGATATTAGTTTATCAAAAGAAGTGTCTTTAATAACTGGCAGTGATAATAGCTATCACAGTCAGTTGTCTTGAAGAACCTGCAGTGATATCCAAATATATGTACGTCTTCACATGCCCGCCTGCTTGGCTTCTCCCGAGCGCCTTTAGATATTTTGATTCTGTCGCAAGCTCTCACACTCGATCTCTCTCTCACTCTTGATCTCGCTCTCAACCTCTCTCCCTCTATCACTGCCACTACCGAGCGATGGATCCGCCACCACTAACTCTACCACTGCCTCTACTACTGCCTTCTCTGACCACTCCTCCCACACCCGCGCCATCATCTAAGGAGGAGGAGGAGGCCCTACCGATGTGGTCTTCAGATGAGGCACTGACGACCTTGATGGGGTCCCCCTCCGAGGACGAGGTGTGGGACTTCTTCGTTGACGAGCTGAAGGCGAAGAAGCCCCGGTCGAACTCGGAGGAGGAGAAGGCTGGCGGCAATGACACTGAGGACGAGGATTATGGTATTACGGCGATGACAAGGATGATGACAACGATGACTACTTCTTCATCGTCGTGGCCGACAGCCGGTACTCACGCGCGTTTAGGGTTTTTTGCGCATGTAGGTTTAGGGTTATTTGCGCACAACCGTGCATGAATTTTGCTTTTGGTGTACATTAATGAATTAGTATGATATAAACTGTAATATTATGGCGATTAGTAATATAAATTTCATTTAAATTAATGCTTGAATGGTTAATTTTTTATTATTTTTTTGTCCTGGATTGAGTATGACTGCCGGTTCGTAGCTAGAATTGATAGTGATAGTGATAAGTATACAAATCAAGAGAATAAGCTTAAGAACCAGTAGTGATAGCTTGTATCATTGCTAGTTTATGTTACAAACCACCAATGATATGTACAATCACTGTTGGTTCTATAATCGTATTCACTACTGGTTCAAAAATCAGTAATAATGCAATTTTTGAACTGGTAGTGATGACCTTTTCTGTAGTAGTGTGCAATGCATTGAAGATTATATTATGCTAACCGGAGTTGGTGGAGAAGTTTAAAGTTATTTGGGGAGATAGAAGTCTGTTTCTTATCTCATGATGTGTAGGTCAATGGAGTCGATATGTCGATCAACGACAAGGAGGATCGAGGTTAAGCAGAAATTATTAGGTCTGGACAATCAGGATGCTAGGTACAGACATGGGTGATCTACACTGTATACATGGAGAGGTCAAAAGCACCAAATGATTGATGAAGACTGTGTGTTGACCAAGTCAAAGTGAGTAACAATGCGGCCCGAGGAATGAAAGCGGAAGAGACTTGCTGGTGGTCAGGACCTTGGGACGAGGTGACATGTGTTGACATTGGAAGACCTCCTTAGGATGTAAGCAAGTGGTGGGAATTCACTCTTTGAGAAGTGTGCAAGTTGGTTTTGCGGAAACCATGGTTGGCATGGAGGTGCACATGGCACCATCACGAAGCTTGTGTCAAGGCGAAGCTCGTGAAGGGCTCGATGGTGTTCTGGCGAAGGAAAAATATTTGGACAAAAATACCCTTGATGGTAGGTAGAGTGTATTAGAGAAGAAGGGCATTTTGGGGAAATATCCCAAGATAGCCTATAAATAGTGATGGCTAGATGGAGAGGCCTCTTGAGCCTTTGGAGAGCCCTAGAGATTAGTTTGGAGGGAGTCCTAGATATATGAGAGGAAGTGAAGAGATAAAAGAGAGTAAGAGATTCCAAAACAAAAGAAGGAGGGAGGATGGTGACATCTGTGTGTTGACTGTAATTTTTCTCATATTAATGGAAGAGCTAGTTCCAAATCTCTTGTGCCTCCCTTGCAAGTTTTGCAAGTTTACTTGTTTTCTTAGATTTCATGTTTTTGATGAGTTCCTTTGATGATTAAGGATGTGGGGATTGATCTTGGTATGATCTGAATAGAATCAACAAGCTCATGTGGAGGATTTCAAGGAATTGATAGGTTTTGCCTGTTTTTGTTTAGGGCATATTTTGTTTTCTTTCAAATATGAGGTTTTGGGGATGGATTCGTGGTATTTCTTAGATCTATGACATGTGATAGCATTCCGGAAGGACTTGGTATCAAGATCTCTCACGTGCTCTGAAAAATCCACTTTTCTCTTCTTCTTTCCCCTTCCCCAAGTTTCTGAAAAAGCTCCAAACTTTCTTGTGTTATTGGTTTAATTTTATTTGGAAAACGTTCACTATGGTCATATCTACCTCGCCACCAAGTTTCATGGGAATTGGACTTCAATTGAATTGATTTGGAGATTTCTGCAAAAAGTTTGAGGGTTGTTTTTAATTTCAGACTTTGTTCAATAGTGTGTTGATGCATCCAAAATATGCATCATATTTCCTAGTGATTTCATGAATATATTCTATAATTATTGCTCGGCTAACCATTAATTAACTACGATTTACACTAGACATGTTTTTTTTTGTTAAATCCATAGGAAAAGGAAAGATTGTGCACAATCCAAGCAACACAGATGCAAAGACCTCATGAAAACAAAGCGAACCACACCAACACGCCTCAACTGGACACTCCAGAAGGTTTGGAGGGGTGCGATACGGTCAGAAGCAACCATACCGCCAGACCATACCACTCCCCTATTGGTACATCTTGTCAAACCCAACAACTTTGGTGAAGAAAACAAAGTCCAAAGACTTCCAGAGGTGACGCAAAAACACTATCTTAGCAGTTATTTAAAGACAACATCGGTCCACATCAAAGGAGCAACCACAAAACCATCTCAATACAGCGAAAGGCCACCGGGAGACCTAGCCACGACCATAGTTCATTCATTTCCCCTCTATTAGATCCATCATAATAGGTCTCCATTATTTCTTAGTGCAAACATTCATTACATCAAGAAAGTTAATCATCTTTGCCTTTAATCGTGTTCTTCATTTATTTGATGATGATATTTCTTGTTATTATTATGATTTTTATTTCTATTGCGATGAGCGAGTAGTCCCCTTAGGGATAGAGGATGGTTAGGCCCCATGAAGTGCACCCATTAATGTAGATTAGGAGTAATCTTAACATAGTCTTTTCCAATGCAGATCTTTTTATTTATCTTTCACAATTCCCATTTTTGTTTGGTCACAAATACAAGGATTGGATCTAGAGGGAGGCAACGACTGTGTGGATGACCAAGCTATAGATCGGGGCTTCGTGACAGGGACTACACATGGCTACGTTGAAGAAGGTTAATAGGGGATCGATGGTACAATAACAGCACATAAGGCATTATTCTAGTATCTGTCCCTTAATAGATATGTATGGCGACGGTGTTGTGCACACTGAAGGATGATCATTCTTGTCCAATGGTCCACAAGAGACCGACAGGCAAGAGCAGATTAGGGTATGCCACCAAAGTGGCAAGCATATTTAATTTCTACAATTAATCTTTATTTTATTTATTCTCTAACTTGTAGATCATTTCCTGTGTGACCGACTAGCTACATGGTTCTGGCATATCCTCTATACTACTTGTAATCATTGTTTCCATCCATATTAATTTCAAAAATTTTATTTCTCACAACTAATAGTAGAATTATTATTTAGGATTTTATATGTATAAGTATCTAATCCCCTTACATTACAACCAAAGGATTCAGTGATGGTAGGGTTAGATTACAGTGCAAGTTTGGTATACTAACTGCTCCATGAGGGAAGGATATTTAAACCTAGGGTCACCATAGGGATTTCATGTTCCACATGCTTTGTAGTGACATTTGAAGAACAACAACGTTTAACAAGGGCGCGTAACAAAGCATCATGTGCCTATAATCGTTTAGTAGTTTTTTTCTTTAGTAGTTCTCTTTTGTAGTTTGTTTTGAATTATTGAATAAAGGTACTGACCGACTATGTAATTGCTAAAGATATTCATAGCCTTACTGAATCTCATTTAGTATGCCTGAACTCTTTACTCAATAGTTTGCAAGTGTTCCTTCAATAACTCTTCTTTGTGTTATCAACTACTGACAATCTGAGCTTTGTTTTTAGCATCTACTGAGAGATCCATAGCAACATTGAATCTTAGGGCCTGTTTGGCAGAGCTCCAGATTCAGCTTCTGAGCTGAATCTGGAGGAGCTCTGCCAAACGGCAGAATTTAACTTTAGCTCCCTGAGTGAATCACTTCTCCTGATTCACTGAAATGAACTAGAAGCTGAGGAGCTGAAAAAAGTAGCTTCTCCTGAGGAGCTGACCACGCTGATTCTCCTAATTCATAGAGTTTATCCTAGAGAATCATTAAGAATCACTTTCAGCCACAGAATCACTTCTTCAGAGAATCAATTCTTTTAGAGAATTTGAATCAGGAGAAGCTCTGCCAAACAGGCCCTTAGTTAGTATGCCTGAACTTTTATCTCAGTAGCTCACATGGTTCCTTCAGTAGTTCTGTTGTTGTGATCCATTGCTCTTTCGTGTTGCTTTCGCATTGCCTTGAGGTCTTCCTAACTTGATTCCTAGGGTCAGTAGCCCAGTTGTGAGTGTGTGATCTTGGTCAGTTAGAATAGAGGTGTGTTGGGTGAAAAAATAGGATAGACCATCCAAGAAATTGGTGATGCTCCTATTCACCCCCCCCCCCCCTAGTCGCCCTGTTGGTCCTTCTAATTTAAAGGTTCTGTCATGACCGCTTACCAACACACTAAAGGAAGTGTGTTGCGCATTGGCATCAAATTAGACCATATCTTGTAGGTAAAGTGTATAACCTCTGCAGAGTTAAAATTGCTCAAACAAACATACTCACTATCATGAGCAAGCTTGGGTCAGACATCAATTATAGTGTTTTATTAGGACTTGGGTTTTGAAACTGGAATATCACATACACCGGTACAATAGTTGTTGTCCATAGAGATAGTTTGTGGTTGATGATGTCGAGGTTTGGACATGGATTATGCTTGTTATGAGTATCTACTTTTATATGTCCAATGCTTTACACAAATATCATTAGAGTTATGTTTTGTTTATGAACTGCTTCTTTATGCCAAATGAAACTTGTTAAGCCATCTATTGAATAGCCTGCCATGTATTAGGTTTTTGTAGACACTTAAAGTCTTGCTGAATATAACAAGTACCCACACTTGCTGCTTTTTCATTCAGAGTTTGAGGAGGAGCTACTTTCTAATGTCCAGTGCCTCACAACAGGTTTCAGGGATACTGATATTGGATTTTTCTAAGTCTAATTTAGTTAGTTACTTGTGGGATGGTCTTAGGCACACTACTGGAGAATAACTATTTCTATTTGATAGCTTCCATTGAACTCTATATTATGTAATAATTTTATTTAAGAACTACAATATTGTATCATGTTGTAACATAATCGTGTATGGATATGGTACCAATGTTGTTGTACGTACTAATCATGCGATAAGTATTGTATGCACTTTAGGACTCTGGGTATTAGCCCAAGGGCCGACATGCTTGATCAATGTCCAGTGAGAATGACCCATCGATAACATGAAGATTGAGTTGACATTATGCAATCCATGGCATGTACATGCTTATAAATGGAGTACTATAGTTGTGAACACACGAGTACTGGCGAGATCGGCACAGAGGCGAAGCAAACAATGGCACACACGCTTACAGGAGGATACCAGTTACATAACCAAATCCTTTATTCGAATAACGTAGTGCAGCTGAGACATAGGGTTTAGGATATATACTCATTTAAAAATTAAAATCAAATCAAAAGGTGCATTATCATACCCAATCAGCTGCCGACATCTCATCAGTGATAGCATGCAACAAAACCAAAATGTGTGCGCCTGATTTGCTCGCCCAGGAAATGGCCAGTGGGTTGGCTTGTTTTATACTGCACTATATTAATTTTTTATGGCCGGTAAAATATAGGTTGCCATCCAAATAAATGCAAAACTGCGGGGTACGGCCAAAATTTGGCCTGGCATGCTTAACCAAACAGCCCCGTAGAGCTCCGATCATCACCACCCATCACATGTAATCTGATATTGATAAGGGTCTCTTCATTTAATCCTGCATGCCAAAGCAAAGTGGGCATGATGTGGGGCAGGGTAGTTGCCTAACTATGTAAAGAAAAGAAAAAAAGAAGAATGCACAAACCATGTTCGTATTTCTCTGCTTTTCTTTACAAATGAATAGCTCCCAGCTCAGAGAAACTAGGTAAATATTTATACTTAAATTTGTTGTAGGAGGATCAAAGCTCACATGGTCTTTTGCCTAAAATAACCTCACATGTTTAACGTGTTTACCATTGATTAACTTTTCATCTTTGAAAACGTTGTTTCCTGTTCAACAAAGAGTTGTTTCGTACCTTCAAAGTTAGCACAGCTCCCTTCACAAACAAGAGTGTATTACCACGCATGCTTGCAAGGTGTGTCCCTGGTAAAAATGGGATCCGTCTACAGGGCAGTAGAGTATTTCTCGAGTGCCCGTCACCGGATTTCCTTCTTCCTGCCCCTGACACCTCCCTCGCCCCACCGCCCCCAACATGACGCCGCCTCACAACGCGCCGATGTTGTCTCCGTTGCGCAGCTGAGAGGTCGGCGTTGACCCGGCCCCGTCGTAAGTCGACTTGAGGGCTGAGGCACTCGCACGTCGCCTGCCTGTCGGCCGTCGTTTCCACGGCCGCGTAGAGGAGGGTAGTGACGGCGTCGCAGCATTCGCCGGAGGGGGTGGTCCAGGAAGCCGAGGCACGGCGAAATGTCGTTGAGCACTTTGGAGCACTCGATGTCGGCCTGCACGGCCAGCTGCTGGACCGCGAACATCGCGAGGAGGACGACGGCGAAGGCCGCGCTCTTCTTTACGGACGATCCCTTCGGTGAGATTATATACGAAGCAGTGAGAGTGCGAGAGGAGCTACTGAATTGCAAGCTGATCCTGTTTAGTGTGGCCTTGAGTAGTCTGGGGTATTTACAGGAAGGGATTATCACCAGGAGGTTTCAAATACTTGTTCAAGATTTTAAGCATGGTCAATATGTAGGTTGTTGGATTGGAGGTAAGTTTTAGCTCACTGGCTTAGTTTTGATTTTCAGCAAAGGGGAACACTTTTTTGGAGCTTCCAGCACTACTACAGAAAGACTAATCACTGCTGCGAGGAACCGTTTAAATAGTATTCGAGTTAATCATTAGGACGATCATTTTTTATAATCATACCCATAATGATTAACTAGAATATCATTCTTGTAGTCCCGACATGTGTTTACTTTCAAGAACGGAATACACGTCTTTACAACGAGCACATCATCATAAGAGATAATTAAAGAGCGAGTAATTAAATTAAGTTACAAGTCTTTAAGTAGATTAAACTTTATAACAAAATATATAACTCGAATATTTGCTAGAGTAGCTACGTAGTGGAATAAGTTATATGACGATAAAAGATGGGTAGTGCCATTTGCCCTAAGACACCACCTAAAATAACAACACACGAGTAGAATGACACTACTCATACCTGTCGTCAACATCGGTAGGCGTAAGATAGCCAAAAACTAAATCTTTTTCACTTGAAAAACAAACAAAGTACGTGAGTACAAAAGTACTCATAAGATTTAATCTATAATAGACACTTATAAATAGCCTAACTCCAAAAAAAATACATATGAGTAATTAGTAAGGACGCGGGCACAAAGGTTAAGTAACTTCATATGCAAAAGTGATTTGAACTCAAATGTAAGCATCTACACCTAATCAAAATACCATTGTATCCTGAGATCATCAACATAATAAAATTGGAACTTGTACCATATCAACTCTTCATCAACATCACCAGCTATGTCCTAATATTCCACCACAACATCCCAATAATGAAACTCTACAATTGATGTGGATGGATAGTAGCATGCTCATGACTGAGAGTGGGGTAATTCGAATTGATCTTACACCCTGTAGAGAGATATATCTTTACCCACACAACACAAGGACCATTCGGCTTATGTCATCCGTTAAAGTGCACATAAGGGGTACCCGTGTCAACCTTTTTCAATTGAGTCTGACCGTTTGAACATACACCTATAGGTGTGGAGGTCTACTAGGGCTACTCCCAGAGTACCCTAGTTACTCCTAAAGGTGTGGAGGTAGCTAGAACTATTCCTCGAGCAAACTAGATAGCTCTACAAGCTATTATGCCCACAACATATTTCCGATGTTACCTCTACAAGCCTATTATACCCACAACACCACAGACCCACAATCCAAAAGGTCACAGCTATTAAAGGTATTTGTTTTATCTTACCATTATATTGATATGTGGTAAGTACAGAAAGTGCTAAAGGCAATGACAACAATGGATGGTGCTTAATAGATTCAAGTGGGGTTATAGCATCAAAGACTCCCTTCTCGAGCCATCTCTATTACTCGATCGAATCTTGTCTCATCCTCACTGACTTACACATCCCATCATTCATGATCTTTGAGAATAAAAATATAAGCTCTAAGCTCACGAACGATGGTCAAACCACCACTTGACTTCTACCGATGACCTAAGCCTTGCTAAGCATAACATATTTATTTGAAGTTAGACCATTCAGTGTTATACCCAGGGTTACAATAGATCAAAGGATAACAATACCAAGAAAGGGTAATGCAACAATTAAGATCTACTCCCGAAAATACGATCTCGACTAACTATCATACATGACATACATATAACATACTTTATCAAATTAAAGATGACATATGATTCAAATTAATAGGTGCAACATGCTTAGATGCTTGCCTTGTGGTTCAACTTGATCACAATTCACAGCAATGAAATCCGGATCACCCTCGATCATGCCCACGTTATCCTCCGGTCCTTCGTTCACTAAAGAAGAACGCATGCAATGATTAGCATAAAAGAGATGCAATGAAAAGTGTTACATAAAGCATAACAGTAGTGGATGCATACTAATACCAAACCAAGAGTACAAGACATACAAAGGAATAAAGTAGTTTGTGAACTAAACTCGCTGAAAAACTGACAGGCATCCGGAGTATCCAGGTTCCACCCGTAACCTTTGGGTTTGAACCCTCCGGGTTGGGCTGAAACCTCCGGGTCGACCTCCGGTTTGGGTTCTCGGTTAATTCTGAACTCAGAATAATCCAAAACCTTCGTGCTAGGTTAGACCCTTCAGGTTTGGTTGAATTGTCCAGATTTTACTCCAAGCAAGGATGCTCGGTTAATTTTAACGCAAATTACCTGAAACATCTAGGTGTACCTGGACACTCCGCATTCGGGCAGACTTGCAACTCCCAACGATTTCCTCGATCAATTCACGATGCATGTAATAGACTATCCCACCCAAACATGTATAAGGACCAATGTAAGCATTCTAAACTCAATTTACATGCTAAACAACACAAAAACTCGAGTAGATTTGACTGGGCTCATCCGGAACCTCCGGGTTTAACCCAAAGTATCCGGGTTCCTGTAGAACTCATGTTTGCGATGATTTGTCACTTGATTTGACTTGCATGTTGAAATCCAAACCATATCAATATGCAATGGCACTAAGGCATTGGTTCTAAACCTAATTTACTCACTCTACACGCTCAAAACACTAGCTCTAACTCCTTCAAAAACTCCTCATACTAGATCCATTTTAAGAACACAATGGTGGATCACCATTTTCAAGAACGCAGCTCCTAAACTCGAATCTGACCAATCCAAACCTGCATTCTCACCGAGGAGCCTAGAGAACTTACCCAAGGTCCTTTGCCAAGGGTTGTGACTATCAATTTAGGAAAGAATCAGAGGAAAAAACTTGGAGGAGGGAAGAAGGCTTGTTGCTGCAAATTTCAGAGCAAGATGGTGACGAAAATGAGTTGCAATCCTTCAAATCTTCATGCATGTGAGAAATTTTTGGATGGATGGAGAGCTAGAGAGGTGGGAATGCAGTGGTATAACATGCATACCTCCAATCCTTGCTCTTGAAGGGAAGATTTGGGGGGAGAATGAGAGAGTTTGAGAGAGGGAAGGGGAGCAACAGTTCTGTTGCTTTGGATGGTTGGGAGTTAGGGAGAGTGAGTGTGAGTGAGAGAGCGAGGTGGAGGGATGGGGCTGCTACTATGCAGCCATGTGGGAGAGAGGAGGTGGTGTGGGGCCAGTCAGGTAAGTCCCACTTGTGAGAGAGACAAGACCAAATAGGTACAAAACCATTTCTCTCTCTCTATTTGTTTTCCCCAAACGAAGTTCTCTAATGCCCAAGAATTCTAATCCAATTTAAATAGATTCACCCGTCACGCCTACGTGAGACTTAAATTAGCGAAAACTCTAACATTGGTTATTTTCAAAATACATAGCAAAGATCAAACCACTATTAAAAATAACAAGTACTCAACAATGATTAACAATTAAACATGATGCTCATGATGCATGATTATGCTTAATGATGTGGTTACGGAAATTGAGATGTGACAAATCTCCCCCCGTAAAAGAATCTTGTCCCGAGATTCGAGTGAGCTTAGGGGAGAGTACGGCGAATCTAGGAACTTCATAATTCATGACAACCACACTGTGGGGATGAAAACTAAAGCAACACTCACATGTTGGAGAAGAACTCAGGGTAATCGGCACAAAATTGATCTTCACTCTCCCACATCACTTCATCTTCGGTATGATTTCTCTACTAAACCTTGAGGAACTTAGTTGATTTGCGCCGCATCTTCTATTCGGCTTCATCAAGAATGCAAACAGGATGCTTGCAATAAGAAAGATCAGGTTGAAGTTCTTGGTCATCCATTGTCACAACTTCGATTCGAACGCGAAGACATTTCTTCAATTACGAGGCATAGAAGGCGTTGCCCATGGTAGAGAGGGATGGAGGTAGCTTCAGCTACTAAGCCACCTCACAACATTAGGCAATAATCTGAAAAGGACCAATGTAACGTGGCGCTAACTTTCCCTTTATCTAGAAACGCCATGTTCCTCTGAGGGGAGAGACCTTGAGATAAACGAATTCTCCAATCTTGAACACAAGCTCACGCTGACGACGATCGACATAGCTTTTCTGGCGAGATTAAGATGTGAGAAGATTCTTGCGAATGGTCAGGACATGCTCTTCCACTTCTTCAACCAAATCTGGGCCTAGAAAAGCTCGTCCACCGGACTCGGACCAATTTAAAGGTGTTTGACACATCCGTCCATTGAGAGCTTCGAAAGGTGACATCTTAATACTGGATTGGTAGCTGATGTTGTAAGAAAACTCGGTAAATGGCAAGCAAATCTCCCATTGCTTTCCATATGTGAGAGCACAAGATCGCAACATGTCCTCAAGTATTTTATCTACTCTCTCTATTTGACCATCGGTTTGGGGATGGTAAGCGATGCTATGGCATAACTCTGTAACCATGGCTTTGTGGAGGCTTCTCCAAAAATGAGAGGTGAACCGAGTACCTTAATCGGAAATGATCTTCTTTGGAATCCCATGACAAACAATCCTCGAGAGATATAACTCCGCATACTCCTTGACACTATAATGGGTCTTGACGGGAAGGAAATGTGTGGACTTGGTACATTGATCAATAATCATCCAAATTGAGTCATAGCCTTGAGGAGTCTTAGGTGGCCCGGTAATGAAATCCATACTGATTTCTTCACACTTTCAAGAGGTAATTGGTAAAGGTTGGAGCGCTCTAGCCGGCTTGAGATGTTCGGCTTTCACTCTCCGGCTAACATCACACTCAGCCACATACCGAGTGATCTCCCACTTCATGTGAGTCCACTAAAATCTTTCCTTGAGGTCTTGATATATTTTGGTGCTCCCGATGGTGAATAGATAACAAAGATGCATGAACTTCATCCAAAAATTTCTTCCTTAACTCATGTACCTTAGGGACCACAAGTTGCTTTCCAAACCACAACACGCCTTGGCCATCCTCCAAAAAGGTAATAGCTTTTCCCTCTTTCTTCTTGTCATGAATTCGGACCATACCCTTGTCATTCTTCTGTGCTTCCTTGATTTGTTCGATGAGGATGGATTTGACCACCAGATTTGCAAGAAATCCTTCCAAGACCATCTTGAGTCCAAGCCTCTGAAAATCATCACAAAGTGTGGCATTTTGGGGCTTGACCATAAGTCAATTGCACCGAGCCTTTTGGCTCAAAGCATCGATAATGATATTTGCTTTGCCGGGATGATAATGAACATCCAATTCATAGTTCTTGATCAATTCCAGCCATCTCCTTTGCCTCATGTTAAGGTCGGTTTGAGTGAAGATATACTTGAGACTCTTGTTATCTCTATAGATATTACAAAGATTTCCAAGGAGGTAGTGGTGCCATATTTTTAGAGAATGCATAACGGCTGCAAGCTCTAAATCGTGAGTAGGATAATTTTCTTCATGACGCTTTAACTGGCAAGAAGCATAGGTGACGACTCGGCCCTCTTGCATGAGAACACACCGAGGCCTATGCGGGAAGCATCGCAATAAATGTCAAAACTCTTATCCACAGCTGGTTGAGCAAGGACGGGTGTGGTAGTGAGAAGACTCTCCAAGGTTTCGAAAGCTCGCTCACAAGCATCGGACCATACAAACTTCACTCCCTTATGTAAGAGTTCAGTCATAGGCTTGGTAATTCTAGAGAGCTTCTCAATGAACCAGCGATAGTATCCTGCAAGTCCAAGAAAACTCTGTATGTCAATGACGTTCTATGGTTGCCTCCAATTGAGCACATCTTGAACTTTGCTTGGGTCGACAGCGACACCATTTTTGGATAGGATGTGGTCAAGAAAGGCAACATCTTTGAGCCAGAATTCGTATTTGCTAAACTTGGCATAGAGACAATGTTCACGGAGCCTTTCAAGAATGACTCAAAGATGTTGGGCATGTTCTTCTTCGGTCTTGGAATAAACAAGGATATCATCAATGAAGATTACAATGAATGAATCCAACTCCTCCATGAACACGGTGTTCATTAAATACATAAAGTAGGCCGGTGCATTGGTTAGACCAAAGGACATGATGGTATACTCATAGAGTCCATAGAGAGTAGAGAAAACTGTTTTGGTAACATCCTCTGATTGGATTTTTATTTGGTGATAACCCAACCTTAGATCAATCTTGGAAAAGAAATAAGCACCAGTCAATTGATCAAACAAGAAATCAATATGGGGAAGGGGATATTTATTTTTTATAGTGACCGCGTCGAGAGGATGATAATCAACACACATCCCCAAGGTATTATCCTTCTTCTTGACAAAGATAGCCGGGCACCCCCAAGGTGAGGAGTTCGGACAAATGAAATCCTTCTCCAGCAATTCCTTTAATTGTTTCTTCAACTATTAATTCATTGGGAGGCATATGATAGGGCCTTTTAGACACCGGGGTTGTTCCTGGTGCGAGTTTGATGACAAATTCAACATCCTGGTTTGGTGGCATCCCCAGTAATTCCTCAGGAAAAACATGCGAGTACTCACACACCACTGAAATACTCCAAAGGTCCATGGTTGCAGCACCCTCCAAAGCATAAAGATAGGGACCACCCTCTCCAAGATGGAGGGGAATCTGGATACCGACCAAATTTTTGAGAGAGATGATCCTCTATGCACAATCGGTAAGCACAATCGATAAGTGCACCAGTTTTGGTTAACCAATTCATCCCTAAGATGACATCTATCCCTCTGGTGTCAACCAAGATCAAGTTTGCCAAAAAAGGGGCCGTATCAATGAGAATCTTTACCATCGGAACTATTTGATCGGCTTGTATTTCTGCACCGGGCGCATCTATTTGGAAATTGGTGGAAAGTGGCTGGGTGACAAGATTATGACACAAGACATAATCCTCCTTGATGAACGAATGATATGCTCTGGAATCAAAAAGTATGATGACGGGTTGAGAGTTTACAAGTAACATACCCATAAGCACGCCATCGTCCTCTTGAGCTCCTTCAGCGGTGGCGTGGTTCACTCAGCCATGTTTGGGGACTTGCATATCCTTGGATGCTTGCTAAGAGGGTTGCCCTGGTAGTGACGATCTTGGAGCAGCCACCACGACTCCTGGCTCAAAAATCAACAATCCCGAGCGAAATACCCAACATGTCCGTAGTTGTTACATGGACCGCCAGGACCACCAGTCACACTTCCCTGGGATCCGACAGGCCTTGCAGTTGGTACTTACAAGGAGGGGGATGGACATCGTGCTACCCACATTGGTTGTGGAGCAGCCAAAGTCACCGTATGAGATGGAGGAGGTTGACTCCCCGTTTGGGGGTGTTGATAACTTCCGCCCACAAAGGGTGAAGGGACCCTCTTACACTTTTTCTCCTCCTGGTGATTCTTCAGCTTGTGTTCAACTATGAGGGAGGTGCTCACCAACTTGTTGAAGTCAACAAACTAGTGCGTGGAGATTCGGTTTTGCATCTTGGATGAGAGACCGATCACGAAATGATATTACTTCCTGTCATCAGTGTTGACTGCTTCCGGTGCATATTGGGCAAGGTGGTTGAATACCTGCATATACTCCATAACTGATGTGTCCCTCTACCGGAGGCCTAGGAATTCCTGCTTCTTGATTTCCATCATCCCCTTGGGAATGTGATAATCGCGGAAGGCTTGGCGGAACTCCGCCCATGAGACGCGATGATCGGTGGCGTGCATGGCAAGATAGTTCATCCACCACGCACCAACCACGCCTTGGAGTTGATGTGCGGCAAAGAGGGCCTTCTCATAGTCCTCGTACCAAAGGAGAGTGAGTTTTTGCTTGATGGTGCGAAGCCAATGGTCCGCATCAAGAGGGTCCTCAGTGCTCGTGAAGGTGGGAAGACTAGTGCGAAGAAAATCCAAGTAGTTGTCATGACGCTTGGCACCTCTTCCTCCTTGAGGGGCCGTGTTGCGCACCAAAGCCTCGAGCAAAGTGGGTCTGTGCTTAGCGATTCTACTCGATCTGCATCAGTACATCCGCCATGCTCTGTGGCGGAGGCGGCACATGATTGTTCTCTTTGGAACCCTCAGGAATATCACCCGAATTTCCAAGGTCTTTTTCCTCATCCTGCCTTCAATTCCAAGACTAGTGACAACAAGTTCTTGACAAGGAAGATAAAAAAAAAGGAATTTAGGACAACAAGGAATGCATAAACAACATGAATATGGTCGGGCTCCTCCAAGCCTATGATAACTAGTTGCGTGTAAAATGAGAGATAAAAAATGAAGTATGCTCGATTCTTATCTACACATTTCTTTCCCGAGTGCATCACTCCCCAAACAAACAGGAAAATCACAATCATCACCATTCATACAAGAAAGAAATGTTTTTCACGCAAACGGTGTTTGTGCAACTCGCCGCACAAGCGACATTTCATACATTGTTGTCAACGTATTCACTTCTCATACCTTCACCTTACGGGACACCCCATTTAACCGCCACATGGGTAGACAACCAAAACTACCATCGTATGGTGGATGTTCATACGTTATTGCTAATGTATTCACTTCCCATACCATCGCCGTACGGGACACACCAGACCCCTATCTCGCACTGGTTGAGCCACAGATAGTAACCGTTATCAGGATGCGTCCCTTACCTTCTTATCTTTGTGGTCAATTATGCCGATGCAACATGAGTAAAATGACAGCATAAAATAGCAATCAACAGAATTGAAAGACATATTAAACAGTCATAATACTCATAAAATACAAAGGTACATCATACAAGTCTCATATATATGGCATAGTATAGCTAATTTTTAATCATCCATAAGTTTCGCGAAAAGAAACTATGCCCTTTTACATAATTCTTAAATCCAGCAACTTAAAACCCATTAAGAAAGAGATGAGTTACTGGGTTGTCTTAGTGAGGTTGACATGTTTTATTATCCCATCCTAAGTATTTTTTAGGCTACTTTATTAAACCAAGCTTTGATGCTACACTATGAGGAACCGTCCAAATAGTATTTGAACTAATCATTAGGACGATCATTTTTCATAATCACACCCACAATGATTAACTGGAATATCATTCCTGTAGTCTCGGCATATGTTTGTGCAACTCGCCGCACAAGCGATGTTTCATACATTGTTTCCAACGTATTCACTTCTCATACCTTCACCTTACGGGACACCCCATTTAACCACCATATGGGTAGACGACCAAAACTACCATCGCATGGTGGATGTTCATACGTTATTGCTAACATATTCACTTCACGTATCATCGTCATACGGGACACAACAGGCCCCTATCTCGCACTGGTTGAGGGATGCGTCTCTTACCTTCTTACCTTTGTGGTTAATTGTGTCGATGCAACATGAGTAAAATGATAGCATAATAAATAGCAATTAACAGAATTGAAAGACATATTAAACAGTCATAATACTCATAAAATACAAAGGTACATCATACAAGTCTCATACATAGGGTATTGTATAGCTAATTTTTAATCGTCCATAAGTTTCGCGAAAACAAACTATGCCCTATTACATAATTCTTAAATCCACCAACTTAAAATCCATTAAGAAAGAGATGAGTTAGTGGGTTGTCTTAGTGAGGTGAAGTATTTTATTATCCCATCCTAAGCATTTTTTAGGCTACTTATTAAACCAAGTTTTGATGCCATGCTATGAGGAACCGTCCTAATAGTATTGAATTAATCATAAGGACGATCATTTTTCATAATCACGCCCACAATGATTAGTTGGAATATCATTCATGTAGTCTCAACATGTGTTTACTTCCAAGATCAGAATACACGTCTTTACAACAAGCATATCATCACAAGACATAATAAAGAATGAGTAATTAAATTAAGTTACAAGTCTTTAAGTAGATTAAACTTTATAACAAAATACATAACTCAAACATTTGCTATAGTAGCTATGTAGCAGAATAAGTTACATGACAAAAAAAGATGGGTAGCGCCATTTGTCCTAATGCACCACCCCAAAATAACAACACACGAGTAGAATGGTACTACTCCTACCCATCTCACAACATCGGTGGGTGTAAAGTAGCTAAAAACTAAATCTTCCTCACCTGAAAAGCAAACAAAGCATGTGAGTATGAAGGTACTCGCAAGACTTAATATATAATGGACACTTATAAATAGCCCGATTCCAAGGAGAATACATATGGGTAATTAGCAAGGACTCGGCCACAAATGTTAAGTAACTTCATATGCAAAAGCAATTTAGACTCAAGTGTAAGCATCTACACCTAACCAAAATACTATCATATCCTGAGATCATCAACATAACAAAGTTGTAACTTGTACCATATCAACTCTTTATCAACATCACCAGCTATGCCCCAACATTCCATCACGACATCCCAATAACAAAACTCTATGATTGACGAATGGACAGCAGCATGCTCATGACCGAGAGCATAGCAATTCGACCTATAGGGGGTACATCTTTACCTACATGATATGAGGACCATTCGGCTTGTGTCACCCGCTAAAGTGCACACAAGGGGTACCCATGTCAACCTTTTCCAATTGAGCCCCGACCGTTTGAACATGCACCTATAGGTCTGGAGGTCCACTAGCCCTACTCCCGGCTAGTTGTGCCTAAAGGTGTGGAAGTAGCTAGAACTACTCCTCGAGCAAACTAGATACCTATACAAGCTTATTATTCCCCCAACACCTTTCCGATATTACCTCCACAAGCCTATTATGCCCATGACACCATAGGCCCACAAGCCAAAAGGTCATAGCTACAAAAAGTATTCGTCTTATCTTACCATTATATTGACATGTGGTAAGTACGTAAAGTGCTAGAGCCAATGGTAATAATGGACTGTGCTTAATCGATTCAAGCGGGCCTATAGCATCTGAGACTCCCTTCTCAAGCCATCCCTATTGCTCGCCCGAATCTCATCTCATCCTCACTGACTTACACATCCCATCATCATCATCATCATCATCTTTGAGAATAAAAATATAAGTCATAAGCTCGCGAACGATGGTCGAACCAACGCTCGACTTCTACCGACGACCTAAGCCTTGCTAAGCATAACGTATTCATTTTAAGTTAGACCATTTAGTGCTATACCCAGGGTTACAATGGATCAAAGGATAACAATACCAAGGAAGGGCAATGCAACAATTAGGATCTACTCCCAAAAACCTGACCTTGACTATGATGCATGACATATATATAGCATACTTTATCATATTAAAGACAACATATGATCTAAAGTAATGGGTGTAACATGCTTAGATGCATGCCTTGTGGTTCAGCTTGATCACAGTTCACAACAATGAAATACAGATCGCCCTTGATCATGCTCGCATTACCTTCTGGTCCTTCATTTACTAAAGAAAAATGCGTGCAATGATGAGCATGAAAGAGATGCAATGAAAAGTGTTACATGATGCATAATAGTAGTGGATGCATCCTAATACCAAACCAAGAGTACAAGACATACAAAGGAACAAAGCAGTTTGTGAACTAAACTTCACTGGAAAACAGACATCCGGGTTCGGACCCTCTGGGTTGGGCCGAAACCTCCGGGTCGAACTTTGGTTTGGGTTCTCAATTAATTCTGAACTCAAAATAATCCAGAACCTCCGGGCTAGCCGAACCCTCCGGGTTTGGTCGGATTGTTCGGGTTTTGCTCCGAGCGAGGGTACTCGGTTAATTTTAACTCGAATTACCCGAAATCTCCGAGTGTACCCGAACACTTCGAGTTCAAGCAAACTTGCTACTCGCAATGAGTTCCTCGATCGATTCATCGTGCATAAGGACCAATGTAAGGATTCTAAACTCAATTTACACGCTAAACAACACAAAAACTCAGGTAGGTTTAACTGGCTTCACCCGGAACCTCCGAGTTTAACCTGAAGTATCTAGGTTCCTGCATAACTCATGTTTGCGATGATTTATCGCTTGATTCGACTTCTGTGTTAAAATCCAAACCACATCAACGTGTAACAGCACTAAGGCATTGGTTCTAAACCTAATTTACTCACTCTACATGCTCAAATGACTAGCTCTAACTCCTTCAAAACTTCTCATACTAGCCCCATTTTAAGAAAAAAAAAACAGTGGATCACCATTTTCAAGAACGCAGCTCCTAAACACGAATCTGACGAAACCAAACTTCATTCTCACCGAGGGAGCCTTGAGAACTTACCCAAGGTCCTTTGCCAAGGGTTGTGACCGTCGATTTGAGGAAGAATTGGAGGGAAAAACTTGGAGAAGGGTGGAAGGCTTGCGGAAGCAAATTTCAGAGCAAGGTAGTGATGAAAATAAGTTGCAATCCTTCAAACCTTCATGCATGTGGGAAATTTTTGGGTGGATGGAGAGCTAGAGAGGTGGGGAATGCAGTGGTATAACATGCATATCCCGAATTCTTGCTCTTGAAGGGAATATTTAGGGGAGAATGAGAGAGTTTGAGAGAGGGAAGGGGAGCAGCAGTTCTGCTACTTGTGCTGGCAGGTTGGGAGTGAGGAGAGTGAGTGTGAGTGAGAGAGTGAGGTGGAGGGTGGGGTTGCTGCTGTGCAGCTGTGTGGGAGAGGGGAGGTGGTGTGGGGCCGGCCAGGTGGGTCCCACTTGCGAGAGAGACAAGACCATATAGCTGCAAAACCATCTCTCTCTTTCTCTCTATTTGTTTTCCCCAAACGAGGTACTCTAATGCCCAATAATTCTAATCCAATTTAAATGGATTCACCCGCCATGCCTCCGTGAGACTTAAATTAGTGAAACTCTAACGTTTGTTATTTTCAAAATACATAGCAAAGATCAAACCATTATTAGAAATAAAAAATACTCAACCATGCTTAACAATTAAACCTTATTCTTATGACGCTCATGATGCATGATTATGCTTAATGACACGTTTACGAAAATTTGTGACAACTGCTGGTTCCAAAACCCCATCACTGTCATTTTTGAACCGGCAGTCTTTACTCGATAGTGATAATCATAATTATCACTGCTAGGCCTAGAACCGACAATGATAGTTGTTCTCGGGAGCAAAAAAACAAACAAGCCCAAGCTATGGTATGATAGTAGCAGCTAAGTTGCGCCAGCGGTGGCAGCAGCTGAGCTGGCTCGATTTAGAGCCAACTCGGCTGCCACCATTGTTGTCATGCCATAGATTGCCTTGCCCTACCCTACACAAGAAAACATGACGACACGAAGGCCACCACAATAGAACAGAACACACAACACGAAGGCCGCTGGCACTGCCGCCTATGCCACCACCGCTCATCGGGCCTGATGGAGTGCCTCTGAGTTCCCTCCTCGGCCGTCGTCCCTTCACTTGGGATCCCGCAACCACCATCACCACTGCCGCCCACACCACCGCCGCCGCTTGTCACTCCTGATGGAGTGCCTCCAAGCTCCCTCCCTGATCGCCGTCCCTTCAATCAGGATCTCGCCACCACCGCGACCTACGCTCGTGTGGATCCCTGCTAATGGAGGCACATGGAAGCTGACGGAGCGACGGCGGCTGCCCCGGCTGTGGGCGAAGAAGGATCCCGATGCGGTGAGGTGGGCCTGCTTCCCTAGGGTCCTCGTCGAGATGCCACCATGGATGGTAGCCAGGGAGAGAGCCTAGGGAGGAAGGGATGGTGGCTGGGGATCAGAGGGAGCTCGGGGAGGAAGGGAAGGGTGGCTAGGGCTGGGAGCCCGAGGAGGGATGGACGGTAGCTGGGGAGGGAGCTCGGGAAGGGAGGGAGCTCTACGCCTGATGAGGTGAGGGGCAGTGGGAGCAAAAGAGATAAGGGAGAGAGAGGTTTGTGGTGAGGAAAGAGTTAAGGAAGAGATAAGCTAGAGACGGATGTGAGGACTGACGACGTGAGCCAAAATTGCATTGGAGGCAAATTTCATGTCCAGACACATCAGTGCTGGTTGGTGGCTCGAACCAACACTAAAACAAACTATCTGTGCCTAGCGAGGGAGAGGTGGTCCGCGACACCCTCGACCCTTAGCCGCTACCCGGCTCCAGAGGTACTCCGTCCAGAGCCTAGCGACGGCGCGTCAGAGGTGAAGCCAAAGTCTAGGCAGGAGAGGTGGTCTGTGACCCCCTCGGCCCTTAGCCACTGCCCAACTCTGGAGGTACATCGTCCGAAGCCTGGCAATGGTGCGTCAGAGGCGAAGCTGAAGGCTAGGTGGGAGAGGTGGTCCGCGACCCCCCTCCACCGCCCTTAGCCACTGCCCGGCTCCGAAGGTACTCTGTTCAGAGCCTGGCGACGGCGCGTCGGAGGCAAAGCTGAAGGCTAGGCGGGAGAGGTGGTCCGTGACCCCCTCGGCCCTTAGCTGCTGCTCGGCTCTAGAGGTACTCCGTACGGAGCCTGGTGACAGTGCGTCGGAGGCGAAGCCGAAGACTAGGCGGGACAGGTGGTCCACGACCCCCTCGGCCCTTAGCCACTGCCCAGCTCCGGAGGTACTCCATCTGGAGCCTGGCGACGGCGCGTCGGAGGCGAAGCCGAAGACTATGCGGGAGAGGTGGTCCGCGACACCCGCGGCCCTTAGTCGCTGCCCAGCTTCGGAGATACTCCGTTCGTTGCCTGGCAACGGTGCGTCGGAGGCGAAGCTCAAGGGTAGGCGGGAGAGGTGGTCCGCGACCCCCTTGGCCCTTAACCGCTGCCTAGCTTCGGAGATACTCCGTTCGGAGCCTGGCAACGGCACATCGGAGGCGAAGCCGAAGGCTAAGCGGGAGAGGTGGTCCGCGACCCCCCACCCCCGGCCTTTAGCCGCTGCCCAGCTCCAGAGGTACTCCGTCCGGAGCCTAGAGACGGTGCGTCGGAGGCGAAGCTGAAGGCTAGGCGGGAGAGGTGGTCCGCAACCCCCTCAGCTCTTAGCCGCTGTCATGAATTGCGGTCTCTGGAATGGACAGTTGAGGGTTCCACTATGTTTCCCGTGCCACGAAGCATGGACTTTTATTAAATGTTAGTATAACACTCATAAAATTACATATGAAATGTGTTTTTAAAGGAGATGGTAGGGTAATGATTTTACCTTTTACCATACGTGTTTGAGTCACGCGGGTCATACCTCTCCCTGTAGGGAGGGGGATTTTTATACCCCTTCGATCTGTGTGTTGTGCTCTTTGGAGGCCAGCGGGTTTGGTATCCCTTCGGCATAGAGGCATTAGCGTTCAAGATGCCGGGGTACTCTTCCCGTTTGGTCCTTTCAGAACCTTTTCGCCCGTCGGAGTTTCCAGAAAACATCCCCATAGCGGGGGTTTTTGTAAGGCTCTCCATTTTGCTGAAGGTTTTGTAAGACTCTCTGTTGTGCCGAGGTTTGGTAAAGCTCGTCCTTTTTTGCCGAAGGTTTGGTAAAGCTCTCCGTTTTTACCGGAGTTTTGGTAAAGCTCGCCATTTTGATCAAAGGTTTTTTAAAGTTCTCCGTTTTTGCCGGAGGTTTTGTAAATTTCTTCGTTTTTATCGGAGGTTTTTGTAAGACTCTCCGTTTTGCCGTGGGTTTGTGTAAGACTCTCCGTTTTTGTCGGAGGTTTGTGTAAGACTCTCCGTCTTTGGCGGAGATTTGTGTAAGACTCTATGATTTTGTCGGAGGTTTTTGTAAGACTCTCCATTTTTGTCGGAGGTTTTTGTAAGCCTCCATTTTTGTCAGAGGTTTGTGTAAGACTCTCTGTTTTTGCCAGAGGGTTTGTGTAAGACTCTCCGTTTTTGCTCGAGGTTTGTGTAAGACTCTCCGTTTTTGCCGAAGGTTTGTGTAAGACTCTCTGTTTTTACTGGAGGTTTGTGTAAGACTCCTTGGCATGTATTAATGCTGAAGGTCCTACACACTATCAAAGCTATGCAATACCTTACAGGAAACCTAGGCAGTCTTGCCTTCTAGGTGACCTAGGCATGCTATGCCTGTGGTGTGTAGGCTTGTCGTGCTCCTGAGGAAACACCCGGGGTGCACCGCAACACTGTCCACCAAGGATGTGCCCTGGCGCGTGGTATTTATATGACTGAAGCTATGCAATGCCTTCCAGGTCACCCTGGGCATAATCTGCCTTGCAGGTGACCTAGGCACAAGCAGCGTCCGCGGTATATAAGCATGTCGTGCAGAGAGGATTCCCTGTGACAGCATTCCTCAGAGCACCGCATCCTCACATCAGGGCAGTCCCCTGATATGCGGCGTCCACACACTATCGAGGCTACATAATACCTTCCAGGAAACCTGGGCAGTCTTGCCTTCCAGGTGACCTAGGCATGCTACGCCCGCGGTGTGTGGGCTCCACTTCCTACCAGGGCAAAGCCTACCCTCCGGGAAATCCTTTCAGGTGACCTTGGGTTTAGGCAAGCGATGCTTACTGGTGCGTGGGCTTGTCACGATTCCAGAGAAATCCCCCAGGGGCGTCGCAACTACATTACCAAGGAAGTCCCTTGATAACTGGCATCTACACACTATTGAGCCTACACAATACCTTCCAGAAAATGTAGGCAGTCTTGCCTTCCAGGTGATCTAGGCATGCTACGTCCGCGGTACGTGGGCTTGTCACGCCACCCGAAGATGTCCTACGAGTGGCGCCGCAACATGGTCTATCAAGGAAATCCCTTGATACGTGACAACTACACTTCCGAGGCCGCACAATGCCTTCCAGGAAACCTGCGCAGACCCACCCCCAGGCGACCTAGGCACGATGCGTCTACGGAAGTGTAGGGATTTTGCATGGTTATACTAGTTAAGTTTTGCAGTCTACTATTGGCAATAAAAAGCTAGTAGTAGCATAGAATATAGCTAGGTTATATAATTGTTCATGCTAAATGAGAATGTAACTTAAGTTCTACTGCTTCTACCTAGTGGCTATCTATTAAAAAAGACTTCTAGCAATAAGGTTGGAGGCCTCCAACAGACTCTAATCTGGCCGTATGAAAGATGGATCACTAGGTAAACTACTCAGTGGTTAATAACGGGCGTACCTTTGTAGGAATAAGTCCTCTATTACGCAGCTTGGTGGCCTCGAAGCCTATGGCTAGGCTAGGAGAGGCGGTGCTTGACCCCCTAAGCCTTTAGCCGTTGCCCGACCCCGGAGGTAATCCGTCTGGAGCCTGGCGACGGCATGTTGGAGGCGTAGTCGAAGGTTAGTCGAGAGAGGTAGTCCTCGACTGCCTCGGCTCTTAGCTGTTGCCCGGCTCCGAAGGTGCTCCATCCGAAGCTTGGTGATGGCGTGTCCGCGACTCAGTTCTCATTGCTGGTCGTGGTACCATTGGTAGGGTCGGTAGTGACGGTGCAGGGTTGAGGGGCCGGGGATTTTCTTGAGAGTTGGCCCCAGGCCTCCGGACCTTGCGCTGTCCTTCGCCCGCTCCTTCTGTAGCCAAGTATTCTGCTTGTCTTACAAGGTATTCCTCCCGAAAGGTCATGTGGGTGTGGCAGACGTTGGTGTTGTGGCCACACCCTGGTCCGTGCAGGACGCACCCGTGTGCCTCCAGGGGTGCCGGAACATGGAGTTGTCGTTGAGGTCGCTGCTGAAGGCGGTGTGTCCCGGAGCCTATGGTTTCCCCCGGGTCTTCTTTCCCTTTGGGAGACCATCGAGGCTGCCGGTGCACCGAGTTTTGGGGTCGAAGTGGTTTTGACTATGCCTCCCCGGACGAGGTGGGCTTGGGGTTCCCTGTGCGCGGTTGGCGTTACGAGGGTGGCATCGGAGGCGCTGGCGGGGTTCGCGCACCCCGAAGCCCTCCGTCTCCTTGGAACCCTCTTTCTCCTGAGGGCCCCAAGGAGGATGCTGGGTGGACAAACTTTTCGAAGATGTTGGCTTGCTCAGTGTATCCCAGGTGTGGTCAAAGGGGATACCTGGGAACCAAGTCCAGGTGGGAGAACTCCTAGGTTGGACCGTCCAGAACCATTGGAAGGCGGCCTGCTTGGTCATGGCTTCGGCCGCATCCTCTCCTGAGGCAGTGAGGTCTTCATCGTGTAGAGGCTAGAAGGCCTCCGCGTCGTCTGGAGTTCCTGTACCGACCTAGGGTTCTGAGTTAGACAAGGTCGGAGGAACACCGTCCCACACGACAGTAGGGTTGGAGCATGCATACGGTGTGTATGGCTGAGGCAGCCATGCATATGGTTGCATGTTTGCAATGATGGGTATGGCGGTTTTAGCTAACCCTTTGGTGGTTTTTCTGGTGAATTCCTACCTCTCTTAGCACTTTTGTGTTTGAGTCCCCACGGACGGCGTGCTATTGGAGCAAGAGTTCATCTTGCCCCAGCATGTACCACAAGAGTTTCTTCTAAGGAGGAGACTCAAGCTTGGAGACGAAGTTTAAGAGGAAGGAACACCACAAATGTATTGATGATAGAAAAAATGCATCGCTCTGGGAGGAGTATCACAGCGTGACTTGGTGTGTTTTCACCTTTGTGTCTTTTTTGTTGTCTTGCCTGTCCCTTGCCCAGAGGACCATAGCCTCTTATTTATAGGGCCGTGCGTAGCTTGGTGTACAAGTTATCATAATATGTAAATATTCGGGACCTGACCAAAATACTTAGCCGTATCCCGAATAACTACCTTCTACCCTATCGGGGAGATAAATATCCATCGTGGTAGTTATCATGGTGCCTGCCCACTGAAGGGGGCAAGCTAGTCGCCGATTGTGGCCCAACGCCGCACTGTCAGGGGTGTTAGGATAGCTTCCATCATGCCGGGGTGTCATAGCGGTGTCCCTAAGCCCTGGCTTTTAATGCCGGTCACTTCCTTGCAGGCAAAGCACGACCGATGCTCCCCTTCCGGCAGATCTTTCCTAAGGCCTACTGACTCACCTTGCTGCCTTCAGGAAGGCAGTTCGAGCAGCCCGAGGCGGGGGCCTCGGGAGGCATGAAACCGGGAGGTGAAAGCTTTGGGAAGCAAGACTCTGGAAGGCCAGGGCTTCGGGAGGCCGAAGCTTCGTGGGACCGAGGCTCCGGGAGGTCGGGTTTTTGGGAGGCCTTAGGAAACCGAGCCGGCTAAGCTAAGAGAAGGCTTCGCAGGTACGAAGTGGTGCCGTGAAGGGATCTGATGACTTCAAAGATCGAACCTTTAACTGAGGGTCCAGGGATCAAGGCTCCAGAGGGACCTGTATGGTAATATTTGACCATTATCCTTAGGTTGGTCTATTTTTCCCCCAACACTACCCATAAAGGACACATAACCATAACCCATCTAGGTTTCAAAGGATGATAAGGGAAAACCCTAATATAGGTGACTACCCATCATATTAATTGACATTGCATGCAGTTTGTAAAACTAAATATTTAAAAACATAGGTACAAGATGCTCAAGGACACTTGCCTTCTCCTTGCTGCTGCTCAGTGTATTCCTGCTCCTGGTCTTGATGGTCCTCAAATTGATCCGAGGCGTTGTCGACTAATCGAACAATTACCGGCAAAGCACACAAATAAAATACACTAAGAACAAAACACAAAGCAAAAGAACAACAATATAAAACCTATCTAGAAAGATAGAACTTTGAAAAGTTAATCTAACGACGCGAGAATCGCTTAAAACGGAGCTACGTTGAAAAAGATATGCTAAAAACAAGATTAGGGTTATCTTGAAAAAGAAAAGGATAATATGAACAAGGGTTCCCGATCTTCCGAAAGGTTCTGGTAACTCTCGATTTGGTGGAAACGAGACACAAGTCGATTCGGCTTCCGAACAACACGATCCGAAACCCCGCAATCGCAGCACCACGTCTCCTCTGGTTATCAACCGGCGTTGCACGGTTGACCTCGCCAAGAAGGCTAAAGTCCTTGCCTGCGAATCAAAGAACACAAGCAAGAACAAGGAAGAATGCAACCAAATTGCAGATGAATGATTAATCTCACGAGTTGGGGTCTCACAAACCGACGAAACGGCGAAACTGTTCTTGACAGAATAATCTAAGCAAAACCCGCCCTAACGAGAGCGGCGGCGGCTGATAATAAGGGTCTAAGGGTCGTCACACCCCCTGGTCACGCCCCCCTAATGGGCTCAACGACGATACACGGCCCAACGGACAAAAAACGGTGACGCAGCACCGGGACAGATTCTGGACGCTGACTTGTTTTGACGTTTCCCGTTGACTCAGAAGGAATTTGGACCTCAAACCAACTCCATTGGTTTCCTTCTGAAATTATCTTTCCAACCATATATGAATCGTCGAAAACGGAGTCCGGATGCGTCCTGGGCGTCCGTTTTACTGCTCGCTGGTCCTGGAGGTCGAGACTGATTCGGACTCGAGTTGGACTAGACCTCCTGCTGTTGTTGGACGTCCTAGCTGCTCCTCCACGCCTCCAAGCCTTCCTCTATGTGTCTCCTTGTCCTCTCCATGATTCCTAAGCAACACATAATTATTAGGTAGTAATCTATTCTCAAAATTATATAAAGAGTTGCTTAGGAACGAGCTCACCTCTAAATTTAATTGTCGTGCGCGAGCTCTTGTGATTGGACCTTGAAAGTTCAATGGAGGATCATTGTATGTATCCGAGGGAGTGATGTCCTCATCAAAGGACCTATTTGTAAATAACAAAAAGTCTAGGGACCTTTTTATAAAAATAGAAGGACCTATATGTAATTTTAGAAAAGTTTAGGGACCTAAGTGTAAAAAGATAGGGCTCTTTTTGTAATTACAGAGAAGTTCAAGGGCTAGATTGCAAAGTTACCTATTTCTGGGAATTCTGGTATTATTTTTATACTAAAAAACCTTGAGTTAATGCGTAGGCGTTGACTGCGCTTGACACGTAAGCGAAACTATTGATATGGCGCTGAGATGGCAAGTGACATAGCAAAGGATTGCTGACTCGGATTAAGGAGCGACACATGGCAACTTGCTATTAGCTGCTGAAGGGGTATCCTCTAATCTAATTTGGGCTTTGCTGACTCGGATTGCAAAGGATTGCTGACTCGGATTAAGGAGCGACACATGGCAACGAAAGGGGTGGCGGTGGACTTTGGATAATGTCGGGAAGAGGGGGTCTCCAGCGGCCGGGGAACCAAGGTGAGAATAGGAGGAGCTTCGACGGGTGGCGGCGGTTCCGTTAGGTGGCTCGGGCGAAGCTCAACGGCACTAGGGTGGCTCGGCGGTGAGGGCAACCGAGCGGCGACGCTAATGGCGATGGGTTGCTCGAACTCTGCGAGATTGGAATCGGGACTCGGCGGGTTGGCTTGATAAGGAAACCAAGGGGTGGAGGCGGACCTATATAGGCAGGCGAAGGCTCTTGGGATAGTTCAGGACTCCAGGGCGGTGTTGTTCAACTCGGATACGGCAGCTTGGTCCGACTTGAAGTTAGAGAAGACGACTCTAATGAGAGGGCCCCACACGGCGGTGACGCTCGGTGAAAATGGAAAAGCGTTTGGCGTCTTCGGAAGCGGGCGGTGGTAGCAGTGCTGGCCGAGGTGCGTGCGCAGGCTGGGCCAGCTCAGAGCGAGGGTGCGGCCCAACCAAGCGGCGGGAGCGGGGATGCGGCTGGTGCAGGTGGGTTGGTGCAGGTGGGCTGGCGTGGGGAAATGGGCTGAAAGGGGGAAGAAGCGGCCCAAGAGGAGGTTTTAGGTGTTTTCTTTTTCATTTCTTTTCTAAAAGCCTTTTGAATTCAAATCCAAAGTAGAGAGATTCAAATTCATGCCACAAAATCAAATCCAAACAAACCAAATAAACCTTAAATGCCTAATAACATCATGAATGCACTTAGACAAATATTTCCTATGTCAAAATTAGATTCTCTTTTTATGAAAATAGCATTTTCTCTTTTGAAATCATTTAAGCTCAAAAGTAAATTCTAGCAAATTTATAAATTGGCAAAAATTGAAAAATTAAGGTGTTACAGAAATGCCCTCTTTTGATAGATTACAAAATATTTTTCTCACAAAAGCTCTCACCTAAATATAGACTAAACATTCATCTCTCCCTCTCCACACAATACAAGTGGAAGGCTCTCAAAACTCTCCAAAAACTCTCCAAAGCTCACTAGTTTCCACCAGTCATACCCCTCTACTTATAGGTCTAGGTGAAGGGATCGGTGACGTTCTAAGAGGGGGTGAATTAGGACACTTAGAATCTATTTGGCTCCAAAAACTACACAAGATCAATCTATATCAATTTCTATCTAGATGTGCTCTAGGTTTATCTAGTATGTCTACTCTACCGATCAAAGTTCTTGCAACCTATCTAAGAAGGTAAATTGCAAGAATGTAAATATAGAAACGTAAATAAGTTAGAGAGAGCAAACTCGGTATAAGGATATTTATCTCGTGGTATCAATGGCATAAATGCCACCCCTAGTCCACGTTGGAGCTCCACAAATGATAGGTTCCTGGTCGACGCCCGAACACGGCTCTTGAGCCACCAAGTCACAAAGACAAGGCCTCCACCCGGATGAGCCACCAAGCTATCAAGGCAAGGTCTCTCCACTAGCCTCTCTCCCGGTCCCTTACCGTTGTGATCACTTCGGAGCTTGAGCAACTAATGCAAGGGTCTCCATGTCCCCGTACACGAGTCTTGCCACCGCTCCACACCAAGTTGGAGAGTAAATAAGCTTGAGCCACAAATGCCCAAGGTGCTGGCGAGTCACCAAGACTCCCAAGACACCAACATACCACTCGATACAAGCTAGGATCACTCTTTGATCCCTTCTTTAAGGTGTAGCACCTAGCTACAACTCACTCTAGACCTATAAGCACTAAACACTCTAATCTTGTGCTCAATTAACTTAGATAATTACTTTAAGCACTTTAGTGACTTGGATATCTTCTCAAGTGTGCATGAGCGTCCTCTAGACTCCAATAGCATGCCACACCTTCAAATGACTGAGTGGAAGGGTATTTATACGAATTGACAAGATCATAAAACAGCACAAAGTCTTACCACATTGCTTGAATGCATGTTCTTACCACTTAGTCCTCTTTTGTTGTGGCTCCCCTTTCTACATCGCCACTATCTCCCTGATCGAAGTTGCAAGAGCTTAGTCTTCTTCTCCTCTTTTGTCAACTTTGGCATTCCTAGACATCTTCCTAGTTGCTATAATCTCCTCCACATTATTCATTTTGCATCTTGCATCTTGTTTTGGTCATCAAAATTCTCCCCCTTTTTCAACAATCTTCCAAAAAGACTATATGCATATGCTGAACTCAAAGGGAAAAATATTAGAGCACATGGGAGAGAGCTTCACAAATCATGATCTAAATGAAAGGATATCAATTGTATGGATATCACTACAAATAAATGATACTAATTGTAGGCTATGAAAGCACATGGATCATAATTTATGAAACTCACATAATATAGTCTAAACTCCCCTTATATGTGTGCATACATATGATGAGAAAAAAACACATGCACAACTAGACAATATGTCAAGATAGAAAGTTTAAGCTATATTATTCATGGATGTAGCTTAAATGAATAAAAGATTTGATAGAGATATCAATTGAAGCATTTAAGTATTGCATACCTCCGGGGATATGTTGATTGCTACATAAGACTATAAGAGATACAACTTGCAACACATGTTAGTCTCAAAATCACAACCTATAGGATATACTCCCCCTAAAAGTGTGCATACAAGTGTTGAGATATATATACTTTTTTATTGATAATAAAGGAGATTTATCCTATAGATTGGATCATGGCACATGAAAGGTACCAATTGTAAAAACTAGTACTATAAAATAAACCTACAACTAATAAACCATATATGTTGCTCATGGGTTAGAGATAAACACAAGCAACCTACCATATGAAAACCTACACTAGGCATTGCAAGAAATTGAAATAAGCATATACAATCCTAGACAAGGTAAATAAGCTAGAAGCAAAAAACAAAATGCATGAACATAAGTCTAGCTACCATTTACCTCTTTTACCTTTGGATGGGAATTTGGGTATACGATGATTGATTTTCATCAAAGCGCTGAAACTTGTATACTTGACTTATTTGCTTCAACCTTCACTTCATCTTGTGAGCCAAGTTTCCAAATCCCCATAGCCGCTTCGGGCTTCAAGTCTTCTTTGAAACCCAAACCGACTGGAGCCTCTTCATGTTGGTGATAATTTTCTTGGGCACCCAAATGGATTGGTTCCACCTCCAAAACTTTCTCCCAACCATGTGCACAACCACCTTGCCATTGTCCTTCTTCTTCAGCTTGTAGTGGTTGCTCTTGGTCTTGATCTTATAGTTGGACTTGTTGTAGAGGTTAGAAATCTTGTTGTAGAGGTTCGTCATCTTCCTTTCCTTGACCTCCTTCTTCACCTGCTTGCATTGGAAGGACTTGTGGCCTTCTTCATGATATTTGAAGTATGTCACAATGGACCCCTCCGCAAGCTTCTTCACCATGAAAGCATAGTTATTTTGAGAAGGTTGGACATGTCATTTGCCTTTTAAAATCGCCAAGTCCTTCTTGAGCTTCTCCACTTCTTGCTTAAGCTCATTATTCTCTTGTGTAATGAGTTTATTAGATGATTCTACAACAACATTCTTAGCATAAATCTCATTGCAAAGGGGTGAGCTAGATAAAACAATTAAATCATCACAAGAAGTAGAAGCATCTATCTTAGGATTGAAATTAAATAGAGATGTAGATTGCTTCAAAGGGACCTTAGTTTGAGATTGAATGCACTTAAATTTAGCCTTAAGCTCATCATGATCCTTGTTTAGAAAATTGAATTTGCTTGATAATTATTCATAATTACAAATAAAGGTATCATGAATGTCATTAAGTGCATTGAATTTCTTAAGTTCTTTAGATTGCTTCTTAAGGTCTCTTTGTTGTTCATTGATCAAATGAAAGAGTTCATTATAGGAGGGAGAATCCTCATAGGATTCATTATTACTTACATCGCTATTCATACCTTTGGCCATAAGACACTTGTGGCATGGCTTATGTGTCGACTTGCATAATGATGACCTTGAGGAAGAGCTCTTCTTGGAGGGGAGAATGGTGAAGTTTTCATCACTTGAGCTTGACTCTTCATCGTCGCTCATCCATCTTCCTAAACTTGTGAATGCCTTGGCTCTTCCCCTTGTCTCCCTCTTATTCTTGGTCTTCTTCTCCTTCTTAATATGATCAATTGTGTTGACCAAATTCTTTGCCAATGCATCTAGTTGCCTCTCCTTGTTGGTGATGCGAGGTCTCATCCCATCCTCGATGACTCTCCAAACATCCAACCCTCGAGCTTGCAAATAACAAGTTATTAGGATTTTTTTCACCAAGAAAAGTTTGTGTCATCAAAAAGTGAAGCATTATGGGAATCCATCCCAACCCCAAACATCACAACTCACTAGGCGGTGAAGCTTAACTGATCATAATGAGACTAATGCTCAAATGCCACTTGAATTAGCAAAAACTTATGAAAGGTATAAAGCTCTAACACAAATTGAAGAGCTAAATGTGAGCCCTAGCTCTAATACCGATTGAAGGGATTAGTAACGTCCTAAGATGGGGTGAATTAGGACACTTAATATCTATTCGGCTCCAAAAACTACACAATATAAACATATATCAATTTCTATCTAGATGTGCTCTAGGTTTATCTTGTGTATCTACTCTACGGATCAGAGTGCTTGCAACCTATCTAAGGAGGTAAATTGCAAGAATGTAAATACGGAAATGTAAATAAGATAGAGAGAGAAAACTCGGCATAAGGGTGTTTATCATGTGGTATTGATGGCATAAATGCCACCCCTAGTCCACATTGGAGCTCCACAAAGGATATGCTTCCGGTCGGTACTCAGTCACGACTCTTGAGCCACCAAGTCACAAAAATAAGGCCTCCACCCGAATGAGCCACCAAACCACCAAGGCAAGGTCTCACCACTGGCCTCTCTTCCGATCCCTTGCCGCTGTGATCACTTCGGAGCTTGAGCCACCAAGGCAAGGGTCTCCACGTCCCTGTACATGTGTCTTGCCGCCACTCCACACTAAGTCAAAGGGTCAACAAGCTTGAGCCCCCAAGGCTCAAGATGTCGACGAGTCACCAAGACTCTAAGGCGCTGACGTACCACTCGATACAAGCTAGGAACACTTCTTGATCCCCTCTTCAAGCTGCAGCACCAAGCTACAACTCACTATAGGCCTATAAGCACTAAACACTTTCTAATCTTGTGATTAATTGCCTTAGATAATCACTTTAAGCACTTTGGTGGCTTGGACATCTTCTCAAGTGTGTATGAGCTTCCTTTAGACTCCAGCAGCATGCCACACCTTCAAATTATTGAGTGGAGGGGTATTTATAGTCTCAAACCCGCGCACTATTCGTTAACCCAACAGCTCCGAAAATTTGTTAACACTAGATGATCCGGTGAGACCAATAGTACTAACACTGGACACTCTGGTGTATACTTTATCTCCACCACCGGACTATCTGATGAGTTATGCTCAGCCATCCGAGCATTTCCTTCTTCTCTATGTAAATTGCTCTGGTAAAAGCATCCGGTGCACATCACTTCATCACCGGATTATCCGATGCGTTGAACTTTGTTCTGCCTCTTTGCACTGTTCATTATCCAGTGTATTTTCCAGTGTAGCCTTGCTTCATCACCAGACCTTCCGGTGTGTTGATTTTCGATCTTCCACGATTGCAACCTTCTCTGGTGGAAATGCTTTGGTATGTATCTTCCTCTGATCATAGGACTATCCGGTAGGTTGTTCCATTCTGCCTTCTAGATAGAAACACTCCGGTGTTGCCATGCTTTGATCATCGGACTATCCGGTGAGGCTAAGCCTTCATTCTTCAGCATGGTACCCTTCTCTGAAAGAATTGCTCCGGTGAGTACGGACCTTCCAGTGAGGTCTTCAGGCCTCTCTCCCCCTTTGTCAAATATGCTCTGATGAGCTCAACATCTACAGCACCGGACCATCCGGTGATGCAAATCTTTCCTGAGACTTTGTCAATTCGACCAAATTTTATCTCGATTGCAGTGGCTTCTTCATGTATTGCATCCATGAGACCTACTAACATATATTCTTGATAAACATGTTATTCCCATCGACTATGTTGTCATTAATTACTAAAATTACAATCATGACTTAATAGGGCCATTTTCACTACACTAGAGTGTTTGCTTAACCCTTAAGCAATCATGTCCGTAAACTGCCCTTCCCTTACAATGCACTCCTACCAACCACTGGGGTAGTTTCGTCTGATTTTTTCTCCGTCTATTGGATGGTTGTGGCACCTTCATGACTTAGCTTTGTCTCGATGCAAGCTTTGCGATGATGCCACATGCACTCCATCCTCCCACGGTTTTTGTAGCCAAATCGGGAAACCGCCTTGTACGCTTCTCAAAGCGTGACTCATGGCCACTTACATATACCTTAAGCAAGCATCCCGATGACGACACGTGTACTCCATCTTGCGGTCTTGACCGCCGACAAGTCTCTCCCGCTCCTGATCCCTCGGGTCACCCTGTCACTTCCATCAGCGTCCCTTTCGCTTGATTTTATCAACATGTCATCTTCATCTTCTATCTCATGCTTTGTTTGAACTCCACGTGTACAGCTGGGATCACCCTTGACTCCGCCTGGCTCCCACAATCGTCTGACAATAAGCTCCCCGCTTAACCACCAAGTTGCATCCACCACCTACACATCATGAGACAAGCAAACATGTACTTTCAATACCATTTAACTCCATCATAAGTTAGTCAAAATCAAAATCCCTGCAGAAATGAAACATCTCTGAAAAATCGTGAACACCAGATGACTCGGTGTTCACTCCTCCTGAGTGCCAGACCATTTGGCGTGTTCAACTCAGTAGATTAGGCCGCCTAAAATCCTCTTTGCAAGAAATAGTCTGGTGTGTATTCATGCATATCGCCAGACCATCCGGTGTATCCATTCTTGCCAGAACCCGTTTTGCATCCTCTCTAAAAAAAATTACTCCAGCGTACACATTGCCCAGCACTAGACCATCCGGCGTATACAAGTCCGCCAGAGCTGGTTTGCAACCTCTCTGCAAGAAAAGCTTCGGTATACACTAATGCCCAACGTCAGACCATCTGGCGTGTGCTTCAATTTTTGCTTCTTCATTGAAATGCTCTGCCATGTACTGCATATGAATGCCGGATCATCAGGCGAGTTCATCTTCTTCAGTTCCGAATCATCCGGCATGTACAATTTTCTTGGACTCAGAGACAAACACGCCAACTCTATTATCTCTACAACTTTAGTTAGTTATGATCATAATTGCAGTATATAACCATGCTCATGCAATCTCAGAATCATTAAACCAAATCAACACCATTTTGAATCACTCATCACATATGAACCAAGGCACATTTCAACTTGGTTTCTCAAAAGCTCACATAGTTCTTATGATGGACAGAGCTTATTAATGTGTTTATTGTTGCTAATGAAGAACTAAGAAAGGCTTCATCCACTACTACAGAAATGTTTATATTTGTCGGCTCACCAAAAATAGGTAGAGATATGATTATCACTGGCGATTCGTAAGAAAATTAGTATCACTGCTGATTTTAGAAAACAACCGGGAGTGAACATGTTAAACTGTCTGTTCGAATTAAAAACTGACAGTGATACACTACCGATTCATATTACAAACTGGCTGATACTATCACTACCAATTTTTAATTCGAACCGGTAGTGAATGGTGGAGTGGACCCAAACTTTTGATGGACTGTAGTTTTGGCTCATGCCCTGATGTCTCGTGCGGCTTGCTCTCACTGTCTTATCTGACCACATGCAGCCCTCCCCATCACTCTTTCTGTCCTCATCTCCTCCCTCCCACCTCCGCCTCTCTCCTTAGCTTCTCCCTCCCACCTTCACCTCTCTTCAAGCTCTAGATCTCCACTCCCTCTAAGCATGCGCGGAGGCCTCCTCCACCCCTTGCCCCTCCCCAACCGACCCCTGCACCTCTGCCCCTCGCAAGATCCACAACGGGCTTCCTTGCCAGTGAGGAGGTAGACGATGCAGAGCTCGCTGCCTTCGTCAATAGCGATGCGGTAGCCAAGGGAGTGGAGCTGGTGAAGTTGTGGTCTTCAACGGTGAATGGGAGGTGAAAGCGGTGGAGGTGGCAAAGGGGTAGGTGGAATAGAGCAAGGGATTTGGTGGCCCAATGGGAGACGAGGAGGAGCGATGCCTGGGAGGCAAGGTTAGGCAGGGTCAGCTAAAGGTGGGCATAGTAGGTGCGGCAGGTGGCAGCGAGAGGAGAGCGACCCCGCTGGCGGTTGCCAGTCGCCATTTCACTCAAGACCTAACTAGCCGTTGGCAATGTGTGTGTGTGTGTGTGTGATGGTGGATTGGGACGATGACGGTCGGTGACGGATTAGGACAACAACACCACGGTGGCGGGGGCAGCTTCGGATCAAATCATTCGAGCCAGCTCATGATATTTTTTTGGAAGAGGCTTCAATGGCGATTGAGGACCAGGCAATGATAGCTTGAGCACTATCACTATTGCTGGCCCAATGTCGGTTTTGAGATTTTGGAACTGGCAGTGTTGGCACTCTCTATAGTAGTGACACTACTATATAATCGGTCAAAAATGTCACCTCATCAGTGTCGGTTGAACAGTAACTGCGACTGAAGATGTATCAGTATCAGTTCTTAATCTCCCACGCACGGACAATGATTGAGCTGCTAAGAAATGGCATTGAAAGTCACTATCAGTGCCGCTAAGAATTTGAGATCATCTCATAAATCAACTTCATCCTAGAAGCAAATGCCACCTAAGAAGGTGGCAACACCTAAGAAGTTGCCTTATGAACAAACTGCAGAGGAAACCAGAGCGATAGTGAAGCCAGTGTTAAGAACTTCTTGCAAAAGTCAGAGCCTGAGAAGAAAATACCAATCCATGTAGAAATACGGAAGTTTTTTTTAAGATGGCAAAACCCGTTGAGCCTAAGCATAAATCAGACTACAAGCGCATAAGTAGAAAGAAATACTTGAAGGAGTCTACGATCAAACAAAAACGCCAACAACAAAATTTAGAAAGATTTCTTGAAGAATCCAAAATGACAAGAGAGCAATTTCTAGATGAGTCCTTGGCACCAAAAGCAATCGAGAGATGGAAATTTAAGTTGGACAAACTATTGGTCGTGCCAGACGTGTGAAAAAACCTAACATTTCAACTTCGTAAATTCCATGCATGGTATATGAAGGAGTCGATGTAAGGTAAACAAATGTTCGAGGCTAGATACAAGCATCGAGATTTCCTTCATGGCTACGACACTATTTTTATATTATTTGAGAAAATATATCGAGTGTACCAGCAAGATGCCCTTGACGTGTCTATCATGATTTGCTGGACTCTGTAAGTGTCATATACGTATAATTCATAGTATACATTTTTGTACTATTATATTGAATGTCTTAACTTATTTCTTGTGTAGAATGGAGGTACACAAATGCAGGATGAAAGCCATCCACCATGTTGGATTCATCGACCCACATAAAGTAAACCCGACAATGGTCCAAAGCATACCAAAAGAAACCGAGGACTATGCATTGGAGTATATTTAGAGTTACAATTGAAGAAATACATACTTTACCCTACCACTTTGGGTATATATTTCCCTCCATGAATGGTCTACTCTTTTTAAGCAATACAACGTTAGAAATTAGAACCAACTAACCTATGGTGACCTATGTGTAGTTTTCACTGGATCCTCCTAATCATCTAGACAGACATTAGCAAGATCATTGTCTTGGACTCACAAAATAATCCAAAAGAAACCTACCAACTCGTCATTGACTTGCTACAAAGCTAAACTCGATCATTTTGTTATTGCTCTTGTAACCTTTGATTTGATTGAATCTAAGTCTACTTACAGTAATAATGACACACATATAGAGTGTACACACGATACATCAAGAAGAGTTTTAGACACTGGCCATACACGAAAGAATGTATAGGTTCGATACAACTTTTCTTGTAGGAAGCAGGGCCCGAGCAACAATTTATGTGATTTTTATGTAATGGAATTCATGCACGGATTCACCAAAGACTCGTCGCTCAAGGTGAACGATGTTGAGGTAGGCGGCATATATATTGATGACTAATTTTCAGATATGATATGTGTTCATAAGGATTGATTTCTTCAATTCTTAAAATTGTAGCTCCTCAAGCTGGCCACATATCGACTATTATCTATTAAAATCAATGCACTTTAAGAACAACTTGTCCAGTCCGTGATGCACCTAGAGAGATCCGATTGCAATGACTATTGTCTATTGAAATCAATGCACCTAGAGAGATCCGATGATGTTTCCTGGGTGGACCTAGGTAGAGGGGAATAGACCCAAAACTCCTCAGGCCCAAGCCCGGCATGAACAATTTATTCATTTTTACGCTACTAGTTAATGTCCGTGTGTTGCAACGGGACAACAATCAAGCATGCAGGAGTGAACAGATCGAATGGAGTCAATTTCGAACTCAGTAGGCAATAACCAAGCTTTACTGATTAAGCTTCAAGCCAAACAAAAAGTGTTACGGTAGCACACTATTACCTTGACAACAAAAATATTACATGATGAAACTTCTTCAGGATATTTTTTATAAACAGCATCCAAGTAGACAACATCAGAATAGCCTCTCTCCTTTGCAATCTTTTGTGCCATCAACACCTGTGCAATGACAAGAACACATGATGATAATCAAAAAGCCATGTATAATATTTAAAGTCAATGTGGATAATATCTAGACCACTACTACAAAACAGGTTAATAGTGTTGGTTGCAAAACCCCATCAGTGCTGGTTTTGGATCCAACACTGATTACTCGGTACTGATAGTCAGTATCTATCGGTGCCGGGTTTGGAATCGGCACTGAAAGTAGGCATCACTGCCGTCTTGTGGCTCCAACCGACAGTGATGCCTCCTCCCGAAAAACAAAAAAAAAGAAACGTGCTAGGATGCACGCCCGCCCATGCTCGTCGTCGGCCGCTCACGCCGGCCGTCACGCTCGCCCTACACAAGAAAACGAGGCGGCACAAAGGCCACCGTCACAGTCCACGCGCCTCACAATCAAATCATCTCAACACAAAACAGATAAACTCTCATCTCATCTCATCACAAGAACACATGCTACAGTACACATGCCTCACAATCTACTCTCATCTCATAATCAGATCGAACAAATCCAACACAATCAGATCTCATCACAAGAACAAATCGAATACACTCTGCCACCGCAAGCCATGAGGATGCTGCTAGGAATACACTCTGCCACCACAAATAGAAATCGAACACACAAATCGAATACGCTCTGCCACTGATGCTTCAGAGGCCAGCCATTGATGTCCCTGCGCACACAAATCGAACATACAAATTAGCTCCTCCTTTCTCCCTTTGCTTCAGAGGCCAGCCATTGATGCTGCTGAAGCTTCTACTGTTGTTGGAGAACCTGCCAGATGCGAGTGCGTCTCCAGCCGATGCGAACGAGAGAGAGAGGTTGGGGGAGAGAGAGAGAGCACCGGTGGGGAAGAGAGAGGTTGGGAGAGAGAGAGAGAGAGCAGCGGTGGTTGTTTCTGTGAACGGGAGAGAGAGGTCGGGAGATTGAGCGCTCGGGAAGAGATAAGGTTGTCTTGTGTGGACATTAGACTGACTGAGAAACAAATTGTATTGAACGGTGATTTCGGGTCCGGCAAGTTTCGGTGTCGATTTGGGCTACAACCGGCACTGATGGTCGGTATTAGTGCCAGTTCATGGCTAGAGCCGGCACTGAAGTATTAGTGCCGGTTTCAGCTACGAACCGGTACTGATAGTGACTATCGGTGTCGGTTCTTAGTGTCTTTCTCATTTCTCGCGCGTAGAAGATTAAGAACCGGCACTGATACATCAACAGTGGCAGTTATTGTTGAACCGACACTGATAGAGCGCTACATATGTGGTGTTCTGTAGTAGTGGATGCATGAAATACATATTATCTGGGTTACAATATTCCATTTTACATAGATCTCCCATGACATTATTCCATTTGAAGTATATGCTTAGTTTCAACTTTTGCCATCTCACGGCATGGTAGTGGTAATGTATCCTTAAGAATTAAGATGATGCCACATTCTATAAAATCACATTGCTGACAGATTCTTTTATAATTTGAATATTTAAAGTTCAAAATCATCACATCAGGATTTAAGCAACATAAGTATCAGAGAGCAAAGCTGCAGAAATTAAAGTCATGCAACTTCAATAACTTGCACAACAAAGTAGTACAGCAGAAATACCAAAGCATAATTTCCGATGGTCTTCACACCTCCTGTTCCACCAGGAGTAGCACGATGAAACTTGTCATCAACTATTAAATTTATCTGAGAGTATGATCAGTTTATTGTAAGTCCTAACCACGAATCAGTATAATCCCACACTACAATATAACAAAAGCCCACTTATCAGACCCTAACACACATAGCAGTATACTCCAGTTCATTGTAAAAATGATGAAGGGAACCAGATCTGCCGCATGTTAGATAAGTGAGGGGGATAGATGGGAAGAGACGATGACACCAGATCACTCACCATACCTTCTTCGTCGCTAGCAACCACATATCCCCGCACCCCCCCCCCTCCGCCCCTAGATTCCTCATCAGCTGCAAAATGCAAATCACCCGAATCAGTAAACCCTGCATCAAAAACCCCCATGGATTCGCAGGACATTGAAAAGCATGGGGATGATACATGGAAAGAGACATTCACCGTACCTTCTTCGTCGTTGACGTCCACAAATCCCCGCACCTACCATCCCTAGATCCTTGTCGCCTGCAAACTGCAAATCGCCCAAATCAGTAAACCCCACATCAAATAAATATGCAAAAGATCTGAGAGGGTGGTGGGGGAGCGGAGGGGGCAGCGCAAGGGGGAGGTGGGAGAGTGAGGCGATGGCGTCCATGGCGAGCGAGGCCGACAGGCGGAGGTGCGCCTTGATGGTGGTTTGGTTTGGGAGATCTGCGACTGCCGAGTCGCGAGGGGGACGCGGTTCGTATGCATAGGAACTAGCTGCGCTATGGCGGCGGAGCTTGACCGATGAGAGAGATCGGGAGGAGGGGGCGCTCGGCGGCGGAAAAGACAGAGAGGGGCGAGAGAGAGAAATGGGAGGGGTGGCCCGAGCGGGCGCGTGGCCGTGCCAACTCCAACATGCCGCCACCGTCCAGCCCCATGTTGTTGCTTCCGCCATGCTGATCCTCACGGTGGTGGAGGAGGTAGTGGTGGTGGCGGCGGATCTGGATCTGGGGTGAGGTGTGGTTTGGTGTGGAGTCGCAGCGCGAGGGTGAAGAGGAGGAGGCAGATCTGAGGATTTGGGATGGGGAGGTGTGGGGACGCGACAGCATTGGGGATGGCGTTCGCAGCTGTGGGAGGGGAGGCGGTGGGCAGACGGGGTCGTGCGAAATTGGGTGTGGAGAGAGGAAGAACGGGGCGAGAGGGGAGCAGCATGGGCGAGGGAGGGAGGGAGGCTAGTAGGGATGACTGTGGGATCGAATGGCGGACATGATGAGGTGGGCGATTCACCGAACAGGGGGCAAATTGCGGAGGAAAATCGGGGCAGAGAAATCTTTTTGGCAGGGTAGAGAAATATTTTGGTGAAAAAACACGTCTTACTGTTTTTTTAAGTAGGAGAGAAGAGATAAATGACCGGAGGCCCGGCATGAAAAATCAGGCCTGATAGGTGCCAGTGGGCGGGCCTGGACATAGATTGTCAGCTACAAGAAAACTGAGCTTTTAATTTTGCCAGCTTAGCCTGAGCCCAGCCCGGCCTGTACCTTGCTCAGGTCCATAGTAAAGCCCAGACGAGTAAAATACAAAGGGACGACGAGGTCGGTAAGAAAACAAAAAGAAAAGTATTCTCCTAGTACAAGGCAAACAAATCACATTATCTCCTGCAAAGCTCCTCATTCAGTCCTCTTCTTTTAGCTTGGCCCTCGGCAGTTGCACTAAGCCACTAACAACTCGTTATATGGACACCACTACACCAGCCTCGCATTGCACTCCTTCCAACAACGGTAGGGAAGCTCACGTTGCACTCCTTCCACATTGAAATAGTTTGTGGAATAGCACAAATTTGAAAACTTTGTTTATGGATGGAATAGAGATAGAGACTAGCTAGCAGAAATGAGAAGCCAATATACATGCTGACAGGAGAAGGCTAGTAGATTACCATTGCTTTTGACAACTACTTCTTGTTAAAAGTTGATAAAATTAGATAATGTCAAAATATTTTCATAATAAATTCACTACTTTCATTTTCATATGCTAAATTCTAATAGTTTTTGTGTATATTAATGACCAAAAAATTTAAAATTTAACTGCACGTATTATAGGACGATATCTATTTAAAAACGAAGATAATAGTAGTTACCCTACACCACCATCACATCCTTTATTCCAAAGCAATGCAGCTGAAGCATACTTACTATCGTCTGTCTGTCGGTGGAATATTCTGATTGGTCCCTTCAACACTTGATCCTGGAAAAACAGTAAACTAAGATGTTAGTTAACTCGCCTTGTAATGTTCAATTTGCTTGCGAGGAGATGCGCCCTTTACCATATCGGCAGCTTTTCTTTTCAGCTGCCTTGGCTTCAGCTCTACTCCCTAAAGAAGAACTTCAGCTCTGAGAAAAGTAACCAATTATTTCATAGTTACATTTGATTTTGGTGTGGTCAAAACTCACTTGGTTCTTTACCGTAAAAGTTCACATGTTGATAATGATAATGTGAGATCGTGTGCTGAAAAAATGGCAAAGACGTTATTGGTATTATTGTGAAATTGAGAAAAGAGCAAAGTGTTTCATGTGATTTTGCTTTATCATTTCATACATAATATGCATGTGATGATGTGTTTGATATACTCGTGGTAGCATAGTTATAGATGATATGTATGTGATGCTGATGCTCGTAGTAATATAATAATATTATTAATTTTAGTATGTGCAACATACTTATGTGAGTGGTGTTGTGCAGATTGACATGAGTCAAGTTTGTGAAACTTGTGTTCGGATATGGTTGTTTGTTTATTCATGTGCAGGTGTCATCTTGAGACGGACATGGTCGGTGACAGGATTTGGACTAGATTCAGGGAGGAACTGAAGTTAAGGCGGTTATGAGGTGGGATATTCTGACTAAGGAACGATGCATGTGAAAATAATTACACTATGAGACGTACATAGGAGTTGTATGAGCTATAGTGCAGTGAGAATGAATTGTACTATGTGACGTACGTATGAGTTGTATGATCTGTGGTGCAGAAGATTACGTCATGTGATGGGGTGAAGGAATTATTTTATAGACATGCATATAATGTATGCTATGGAAAAAGATGGATTAAAAACTATATGCATACATTGATGGCTATTGGCTAGTTGTGTGCATTTACATTTTTCATTCCATGGTGGCTGTTGCTTGCATGGCTCCTTCGCGTGATGATGGCGCACAGGAGTAGGTGGGCTACAACTGCTAGGTGAGCACGTGGGCTCTTGAGGGAGCACGGCTGGAGAGCAGCCCAGCACATGTGCGCGCGTGGGCACGAGTGGAGGGAGCAGTTGTGGGCGCGGCCCACGTGAGCAGCCGGACAGGAAGGCGGCTCGGTAGTGGGCTTGACGAAATGGCCCATGCGGCTTGTCTATGACCAGACGGCCTGTGGTAGAGCCATGTCGGCCTGGCAGGCAGCGGCCGGTAAACAGCCCAGGCGTGAGACGTGTTCGGTTGGAACTGTGCTACCAACGACAATAAAGGGATTTGTCGGGTTGAGCACAAGAGACCGACCAGAGACGAACAGAACCGATCTGTTTTAGAGAGAGCCGAATGGAAAGAAAAATAGGAGATTAGAGGAACTAATCTTGGTTTTGTAAGGAAATTTTTGTGGATGTTTTGGAGACACATAAGTGCAAATTTCATAAGTTTTCCTCCGTGCTTTATGTGTTGGTCTTTTCGCGGTGATTTCTTGTGGATGGCTCAATAGTTACGATTTGTCTTGATTTGATCTATCTAAAATCATCATTAAGCATCAAGCTAATACTATGAGAATTTTGGTTGTCGAATTTTAGTAACATGTGATATTTATGTTTGATCTATTTTCATTATAGTATGTCATAGTATGCTTGCAAATTTCATATCCTTAAATCCAGAGATCCGATTGATCTGATTTTTATAGGAATAGTATTGTATGATTGTCTGGTATTTACAGTAACAATTGTAAGGCAATCCAACGGTTAAATTTTTTTAGGTATCGCTTTTAGTGATGTGATAGTTGTATATCCTGAACTGAATTTCGAGAATAAATTGAATATTTGATTAGGGTGATTTAAATTTTAAATTTAGCTTCCACAATCATTCATCCCCTTTGATTGGATCAATCATAATCAATCCTACAGATAAAAATAAATTTTTAACGTGCTTCTCCTTGATTAAGTAATGATCTTTGAAACTATATATTTTACATTCTGAGATCTGTGCAACAAACGAATAGTTTAACTGCATCCTTGGACTGAGTTGCTTCTTTGGTTAATTTAGTGGCTTGTCTTGAGAATTAAGGACTAAGGTTCCACTATTTTTCGTTTGTCATGTCAGTCTGTGAATTCGATCCCATTTGGAAAGCGGGAATCCCCCAGGATTCATACAGGAATACACTATTTCTTACAAAGCTCATGTGTTCCAAACGGACCTTCTTAGGGTAGAACTTGACTCAGGTTTCTCAAACTGTTAGCTTGGGTCATTGTTTCCTATGCAAAGAGCTAAATTATAAGCAAATGGTTAGATTTGCTTACTACGGCATGTATGCGACTGGAAGGAATAGCCAGGAAGTCCTTTAATTACCCGGTTTGAATAGCAGTCTGACTACGGATCCAAGCCTGATCGTTACCTCAGTTGAGAGAGATGTATTATTTCTTTCTTGCTAGATTGCTGCTAGTTTTGGGTCTCATGTTTCCATTTGCTGTTGTTAAAATCGTGGTTATATATATCGTAGTTATACAAAAATCGGAGGTAAACTCTTATATGTTTGTATCACCTTGATATAATAATGAGAGTTAATAAAACTTATTTTTTTCAAAAAAAAGAGCTGAATTATATATTTGGAGGTACTAAAATTTAATACCTAGGTACCAAGTAAAATTATTTGGTACCTCTCTCGTTATAATTTTATGTTGCCTCTTGGTATCTCCTAAGGACCATAATCGTGTTATGCAAATGGTGCCAGATTTTCTATGTTCACAGTGAAATTATATGTTACCTGTGAGCTGAACTGAAGCAGCTCATTTTCTACGCTCAGCCAATATGTACCACACACTTATTTGGATATTACTGTTCAGGGTGCGAATAAAAAGCTCAAAAGGTTATAATCGTGTTTTGAGTGAATGTTGCAGCTTCTACTAGGATGATACATGTGTGATATAGCTATTTAAAAAGTGAATTAAATAGCTAAAATCATGTATCGGGTGATTAAAGGTATATTTATTTTAATTTTAGATTTTGAAAATTACTTTTAAAAGCTGAAGTTAAAATAAACTGTTAGATCGTAGAATCTGCTTTTCAAAATCTGACATCTTTTCTATCAGAGTAATTTTTTTAAAACTACACTACGATCATTAAAACTATTACAAAATTATAGTTTCTTCTTCTATTTTATAAAACCACACTCACTTTGCATTACTTTATTACAAAACTACAATATTTTTGGTTTAACTATCACAAAACTACATGTTTTCTCTTCTATTTCATAAAATCACACTTATTTTACATCAATTTATCACATAACTACACTTCTGGATATCACAAGATGGGCTCACGTATCATACGTACAAGCTTTAGCTCTCACCATTTGCTGACATGATCGACTACGTCATGTCATAATTGATTACCAAGTTAGCAGATTCTACATGTTCGTTAGGCTCATTCTATTAGAAGTTACCGATTTGATACAAGTTGAATTTCTAAATACGAAAAATTGACACTCAAATGGTACCACGCCAACCCCCACCAGCTCCAATTTTTTACGTCTAGGAATACAACTCGCGACAGATCGGTACTTTCTAAGAAAAGAAGCCTAACGACCATATAGGATCTGCTAACTTAGGAAACAATTATGACATGACATATTCAGTCACGTCAGCAAACGGTGAGAACTGAAATCTGTAAGTATGACGTATGGATCCTTATCAAATCTGTTCATAGTAACATATGTGTAGTTATATGACAAAGTGATACAAATAAATGTGGTTTTGTAAAATTAGTGAAAAAATATAGTTTTATGATAGTTAAATTAAAAAAAGTGTAGTTTTATGATAAAATGATGCAAAGTAAGTGTAGTTTTGTAAAATAGAAAAAAAAATAATTTTATGATAGTTTTGACGATCATAATATAGTTTTACGAAATTTACTCAATCTATCGCAATCTAAAAGCCATCTCTCACTAACTTTTTGCAAACTGTAAATATAAAAAAATAAAAATATCCACACAAGCATATTATAATTATTCACTAATACCATTTTTACCCCGAAATGTTTTTTTGGTCTTTTATTCTAATCGGTACGTCTTCCGTATCTGGCTCTCCCGATCTCCCTACCGCCGATCTCCCAGACCCCAGCCGCCGGGGCCCCTCCGCCCGCCCCCTCTAGCCGGTGGCCCTCCAACCACCCGGCGAGATGGAGAACCCGCCGTCACGACGATGGCCGTCGAGCTTCCGCTTCAGCCCCACCAACGAGGAGCTCGTCCAATACTACCTCAAGCGCCGGATCGCCTCCGAACGCCCGACCCCCTACATCGCCGACGTCGACGTCTACAAATCCCACCCCTCTCACCTCCCCAATACACGTGCTCCCCCAATCGCCTCGGTTTCTCGCAATCCTTCATGGTCCCATGCCCTGGAGTTGTCGAGCTGCACTGCAGAGAGGTCGGCGCGCCAGCCGCACCACCAGCGACGGCTACTGGAAGGCCACGGGGAAGGACCGCTTCGTCTGCGGCGGTGGCCGGCCGGTATGGAGCAAGAAGACACTCGTGTACCACCACGGCCGCACGCCTCGCGGGGAGCACGTACTGGGTCATGTACGAATACACCATCCTCGCCGATGCGCTCCCGCTGGCTGCGGGCGCTCGCGAGGCATACGCGCTGTACAAGATGTTCCAGAAGAACGGGGCCGGGCCCAAAAACGGCGAGTAGTACGGCGTACCCTTCCGGGAGGAGGATTGGTTGGACGAGGAGGAGGGAGTGGTTGCGGATGCTGCTGCTCATCCTGTTCCTACCAGCGCTAATTGTGCTTCTATAGTCGAGGAGCATAGTGACCGTGAGCTTCCCATTGGGGATCTTGAGGGGCTCCTGTCGCAGATTGGAAATGATCAGGGGGAAGTTTGCGCTGCAGGTCCTACCGCCAGCAGTGATGCTGTGGTGACAGTAGAATGTTCTAGCACAGAGCTTCCACTAGGGGATCTTGAAGGGCTTTTGCTGCAAATAGCCAATGACCAAGAAATGTTCGAACCTCTGTCAGATTTCTCCACACCATTTCCTCATTGTAACTTCAGCCAGGTTTGTCTTGTTGTGTATATATAAGTTGTACTTTGCACCCGTTAATCCTTTAGAAGGTTGGAAACCTCTACATGTTGCAGTGTGATTTGTAATTGCTTATGCATCATGCTCATACAATGAAAGAAAAGATTAAATTGATATAAATATGTACTAAAAAAATTAGGGATATTATATACATTACACAACTAAAATAAACATCCACCCCACTTCAGAATCCAAAATGTCAAATAACCTTTAGCTTTTTAAAATCTACAATCTAGAAGTAATTTTTCAGAATCCAAAACTAAAATAAGCATTTCTAAGAGTATCATATTATCAAAAACGACCAAACGTTAAATATGAACATAGAGTCGATGAGCATATATGTTTCTTAAGGGATTAGTATATAGTTGCACGCACGAGTACAGAGCGAGTCTGGCACAAGGGTGATGCCAATAACACGCACACGATTACAGTAGAATTAATATTACTAGAATACATCACCAAATCCTTTATTCTAATAACACAATTCAGCTGAAGCAGAGTGCTCGTCGTTGTCCTCATCGGTCGTACGGAACCTGATAAGGTCCCTTCATTCAATCCTGCCAAAAGCAAAGGGAAAAAATTTGTTAACTCGGATGTAATGTTTGATTTTGCTTGCCATTAACAAGATATTTCGCTGGCTAAATGTAAGGTAGCTGCCTACCTTTGTAAAGGAAAAAAATTCACGACTATTCATATTTTTCTGCTCTCCTTTTCAGCTGAGCACTGACTAACCGTATGGGCATGCGTAACTTGTGATAATCTATTTCCGAACTGTACCGTACGTGGCTTGTGAATAAATTCTGCACACTTGCACATCTTCTTTTTTTTTTCGGGGTTTCTTTGATGAATTGAATGCTACGCTGTTTGAGCATAGTCGTTGATCTATGATTTAATCACTTGAAACAGTATCTACCGGCGCAAGTACGTACGTAGGATCCACTGCTAGTTTGTACTATTTGTTTGTGCAGTATATATTATGCATGCATGCATGTTGACATGCTGTGTCAACTGGTATAAACTTGTGTCACCGTGTGTACAACTCACTTGGTGCAGTCGATGTCCGGGGAGATGATGTAGGGCAGCGAGAGGCCGCAGTCGCCCGGCAGTTCCCGCGCGGCGGAGATGTTGGCGTTGACCTGGCGGTAGGCCGCCTTGAGGCACTCGCACGTGGCCTGCCTCTCGGCCTTGGTGTCCGCGGCCGCGTAGAGGGTGGCCACGCCGGCGCAGCAGGCGCCGGAGGGGCGGTCCTCGTCGCCCTGCAGGAAGCCGAGGCACGGGGACAGGTCGTTGAGCACGTCGGAGCATGCGATGTCGGCCCGCACGGCCAGCTGCTGGACCGCGAGCATCGCGAGGAGGAGGACGGCGAAGGCCGAGCTCTTCGTCATGGCTGGTTCCGTTGGTGAGGCTGCGATAATCGAGGCAGTGAGAATGATGCATGCTAGCGCTATTGGTTTTGGGTTGTGTATGGTATTTATAGGCATAGATGAACTGGGGTAGTGGGGTGTTCAATGGTTATTCAAGTTTCAGGCATGGGACGTGTTGATTGTTGGTGGTACCAGGTTTTTGCTCACTGGTTTAGTTTTGATTTTCAGCAAAAATGGAACACCTTTTTGGTGTTCCAGGGTGCAGGTGCAAGAGTTTCTAGAGGATCGTGCACCAGGTTTGATAGTTAAGTTATTGGATTAGGTATTCTGTTGGAGGACGCCGTGGCCCGTGGTCCGTGGTCTTGAGAAAATACAACAGCACGGAGGAGTTGAGGGATGCTCGGCTTGGTAGCAAACACACCAGCGAACCTTTCCATGTTCAGTTTGACTGTTTGTTTTGGACAGTCACAGGAAATATTTTCCTTCCTGCAGCTAGCTCGATTAGAACTTACTATTAAGTACGGATTAACTAGTATCTGGAATGCGTTTGGCATATATATTTGCATAACCACTTGAAACAAAATTGCAATTAATTGTCAATGTAAACCATGTTGCAACACCAGATTGTCAGCGTGTTCCTTGATCTTGGAGCAACTCAAACTCAAGTACTCCAATGGCTTCCAAATGGTATGATCTGTCCGCGTAGCTTTCACACATTTACACATATCCACGCAGCGCCGCAAGCATGAACACAATTTAGCAAGATTAGTAATGTGCAATTTCTTTTTTACGTATGCAGATTTGTAACGAAGGGTGTAAAGAAATTTGGAAGGAACTGCACCGCGCGATGCGAGTAAAATTCCTACAAATTCTTGTGCCGTTGTGCTTTACCAATAGGCAATATGGGCGGAGCCCATGTTAGTTGTGTGATGAGTCAGCTTCCCCGCACGGGTCCATGCATACCGGCCCATGCCGCCCACGTCGCCCACGCCCACTGCATGTCCCGGACGTTACGGATCACATTCTTGTACTGCTCCCGCATATCCAGTGAATTAAACAGAAAGGATTTCTTTTTGGAAAGTATCTATTTTGCCTCCTTCAACTCTTGCTTGGGTTCAATTTTCCTCCCTTTAACTCCAATTAGTTACGTGTTCGTGCGTTACAACGGGAGTAAAAAAATTCATAAGGTAATATAATTGATTGGGTGAAGTAATGAATATCACATAACCAATTAGTAGGCTCCTCTTGCTAGATGTTTTATGTTATGAACCACAAAAAGAGGCCATTTACATGAGTGCAAGAACCCATCTGTGATGCTGCACTTGTAGCCAGTTGTACCTTTGTTTAGCTGATCCCTACCTGATGGCAAGGCCACGCGGGTGGACTTTGCAGCATTGGACCATACAAGCTAGTACAACAGGACTCAATGAGGCCGAATGCTAATGCATACCTCACTTCCTGCTGAGGTGAAGCAACGACAACGATCTGCAGGCTGCAGTAGTAGACAAGACAACAGAGGTGGACAGTGTGCAACATTCACATCTTCATACCTAGGTGAATTAGGCAAGGGATATAACGACAGACATGTCCTCGTAACATTTTTACCTACTCCATGCCTATTCTGAGGATGCATATCAATATTGGATACAGAAAGTCTATTCTGAGGATGTATAAATGTGAGTGCCCTTTCTTTAAAGACTTAGCCCTTCATAATTCTCCCACAAAACGGGTGACTCTTTCCAATTATCACTTGATGGCAGTATAAGTGGTCTCAAAATAAGACTCAGTCCAAATATTGGAACAAAAAAATCATAAAATTGCACACGACCTAGGTGACAGCGAGCAATTTGCAGAATAAAAAGGCATGATGTGTCCTCTGGATTGTCCAATTGAATAAAGCATGGTTAAATCATATCCCCTATAGTAGTCTCACACCAACACTGCACCATGATCAGCAAAATGGTAATAATATTAGGGACCAAATCACCAAAAAGGGCAAACCTTTTCCAGTTCCAAATTATTATCAAGAAATTAGTGAAGCAACAAATTCTAATGGAAGAATAATTACAAACCCTCTTTTGACAGATGAAAAAATTGATTATTAGGTTTGTGATTGAATTTTTGTGTATTTTTTAAGTAGTAGAGATAGAGATAAAGATTAATAATTCCTTTTTTATCTCCCTGCAATATTTACAAAGAAGAAAAGGCAGAGAAAGATGTAAACATTCATACAATAGACATTTTAAAAGAAAATCGTGCTGAAATTAAAATCACAAGAGTACAATGTCATCATTTATGTTCCCACATCTAAAGCAATAGATTATCACATTTTTAAATGAGCACAACTCATATTATACTTCAAGTGATACAATATTAAACAGAGATCCAATGAATTGAACAGGCCTAGTATGTTGTGGTAACAGACTACTCCATTCAAGTTGTAATACTTTATTTAGCAGAGCAAATAACAAAGGGACTGGAAAATTTTCATAGCATCAAACATTTTTTTTGAGAGGTCATAGCATAAAACATTGTAACGCTTGAGATGCACCCTAAATTTTTTCTCACTAACAAAAGAACTAGTGTATCACCTCAGCTCTGAATCCAACTACTACCGATTGATAGCAAATTAATATAGGTGTGTAAGCATTAGAAAGCATAAAAGCTATGGTAGTTGTACATTATGTATATTGTCATTAGAACGTGCTCAGATCTGTCAATTATCAAGCATGGTTATCAGCCACCACCCTTACTGAACAGAAATCGGATTAAATGAAAGTTTCATCTCAGTGCAGACAAAAATAAGCGAGAAAATCGTACCCTCTCAACTCTCAAATATCATCTTGTTGTGAGGCATTATCTCAAGCATCTGGTAGGTGGTGGTGCTTTCCATTGTCTCATTGTCTTGCACTCTTGCATCCCTAATAAATCAGGAAGCAAACAAAAATTAATGGACTGATAGAGGGAGATCAGGCTCGTGCAGGCGCTGACCTCGATAAGTTCATTGACAAGGAAGAGGCGGCCAAGTTCATGGAGCTCATCGACAAGCTTGTGCAGGTGTTGGCCTCGACGTCGACCGTGCTGCTGCTCGCCCTCGACAACATCATCTCCTGTGGCCTCTCTCCAGCGGTGGCGACCGACGGTAGTGCAGCAGTCTATGCAGCCAACCCAGGTCCTCGTTTCCTCGGTCTTCTCCCACGCCGCAGCAGGAGGTCGAGGCCGAGAGCGTCGGGCGCTGTTTCTTTGTCCGCTCTGGGCGTTGGCACCACGTCAGGCGTGGCGGGGGAGGCGCGAGTGCGTGGCGAGAGAGGAGATGATGGCGAGGTGTGGAGGGTGAGGTGGGAGTGCGGGGCCGGGCTCGGTTGCGGGATCGAGGAGTTTGCTCGAGCTACTCAACCTTGATGTTGTCAAGGATTGGGGCTGGGGTAGGGATCGAGGCCGTGGAGGTGGCGCCGACGCGGAGAAAGATATGCTCGCGAGCGGGTGATGGCAGCCGGTGACCTGTCTAGACCCGCAGGTGGTGCCTGTGGGAGGATGGAGCACGATTGCGTGGGAAGAGGACACGTGATAGGGCGGCGGCGTGGGAGGAGAGGTATCCACGGGGTTGGGATTGGAAGGAGGTGTGCGTTGTGCGGGATAGAGGCGGTGTGGGATAACCGCGCGTTGCGGAAGGAAAGGGAGCGGGGAGGCGGAGCGACGTTGGAGGATGCGAAAGCAGGATCAGCAGGAGCGGGGTTAGCGTGCGTGCGGGCGGGAGAGCGAAAGAAGGACGGGGGGCAGGAAAACGTTGACGATACACGGACTATAACTTTTTTAAGTAGGAGAGATACCAGATATACACCAACATCTTGAACTATTAAAAATCGGGCAAATTAGACCCTCGACTAGGTTTTATCGTGGTTTTGCGCTGATGTGGACACTGGTTTGTATGTAGGCGATGACACATACTAGGGTCAACCTGCCAGCGTCCTCCACTACTCCATCCCCGTAACCTCCTCGCACAAATAACCGCCAGCTCGGTCAACGGGCCGGAGCGTTTGCCGGCGAAGCCGACGAGGAGGCGTCCGTCCATCACGGTCTCCTCGGACATCTGCTGCTACGCACCGCCGTGGCCACCGCTCCTCCTTCCGTCTCTTCCGCATCATCATCCGCATCACCAGGGTAGCATCAAACTTGAGGCCAATTTCAGCATCCGTGCGGCCAACCCATTGATCAAATCAAACTCTTCCGCCCCAAGCTTCGCTTTCCACCTGCGAGCATGAGCCATTGTCTTTTGCACCGCTAAGCTTAGATTTCTGCCAATGAGCACGAGCCAACCGATTTGCTTGGCAATATCGCCCATGCTGCCGATATTAGCTAATCGATCGACTTGCTGCTGCGCTCCGCTCTGCCTTGGCTCGTCCCTGGCAACGAATTTGGTGGCGCGTCTTCTCAGGCTTAGCAATGCCGTATCCAGATCCGATGCCTTATCTTCCTGAGCAGAACACCAAGCCCTACGGCCTATCTGCAGCAGCAAGCGAGGTGGACCTGGAGAGGGAGGAGAGGCTGGCACCTGAGCTTCAGCCACGTCGAGCGTTGCTGCGGTTGGCATGGCGGCTTCGTCTCCTCGAGCAAGAGAGAGAATATGTGCAAAAGGGGAGGGGAGGTAGAAGAAAGTGACAGAGAATGACGCATAGGTCCTACCATTTTTTAATCACAGATTTTTGTGTTTTTTCTCTGGTCATTGCCATGTCATCCAAACCGATCCATGTCAGCATCAACTAGGACGAAAACCACATTTCAATGTGTCAGGAGGGTAATTTGGACTTTTTTTAAGTACATAATTTTTGAGCTTAGAGGGACAATATAGCAATGCGGCTTGATGCCGTGGGGCGCGGCCATGGGCGGCAGCATGAGCGAGAGGTCATTGGGCTGTGCTTGTGAGCACTAGAGCCACAATTAGACTACGACATGCCCGCCGTCTAAAAAGCCTGTGTGATTTCGTCGAGGTCCTTACGACTCGTGACGTGTGTATTAGTTGTAAGTTTAGTGTGCGTCTTAGAGTGTGTTGTTGTATGTGTGTAACGTGTGATGTGTGTTTAGTGTACATTTAGCTACTAAGTATAATTTATGCTCTAATATTAAGATATTAAAAAATAAACAGTAGTTTAAAGGGCCATCGGCTCTAGGGCATTGGGCCAATATGATGATCCAATAGGGAAGGAAGTGGGCGTATAAATATCTTCGTAAAGAAATGAGTTGGACCAAATTAGTCCAAAACACGAGGACATGCACGCGTGCACAGCATCTATTGATCTATCTAAAACTTCGGTAGTCGTCATTTGAGATATTGATGTGGTTTTTAATATATATTTTTACCCACTACTTTTTTAAGCAATTGTTTTCAAAGTTTTAGAGAATAGACTAATTTAAAAGTATTTTTCATGACAAACCTAGTAATATTATTTTTGTGTGATAAACATGGATACTTTTGCATATGTTAGTGGTCAAAGTTTCTAGATCTTGATCATGCAAATTCTTAAAAAAATATCTATTTGAGAATAGAGGAAGTATATGCTTGCTATAACATTCCCACACATAATTTTAATGAATATCATGTACCGTCTTGCGGGCAGACAAATGTTAGTTGTAACATGTCCACGCATATTTTCAATACATACACACTTTAGTCTCATATTGCTAGCCTAACAAAAATTGGATATACTTAAATAGCTGGCTCTTTCCATGGTCTAAAATAAAAAAAAAACACATGTGAGGGAGAGAGCACAGGGATTCTGACTATACACGTGCGTGCATTTCGCATTTTTCACGTGAAAATCACGTGACTTTTGACTTGCGCGACGCGTGCGTGTAGAAATGGTAGGCGATCATGTAATTATCATTTTCTTTTAATGTGATGGCTCCGTTTTAATGAGATTAAAATAGATGTTTCAAATCAGGATCACTACGTAAAAAAGGACATAGGAGACACAGTTTAATAACGAGTCATTACACAACCCGTCACTTATATCACCTCAGGTCACGCCTATTTATAGACCCGTCACTGATACCAGATAATAGGTGATGTGTCATAATATTACCCGTCACCAATAAGATAAGTGATAGGTAATAACTAAACACGTCACTTATGACTTGGTCATAGGTGATGGGTAACCCTGCAACAGTAATAAGTGACTGGTCATATTATAACCCGTCACTTATAACTTGGTAAAGGTGACGGGTCTCCCTAGACCAATTATAAGTGACAGGTTATAATGCAACCCGTCACTTATGACTCTTAATAGGTGACGGGTAACCTTATCACCCGTCACCTATTAGTCAACTCTGTATTAAGAGCTGTCCAGCCATTGTGTGAGCGAACAGTTACAACACAGTGCCGCCCGCACAGTAGCTGGCGATTTTCACCGGCTCCTCTAGTATTCTCCAATATCTTATTGATTTGAAGTTTGAATTGGTGCTAGATCTTTGAAGGTTCACATCTTCCCCTTTCCTCCTCCTTTCCTCTCCTCCTCTAAACCCTAATTGGTAGATTTGTTGTGCTTTAAGTTGTACAACTATTTTGCATGTTTATCCAAAATCTTAGAACAAGTGAGTTGTATTTATGTTAGGTTTGATATTAGATTTGCCTGATGTACCGTGAGATGTCACAGATCTAGTGTATTTGTAGGGAATTTTTAATCACGTTCTTAACCATGAAATTAAGGTCATTGTTAATGAAGAATTAATGTTTTTACATTAATTGTAGATGACGGACAGAAATTGGATGTACCTCGAGACCCAGACTTGTTTGGAGTACTTGAGCGGGGTGAAGCATTTCATAAGTGCTGCCTTGGCGGATTTGAAAGATCGTGGTAAAACGGTAATGTATTGTCCGTGTCACGACTTCAGGGATGAAAAGGAGTTCCCGAAACTAGACAATATCCATGCACACTTGGTCATGTGTGGATTTAAAGAGAATTATACATGTTGTAACAAACATGGCGAAGAAGGCCTTAATGAGGGAGAGATGGATTGGGCCCTCCATGCTGATAGTGTGGATCAAGGACTTACACCCTGTGAAATAGATCATGATCTCAGGGATGAGGATATATTATATTTGAATGAAAATGATCTCGAGAATTTTGTGGAGAATGTGGACCAGATGGTGCGGGATGTCGAGCGGCACGACGAGTATAACAATGGTGAGTTTACTAAATTCTAGAAATTTATGCGGGATTCCAAGACGTCCCTTTATCCCAACTGCAAGGAGGAGTACACACGGATATTTGGGAACCTAAAGCTTCTACAGCTGAAGGCAACCCATGGTTGGACTAACAAGAGTTTCGAAGCATTACTAGGTCTGCTAAGGGACATGCTATTGGAGGAGAACTTGGTGCCTGAGGGCGCCTATGATGTGAAGAAGATAATTTGTCCTTTAGGACTGGAAATAGAAAAAACTACATGCATATAAGTAGGATTGTATCTTGTTTCGTGGAGAGTATGCAGAGCTGGATTAATGCCCCGTGTGTGGAACCCATCGATATAAGCGTAAAAATTATGGTGGTGACGAGGACGAAGGCAAGAAAAGTAAAGGTGGTCCTAAGAAGGTAGTGTGATATTTTCCTATAATTCCCCATCTGAAGCATCTATTTGCCAACAGAAAGGAGGCTCAATTGGTGCGTTGGCATAAGGAGGGTCGTAAGAACGACACAATGATATGGCACCCGACAGATTCCGCTTAATGGCGAATCGTTGCTTCCACATTTGGTTGGTTCGCCGAAGAATTGAGAAATATTAGGTTTGCTATGAGTATAGATAGCATGAATCAATTCGGTAACAGGAGTACCTCATATAGCACCTGGCTTGTTGTATTGTTGATCTACAACCTTCCACCCTGCCTTTGTACCAAGCGGAAATATATTATGTTGTCGATCTTGGTATCAAGACCGAAATAACCTGACAATGATATATATGTGTAACTCAGGCCTTTAGTCGATGATGTTAAGAAACTCTGGTCGGAAGACGTCGAGGTTTGGGATCAGTACAAGCAAGAGTACTTTACTTTGCATGCCATGTTGTTCGTCACCATCAATGATCTGCAGCACTTCGTAACTTGTCAGGTCAGAGCAAAAGAAAAGGTGAAGCTTGGCCCCATTTCTTAGATGACACATGCAGTTTGAGGTTGAACAACTCAAAGAAAATAGTGTACATGCGGCATTGACATTTCCTTCCCAGGAAGCACCCGTACCAAAACATGGACAAGCAGTTCGATGGCACAAGGGAGAAAGTGTTACCTCCTAGGCATTTCAGCGGGGAAGATGTCCACAATCAGGTTAAGAATATCAATGTTGTCCTTGGCAAGCGAAATCAATCCTCTAAGGATGATGAACAATTAGGAATATGGAATAAGAAATCAATACTATTCGAGCTAGAGTATTGGGAAAAATTAGATAATCGCCACTCTATCGACAACATACATGTAAAGAAGAATATCTGCGAGAGTCTGATCGGTACATTGCTCTAAATGAAGGGAAAAGTAAAGGATCATGAGAACACACGAGCTGACCTTGAAGAAATGGGCTTAAGGCTGGAGCTTCATGCACAAGATACGGACAAAGGAAAACACCTACCCCTAGCAGCTATCACTCTCTCCAGGAAGGAGAAAAAAGAATTATGTGAGTTCTTGCATAGTGTGAAAGTTCCCTCCGATTACTCATCCAACATTATAAGACTTGTCTCGGTGAAAGAGCTAGAAATGAATTTCGCCATGATGAATTCCCTTGATTGCCATGTGATGATAAAGTCACTGTTTGCGGTAGCTATTAGGAACATCCTCCCAATAAAGGTTCACGAGGTTATCTTGAGCCTGTGCTTTTTCTTCAATGCAATTGAACAAAAGGTGCTCGATCTAGACTTACTGGAGGAGCTAGAAAGAAGACACGTTGAGACTCTATTTATTCTTGAGGTGTATTTCCCACCATCCTTTTTCAATATCATGGTACATCTCACTGCTCACCTTGTGAAGGAGATACACTACCTTGGCCCCGTGTTCCTGCATCACATGTTTCCATACGAGAGATATATGGGCGTTCTCAAGTCGTACGTATGGAATCGAGCCTTTCCTGAGGGATGCATTGTGTAGGGTTACGCGACGGAGGAGGCATTGGAGTGGTCTGTCAATTACATTAACCCAAATAACCCAATTGGCGTGCCTAAGTCTCACCATGAGGGGAGGCTTGTAGGTGTGGGAGTTCTGGGGAAGATGGCAATAACTCCTGATCCGAAGGCTTACAACCAAGCTCATTTCCTTGTGCTGCAATAAATGAGCGAAGTGTGCCCATATGTTAATGAGCACAAACAGATACTGCTTGAAGAGAATCCAGGGCAGACCAAAGCTTGGGTTGCGAGGCAACATATACAAAGGTTCACGACTTGGTTCCGAGATCAAATCAGACAATCAAGTAATCCTACAAGTGCTCTGATAAAAAAACTGGCATCAGGCCCTATATACACAATTATGACATATCAAGGGTACGATATAAATGGATACATATTTTACACGGTTGCCCAAGATGAGAATAGCATATACCAGAACAGTTGTGTTCGTATAGATGCTTATAACAACGATATGTAGAGGGGTACATACTACGGTCAAATAGAGGAGATTTGGGAGTTGAACTACTTGGGATTCAAGGTAGCCTTGTTTCGGTGCCATTGGGTACATGGGGCAAAGGGCTTCACTAATGACACAAACACAGTTGCTGACGGACAAGGTTACCATCATGGGAATCGATGCTGACGGGTTGCCTACGGATGAAAAGGCCCTGAATAGATTCCGGAGGGTCGCGGGGCTCATTGCTCGGGAGAGGGTGCCGATAATTACTAAGTTCAATGACCTCACTGACGAAGCGAAGAGGGACTTGTTCAATAATGTCATCATGGAGTATCTGGAGTACCCTAGAAACATGAGCGAGCGTCAAAAGAATGCCATGGTCAATACAATAATGAAAGCGATCATGATACTTCACCTAAGTTTTAAGAGCAAGCTTGTGAATCGGTACTTAGCAAAAGGGGTGGCACCCTTCGAGAGCTACAAGCACTTGAAACCGGAAGATTGGGATACTTTTGTGCAGATGAAGAGCTCAGAGCAGTTCAAGAAGGAGAGTGAGAAGAAGAAGTAGCTTTGGGCTAAGAACAAGCATGACCACAGGATCAGTGTAGCCGGGTACGCTGGGAAAAGGGCGAAATGGCAGGCAGAGGATGAGAAATTAGCTAGAGAAGGCCGCAAGAATCTTTGAAATCAATTCCCAGGATGATCACGGTCATATTTGCGTGCAAGGGGTGAGCTGTTCGAAAGTGGGAAAATCACATTCAGAAACAGCGAAACCCAGGCAATCATAGGAAAAGTCAAAGAAAAGGCAGCCAAAGCCAGCTAAGGTTCTTTCACCGGGGTTAGGGAATGTTATGTTCTCACAGCGGCGTTGGGAAACCCGGAGCACTCAGGTCGAGTGCGAGGTGTATCAAGTTCCCAGGGCTGGAAATACGGTTTTCCCAAAGACATCGAGATGTAGAAGAAGAGGAAGATGTCGGGTGCAGTGGACGTGGATGCATTGACACGGGACATCACCTAGAAAGTTTACTCAAGTATCATGGGGTAGCTTGGAGCAAAGGGAATAGAGCTTTCCATGCCACAGGATTTTAGCCCCGAAGATGCAGGGAAGAGTAGCTGCGCTTCCATGGAGGTCAAGCAACAAGTAGCTGCTACCGAGACTGAGCCAGATACAGTTGACCTGCTAGAAGGGCCCACGCCCTACAGCCTTGTAATCAGGCCTGGCGGGTATCACATCGAGGTTGCAAGGGGCCAGGTGCTTCTAGGCGTCCGTATCTTATGTACGGTCCCGATATGTGCAGGCTATGCCGTGGTTACGGTGGATATGTTACATAGCAATGCCACCAATCACGTGTTGGAGGTCCCCCCCCCCCATCACGTGTTGGAGGTCCCCCCCCCCCAAATGAGGAAGTCATAACTCTTGGTGAAGCTCTTCATCAAAGGATCCAGTGGAAGAGGGGCGACATCGTGGTCTCCAATGCATCCCAGTCTGGACAAGCTCCAAGTGCATCGCCGCCGCGCCGCTCACTTCCTGAGAAGGCAACTTCACTGCCTTCTCCTCCTCCAGAGAAGCCGACTTCACCGCATTCTCCTCCGCATCTGGCAGCCTTGCTTCCAAACCCAATACCGTCTCCCCCAGAGAGCCCAAAAAAGAAGAAGGAAAAGGAGGTCGAGAAGAAAGGCTCTAAGAAGCCCCTGTCAGAGATGTTGAAGGCCATTGTACCGGCGAAGTGGAACTCCATTGTACCGGTGAAGAAGTCCATGGACATTGCACCAGTGTGGACTCAGGCCAACACGAAATTCAAATATGGGCTAGCAAGGGCGGGAAAAGCATGTGTCAACCTGTATAATTACTACGTACAGGCTTGTAGAGACAGCAGTGCTCAATCCATAGTTGTACAGTACAAACGACGACACTTCTTAAGTGATCAAGATGGCTACTTCATTGTGGGTTTCAATGACTTATACGACATCTTCAACCTTGATGGCCTGGATGTATCATTATTATGGGTTTTCACATTGTAAGTCCCTTGATACTGGATATTCATTAATTAATACCATTAAGTCTTGAATCTAACTGTGTTCTTATCTGTAGACATTTGATGAAAGAAAAAATGAAGAACAAGGATCCCGTCACATTTCTTAACCCTAAGGCTATTACAATATCGGTCATCCAACTTCACCCCGACTATGTTGTGAATGATGTGGCTAGGGCAATGCAACAATACTAAAAAGTGAAGCACCTGATGGGCGCCCATAACACCGGTGGCCATTGGATCTTACTTAACATTTGCCTCGAGTGGGACTTGGTGTTCTACGTCGACTCGTCAAGACCAATATCTACAAAAGGCAAACTTAGATCGTGTGATTATAACGTTGTAAAACAACTCCTCGACACGTAAGTTTTGCCTGTCTTAGTTCACATATTTAACTTTTCTAACATTCAAAGGCTCCATAATAGATCCCTCTTTATGCAGGGCTTTTGACAAGTACCTTCGAGCTCAACCGGACTATGATGCGAAAGCTGGCCGCAGGCTGACACATAAGACCGGGTACGCGGTAAGTGCTACCAAATAGATTACCAAATATTCTCTGTTGCAGTTTTTTTTCCTTTTCATCTAACAGCAAAGTTTCTTTTCAGCAGTGCCACCAACAAACACCGAGCAACACCTGCAGATTCTATGCTGCGTGAAACATGATCCTCATGCTTCGAGCAAAGAATATCAAATCCCCTGATGGAAGTTTAATACAAGATTGTTCGTAACTAATTTCGGTAATTAGTTTAATTCCATGTAACATGACATTGGTTACAGGTTAAATTATGCAGAAATAAAAGTGTATGTTTCTCGATGTGGGTGCACTCCCGAATATTCGACGACGGATCGCTGAGTTCATGGTGTCTGAAGTCATCAGCCCACAGGGCTAGTTCCACTATAGAAGCCATAGGTTGTGAAGTCTTATGTAATTATGAGTTGATCGAAACTTTGTAACATTTGTGTTTCTGTAATGAACTCATTTGAACTTTGTAATATTTGCAATTCTGTGATGAAGCGAGTTCTTATACTTTGGATGTTGCTATCTTTTGCAAGGAGAAGACGGTTGCTAAATCCTGACCACGTTCCAGGATGCAGCCAGGAAACAGCTCATTCCTATAGGACAAGAGAAACATAAGTGACGGGTAAATTGCCTACCCGTCACTTATGTTATTTATAAGTGACAGGTAACTAGGTTACCTGTCACTTATGTATTTCTCTAGTTCATGGGTGAAAGCTATAAGTGACGGGTAAAGAGGTCACCCGTTACTTATAAGACGATATAAGTGACGGGTGAAGAGGTCACTTATTAGATGATATAAGTGACGGGTGAAGAGGTCACCCGTCACCTATAAATTTCTCCCCAGTACATGGGTGAAAACCATAAGTGACGGGTAACTAGGTTACCTATCATTTATTATACGATATAAGTGACAGGTTAAGAGGTCACCCGTCACCTATAAGTTTCTCCCCAGCAAATGGGAGACGTTCATAGGTGACGGTTAACAGTTATTACCCGTCACCTTTGTTCATCATTGGTGACAGGTCCGTACCTGTCACCAATGACTAGTCACCAGTGACGCGTTCGGGGTGACGGGTACGGTACCCGTCACCCATGACTATCATCACCTGTCACCCATGTCTATTTTTCACATAGTGGATAAATACGGCATTTGCAATTTAATGAGATTCAAACATTTGATTTGAATTAATTGTTTTTTTGCAACCGAAACTACCAATTTTATGGCTATTTGAGAACCATGAGATATCTTGATGATGAATACTAGATAGTTACCATATCTGGGCACCTCAGGGTTTTCTATAATTCTCAGAACATATTTCTATCTCTAAGAAAGGGGATCCCTAGATGAAAGAAAAATACCCATAGGTACCCAGAGCATCCTGTAAACAGAAAGGAGGACTCTAGAGGACGTACGACACCCTATATATATACAGAACCAGGAGGCCCTACAGAGGAGGAGTTGGACAAACTAGAAGACACCCAAAGCCGAGCAAATAAGTTGATGACTAGGTTTAGATCCATCTAGACTAGCCACATACCCCTTGTAACAGACTCAGATAAATACAAGACAAACAGGATGTTAGATTATTATCCTCAAAGAGGTCCGAACCTACCTAAAAACTCTTGTGTATTCCCCTTGTGATTCGTCTACTCAAAGCATCTCCTAATTCTTTAACAAGTTTGTAGATCGGCGGTTCACCAATTATCGACAACTGACGCGGTCCGTGGGGATCATGAAGAAAGGCGTTGAAGAGTCTACACACGACATGCCATCAACATCGTCTAAAGCTTCACCAAAAACTGATTTTTCGGATGAGAGGTTCTACTACAACTCTACCTCACCTTCCTACGAACCGATGATCAATTGAGTGGATTTCAGCGATGAATTTTCTAGCGACAATTCAAGCGATGGGGTGAGTCAATATATGGATAAGTGTGCCAAAGATTATGGCATTGAGTTCGAACCACTCGACAACCAAGACAATTGTGAATGCCCAATTCACAATAAGTCAGGATCAATCCCCAGTTTCTAATAACATGGATTGTCAAGATAACAATCTGGAGCAATCCGATGAAGCATCCATGATGGATCTGGACACCTCTAATGGAGATTAACTCTGAGAAGTTTTCGCTATTGGAGATAGGGTGAGGATTTGGGTTGTCATGATGATGACTCTACGAACGGTTGGGGTCCTCTGGCCGTGGCGGTAAGAAATGGTCAGCCTATGGTGGGCACACCACCTCCGATCCTTATTAGGGCCCTCCGAGCGCTTTAAATCTGCGACTACTAAGAGGATCCTCCTTCTACAAGAGGCCCTCATGCACTATCCGACCATGGATCTGGCTTCTCTAGTTGGTAAGAATTGGGAGAACTTCTCTAGTCATCATCTAGACTGAGAACTCTCACCAGGCTCTAGCTAGAAATAGTGCTAACCGGGACAGACTAGGCAATCACCTATCGTGAGACGCATCAGACTCAGGGAGGCATAACACTAGGAACAAGACTTCCCGGGATGATAATAAAGAAATCAACCGCCATCTGACCTCATCGGTAAAAGGTCATTCGATCAATGACTTGTGCCAGGTCATCGACAACTGACGAAGATGCCCAGGGGCTTCTGAGGAGGCTTCTTCTACCCCTCATCAATCTAATCGGAAGATGTCCCGACATCGATCACCGAGGGTAAGACTCTTGGGAGTGCTGGAACCAAGAAATGAGCCATGAACGGATGCCTAACCTTCTCTCTTAACCTACGGAACGTAAGCTGACCAGAGATGTTCTGCCCTATGGCGATCAAGAAATACAATGGAAGCATAAATCCCATTGAGTTTCTCCAAATCTATACCATTACCATCTAGGTGTTGGTGGAATGAGAAGATAATGGCGAATTACCTCCACATGGCCCTTGAAGGGCAGTTAGGATATGGTTGATCAATCTATCACCAAGGATAATCTACTCGTGGGAGCAACTTTGCGCTGTGTTCTGAGCTAACTTTTAGGTTCCCACGTTCACCCCGGCATGAAAAATGATCTCAACCGTTGCGAGCAGATGGGGAATGAAACCTTGCACGAGTTCGTACGCAGCTTCAACAATACCTGGAATACCATCCCTAAGATTAGCGACTATAATGTCATCCAAGCATTCACTCAAGGGGTTAAGAGCCGGTGTTGCGTTGAAGACATCGCAAAATAGGAGCCTAAAATGGTTAAGGAGCTCATGCAGATTGTTGACAAGTCTGGTAGGGCTGAGGATGTGCTCCTCTACATTAAGGAAAAGACTCAGGGCATCAAGCATCCTCAACCTAGGCTCGGCGGCGAAGGTGCAGAGCAAGCACAAGAAAAACACCAAGGGAGATAAAGGTAAGAAAGCTAAATTTGATGAAGTTTTTGCAGACCTGCCCGACATTCATCCCGACCAGCGCTTCGGTCCTTCACGTAGCAAAAGCTTTACACCAGGCTCTGGAGAACGAGACAGAAATCCTTGGTGCGACTTCCATCAAACCGACAACCACAACTTCTACGAATGACGCCTCTCAAAAAAGTTGGTCAAAATGGAGGTTGAAGAAGCAGCTAAGGGAAACAAGATTCAAGTCACGACCCAAAGCAGAGACTCTGACTCATATGGCACTGAGGACGATACTGACCCGATGTCTTTCTAGCCGGATGAGAGGATGATCGACCACATGTTCGGTGGTTCTGCATCCTACAAGTCCAAACGGTAGTACCAGACGGTGGCCTGAAAAGTCCTAGCAGCCATCCCTAATGGTCATCAAGCCATGAAGTGGTCGGACACCAAAATCTCCTTCGGCCAAGAAGACTTCCCTGATAACTTTGTATGGCCAGACCGATTCACTATAGTAGTCGAGCCTACGATAAATAACTGCAGGGTTACCCAATTCCTTATCGAGGGAGAGAGCTCCTTGAACATCCTCTTCGCTAACGCACTCGAAACAATGCAGATCTCCCAGTCTACTATTAGGCCAGTTACAAAAGCCTTCCATGGCATAATACCCGGATCTTTAGCCACTCTCTTCGGTTAGATATCACTCCATGTTACCTTCTGGAAGCATGATAACTTCCGGATAGAAAAGATTTTGTTCGACATGGTCGACTTCGAGACAACATACAACGCCATCTTGAATGCAGGGTAAATTTTTAAGGCAGGACAACCTTATTGTCCTCGAAGAAAAAATGACGTAAGTGCTAATAATATCAGCGCAGTACCAGTAAGCTCTCTGGTGCTACCATGACTAGAACATCCGTAAAAGATCCTTCGAACCGGAAGCTCTGGTTGTACAACTCGTACAGAGCTAGAATATTAGCAACAAGCTATCACCGAAGTGGGAGAGTCTTTATACGGTGATAGAATCTACTCGCTCTGGCTCTCTTTGCAATGGACAATGGATGAGTCTTCAATAATTCTTGGAACGTCAATCAACTCCAAAAGTTTTATGTGTTACAGAAGAAAGCCTAAGCAGACTCAGCGATTCTCTGACTAGCCATCGTGATGGTTCGGAGTACTACTCGGAAATATGACCTTCTGTGCCGGGGTCCTATCACAATTTTTTGTTTGGGATCATTTCGTTGTGACAATCCAACTTCCAAACCCAGCCAGCGACCAATGTTTTCCTCCCTATCCTTTTGCAAGAATGGGATGATATTTGCAGGCTGATCAGAAAACTTACTTGGATGGAACATCTTCTTGAGGGAACGCTTGAGAACTCAGAAGCCTTCAGAACCCCGAATAGATACTCTGATAACCCAGAGAACCTGGTTAGATACTTGAAGACTTGAGTCCTACTCGATGACATGATGGGACAAATTTTTTAACTTTGCTGGCTATGTACTTGACCAGTCGAAGCCTAATTTCACGTACTGATGGGGGGCTTGACAATGAATATTGGATAGTTATCAAATTCGGGCACCGCAAGGTTTCCCGTAATCTCCAGGAATGAGATCCCAGATGAAAAGAAATTACCTATAGGTACCTAGGGTATCCAGTAAATAGGAAAGTTTATCTGTAAGAATGAGAAGGAGGACTCCAGAGGACATACGACATCCATATATATAGAAGCCAGGGGCCCTACGGAGGAGTCGGATCACATACACCCTTGTAGCAAGCTCAAATAAATACAAGACAAACATGCTGTAGGGTTATTATCCTCAGAGAGGTCCGAACCTATCTAAAAACTTATGTGTGTTCCCCTTTTGATTCGTCTACTCAAAGCATTCCTTAATTCTTCAATAAGTTTGTTAGAGTGGTGATTAACTAATCATCGACATGTCTTGATTAGCTCTCTCTACTTTTTGTCTCCTCATTTTCCCGATCCTCTTGTCTCTTGCACCGGCTGCACTGTTTCATTCGCTGTTAAGCTGTCATCCTCTTCTCTCGGCATGCACCGAGGAGGAGGAGAGCGGGATCTCCAAAACTGGTGCTGCATAGAGACCTACACGGGGCGACAATCAGGTTTTCGGGCAGCGTATTCATGTGACCACTTGGTGCGTTCTCCGTGGACCACTATTATGTCTTGGTTCGCATCATCGACTTTTACTACGACTACTTCCTCGACGTTGACAACTTTGACTACTTTCAAGGAGATGCTTCCATGACATCGACCGGACCGCCCTCGCGGAAGCTCATCTTAATCAACCCAACAAATAAATTGTGCGTGCAACTTTTACTCATAAGAAATAGAGTAAATTTCGCAAAACTACAGATACTTTGACAAAATTTCGCAAAACTATAGATTTAAGTAATAGTTTTACAAAACTACAAATTTAGTGCCAATTTTATTGCAAAACTACAGATATTTTGGTAAAATTATTGAAAAACTGCAGATTTAAGCAATAATTTCACAAAACTATAGATTTAGCGCCGATTTTATCGCAAAACTACATATTCTAGAGGAACTATTTACAACCTCGTTACCATGACAACCGGACCCCGCTTGCAGTCTTATACTAGCTCGGGAGTTCATGTGGCTGCAAGCAGAGCTCATTCGTCAGGTTAATAGGTCTGCGATAGAATCTATAGTTTTACGATAAAATCAGCGCTAAATTTGTAGTTTTGTGAAATTATTGCTTAAATCTGTAATTTTACAATTTGCAATAGTTTTGTTGAAGTATCTGTAGTTTTATGAGCTCCAGGATGGTCCATTTCATGAGTTGATAGTTGTTGTGAGACTGCAAGCGATGCCTGGTCATCATGGTAATGGGGTGGGAATAATTTCTCTAGAATATGTAGTTTTGCGATAAAATCAGCACTAAATCTATAGTTTTATGAAATTATTGCTTAAATTTGTAGTTTGCAATAATTTTACCAAAGATATGTAGTTTACGATAAAATTGACACTAAATCTGTAGTTTTGTGAAACTATTATTTAAATTTGTAGTTTTACGATAATTTTGTCAAAGTGTATATAGTTTTGCGAAATTTACTCGAAGAAATATTATTTTTTATCAAATATAAATGATATACCTACTGATTCTAGTGTATACATCTAGTTTATCTTATACAGTTTTCCTTAAAAATTTAAATTAAAAATTTGTCGTATTATTCCAACATTGCTAAGCAATGTCACCGCCATCCAGACCATCCATATCTAAGCAACTGGCTACAGATTACAAGACACGAACAACACCCAAACATAGTTGAGCCGATCGTCTACTCGCCGCGCTCACGCCATTGAGCCATTGTGGATTGTCTCATCGCCGTCGAGCCACCGCTTCTCCCGTTACACTCGAATTCTTGCCAATTCTCTCTGTCTTTCTCTCTCTACCATCGGAGTGCTCACATCTCTGATACAGCTCTTTGCTCATGAAATTAGCTACCTGAAGGTGGTGCTTGCGAGCAGAAAACAAGGCTCGGTTGTCTGTACACTTGTTTCGAATACTCTAGTGTCAAGTTTATTTTAGTGTTGAGAACAATTTATGCAGTTGTATTCTGTAGCTGGTACAAATACTTGTTGTCTGGTTCACAAAGTAATTTCCTTGTAAATACAAATTGAGTTTCTACAGTCCTACAGAGTAAAAATACCATCACTAGTTGAGTGTAACTTCCAATGGAATACCATCAGTCCTGCCGTTCTGAAGCTTTTCTCAGCTGGTGTTCGAGGTTTTGCTACTTCAGTCACCATTGCACCCGTTAATTGATGGTATTTATAAGAATTTATAATGCTAATCAAGTGATAATTAAACTTGTTGAGATACTAGTTCACATCCACATCAGATTGTTCTTGGGACTCGACTTGGGATGATCCTTCTTTTTTTCCTTTCCCATACTTATCAATCCAAATTTTCTTTCGCTTTGATCCACTCTTTTTTTTTTGTCTCTCTTATCTTGAGGCCAGAAATCTGTGCCACGCTATTAGGTGATTCAATTGTTGCTTCAGCCTTGGATTGATCGGCGTTACCTTCAGCGGAAAATTTGTTTTTTTACTGTATTTAAGTGTCTGTGCGTTGTAACGGAAACAAAATTTGCACAAAATAATATCAAGCATATACATAAATATTGCATATGCATAGACATTGCAAACAAGAACATGAATGATCAAGATTTTACCTACTGAAGGCAATGAAAAAGTGAAACATCGACAACTTTACAACAAATAAACAAATTTCAACGGCCATACCTGCAAGATTCTAGCTCTTGCTTCTTCTGATGGATGAGGGAACTCAATCTTCTGATCCAAATGATCAGATCGCATCAAGATACTAAATGAAACATAGAAGAAGAATCGACTCATTTCTCAAATTATGATCAAGAGAGGCATTTTTATGCCTTCTCATTTTGCAATTGAACACATTTTCCTATTTTATCAAATAAATATGTTCAAAACAACATTTTAAGGCAAACCATCGACACAGTTTTAGTACTAGCTGGTTGAAGGCTGACCTTTACCCTCTCATCACTGCCAAATCCGTCAAGCTGATTCAGCAATTCCAACATTGTTCTTTGCACTTCTCTATCAACCACTAACTTCACTGTAGTTGAATAAAACAAAAGAAGTTACAAATTATTGCAAAAGGCAGTATATCTACTTATATGTAATTCCAAGGACATTACTTATATTAGTCAATAATAAACAATGAAACATATGTACCTGTCAAAATGCTTAGTTCCAATGGCATTAATTTTATCAATAAAGATGATGCAGGGGGCTTTTTCCTTTGCCAGCTGAAAAGTGTCTTGAACAAGCTTAGGTCCATCACCAATGAACATCTGAACCAATTCACAAAGATGTTAATGTTCACCTAAACTATACTAGAAAACTAAAAAAAATCCAACTTTAATCCTTAAAGCATGCAAAAGTGAAGTGTATATAGCTGAAAAATTTGCACACCTGAACCAACTTTATGAACAGCAAAATTATGTATACAGTGGAAACTGTTTATCAGAACCAACTTTAATCCTTAAAGCATGCAAAAAGTGAAGTGTTAACGATCAAATCCTGCAATCAAAAACCAACATCGAATCCATCAAATAGCACCAAATAGCCCCTCGCTCGAAACCCTAAATTGTAGGTTCGTGGTAGAAGCCGCCTGACCAGCTTGATGGCGATGAGCTCTCCCGAGTCCAGGTTCATGCCGAGGTAAAATCCTTATCATATGGGCTCAATCCTGGCTAGATCCAGGTCTTCCAAATAGAGCACCAAATTAACCAAAGCAGCTAACATATACAAAGACAAGCAAAACAAATAGGATTTCAGAATGTACATACCCAATTCGCACAATCACAAATCCGTGAGTACATAATGCAATGCAACTAATTATCTACAGATTTCTAAATCCCTCTGCAAAAAAAAAAAAAATCGAAGGATTTCTAAAAAACAAGGCAGGGGGAGAGGGGTAAGGCAACATACCAAGTCCGAGGCAACCTCAACTCGCCTCCTCAAGCAGACCAGGTACACCGCCGCTTGCATCTGACGTTGTGCCTCCTGGTAGCGAAGCTCATTGAAGGGATCCTCCTTGCCTCCCCCATCGTCTTCGAGATTCAGAGCATGCGGCACGTAAGTACACGCAGCTCGACTGGATGACCATTCGCTCAAAGTTGGTGATGCCGCCGCGAAGATGATGATGCCTGTTGACGCAGCATTGCTAAGGTAGAGGCCCTCGGCGGTCATGTGAGCGGCCATCGCCGAGTAGGTCAGGACGGCCGTGAGATCAGCGCTGCCAAAGTCTGTGCCTGCCGCGGCGAGGGAAACAACGGGACGTGCGCAATCATGGAAGTGCGATGTCCGGTGCTAGTAGCAACAAATTTAGCAATAGTGGAGGACGAGATGTGCAGTGGATTTTGCGGGATTGAGAGGGTGGCGGTGATGTTTGAGAGGGCGGCGATGCACTATAAGGGGGCGGCGATGCACGGGCACAGGGGAGGCGGAGGCGGCGGCACCATGGGTGCCATGGGTGACGCACTCGAAGGAGGCACATGCGAGGCGATGGGAGGACAGGTGAGCATCACACAGGTGTAGGGGAGGTGGACGTGTGGCAGTGGCGGTGGTTGTGATGCAGGGGAGGCAGAGGCGGTGGCGCCATGGACGATGTGGCACAGGGAGTCCAAGCAAAGGGCGAAGGGGAGGGAGGGCGGTGGCGGGCGATAGAGTCTGAGAGGAAGAGCATGGGAGATGGGAGGGGAGGGGGAGAGAGGGTGGTGGCAGTTTTCGTGCGCAGGTGTGTGGGGGGGGGACCAGATGGGCCAGGAGGACGGTTGTGACACCGTGGCCCAGGGAGCGCGGCTGCAGAGCACATGTGGGCATGTGTGAGCGTTAGGATCCAGTTAGCCGGTGCGGGAGCGCAGAGCACGCGGGAGGTCACGGGACCCACATAGGAGGGCGTGGGAGGGGAGGGGAGGGCAGACCACGGGAAAAAATACTATATATTTTTTAAGTAGTAGAGATAAAAGAGCCATTAAAAACCACCCTGTTTCAGGAAAAGTACATGGTCCCAACAAAATATTTGCGTTGTTATGTTCATCTGTTTTGCATATGCATTGCTAAATTTGGCAAATTTTTCTTTTTTTTATGAGCACTTTGATATATACCATTGGTTAATTTCCATAGATTCTCAAGTTTAACGAGTTCAATTCCACAAGGATCTACACGATATTGTATTCGAGTTATGTTTTCGACCTAACATGGCATCTCACTTCCATATTCATATCTTCTTTTTTTAGCGGGAGGATATCCTCCTATTACAAATAGTAGGACACTTGTTCGTATAGTAACATGCGCCACCTCAACTGCCTCACATCGTACATGGTGACACAATTTGACCACCGTATATAGTGTGTGACAGCTAAAATGGCGACATTTGGCTACTTCAAATGGCTAAAGGCCTGAGCTGCCACACATCATACACAGTAAAAAAATCTGGTGTCTTACCTCTTTCTCCATTTCCTTTGCTGATAGAGATTTGTCACCTTTTATTGGTCGACTTTTACAAAATAGACCAACGGAAGGGTGATAACTGATAAGCTCTCATGTCGAAACCAAATTCACACAAAATCATCCTATTAAAGTATAACAGGTCAAACCAACTCAACCCACCACATTACTTTTTAAAACTAGTCCAATCCAACTTGCTAGTAGCTTCAGCCCAAACGAAACCAGCACAAACGGTTTCTAAATCGGTTTCCACCCATTCCCCATTCCCCAATTCCCCAGCGGCTAGCCAGGCTGCCCAGCAGGTTGGCAGCACCCTACTGCCTAAGCTGAAAATTATATTAACTAATGAACGAATGAAAATAAGTGAACCAATAAACTAATGAACTTAGCTCCGCCCCCAATGAATGAATCAACGGAACTGGACATTTTAACTAGAAAAGGTGAAAAAATAATAATATGAATGCTGATAAGAAAATCCAAAAAAACTAAGAAAATATAAAATGATGTCACTAACATCCATCCATGGTACACATAAAAAGAGGAATATCCATAGCATAATTAGGAGACAAGTTTAGACAAAACAATCCAGCAGCATAAACAACATTCAGGAAATTCTATAGAGCCATCAAAAGCTCCTCTAAATAACATAAACAACATTCTAGCTAAGAACTCTCCATTTGTGTTTTAACACAAGAATATAATATTAAGATTCCATTAGACGATCGTATTTGCTCCACTAGCAGTCCTAGGCCGCATATCAGTGCACTCCTTTCCGATAGGTACAGTGATGACAGAACCTGCAACATAGAAGTACACGTTATTCAAATCGTAGTGCAAAAGGAAATGCACAGATCAGCATAGTAATTGAAAATACTAACTTAGAAAGGGAGCCTTTCAGATTTCACATAAGTCTTGTTTTTTCCAAATAGCATATTGTACATTACAATTCACGATAGAACTCAATTCAAAAAGTAGAGGAGGACTCAGATTAACAATGTAAATTACAAATACAATACCAGAAACAACAGGGAAAATCTTAAAAAAAACTGTATAGAAAATATGCAGATGGACAGACTATGGGTAGGATCCAATATAGACAACAGTACACTAGGTTCATAATTGAAGTCCATTTCCTTCGAACCCCTCTATCCCCAGTTTGTTCCTACCACCAAGACCAAAGATTGATTAGCAGCTTGAGAACACACTTCATGAAGCCCGTGTCTCCATTAGTACTATCAAAACCACAATTACTTTACTCCAAATAGATGCAAGAAATGGCAGGTCATCACTAGCTAAGAACTCTCTCCACTATAGTACAAGTACTGGACTACATGACTTGGCCCTGCTTGTTATTATGTTCTGACTTTGCTTCAGTGCGACAAATTATATCAAAACATAAGAAGTGACAAATTCAAGAGAGCTGAGTACGAAAAATAAGTTGACAATGTGAACTAATATCTCTATCCTGGGCTTGCGGTGATTCAGAAGCTCTGCTTAGTGAAATTCACAGAGAAAGTGGTGGTGGATAATGTCTGAAATAGATGTATAAAGTCATGTGCAGCGGGCGCAAAGAGAAGTTGTAACTTTCTTCAGCTAATTGCATGTTTGCCAGTGTGATTTTATAGAGCAGAAGTTGAAACTAGGGAGGTTAGGGATACCTCTCGGCAGTGGTGATGTTGTTGAACTCAACGTCGATGTAGCCAATCAGAACAGCGAAGCACACCTACAGTTCGTACAAATCACATCCAGACTATGAACAGGAGTCGAGAAAGCAACAAAAGAAAGTCTCAGAGGGAGAAACATGGACAAACTAAAGTGAGGATCCAAACACAAATTGGTCCTAATAAAGCTAGGGATACCTTCCTCTCAACGCCAGCACCTGCAATGAATCAAAACAGCAAATCAGAGCCGGCGTTCGCAGCCAATCTCACACCTAACACTGGCGTCGTTGGTGCTCCGCTTTTGTCGGTAGCGGATCCGCAATCTACGCTCAATCCTGCTTCTTTTTGTGCTCCATTTCTTGGGGAGTAGCGGATTGTGAGGAACTATCCAAATAGTATTCTAATTAATCATCCAGATGATCATTTGCTTAATCACGACAACGATGATTAACTGGAATATCATCCCGGTAGTCTCGGCACGTATTTTATGCCCAAGATCAGAACACATGTCTTTCCAACATATAGCATCATAATAAAGCTTAAGAAAGAGCGAGTAATTAAATTATATTAAAGGTTCTTAATCATTCCAACATTTACAACAATTTACATCAAAAGATTAGAATGGAAACAGAACTATAGATAACAAAAGAAGAGTTGAGCCACAAGCCCTTAGGCTCCATTCCAAAACCTTTGCCACTCGAGAGTAGTTGCCTACTCAGTCCCGCCACCAACATCGGTGGCTGTGATGTAGCCAAAAATGAGCTCCTCCTCACCAGTAGTACCTAAAAGAGCAGCGTGAGTACAAAAGTACTCACAAGACTTAATCCATATAGGTTACATATAGATAACCCGACTCAAAGGATTATGCATTGAGCCATTAGCAAGGAGAAGGCCACAAGGTTAAGTAAATTCATATGCGTAAGCAACCTAGACACATATGTGTGAGCACCTATATTTAATCAAATAAACCTTTCCAAGCTTGTAAACAACGTGAATGTAAATATAAATGGAACCATCTCATATAATCAATGACCATTAACAACCATGCCCAACAAAACCATACCATGTATTCCACATTCGTGACTCTACGACCTATGCAACTGGATAGGCGCATGCTCATAATCGAGAGTGCGGTAATTCAAATTATTTTTACACCCTGCAGGGGGTACAACTTTACCCACACGACACGAGGACCATACAACTTGAGTGATCACACAGGCCCATCCAAGGGGGTACCCGTGTCAACCTTTCTCATACCCGGAACCACCCACTTGAAATTCCCCTATGACACTAGGGAAAAAAGGACATATGATATTCGGCTACCTTACTTCTTCTTTTCTTTTTCTCTTACGCATCATAGGGCTGCAAGGCATTGCATATGATATTCGACTTACCTTACCATTAGATCAGCATGTTGTTAGTATGAAAAGTGCTAGAGCAAACTGCACCGACAGACGGTGCTTAAACGATGCAAGCGGTCTATGGTGCTCGGGATCCTCTCTTGAACTACCCCGAGGAACTCCTCCGAGGCATAATACACCCCTAGCACTGCCCACATCTCACCTCAACCTCACCACTCATACAACACACATCATTGTCATTGTGTTTGTAAATAATAAGTAAACCCTAAGCTCGTGAATAATGGTTGAACCATTGCTCGTCTTCTACCGAGGACCTATACATTGCTAAGCATTTTAAATAACTTGTAAGTAAGACTTCAACTATGTTACCAAGACTACAAGGATATGGATAATCAACAACTCAAGGTAGAGGTAATACATCAACATAAGTTCTACCCATAGACGCTCGACATCGACTCACTGTATATGCAAACTTACATAAAGCATAACTTATCCATCTTAGACTCCACAATTCAATCAAAGAGTGCAATATGCTTAGATGCTTGCCTTGCTACTTTGGGGTTTGCCTGATACTTCCTGCACAACACTAGCAAAACTCCGGGAGGTTGGCGTCGCCTTCACTCACTTGGATTGTCGGCGCAACACTCTCTAAATGGAATAAGAATGCATTACATAAATAATAATAAACGATGGAAAAGTATGAAAATGATGCATGCTTGAATAATACTAGAGCGTCGTGCTTCGAAAACATTTGCAAAAGATCACTAAGTGATTAGGGTTTCGAAGTTTGAAACCCCAAACAAGCTAACCTAAGTGCACATAGCCTTGCCTTGCTGGTGGTTAAACCGATGTAGAGGTGGCGGTCAGACCACTGGCTTGCAGAGAGTTTCGGCCTCTAGCGGTCAGACCGCAGGCATGCTGGTGGTCAAACCGTTGTATGGCGGTCAGACTTGCCCTATCTGCGGTTAGACCGTTAGACCTTACCAGCAGTGCCTTTGCAGGGTCATCGGCGAGGACTCCAGTGAAACCATCAATGACGAAGGGTACCAAAATTCTTTATGGGGCTAGCGGAGTGCTTCTAAAGTGATTTGGGCAATATTCACCGAGATAAACTCAAAATACCTCATGGATTATATCAAGGCTAGGTTGAACTTGGGTCTAAATGACATGAGGATCGAATCGAGCTCGGAAACAATGGTAAAATGATAGGGGATGCCTGACCTTAGTGTATGGCAGCTTCCTAGTAGATCAATCCACTCCGGAGAAGCTCCGGTTTGGAGATTGGGCTTTGGGGTGGCGTGCGGGCTTAGCGTTGGATGAGCGTTCCTCTGGCAAGGGAGAAGAGGGGAGGAGCTTGGGGAAGTTCTTCAGAAGCTTGGGAAGCTTCCCACTATCAATCTCCTGTCATCATAGACGTTGAGGTGAAGCTCTCCTTCTCTCTCTAAGGTGGAGTGGGGAAGAGAGTGAGGTAGTGAGTGTGAGATAGAGCAAGAGAGAGTGATCGATTCACTTATATCGAGCCTCTGTGCTCTGGTGATTAGACCACCAATGCTCCCAGTCAAACGCGGTAAGTCCACGTGGCAAGCCCACGTGGCTGCACACCTGGCGGTTAGACCGCGGGTAAACCCAGTCAGACCGTGAGGGCGGTTTTGTTGAATTTTCCTAAGGGTCCCCTTATCTTCACTCTAAACCCTTTTCTATGTATTTGGGGCTTCTCCAAAATGCTCTAAACCATCTCTAAAGTACTTGAAACAAATTTTAACTCGACTTTATAAAAAAAAATACAAATAATTATATGTGATGATGATCATGCATGCTTAATTATGTAATTGGCATTTTGGGACATGACAAACCTCCCCTTCCCCCCTAAGAAGAATCTCGTGACAAACCTCCCCCTACCCCCCTTAAAAAGAATCTCATCCCGAGATTCGATAGACTTAGGGAGAAGGTGATGGTGGTGGAATGGGAAAGATTTCTCCTCAATTGGAAAGAATCATGTCGACTTTCATCGATGGAAAGAAGAGATAACCATTGGGCTTCCCTGTGAACTAGCGGTCAAACTGCAGCTAGGCTCTATTAGACTGTGAAAAAGGCGGTTAGACCAAAATCTATACAGAGAATTTTAGGCTCTAATGGTCAGACAATAAGTCCTGTGGCAGTCAGACCACCAGGAGCAGGTTTCTCCCAGTTGAAAGGTTTCTAAGTGCACTCTTTGGAGCAAAATTTCCATAAGTGCACTCTTTGGAGCAAAATTTCCATTCAACACAGTGATGAATATAGACATGTGAGTTGTCCAAATTGTGCAAAATTACAACGACATTTATATGTTCTAAAAAAAAGCTTGGGATACTCGAAGCGGATTTTATCCTAACGCTCCCATGTCACCTCGTCTTCGGTGTGGTTGCTCCATTGGACTTCGATGAACTTTATAGAATGCCATTGAGTTTTGCATTTTGCTTCGTCCAAGATTCTAATTGGTCGCTCACAATACGAAAGATTCGGCTACAACTTTTAGTTTGCAACTTCGATCACTTCGGTTGGAACTCAAAGGCATTTCTTCAGTTGTGACACGTGGAAGATATTGTGGATAGTGGAGAGGTTGCTCCATTGGACTTTGATAAAATTTATAGAATTTCATCGAGTTTTGAGTTCCGCTTCATCCAAGATTCAGATTGGTTGCTCACAATATGAAAGATCCGGTTGTAACTTTTGGTTTGCAACTTTGATCACTTTGGTCAGAACTTGAAGGCATTTTTTCAGTTGTGACACATGGAACACGTTGTGAGTAAAGGAGAGGGACGGAGGCAAGTTCAATTGATAGACCACCTCTCCACGCCGAGCAAAAATTTGGAATGGTTCTACGTATTAGGGTGCTAACTTCCCTCTAACTTGAAAGTATCGAACTCCTTTGAGTGGAAAAACCTTGAGATACATAAAGTCTCCAATCTCGAAAACAAGTTCTCTCTGGCGATGATCTGCACATCTGTCATGATTGAGCCGTGAGAAGACACTTCCAAATAGTCAGAACATGCTCTTTTGCCTCTTTGACCAACTCTAGACCTAGAAAATCCCTTTCGCTGGATTTGGACCAATTCAATGGTATTCGGCATCTACGACCATACAGAGCTTCAAATGATGACATTTGAATGCTCGCTTGATAGTTGTTGTTGTAAGAGAACTCAGTGAATGGCAAGCATATCTCGCACTTCTTCCCAAATGTGAGAGCACAAGCTCGAAGCATATCCTCCAGAATCTGATTCACCCTCTCGGTTTGACCATCAGTCTGGGGGAGGTATGCGGTGCAATAGAAGAGCTCAGTTCCCATGGCCTCATGCAGGCTCCTCTAGAAATGATAAGTGAACTAAGTGACTCGATTAGAAATGATCTTCTTTGGAATCCAATGAAGGCAAACAATTCGAGTGAGGTACAGCTCTACATATTGCTTGACCAAATATGTGGTCTTGACAGGACGAAAATATCCATATGAGGTCTTTGGCAACCCGGTAATGAAATCCATACCGATCTCCTCCCACTTCCGGGAGGGAATGGGTAAAGGTTGGAGTGTATCGGTCAGTATAAGATGCTCAACCTTCACTCTTCGGCAGTCATCACACTCCATACCATATTGAGAAATTTCTCATTTCATACGAGTCCACCAAAATCGGGGCTTGAGATCTTGGTACATCTTGGTACTTCCTGGATGAATGGAAATCATGGGCTTCATCCAGAATTTTCTTTCTCAATACCTCAACCTTCGGAACCACTAGCCGGTTCCCAAACCACAAAACACCTTGGTCATCCTTAGAAAAACAAATAGCCTTGTCTTCCTTCATTTTATCCTACATTCAAGCCATGCCCTTATCATCCTTCTGAGATGCCTTGATTTTATCCAGGATGGTGGATTTGATCTCCAAATTTTCAAGAAATCCCTCCGGGGCCATTTCGAGCCCAAGTCTCTAAAATTCATCATAAAGTGTGGCATTTCTGGACTCGGCCATAAGGCAATTACATCGAGCCTTCCTACTTAGTGCATCAGCAACAACATTAGCCTTGCCGGGATGACAATGAACTTTTAGTTCATAATCCTTGATCAACTTGAGCCACCTTCTCTGTCTCATGTTTAGATCAGCTTGTGTGAAAATGTATTTGAGATTTTTGTGATCTGTATAGATATGACACAAATTTCCTAGCAGATAATGATGCTAAATCTTTAAGGCATGTACATAAGCCACAACCCTGTCCTCTTGCATAAGGATACATCTGAGGCCTATGCGGGAAGCATCGTAATAGACGTCGAAACCCTTGTCCACCTCAGGCTGAGCTAGAACGGGAGCAATCGTGAGGAGTTTCTTCAAAATTTAGAAAGCTAACTTACATTCACTTGACCACTCGAACACATTTCCTTGCTTCAATAGTTCGGTCATGGGCTTAGCAATCTTGGAGAAGTTCTCGATGAACCGGTGGTAATAACCTGCAAGTCCGAGAAAATTCTGGATACCGGTGATATTCTTAGGCTGAACCAAATTAAGAACCTCTTGCACCTTGCTCGGGTCAATGGCAACTCTGTTCTCAGACAATACGTGACCCAAAAAAGCGACTTTCTTGAGCCAGAACTCATACTTGCTGAACTTGGCATAGAGTTGATGATCTCAAAGTCGGCCAAGAACAACTCAAAGATGCTCAGAATGTTCTTCTTCAGTCTTTGAGTATATAAGATTGTCATTGATGAAAACCATGACAAACTTGTCTAGTTCCTCCATAAACACCGTGTTCATTAAATACATAAAGAACACCAGAGCATTCGTCAAGTCAAAGGACTTGACGGTTAAATCATAAAGCCCGTAGCGAGTGGAGAAAGTCGTCCTCGGAATATCCCCCGGTCGAGCTTTTATTTGGTGGTAGCCCAATCTTGAGTCAATCTTTAAGAAAACACAGGCACCGTTCAGCTGATCAAACAGAATATCGATCCTAGAAAGGGGATACTTATTCTTGATCATGACCTCATTCAGCACACGGTAATCAACACACATCTGCAGAGTACCATCCTTCTTCTTCACAAAGAGCATCGGGCATCCCCAGGGTGAGGAACTTGGACGAATGAAACCCTTCGATAGAAACTCCTAAAGCTGCTTCTTCAACGCTGCCAATTCATTTGGCGGCATATTATAAGACTTCTTTGAAATTGGGGCCGTACCAGGCAAGAGATCAAATTCCACTTCTCTGTCGGGTGGCATTCCTGGCAATTCTTCTGAGAAGACTCTAGAAAATTCACAGACCACAGGAATATCCAAGATACTTTGTAGTTGTGACAACCTTCAGAGTATACAAGTGGAGACCCAATCACCCTTGGGATTCTTGAGAGAACCAACTCTCCTATCAGAATCAAGCTGAGCCTCATAGTTGGCCAACCAATTCATTTCTAATATGAAATCCATTCCTCTAGTATCCAGCATGATCAAATTTACAGAAAGCTGAACTCCCTCAATGAGAACCTTAGCCTTAGGGACAACTCGATAGGTTGTCAACTTAGTACCGGGTGCATCAATGTTATAGGCAGAGGGTAGGGTCTCGGTGACCAAATTGTGATTCAAAACATAACTATCCTTGATAAAAGAATTAGATGCTCCCAAATCAAAAAGAATAACTACAGGATGAGAGTTCACAAGTAGCGTACCAACGAGCATGTTATCGTCCTCTCGAGCCTCTTCGTTGGTGATGTGACACACTCAGCCATGTTTGGGGACATGCGTAGCCTAGGAGGCATGAGGAGTAGGTTCAGCTAGTGGTGGCCTTGGAGCAGTCACCAGGCTCGCGGCTTCGGATAAGGGCAATCCCATGCAAAGTGGCTAACGCACCCACAATTGTAACACGGGCCACCAGGGCCACCTGTCACACTCCCCTGAGAACTGGTAGGTCTTGGATGTGTCCTTGTGGAGCGGAGAAAGATGGGTGTCACACCATCCACATTGGTCATGGAGCAGTCAAGGCCGACATGTGAGATGGAGGAGGCTGACTCTTTATCCGTGTACATTGAGAGCTCCCACCCATGGAAGGCGATGGAACCCTCTTGCGCTTCTTCTACTCCTGGTGGTTCTTTAGCTTGAACTTGATAGTGAGGGAGGTGCTCACTAGCTTGTTGAAGTGAGTGAATTGATGCACTAATAACTTGTCTTGCATGTTGGAATTGAGACCATTCACAAAGTGGTATTGCTTCCTCTCATTGGTGTTGACCTCATCCTAAGCATACTGTGCAAGGTGGTTTAATACTTGCACATACTCCATCACTAGTCTACCTCCTTGCTTGAGGTCTAGGAACTCCCACCTCTTGATCTCCATGATCTCCTTGGGGATGTGAAAATCACCGAAGGCTTGGTAGAACTTCGTCCAAGACACCCGATGGTTGGCGACGTGCATCGGCAGAAAGTTGGACCGCCATGCGCCAGCAGCACCCTAATGCTGATGTGCAGTGAAGAGAGCCTTCTCGTGATCCTCACAATGGAGTAGCATGAGCTTCTGCTCAATGGTTCAGAGCCAGTGGTCGGTATTGAGAGGATCCTCAGCTCGTGTGAAGGTGGGTGACTGAGTCCTAAGGAAATCTAAGAAGTCGTCCTGGTGCTCGGCTCTACCTCCTTCATGAGGGGCAGTGTTATGCACGAGAGCTTCGAGGAGCGTCGTTTGAGCTTGACGATTTTTGTTCTATTTGCATGAGAAAATCCACCATGCTCGACGGCGGAGGTGGTATAGGATTTTTCTCATTGGAACCCTCGGGAAGATCTTTGAGACTTTGGTGGGTTATCATCCTGCTAGAGATGGCAAAACGAGAGAAGACGGAAGATTAAATCTGAACTTTAGTTGGAAACGGCAACGGCCGAACCAAGACAAACGATGCACACTAGAGCATCACATTATAGGAATAAATATGCATGATCAAAACATTTAGTAGAGCATGGCAAAAATGCGACCTATCTCACCCTCACAACATTTTCTATGTGAATGTCAGCAGTTAGATCGCCGCTAGCGGTCAGACTGCTAGAAATCTGGTGCCAGCAGGGACCTTTCCACCCTATTCCCCACACGATGGATCCTTATCTACGTGTTTCTTTCTCGGGCGCATCACTCAACAACAAACATCAAGATCGCAGGCACTCATACATACCACGATGACCAATCGTCACCCTTCGCTCTACTTTTTCTTTCTCGTGCAAATGATGCTTGTGCATCTCACCACACAAGTGACATTTCATATGTTGTTGCCAACGTATTCACTTCCTGTACCGTCGCCTTACAGAACACCCCATGTAATCACCACATGAGTAGACGACCATATTTACCATTGTATGGTGGATGTTCATATATTATTACTAATGTATTCACTTCATGTACTATCGCCATACGGGACACACCAGGCCCCTGGATCGCACAGGTTGACCCCTGATATTTATTGCCATCGGGGTGCGTTCCTTACCTTTTTCATCGATGCAACCTGGTTCATGAAAAGGAACATCACAATGCAAAACTAAACAATAAAAGCATCGCACATAACAATGCATTACACTTAGTGGCATAATATAACAAGTTCATACATATTAACCAGAGAAGGTACAAAATAATTTTAGTAAGTTGCTTAAGTGAAGTTGGCACACTAACTAAACAACATTCTAATTATATTTAGGCTACTTCATTAAACCAAGCTTTGATACCACACAGTAAGGAACCATCTAAATAGTATTCTAATTAATCATACAGATAATCATTTGCTTAATCACAACCATGATGATTAATCAGAATACCATCCCGGTAGTCCCATGACGTGTTTTGTGCCCAAGATTGGAACATATGACTTTCCAAAATATAGCATCACATCAAAGATTAATAAAGAGCGAGTAATTAAATTATATTGTAAGTTCTTAAGCATTCCAAAATTTACAATAGTTTACATCAAAAGATTAGATCAACTACGCAGCGAAAATAAAACTATAGATAACAAAAGAAGAGTGTAGCCACATGCACTTCGACTCTACCCCAAAAGCTTCACCACTTGAGAGTAGTTGCTTACTCAGGCCCACCACCAACATTAGCGGGCGTGAAGTAGCTAAAAATGAGCTCCTCCTCACTAGAAGTACTTGAAAGAGCAGCGTGAGTACGAAGCTACTTGTAATACTTAATCCATATAGTGTGCATATAGATAACCCGACTCCAAGGATTATGCATTGAGCCATTAGCAAGGAGAAGGCCACAAGGTTAAGTAAATTCATATGTGTAAGCAACCTAGACACATATGTATGAGCACTTAAACTTAACCAAACAAACCTTTTCAAACCTGTAAACAACATGAACGTAAATATAAATGGAATCATCTCATGTAATCAACGACCATTAAAAACCATACCCAACAAAATCATACCAACCATCCCACATTCGTGACTCTACGACCGATGCAAATGGACAGGAGCTTGCCCATGACCAAGAGCGTGGCAATTTGACTTGTTTTCACACCTTGCAGAAGGGTACAACATTACCCACATGGCATGAGGACCATATGTCTTGAATGACCACATAGGCCCACCCAAGGGGTACCCATGTTAACCTTTCTCATACCTGGAACCACCCACTTGCAATGCGTCTATGGCACTGGGGTTACCGTGAGTGTGTTCCGAACATCTCTGGCTCTCCACCACCTTACTTCTCCTTTTATTTTTCTCTTACATGTCATAGGGCCTCAAGGCAAGTGTCGGTATAGCATATGATATTCGGCTTACCTTACTGCACTGACGGACGATACTTAAACGATGCAAGCAGTCTATGGTGCCCGGGCTCTTCTCCCGAACTACCCCGAGGAGCTCTTTCGGGGCAAAAGATCAAGGTAGAGGTAATATATCAACATAGGTTCTACCCATAGACGCTCGACATCGACTCACTGTACATGCAAACTTACTTAAATCATAACTTATCAATTTTAGACTCCAATATTCAATCAAATGGTGCAATATTCTTAGATGCTTGCCTTGCTGCTCTGGGGTTTGCCTAATACTTCCTGCACAACACTGGCAAAACTCCGGGAGGTTGGCATCGCCTTCACTCACTTGGATCATTGGTGCAACGCTCTCTAAATAGAATAAGAATGCATTGCATAAATAATAAACGATGGATAAGTGTGCACATGATGTATGCTTGAATAATACTAGAGTGTCGTGCTTCAAAAATATTTGCAAAAGATCGCTAAGTGATTAGAGTTTTAAAGTTTGAAACCCCAAACAAGCTAACCTAAGTGCACATAGCCTTGTATGGCTGATAGTCAAACTGACGTAGAGGTGGCGGTCAGACCACAGGCTTGCAAAGAGTTTTGACCTCTGGCGGTCACACCGCATGCATGCTGGTGGTCAGACCGCTATATGGCAGTCAGACTAGCCTTATCGGCTGTCAGACCATCTGACCTTGCCTGCAGTGCCTTTGCAGGGTCACCGACGAGGACTCTGGCGAAACCTTCGATGATGAAGGATACCAAAATGCTTTATAGGCTTAGTGGAGTGCTTCTAACGTGATTTGGATAACATTCACCAAGCTAAACTCAAAGTACCTCATGGATTAGATCTAGGTTAGCTTGAACTTGGGTCTAAACGACATGAGGGTTGAATTGAGCTAAAAAATAATGGGGAAACGGTAAGGGATGCCTCACCTTAGTTATGGAAGCTTATAGCGGATCAATCTACTCCGGAGAAGCTCCGGTTTGGAGATCGGGCTCTGAGGTGGTGTGCGGGCTGGAGGTTGGATGAGCATGTGCCTCTAAAGAGAGAGAAGAGGGGAGGAGCTCAGGGAAGTCATCTGGAAGCTTGGCGAGGTTCCCACCGTCGATCTCTGACCGCCATGGACATCGAAGTGGAGGTCTCCTTCTCTCTCTAAGGTGGAGTCAGGAAGAGGGTGAGAGAGTGAGTACGTGAGAGAGAAAGAGAGAGTGATCGATTTACTTAAGTCAAGCCTCTACGCTTTGGTGGTCAGACCACCAATGCTCTCGGTCAAACCATGGTAAGTCCACGTGGCAGGCCCACATGGCTGCACACCTGGCGGTCAGACCGTGGGTAAGCCCGGTCAGACCGCGAGGGCGGTTTTTGCTGTTTCCTAAGTGTCCCCTTATCTTCACTCTACACCTTTTTCTAAGTATTTTAGGCTTCTCCAAAGTGCTCTAAATCATCTCTAAAGTACTTGAAACACATTTTGACTCAACTCGATTGTCATGTCCCAAAATTTTAATTGCGTAATTAAGTAGACATGATCATCATCACATGTAATTATATGTATTTGTTTATCGAGTTGAGTCAAAATGTGTTTCAAGTACTTTAGAGATGGTTTACAGAACTTTGGAGAAGCGCCAAATACTAAAAAGATGTAGAGTGAAGTTTAGGAGACACCTAGGAAAATTCAGCAAAAACCGCCCTCGTGGTCTGACTGGGCTTACCTGCGGTCTGACCGCTAGGTGTGTAGCCACGTGGGCTTGCCACGTGGACTTACCGTGGTCTGATCAGGAGAATTAGTGATCTGACCACCAAAGCGCAGAGGCTAGACTTAAGTGAATCGATCACTCTCTCTTGCTCTCTCTCTCTCACACACACACACACTCACTCCCTCTCTTTCCCACTTAACCTTAGAGAGAGAAGGAGAGCTCCACCTCAACATCCATGATGATCGAAGATCGACGGTGGAAATCTCACCAAGCTTCCAGAGGACTTCCTTGAGCTCCTCCCCTCTTCTCCCTCGCCGGAGGCACCTCATCCAACCTCAAGCCCACACACCACACCCGAACCCGATCTCCAAACTGGAGCTTCTTCGGGGTGGATTGATCCGCTAGGTGGCTACCATACACTAAGTTGAGGCATCCCCTACCATTTCCCTATTGTTTTCGAGCTCGATTCGACCCTCATATCATTTAGACCTAAGTTCAACCTAGCCTAAAACCAATCCATAGGGTATTTTGAGTTTGGCTCGATGAATGTTGTCCAATCACTCTATAAGCACTCTACCAATCCCATAGAGAATTTTGGTACCCTTCGTCCTTGAAGGTTACGCCGGAGTCCTCGTCGACAACCCCGCAAAGGCGCTGCTGGCAAGGTCTGGCAGTTTGACCGCCGATATGGTTGGTCTGGATGCCAGCTAGGGTCGAAGAATCTGAGTTCAAGACCCTATATAGGGGTTAGACCGTCACTAGGGTCAATCTGACAGTTGGTCAGTGGTCTGATCGCCACCACAACATCAGTCTGACTGCTAGAGGCCAAAATCTTCTACATGCCGGCAGTCTGATCGCTAGTTCAATGTCGGTCTGACCACCAGCCCCTGAAAGCTAGATGAACTTAGATTAGCTTATCTGGTGTTTCAAAATTCGAAAGACTAATCACTTAGAGATCTTTTGCAAATGTTTTAGAAGCACTAGTATTATTCAAGCATGCATCAGGTGCACACTTTTCTATCATTTATTATTTATGCACTACATTCTTATTCCGTTTAGAGAGCGTTCCATCGACGATCCAAGCAAGTGAAGGCAACGCCAATCTCCCGGAGTTTTACGAGTATTTTGCAGGAAGTATCAGGCAAACCCTAGAGCAGCAAGGCAAACATCTAAGCTTTTATTGCACCACTTTGATTGAATTGTGGAGTCTTAAATTGATAAATTATACCTTATGTATGTTTGCATGTATTAAATCAGGTGTCAGGCTTATTCAGGTAGAACCTATATCGGTTGAATGATCTCTACCTTGAGTTGTTGATTATTCATATCCTTGTAGCCTTGATAACATTGTCGATGTCTAACTTAAGAGTAGTTCGAAATACTTAGCAATGCATAAGTCCTCCGTAGAAGTTGAGCAATGGTTCATCCGTTGTTCGTGATCTTAGAGCTTACTTATTGTTCACAAATATTGATTATGATATTGATGGTTGGATGAGTGGTGAGGTTGAGATGAGATGTGGGTGGTGCTAGGGGTGTCTTCTACCTCGGAGGAGTTCCTCGGGTAGCTCGGGAGAGGAACTCAGGCACTATAGACCGCTTGCATTGTTTAAACATCGTATGTCGGTGCAGCTGGCTCTAGTACTTTCTGTACTAACCATGTGCTGATCTAATAGTAAGGTAAGCTGAATATCATACGTCATGCTGACACTTGACTTGCAGCTCTATGACGCGTAAGAGAAAAAGAAAAGAAGAAGCAAGGTGGTGGGGAGCCGGAGGTGTCCGGGACACGCTCGCGGTAACCCTAGTGCCATAGGGGCATTGCAAGTGGGTGGTTCCGGGTATGAGAAAGGTTGACATGGGTACCCCTTGGGTGGACCTGTGTAGTCACCGAAGCCGTATGGTCCTCGTGTCATGTGGTTAAAGTTGTACCCCTTGTAGGGTGTAAAAATAATTTGAATTGCCACGCTCTCGGTCATGAGCATGCTCTTGTCCATTTGGATCGTTCGTAGAGTCACGAATGTGGGCTAATTGGTATAGTTTTGTTGAGTATGGTTGTCGATGGTCATTGATTACATGAGATGGTTCTATTTACATTTATGTTCATGTTGTTTACAGGTTTGGAAAGGTTCATTTGGTTATGGATATGTCCTCACACATATATGTCTACGTTGCTTACGCATATAAATTTACTTAACATTGTGGTCTTCTCCTTGCTAATGGCTTAATGTATAATCCTTGGAGTCGGATTATCTATATGTACCATACATAGATTAAGTCTTATGAGTATCTTCGTACTCACGCTGCTCTTTCAGGTTCTTCTAGTGAGGAGGAGCTCATTTTTTGGCTACTTCACATCCGCCGATATTGGTGGTGGGCCTAACTGGGCAACGACTCTCGAGTGACGAACCTTTTGAGGTGGAGCCTAAGGGCAAGTGGCTCCACCCTTCTTTTGTTGTCTATAGTTTTATTTCTGTTGTGTAGTTGATGTAATCTGTTGTGTAAACTATCATTTTAGGACGTGACACGGATGAGTGATGGTGGATGCGTGGAGGAGCTGGCGTAGCAGATGCGTCGAGGATTTGGCTTGAGGAGTAGCAGTGTGTGGAGGAATTGGCGTCGTGGATGCGTGACGGTGGTGGACCAGCGGTGGGGCAGTGCAGATTCGAGGGTTTGGTGTGGCCACGTGATTTGTTGACACTGGCCTGAGGGTTTGGCGTTGTTTGGTTGTTTGTGCTGAAACCGTAACTCAGCCCATAGGCTGAAAGCTGTTTCAAACCGAAAGACACACCAAACCGCTTCAAACCGATTCCTACCAAAATCCAAACCAAACCAATCCATTTACAAGGTCAGCTCATTTACACCCAAACAAAATGAGCCCAAAACAAAACCCAAACCATTATAACTGTTTCAGCCCAAACCACTACCACGCTTACATGTCATCCAATGATCATGCAACACGATCTTATCACCCTTTCATTGGATATTTGGATGATCATTTAAAGAAAATCAACTACCGGAAGGGTGGTAAGCACATGTGTCGTACCAATTACTATCAAACTTCCAAATAAATGTAAATATTGTAAAATTAATAATAAAAAATATTCTTGTAAAAATCCGCTGGGCTCCGAGGTGCTTTGTCCTCTGGACAGGACACTGAAAAATTGCTATGAATCCGACAGCTATGACATGAAGTAAGAGCATTCATTCTTCTTCAAAGCTTCCAGTTCCCTGAGGTTGCTGATAGACAAAAAGTGCAGGGATTTATAAGGTTTTGTTTGGTCCCAGGCTAGCAACCTACCTCAGCCCAACCTGTGTAGCCTTCCAGGACGGCTGAATGGAGCCATGGCGGAGTGCATGCCTGTTAATCTCGCAGTGATTCATAGTGTTCTTTTGATTGACTTCAAGGTTGGTATTTTGTGGTAGGCAGAGTAGGGGGCATTTGATTCTGTCCTTTTTTACTTTGAAGAAAGTTATGTTCGATTTGTAAATCACAATTATAATGTTGCCTATTATAAGTAGCATCGGTTTTGTTTTTGGTTTTTTTTTTCTTTAGAGCTGTGCATATTTTGATCATGAAAAGGCTAAAGTGAACTTTTATACGATTATATTTCTTTCTTATAACGTTAAGAGAAAATAAATATTGACAGAATTAAAGGTAAGAGATGTTGTAAGTGTTCATCAAGAATTGAAAGGACATGCTACCGCCAGTTTAGCTGGCCTTGTACCGGTAGCAGCCGGCAAAAGTAATGCAAGTACTAGTACTCCATCATGTTAATCACCACATGAACATCCAAGAAAGAACTTGGGCAGGCAATGTGCCTCTTAGCTGGAAATGATGTTTACACTTGCTATTTCATGCTACAGGTAAGTGTTGGGTGCTATTTGAAAAAATGATTATGTTCCTTACAATTTACAAATACACCATGGCTGATGTTACGCCTCAAATTCAAGAGGTTGTCCAAGACTACATGTAATGCTGTAGTGACGAGTGTAGGTTTGTAAGGCCACGCGTGTATGAGGATACGAGTGACGTGCTATTCGGTTTGTTGAGCTGTTAGGATGCACAGCACAGGTGTACGTACACCTTTAAAGTTGCCACCATGTACCTAACGGTGCTAACCTCTGAACATAGCAAAATATCGAAATGTACTTGGTCTTATGCGCGTCACAGAAACTATTTTCGCGATTGCGTATTGATGGCATGTATCGACGCACTAGTTTCTGTTGCAACGGATAAAATTTCGATCGGGAAAAACAAAAAAACGTCAAAATTGTGCTGAATTAGTCTTGAAAATGCATTTTGCTTGAAGAAAATAGGAGCGGTAAATTACACGGCTTGCCACTGAACTTGTGCAGGTGGTTCGATCGAGCCTGAATCTAAGCCTTGCTCTGCCCCGTGGCGCCAAGAACCAGGTCGTCGGTCAAACCGCTCCCGTCCGCCCTCCAAGACAACCTGAACTGAAAGAGGCAGGCAACATCCCGCCTTCGAATGCAAGTCTCTTCTCCCTCCCAGTCCCAGGTTGCTCCACCCGAGACGAAGCGAGAACAAACGCCGCCTCTCTCTTCCCGGCACCGCCCGAGCCTCTTCTTCCATGCGCCCGCGCGCGCCTCCGCACCACGCGCGTCCTTCTCCTCCCCGCTCCTGATGGCTTCCTTCCCCGCGCGGCGGCGTCTGCTCCATCTCCTCCTGCTGGTTCTCCTTCTCGGCACGCTCTCCTCGCCCTCTGTCCGCGCGGCCATGGAGCGCCGCAACGCGGAGGCGCCGGCGATGACGCCCGCCGTTGCCGCCGGGAGTGCGCGGCAGGAGTTCCACGTGGCAGGAGTTCCACGCGGCGCCAAGAAGGGCGCGGGGACGAGGCGGCCGATCAGGGAATGGAGGAGGAGGGTACGCCGAGGACGCGACGGGGGCACAGGCGCGTGGGCATTCTCGGCAATGCTGCCCCGGGGGTTCGTGCCACCGTCGGGCTCGTCGGCGTGCCACAACGACATGCCGGCCACTGCCGTCGATGCCCAGTTCTTCGCCTGCGGCGGCGCCGGGAGCCCGTGACGACGACCGCAACAGCGAGGGCCGTGTCCCTGCCTGCCTGCCTGCTTCGACCAGGAATGATCCAAATCCAAGAACAGTTCTTGGAAGCGCAGGATTCTCTTCTCTCTGCTAGTTCTTGACGGGTTCTTGCTGTTCTTGCAAGTGTAAATGCAGTGAGGCTTACTCTGTTCTTCTCTAGTTGCTCTTGAAATATTGGGGGCTCTGAATCGAATGAACTGATCGGAAGCGATGCGATCTTGAGTTCCTAATGAGTTTGTCCATGTTTCCAGTCGTGTCCTCTCCCTGCCCCTGTTCTTGAATGTGTAAAGACGAAACATTTCATAGTTTCATTAAAATGCATCCAGAGGTTTTGGACATTTGGTCTTTCTTGTTATCAACTCTGCTTCCACTGTTCAGTTGAGTCTTTTTTTCCATCCCATTTGTTGATGCGGTAACGGATCTGATAACTCGGAACTCTTTGACAGAGGAGAAAAGTCAGTGTTCCTGTTCTTGCGACCTGAATTGTAAAGCTTCGCGTTCGATGTTTTCTTTTTCCGTGCTTTAACTTTCGTTGATCATAAGAACTTGGAACTGAAACACAGCGCGAGCAAATGCACTCAAGTGCTTAATCTGCCATTAGCTTGTGCGCGTCTTTTCCCTGAAACAAAAGGTCCTAGTCCTGTATGCTCATGGCGCCATTAAACTAAGCTTAGAGTGCATGTTAAGCTCGGCGCATTGGAGTTTCTTGGAGGCAGGAGCAGCTAGCTACCTAGTTTGCAGCGCGATTGATGCTTTTGTAGGAGGGGATTATGGGTGTTCAGGCGTGCGGATTAAGAATAAAGACGGAGGAATTATAACTAAGTCGGTTAGCATGTGGGCTTCGCATGATTTAGGGAGATTTTTGAGCCGGTGATTGGTCAGTCCCCATGAACGTGATCCAAGAGTAATCTATGATGCTTGTATCATATCGTTCCGTGGCGTCTACTCCATGCACCCGGCCAGGCGAAGAGCCCTTTAACAACAACGTCGCGCCGCTCGATCTCTATGGGTTACCGTCCATGTAATTATGAAAGCTCCATTCTTTCCAAGGCTTCGTTAGGTGAGAAAACAAATGTGGAAACAAATGGGTTTCGGGTAGGAGTGTGCAATTGGGTCATATTTGATAACGCTCGTTGCAAAACCTATCCTAAGCTCTTTTCCGGATTTGGGAGTTAGATGTGGATAGTGCTTGATACGGATATAAATGCGGGTAGTGTCAATCATGGCTACCGGACGAATACATAATGAATCTAATATGCCCAGAAAATTTCACCAAACACAAATATCCTAAGCTTATTGGATTAGATATATTATACACTGCACGAGAACAACATATTAGTGACGGGTGATAACTATCATTAGTGACGGATACAGCGTCCGTCACTCTTATTACGTCACTAATGATAAAATATTAATGACAGGTTGAGACCCGTCACTAATGATAATCACTAGTGACAGGTTATAATTTAGACCCGTTACTAAAATGCCTCTCCTATGACCTGAATAGACATGTTGCCTGTCACTGTGACCGTCATTAGTGACGGGTGTATGTATCACCCATTACTAATTATCGATCTCTAGTGACGGATAGCTTTTCAACCCATCTTCGAGACTCGGTCATTAATGACAGGTGTTAACTACAAACCGTCACTACTGACCGAATCATCAATGATGGATTGTTACCACTCGTTATTGGTTACTGAGTCATTATCCACGGTTAGATTTTTATTCCATCTCTGGAACTCGGTCATTAATGACGGGTGATAACATCAACCCATCGCCAGTGACCGAGTCATTAGTGACAGGTATATTTACCACCTATCACTAATTATTTAGAACCAGTGACGGGTAGCTACAACCCGTCACTGGTGTTATGAGTCATTAGTGACGAGTATCTTTTCAACTAGTCTCTAATGACTGAGTTTCAGAGATGGGCTGGAAAGCTACCTGTCACTGGGACTTAGTCATTAGTGACGGGTGAATTTATCACCCATCACTAATATTGTCATCCCCCGAAGGGATTTAATTTTTTGCTGGCTGCATCCTGAAGCAATGTCAAGATTTGGCAGACGTCTTATCTGCAAATAAGACACATCCAGATACATTTATGCCATAATTACCATTCATTTCAAGATATATACCCACATTATAGGGACCAAGTAACGAGATATGCAACCATAAATTACATAATCAAAAGTCTTCGAAACGTACAACGGCCCAAATCCACATCAAGAGCTCGAATTACATAAGTCAAAAGTGCAACCTCGAATTACATAAGTTGAAAGTGCAACCATAAATTACATCAAGATAGTTACAAATTATATAAATCGAAAGTGCAACCATAAACTACATAAGTTGGAGCCCTGCCTCCCTACAATAGAACTCACCTTTCGAAGAGACGACTTCAATCATTAAGAACAAGGTGATCCATGCTCGAATGTTAGAAAGTGCAGACTCCTTGATGTTGCCATCCAGTAAGCTGAATTCCTGCTGAATGAAAGTAGTTACGGAAAAAATATGCAATTATCATGAGCAAAATCATTTTATCATCGGATATTTGTAATCAATAAAAGCAACTATGAAAAGACTATGCAATTATCTTACATCTGGGGATTTTATATCCTTTGCTGCCGTGAATAGCAGCATGTGACACGCAACATAGAATCCGTAGGAGTTGTCCAGTGGTTATTAGTGACACTGGAGATGGAAAAAATCGTCAGTTCAAAAGGAAAAAATGTAGTAGTAGAGTATTTGCACATATGTCTGCTGGCACTTATCGTGAAGATGATCTTATTTGCCAATGTGCGGGGCTCCTTCGGATCGTACTTTGGATCATAGCGCATATACATATCAAAAGCCCTACATGTAAAGAGGGATCCAATAGTCAACATTTGGTGTAAGTTTGAAAAGTTCAATATGTAATCTAAGTCATGAATCATGAAGAGCTTACTTGTCGAGAATTTATTAGTTGAAAGTATAGTCATGTTGTCCCCTTTTGCTGTTAGGTCCCACCATTGGTCTTGATGAATCGAGGTACCAGACAAAATTTCACTTGGGGGCAATGACCAGTAAGATCCAATGGTCATCCGTGTTGTGGGCAGCCATCAGTTAGTCCCTTTTTGAAAAGCGGCTTATTGCCCTAACCACATATTCCACAATGAATTATCTTTGTTATTCCATCAAAGAAATTGTCAAATTTTGGGGGTCAAGGAATCCGAAGTCTATAGATAAGAAATTAGTTAGATTGAAGAATTTACTGGTAATAATTAATGAACGTCTAGTTTAAAAGGTCTTACAATGTAAAACATTGCAATAACCCCACGTCCAGTCTATCGACATTGAAGAGGTCATATAAGTCATTGAATCCCATGAGGAAGTAGCCATCCCCAGTCAAGAAGTTACAATTTTGTTAATATAAAACAATGGAAACCTTCTTCTCTCTACAACCTTACAAGTAGTAATTATGCAACTCACCATAAGGTTGTCCCTCCCACTGAAATGGATCTGCTAGCAACAAGGGCTTCCCAAGTTTGAATTTTGTGTTTTCTTTAGTCCAAGCTTCCCCTATCCAATGCTTCTCGGTGATTGAGTCCTTATCGGAGGAATTAGATTTTTTCAGCAGCTGCTTCTTGGACCCTTGCCTGGACTTCTACATCTCTGGGCTGCCCTCAGGTTACTTACTTGTAGATGGCGGAGTGGGCAAAGGCTTCTTCTTCTTCTTCTCTGGGCTACCCTTAGGTTGCTTAATTGTAGATGGCAAGTGGGCAAAGGTGACACAACTAGTGCATCCTGAGGCTGAACTTGAACGTCCAGGTGGATCACTCCTAGATACCGTGTGCACCATAATGTTCCCTCTCTTCCATTGGATCCTTTGAAGACGAGCTTGACTCGGTTTTTTTATCTCATCATGGGGGGGGGGGGATGGGCAAATCTGTGTCCACGGCATTGGCATGTACAAAATCCACAAAGACCATGGTATAGCCAGGATGTATCAGGACCGTATGTAACACCTGGACATTTGGATGTACTTGGCCCTTTGCAACCTCAATATAGTAGCCTTCAAGTCTTATGACCAGCGAGCATGGTGTGGGCCCATCGAGAAGGTCTATAGTATCAGGCTCCACAGATGGAGAGAAGATAGGTTGTTCAACCTCCTTGAAGGCTTGACTACACTTGTGTTTAGCAATGAGGCTACCACCCACTAGTGCACTAGGAATTACGACTCCCTGTGCCACAAACCTTTGCATGATGTCTTGATAAACGATCTCCCTGATTGACTAGGTCAATGCTTCTACATCTATTGGGACCGACCTCTTCCTCTTCTTATACATTCCAACATGTTCGGGGAAGCCTAACTTCCAGCCCTAGGAACTGGACACGCCTTGAATGCGACCTGGGTGCTCAGGGTTTCCCAGCGTAGTGGAGAGCATGTCATGTTCCCTTACTCCGGTGAATGAACCTTTGAAGAAGTAGGCTGCTATTTCTTTCACCTTTTGAGTGACTGTCTCGGTTTTGCTAGATTTGAAGGTGATTTCTCCACTATCTGACAACGTACCCATCGCGTGCAAATACGATTGCGATCATCCCTGGAATTGCAACCAAGGATTCTCGTGGCCTTCGTTGGCTAACTTTGCATCCTCCGCCTGCCATTTATCCCTTTTCACTACGTACCCGCCTGTGCCCAGGTTGTGATTATGCTTGTTCTTTGCCCGAAGCTACTTCTTTGTTGAACTCTCCATTTGGAACGTCTCAAAGCTCTTCAACGCCACAAAAGCTTCCCAATCCTCTCTTTTAATATATGAGTACTTACTGAAGGGCTTCAACTCTTTTGCCATATACTCGTTCACAAGCTTGCTCTTGTGGCTTCTCAAAAGCTTGGCGATCATTTTCATAGAAGCCCTACAAGCCTTCACCTTCATGTTCTCCGGGAACTCCAGAAACGTATTGACACCATCATTGAACAAGGCACTCTTTTGATCCATAGTGAGGTCATTGAACTTCCGAAGGGTCAATGGCACTCTCTCCTAAGCATTAAGGCATGGGAGCTTCCGCAACATCTGTAGGGCCTTTTTCTCCATAGGCACACCGTCATCATCGATTTTCATAACAGTAGTCTTTTTAGTCGACCACTTTGATTGTGCCCTTGCCTTTATTAATGTTTGTCCACCAGGACCTAGTTGCACAGACGTCTGACTGGGAGCTTGTGCTTTGTCAGAGGATCCCGATAACTTATTGGCAGACATCTAGTAGATCCGAATATACATATATAATTGTTTAAGTCTTAGTAACTATATTCACTTTTATATGAATTTATGAAAATATGATGTATTTCTTATCTAAAGCGAAGGATCCTACCTAATTTCTAATGGGCAAAGATAGGTCCTAATCCCATTCGAGGAGATGTGGCCCGAGTAGGTTTCCATGCTCTTGTACGGTTCTAGAGAAAGTTTCAGCAGCACCTCCTTGCTGTTCTCCAAATACACATCTCGATAACAAGCCGAGAGGGTGTGTATCCAGAGAACAATAGGGAGACGCCTCCAAAATTCTTTCTAGCACCATACAAGAGCACAAAAACCTACTACTCGGGTCACATATCCTTGAATTGTCCAAAGTACATGGACAATTTAGGAGCATCTTCTTATAAATGTGACAAGTTGTCAAGTCATATTTATAATCAAACACTCCCGAATGGGAGATGACGTAATAGGTTATAATCAAACACTCCTGGTGTGTGCGCAGTCCACAAACTGGACAGCAGGCATGTCGACTTTGATTCCGGTGGTTTGGCTGCTCTCCTAGCCGACTTGGTTGATGAGGGATGGGAAACATCATGGGTCATACGCTGGTGAAAGGGCATGGCAATTTGACACGAATCAGGTTCGAGTTCGAGTCGGTTAGGATTTTTTTTCGTAGCTTTCTATTCTGAGGATGATATCTCCATCGTCCGGACTCCAAATTGGACGTTTCTGGACTCTAAATTGTAGTATTCGAAAAGATTTACAACTTTGATATTCATTGGAACTTCTAAAAATGCCATCCTGATTTTCAAAAATGCACCAAAAAAACTTTTTGAACTCAAACTTATCTGGGTAGTATTGATTTCGGGAGCCATAACTCCTAGCTCTATTATCCAAAATGGAACTTTCATAGGTTCAAATAGAAGCTCTTGACGAGACCTATAACTTTGGTTTTTTCAAGATTTGTATTTGAGGTCGTTTTGAACTCTGAAACTTCATGGGAAGATGAGACTGTCTAGAACTCTACAAAAATTTGCAGATTTCGTGGATCCTTTGTGTGGGGCCTTCTAGATGACTTGTGTGACGGCCAAGGGCTTGGGCTTCGATAGGATTGAGTCTAATGGCACCTTAGGCAAATCTATGGTTTTAGAAGAAAAAAAACTTTTGCAGAGAAATTTGAATATGGTTTGAATGTGAATTGAGCTTAGAGTGAATTTAAGAGAAACGAAAAATGAGGTTGAACAAAAATAGGAGTGGATAAGGAATTTAAATTTGGATTGGGGTAGAATTTCAAAAGGAGAAGAGATTGGCTTTAAACAAGGATTTAGATAAGATTTGAATTGAACTAGAGAAGGATCATGTATGATCAAGGATTGAATAAATGACGAATTCAAAGATTTTGAATTCTAACCATTAAGATCATTAACTAGTTTACTACAGAGTTTTGTAAAAAACTTTTCAAAATCTTTTTCAATCAAAACACCAAAGAGAAAGAAAAAAAAAGAACTCTAATACATTTACTTGGCTCTTAATAAAACTCAGCATGCAATGCACACAAAATAATAATCTATTTTGATTGATTGTTTATGAAAATAGGTTTTAAACCTATTATACTGGTGAAGCTATTCAATAATATTAGAAAATGTTAGAAATTTGAGAAATTTGAAAATTAGGGTGTGACACTACCCTCATTTCTACACTTGTATCGATGGGTTTCACAAATAGGATATTGATCCAGGTTTGCATACTCTCCACGAAACAGGATACAATCCTCTTTACATGCATGTATTTTTTTTCTACCTCCAATCCCAAAGGACAAACTATTTTCTTTGTGTCATAGACGATCTAGGGCACCTTATTCCCCTCTGGTAGCATGTCCTTTAACAGATGCAACAATTCTTTGAAACTCCTATCAGACCAATGATGGGTTACCTTCAATTACAGAAGCATAAGCACCACAAACAACAGCGTGTATTTCTCCTTACAGCCAGGATAAAATGGTGTCTTTGAGTCTAACATCAGTTCCTAAATTTTAGAAACTCACCATCACTATACTCGTCGTACCCCTCAGCATCACGCACCATTTGGTCCATATTCTCCACAAAGTCCACATAGTCATCATTGAATCCTACTATATCTGCGTCCCTGAGATAATCATCCATATCACCGGCTGGCAGGAGTCCTTGATCCGTACTACCATCCAGGAGGACTTGATCCATTTCCCCTTGGTTAAGGCCTTCCCCGCTTGTTTGTTCCAAATGTGATATCTCTCTTTGAATCCACGTCTTAACAAGTGATCGTACACATTGTCAGGTTTTGAAAACTTCTTCTTATTTTTGCAATCACAGCATGGACACCAAATTGCTATTTTACCCCAACCTTCCATATCCGCCGCCGCAATAATCAAGAAAGACTTCACCCCACTTATGTACTCATTACAAGTACGGTGTTGGAGCAAGAGTTCATCTTGCCCTAGCAAATACGGCGAGAGTTTTTTCTAAGGAGGAGACTCAAGCTTGGAGATAAAGTTTGAGAGGAAGGAACACCACAAGTATATTGATGGTAGGAAAATGGATCAATCTGGGGGAGAATCATAGGTTTGTTGTGATTCGTGCTCTGTGTCCGTATTTTCCTACCCTTTTCCAGACGACCATGGCTCCCTATTTATAGGGCCATGTGTAGCTTGGCGTATAAGTTATCTTAATGTACGAATATCTGGGACCTGACTAAATTACTGGGTCTCATCCCGGATAACTACTTTCTATCCTATTGGGGATGTAATATCCACTGTGGTAACTATCGTGGTGCCTACCCCCTCCAGTGCGGCGAGCTGGTTGCCAATTGCAGCCCGGCGCCACACTGTCAGGGGTGTCAGGATAACCTCCATTATACCAAGGTGTCAGAGTGGCACCCATCAGCCTAGGCCTTTAATGCCAGTCACTTCTTGACAGGTAAAGCACGATCGGCGCTCTCCTTTCAGTATATCTTCTCAGGGACTGCTGACTCACCCTTCTGTCTTCATAGGGAAGGTGGTCCGATCATCCCGAGGTGGGGGGGGGGCTCGGGAGGCATGGACCCGGGATGTGAATGCTTCAGGAAGCAGTGCTCCGGAAGACTGGGGCTTCGGGGAGACCGAGCCATCGGGAGGCTGAGGCTTCGGGGACCGAGGCTTCGGGAGCTGAGCCAGTTAAGTCAAGGGAAGGCTTCGTAGGTACGAAGAGGTACCGTGAAGGGACCTGACGACCTCGGAGGTCGAGCTTTTAGCTGGGGATTCGTAGATCAAGGCTCCGAGGGGACTTGGATGGTACTCTTCAACCATTATCCTCAGGCTGACTTATTTTCCTCCCAACAGTACCTCCTCATTCTCGGGCCCCAACGTTTTGGAGGGGGGAGAGGATGCAGAGGAAAAATCAACCCCAGCCTGGTGTCGTATCAAGGATGCCTGATGGTGATTCTCTGTCTTTCGAAGTCACTAGAGTAGAGATTTCGTGTAGGTTTGGAGAATCACGTACGCTCGCCTGGCGGGACAAGACGTGTCACTGATGCGTTCTGAGTGGATAATGCGAGGGGTCACTAGGGTCTTGTGCTCGCAATCCTGTCATGCACCGAAAGAGGTTCGGGTCATTAATGCGCGAGAAAATGAGGTATTTCATCGTGGAGTGCTTCCACGTGTTGGAGAGAAACCGGATAGGGCCACGGTCCCCTCCCCTAGGAGTCTTAATGGGAGGACATGGTGACGTTAATCCAGCTTCATCCTCTGGACCAACATGGCTGTGTGGCTTGGGTATAAAGCCGAGGTTACCCAGTTGGAGCCTCCACAGCCCATGAGCAAGTAGTTATCCTTAACTTGAGTATGGCATCGTCTTCCTCTTCATCCTCCTCAGAGACATCGATGATTTTGACGGCTCCTTCGGGAGCCGGGCTGTTTCGGTCATCGGTAGAGGCGTCGAAGGAGAAACAACCTCCACCCCTATAGAGGAGGCAGTTGTCCGCTGCTTCAGCCGGACCTTTGGCCGGGAAGGGCGTGCCTATCGAGACCATCGATATCTTCGATGACGAAAAGGAGATCGACTGGGATCTCCTGTTAAGGGAGAGTGAGCCGGCGTCAATGGGGCCGCTGGTGAAGCAGGAAGAGGCCAGAAGGCGAGAGAGAGGGCCTCGCCGGTGACCTCCTCGGACTCCTCAGCGTCCTCTGGCAGCTTGGGAGCTGGCTACTACATCGGCTTCCGCAACGGCAAGTCGCAGATGAGGCGCATACGCCGTCTCATGCGTGGACCCTACCGAGACCCGTAGGAGGTGAAGGCGGTCACCGGGATGTCATATTTGGTGATGCCATGATATATCCATGTCATGGCTGAACTTAGTCACATTGTACTCTTTCTCCCTCATTTTGCTCCGTAGGGATCTATCTTCATTATGGCAATTTCTGTACAGTTGTTTTAGTTTGTATCGCCTGGATGTACTGGTTGTTTAATAATATAACATGGGTCTTCGGGAACGGTTGTGTTTTCCTCTGTATCGCAATGCGAGAGGACCTTTCGAAGTGGTAGCCGCATACATGCGTACTTTCGTGCCTCCCTACTGTACTTCTTCATCCCTTTCGAATGCGATGGCTAGTTTTTCTAATGACCGATGGATACTTAGGCTAACTGAGGAGAACCGAGTGGAGTAGTGGAGATCTCATCGTCTCTTGTTACTGCATACTTCTTTCGAATTTGTTCCAGATTTCCAACTCAGCGGAGTCCCTCTGGAACCTCTGGAGATGAGCTCTGGAGGCGGTCCTTGACCCTTCAGGTTCCTTAGCAACTGCCCGGATAGAAGACAAAGATGTGTCAGAGGCACAGCCAAAGGATTAGGCAAGAGAGGAGGTATTCTGTCCAGAGCCTAGCAACGATGAGTCGGAGGCAAAGCCGAGGGACGGGCGGAAGAGACGGTCTGCAACCCCCTCGGCCCTTAGCCACTGCCCAGCTCCGGAGGTATTCTATACGGAGCATGGCAGCGGAGTGTTGGAGGTGAAGCTGAAGGCCGGGCGAAAGAGAGGGTCCGCGACCCCCTCGGCCATTAGCTGTTGCCCGGCTCTGGAGGTATTCTGTTCGGAGCCTAGCGACGGTGCGTTGGAGGTAAAGCCGAAGGCCAGGTGGAAGAGAGGGTTCGCGACCCCCTCGGTCCTTAGCCGTTGCCGGCTCCAGAGGTATTCTGTCTGGAGCCTGGCGACGGCGCGTCGGAGGAGAAGCCGAAGGCCGGGCCGAAGAGAGGGTCCGCGACCCCCTCGACCCTTAGTCGCTACCCGGCTCCGGAGGTATTCTGTCCGGAGCCTGGCGACGACGCATCGGAGGTGAAGCCGAAGAACGGGAGGAAGAGAGGGTCCGCGACCCCCTCAGCCCTTAGCCGTTGCCCGGCCTTGCTATCCCTGTAATGGATAGTCAGGGCTTCCACTATGTGTCCCGTGCCATACATCGTGGGCTTTTATTGAATGTTAGTATAACAAAAATGACGTATGAAATGTGCCTTTAAAGGAGATGGTAGGGTAGTGATTTTATCTTTTACCATGCGTGTTTCGTAGTCACGCGGGTCATACCTTTCCCTGTAGGGAGGGGGATTTTTATACCCCTTTAATTGGCCTGCAGTGCCTCTTAAGAGGCTAGTGGGTTGTGTACTCCTTTCTGCACGAAGGCATTAGTCTTCAAGATGCTGGGGTACCTTTCCCGCGAAGTCTTTTCCAAATCTTTTGGCCCGGTGGAGTTTTCAAAGAAACATCTCCATCGCGGGGGATTTCAGAAGTCTCTTCATGGTGCGGAGGTTTTTGTGAAGGCTCTCCATTGTGCGGAGGTTTGGAAAAGGCCCTCAGTTTTTGCCGGAGGCCTATGAAAGGTTCTTCGTTCTTACCGGAGGTTTTGTAAAGCTCTCATTTTTACAGGAGGTTTTGGTGAAAGTCTCCATTTTTACCGGAGGTTTTGGTAGAGTTCTCCGTTTTTACCGAAGGTTTTGGTAGGGTTTTCTGTTTTTATCGGAGGTTTTGTAAAGCTCTCCATTCTTACCGGAGGTTTTGGTAAGGTTCTCCATTTTCACCGGAGGTTTTTGGCGAAGCTTCTCCGTTTTTACGGGAGGCTTTGGTAAGGTTCTCCGTTTCTATTGGAGGTTTTGTAAAGCTTCTCCGTTTTTACGGAAGGTTTTTTTGGTGAAGCTCTCCATTTTTACCGGAGGTTTTGTAAAGCTTCTCCATTTTTACGGGAGGTTTTTAGAGAAGCTCTCTGTTTTTACAGGAGGTTTTTGGTGAAGCTCTCCATTTTTACCGGAGGTTTTTGGTGAAGCTCTCCCTTTTTAACCGGAGGTTTTTGGTGAAGCTCTCCATTTTTACCAGAGGTTTTTGATGAAGCTCTCCGTTTTTCCCGGAGGTTTTTGGCGAAGCTCTCCGTTTTTACCGGAGGTTTTTGGTGAAGCTCTCCATTTTTTACCGAAGGCTTTTGGCGAGATCTCCATTTTTACCGAAGGTTTTTGGTGAGGTTTCTCGGCATGTATTAATGCCAAAAGCCCTACACACTATTGGAGCTACGCAATAACTTCTTGGAAACATAGGCAGTCTTGCCTTGCAGGCGACCAAGGCATTCAAGGAAACGTCCGGGGTGCACCGTAATATTGTCCACCAAGGATGTGCCCTGGTGTGCGGCATTTATATGAACGAAGTTGTGCAATGCCTTCTAGGACACCCTAGGCATAATCTGCCTTGCAGGTGACCTAGGCATAAGCGGCGCCCGCGGTATTTAAGCATGTCGTGCAAAGAGGATTCTTTGCGACAGCATTCCTCAGAGCACCGCATCCTCACATCAGGGCAATCCCCTGATATGCGGCGTCCACACACTATCAAGGCTACACAATACCTTCCAGGAAACCTAGGCAGTCTTGCCCCCCAGGTGACCTAGGCATGAAGCATGTTGTGCCCGCGGTGTGTGGGCTCCACTTCCGACCTAAGCAAAGCCTATCCTTCGGGAAACCTTTTCAGGTGACCTTAGGTTTAGGCAAGCAATGCTTACTGGTGCGTGGGCTTGTCACACCTCCGGAGAAATCCCCCGAGGGCGCCGTAACTACATTACCAAGGAAGTCCCTTGATAATCGGCACCTACACACTATTGAGACTACACAATAACTATCGTGGTGCCTACCCCCTCCAGTGCGGTGAGCCGGTCGCCAATTGCGGCCCGGCGCCGCACTATCAGGGGTGTCAGGATAACCTCCATTACGCCAAGGTGTCAGAGTGATGCCCATCAGCCTAGGCCTTTAATGCCGATCACTTCTTGACAGGCACAACCGGCGCTTTCCTTTCGGTAGATCTTCTCAGGGATTGCTGACTCGCCCTGCTGTCTTCGGGAAGGTGGTCCGATCATCCTGAGGTGGTGGGGGGGCTCGGGAGGCATGAATCCGGGATGTGAATGTTTCGAGAAGCAAGGCTCCAGAAGAGCAAAAAATACACGTCTCGATAACAAGCCGAGAGGGCGTGTATCAGAGAACAACAGAGAGACACCACTGAAATTCTCTCTAGAACCAGACAAGAGCAAAAAAACCTACTACTCCGACTACATATCCTTGAACTGTCCAAAGTACATGGATAATTTGGAATCATCTTCTTATAAATATAACAAGTTACCAAGTAATATTTATAATCAAACACTCCCGAATGGGAGACGTAGATTACGCATATACACTAATTAAGGGGGACAATCCACATATATCAAAATCTAGGAGAAAGAGCAAATTGTTGATTTCAACTCAAACCCTAGAATCCACCATGCATATATGATCAAGAGGAGGAGAGGGAGGAGGCAAACCTTCAAAGGCCATGGGCAGACACCAACTTCAAATCACCGAGATTTGATTTGGCCTCAACAGAATCGCCAAAAAAATCGCCCCTTTGTCGAGTGGACACAGCAAACAGACACAATCTGGTGGTGCTGCTCGGTGAAGAAAATAACAGTAAACATCACTCATTAGTGACGGGTTATAAGGACATCTGTCACTAATGAGTGAGTCATTAGTGACTGGTCTCATAACAACCCATCACTAATGAGTGGCCCGGTAGGGAGCCACTAAGGCTGCATTTAGTGACAGGTTACAAGAACACACACCACTAATGACTTAACATTAGTGACGGGTTATAAGGACACCTGCCACTGACGGGTGATAAGGATACCCATCACTAATGATATATTAGTGACGGGTGGAAACTAAGACCCATCACTAATGACTTCTACAAGAAGAGATCAACTTTCAGAATAGAGGTGTCAGGACCCCGAACTCGGGTTCCCCTGTGCCTCCTTTATCAATCCCTGGATCAAGTAGCTGATACACACAGAATTCAACAGAATGATATCAAATACATACTTTGAATAAAACAAAGTAAAATAAATACTAAAAAGCTTAAAGATGGTTAGGTGGACAAAAATCCACAGCAGACCAGCCAGGCAAAAGTGCCTACAGCACAGCGGAGTGAAACGACGATGCAACCCAATGCCACAGGCAATTCGAGTGCAGACACGACCTTAGACTTCTTCTCTTTAACTTCATCTGGGTTGAGGTTGATCTCTAGCTAAAACAATCTGAAAGCAACAAGACTGAGTATAGAAGGTACTCAACAAGTCCATTATTACTTCAAGGGTTGATAGATGCATAATGGATATTTCAAGGATAAGGCTTTACGTCATAGTTTTGAGCGTAAAGAAGGTTTTATGCAAGTATTCAGTTATATTCTCCACTGTTATCCTTTTTAAATAAATGTAACAAACCTTTTTAAAATAGTTTTAAATGTAATAATTGCAGGCATCTTCCATTGGCACTGAGTATCACCTCAAGTCACCAACGTATTAGAAGGTAACCTAGTAGCAAAGATGTCGAAATAGTTTTAAAACCAGAACCAGGGTAACAAGTTATATCTGGGGGTTTTCGGTCCTGTGAGGGGCTACACCTCACTCCGCAATCCCTATTATCACATCTGGTGTACCTCTAGTACCACACAGCTTCCGGCGGATCAATCCAGGAACCTCATCACATGGACATCTAGCCCACACACTCACTCATCAAGACGCACGCACCCTGAGTCTAGTCAAATGGGGTCATGCTTCGCATGTCCATGACCATGGACACGGCTATTCGAATAGATTTACACTCTGCAGAGGTTGTACAACTTTACCCACGCGATATGCTCAGTCTCCAAGCATTGCAAGCGAAGGAGCGAATCATATCGAGACTCTCCAAACACTTTTCTTGCCGGGCTTTTCCACAAGACATGCTAAGTCCCAGAGCTGCATGTTCTGAAGGCCAGCATCCCTTTTTAAGCCTAAGCCAGTCCCTGAAACCTCCAAACAGCGGAACAGATGGACCCTTGGCTGCTTGTTGCTTTCAGCCTCCTGGTATGATGCCCAACCCAGTCCAGTGTAAGAAAAAGTCAAGTTCTGCCCATACAAAATGCATGGTTGCACAAGGTGACTAGGCATGTCGAGGCAATTGACTCGGTCCTTAAATGACCGAGGCAAGCATCTCCTGCATTAGCAATGAGTATCACCTCAAGCCCCCAACATATGAGATATCCTCCAACTTTCAGAGAACTACCCCGCTCACCCCCGCCAAATCAGTTTTCACCCACCTTTATACACCATCCTCCATATTCCACACGACATCAAGGATTTCACAACCATCATGAAATTCATAACCATAAGGATTCATGGTATATGAGTTATTATGGATAACGGCAATCTTATCTCCGAGGAGAGGTGTTTTAAAAGCGATATCTCCGAGGAGACGTATTCAATCCTAAGCATGCTAGACATCATGGCATCGTCCGACGTTAATATAGTTAACAACAGGTAATCCTAGAGTGATATATATTCTGGATGATAATATTCAAGATATGGCATGTGTTTGATAGGATTAACTATTACCAGTAGTTTGTAAAAGTGTAATACATAGCACATGTGATAATAAGTATGGTTTTAGTTGATCATGTATATTATTTGAAAACATAGGTTCAATATGATTAAGGAGAAGGACTTTCCTTCATGAAGGTCAATTCAAGATTGGTCTAGTTGTTCAAATCTCCCGAGTTCTTCTTCATCGGGCCTTGCCTTTAGTTCCTTCCTCGCATTTTGCTTAGAACCTTGACTTCGAGCCTACGCAGATTAACGACCAAAAGTTCACAGCGACTAAGCAGATGAACACCAGAACAAAACCAAATGAAACACCAAAAGAGAAGAAGAGCGACTGAGGGAAAACGATGAAAGCTAAACCTAGCAGAAGACGATCGGCAACTCTAAGCAATACGAAGCTAATACACAGAGAATAACGAGATCATCTAGCGAAGCTAGGTTAAGCTGCTAACTTAGTTGTTTTATTAACCTAAGAGAAAACCTAAACAAATCACAATTAATTAGGTGAGCATTTATTAGCTTAACTGCCAGAAGGTGACAATTAAGATTCCTACGTTTAGGTGAGTGCACGTGTATTGTAAGACCCCACTTCAGGATCTCATGTGCCTTATGTATCAATCCCTGAATCAAGTAGATGATATACACAGTATAATAGTTACAGTATCACAGTCAAACTTTGAACACAAGTATTAAGGTTGCAAGTACAAAAGGTTACAAACCATAGCGTATATTACAAACCCGACCGAACGGCCAACAAAAGCACAGTGGAAAACAGAACCCAAACCAAAGGCAGCCAGCGTGCGAACGTGACTCTAGAGACTACTCTTCAACCCCATATTCGCCTCCAGTGTTGGTAGGGTTTGCCTCTTCATCTGAATGACAGCAAGAGTGAGTACGGAAGGCATTCAGCAAGCCCTATACTATTTCAAGGTATTGATAGATGCATAAATAGGTAATTCAAGGATAAGGCCTTACGGTTTAGTTTTATGCGTTAAGTGGTTTATACAAGTATTCTGTTGTATCATTTATTATTAACTTTAAAGCCATTTTAAGTAGTTTAAACCTGGACAACAAGCTTTATCTGGGGGTTTTTCGATCCTAAGAGGGGCTACACCTCACTCCGCAGTTCCTATTATCACATCTAGTGTACCTCTGGTACCACACAGCTTCTGGTAGAGTGTGCCAGGAACCTCATTACACGGACATCTAGTCCATACATTCACTCACCAAGACACACGCACCCGGAGTCCACACATTCACTGCTTTCGCATGTCCATGACCGTGGACATAGCTATTTGAATAGGTTTACACTCTGCAGAGGTTGTACAACTTTACCCATGCGATATGCTCAGCCTCCAACCGTTACAAGCAGAGGAGCGAATCATACCGAGACCCTCCAAACACCTTTCCTGCCAGGCTTTTCTATGATACACCCCAAGTACTAGAGACCATGTTTAGAATACCAGATTGGCTATGCCATCTCTTGAAATATTAAACAAAGGGCCAAATGGACACTTGGCTTCTCGCTGCTCCCCAGCCGCCTAGTATTATGCCCAACCCAGTACGATGAAAGAAGAGTCAAGTCATGCCTATTCAGGACGCATGATTGCACAGGGGTGGCTAAGCATGATGGCGTAATGACTCGGTCCTTAACCGGCCAGAGCAGGTATCTTCTGGCAATGAACACCACAAAAGGTGACTCAAGCCCCCAGGAGCATCCTCGTCCAGAGTACTACTCAACCTGCCCCCACCAAAACAGTTTTCACCCATTTTTACACATCTCCCACCATATCCCACACGATGTCAAGGATTTCACAACCATCACGAAACTCATAACCATCAAGGATTCATGGTATATGAGTTAATATTAATAACAGTAAATCTCATCTCCGAGGAGAAGTGTTTTAAAAACGACGTCTCTGAGGAGACGTATTCCATCCTAAGCATGCTAGATATCAAGGCGTCGCCCATCACTAATATATTTAACAACAGGTATTCCTATGGTGATATGTATTATGGATAATGACATATAGGCATGGCAGTGTTGACAGGATTAACTACTACAAAGTAGTTTGAAGAAAACTCAATATATAGCACATGCGATAATAAGTTCAGTTTTAGTTGATCATGTAAGTTATTTGAAAACATAGGTTTAGTATGATCAAGGAGATAGGACTTGCCTTCTCTGAAGTCCTCTTTAGAGTCTGGGTTGTAGTCAGGACCCTCCTCACTCCTGATGCTTCCTGCACAGCACTTGCAAAACTCTGGTTGCTCTGTAATTGCGACTACGATCAATAATGGCTCAAATAATACCAAATGGAAAACCAAATGATCCCTAATGGACATGCAATGTGAAAGATGAGTAGATCTCAATTTTAGATGAATTTGGACGAAAGAATCACCGAAATCGGAGCCAGAATGGAGAAGTTATGGCTCCTGAAAGTTTTAATCTAAATTAAATTGGAAAAATACCAAATGGCAATGTTCATGAGTGGGACCCACTGGTGGGGCCCACTGAATAGTAACTCAGTCCCACATGAATAGTAATTGGTGGGACCCACAATAACAATACCAGTTGGGCCGAGATGGGCCCAGATTGGGTCGAGTCCAGGCTGGGCTCAGGCTGCATAGTGTCGGGCTGCACAATGTCGGGCTGCACAGTGTCAGGTTGCACAGTGTCGGGCTGAATGGCTTAGCGGCTGTGAGAGATGGGCCGGCCCACTGGGGTGCGGCCTTTGAACGGCTAGGCCGGCCTGGCAGGCCAACGGCGCTCGGGCCGAGCCGTGGCCCACTCGGCCAGACCAGGTCACAGCGTTTGGTTGGCTCATGCGAGCGCGTGGGCGTGCGGCGATTGCTGGCGCAGCGCGAGTGGCGGAGAGGAGGGGAAGGAGTGGTTGGCAGCGAGAAATTCCATCGCGGTGCGCTCCGGGAAGCTCGCCAGCGTGGGATTTCGATAGGGTTTCCCGACGAGAAGTCAGTGCTGGGCTTCTTCGCGGAACAACGAATGTGACGAGGAGCATGTCGACGACGGCCGGCGATGAGATCAATACCAGCCGGCAGCCAAAGAGGGCACTAGCGTGGCCAAAAATAGTGCAACACTTCCCCTATACTGGGAGGCGCCAATCCGCACAAGGGCCTAAGGCCTCTAGGCATCACGGCACAACGGCCGGTGACGCACATGGAGTACTAACATGCCGGTGTTGAGCCAAAGCACAGCAGCGAAAGTCAAGCACATGGTGGCGCACGGTAACCGGCCAAGAGAGAGCTTGGGGGTGACTACGCGCTATCTAGGAGGGGGCGCTGGGGGCTTGGGGTGCTCATCGAGCTCAAGGACGACAAGAAGCGGGATGATGGCCAGTGATTCGTTGAAGAGGTGGCGGCGGTGCTGTTTGGCTACTAGCGCGAGCGGGCTCCCGTCGGGCTTCTGGCGAATGGATAGCGGCCTAGGGACGGCGGCAAGGTCCTAAAGCTCCCTGGCAGCATGTGGTCGGAGGATCGACAACGGCGAGATGTGAGGGCGTGAGTGGGCGACGATGATGGTGGAATGTTAGGAAAGGAGGAGAAGAGAGGCTGGGGCGGTGCTATCTATAGTGGAAGAGAGAGCACAGAGGGGCGGTGTGCACGTGACATCGGGCGGACATTGGTGGGCAACGCGACGGTGAGGTGACAGAGCAGCACCCACCATTTTTCCCGCGGCGTGGGTGCTCTGCGCTGGCCACGCACGGGCGGGGCGCGAAATTCATGCAGCGCCAGACCCTTGGGCTGCAGGGAAGAGAGAACAAAGAGGGAGAGAAAAAGCGGAGAGGACGACGGCATGGGGGAGAGGGAAGGTGGCTCGCCTGTGCCGCGGTGGCGAGTGCCAACGAAGCGCGACGTCGTGCTGGAGGAGGAAGGAGATCGCACGGGATAAGGGGGCTGGATGGATGTGCGACACATGGACGGCGCATCGCAAGCGGGGCACAGGCGACGCTGGTGCACGCGCGGCCGATCGGTTGGGCCGGCTGGCATGCTGGTGGGCCGTGCACGGGAGAAAAAGCAAGGAAGAAGAGAAAAAGAGAGTGGGCCGGCTGCCCGGCTGAAAAGAGAGAGAGAGGAGATTCGGCCCGGGGTGAAAAGGAAAAAAAGAAAAAGGATATGGAATTAAATTCAAAAGAGAGATTTGAATTTGAATTTGAATTTGACTTTGGATTAGGATCAATTCAATTGGAAATATTTGAATTATGAGATAGAGGTAAAACTCCGAGATTTGGGAAAATGATTTGAATCAACGGATTTAAATTGAATTTGAACTTGAGTTGGAAAAATTTTAATAAAAGATTTGAATTTGAGAGACATTCAATTCAAATCTCCACTCAAAGATGCATAAAAACCATAAACAAAATGCGTATGAATCAACTTAAGGCAGGGATCACCTTAAAATAAATTTGGAGTATTTTGGAATACTTAGCCAATTAATTAAGTATTAATATTCACACACATGCTTCCTTGATTTTATTTGGTTTCAATTTACTAATTAAATTTTAATTTTGCACTAAATTTTGCTATTTAATTAATATACTAAATTCAGGATGTCACATGTATCGACATAAACGTATGTGTTACTTACGTCTATATGTATGTGAGCATATATCCATATATACATAAGTATAACTCTAGGCAATTATATGTGCTTAAGTGTTGGATTAAATATTCTAATCCATAGCACTAAATATGGTCATTTAGTAATTAATCTTAATTACCTAGTGTTGTTTAATTTCCATACTCATTAAGCTATATACTATAGCTATGTTAAAATCATGCATGTAATTAATTAAGTTAATCTATTCTTTGAATCTAATTAATTAATTATCAAAAGGTTATTAAATTAATTAATTATTAACATTTAAATTATTCTATCATATTCTAATGACTAGTATTTATTTATTTAATATCTACATTGTTTAACTTATTACATTAAGTATAGTAGGATTAATCCTATAGCTTAAAGCAAGAAATAACGATCTATTACAACTAAAATAAAAGCAATCTTTAGTTTATTCTAATTAACAAAAGGATTAATCTAAGATTAAACTTGGTTATCACATGCGACTACACTACGATTATAACCTAAACATAATTATTAAATTATCTAACTCGACTTTATTTATCAAAAAGCGGAACCCAATTCTAGGTTAAATGTTGTGACAAGAGATAAATACCGAGCAAGAACATTAAACGAACTCCAAAAATTACAAGATTTGGCATGGAGGTAGACTATGATTTTAGAGGAATAACAGCGAAAGAATCATGGAAATCGGAGTTGAAACGGATGAGTTACGGACGTTGGAGGATTTGCCAGAATTGGAAATATCTGGAAAAAGAAAAGGGTTTAGTGTTATGTGGATTCAGTCCATGGAATTGGTGAACCAGTGGGGGATGGTGAGGGGAGTCCACCATGGCCGGCGCCGGGGGCTTGTCTGGTGGACACGATGCGTGGGGTTTATGAACCAGCGGAAGTTCAGTGGGTGGTCCACCGTGGACCACAGCCGGTAGACCGATCGGTCCGACGCGTAGGCCCACACGGCAGGGGGGTGCCAAAGGGATAAAAGTGAGGGGGCCGGCGGTCCTCTTTCTTATGCGTGCAGCGCGGAGAGGAAAGAGAGGGAGGAGACCGGAGTGAGGGGTGGCCGGGAGAGGAGAAGGCTTGCCGACGGGCGGTCAGGACGACGACCGAGCAGAGGGGAGCGGAGGGAGGCACCAGGGAATATGGGGGCCGGACTGGAGAAGAGAGAAGGGAGCTCAGCGACGGAGCTCAGATTCAGGCTACGGTAGTGCGGCGCAGCATGAGGTGGCACAGCGAGCACAGACTGAGCAAGGAGATGGCCGAAGGGCGGCTAGCTCGCTGGCAGCGGTGCAAGAGAAGGCCGGAGGGAAGAGAGAGAGAGGGTGCGGCCGGAGAGAAGACGGCGGTGCCGGAGAGAGAGAAGGGGCTCGTCAGCCAGGGTGAGATCTGGCGAGGCTCAGCCCAGCGACAGCCTCTTCGGCCGAGCAACGAGCGGCGCAGGGCAGAGCGCGCCAGTGGCTGGCGGCAAGGAGGATGCGCACGAGCGAGAGCATGCACAAGCGGAGCTGCGTGACAGGGGTGGCACAGTGCACGCGGGAGAGAGGACGGGATGGCACGACGGCCCGACAGTGGGCCGGCTGCGGCGCGACGGAGGAAGGGAGCTCGGTAGGGGTGGTCAGCTTACTGGTGGCGGTTGGAAGCTAGGCGGCGAAGAGAAGGCCGAGGTGGCACGATGAGGCGCACGGCGGAGGCTCAGCTCGAGGCCGGCGATGGGGTGATGCAAAGGAACTGCGTGGCTCTGCTCACGGCGGCGCGGCGTGGCCTGGTAGGGCACGGCGGAGTGCGGGCCAGGGTGAGGCAGGGTGCATTGCAGCTGAGCGCGATTGGGTGGAGCACGGCAGGGAGGAAGCTGAGCTGTTGTGTGCTTGTGTGTATGTGGTGCATGCTCGTGTGTGCGATGTGTTTTCTCGGTGAATGCATGTATAGTGTGGGGAGGATTGCTTGCAGGTGAAGAAGAGGGAAGAGAAGGCAATGTTGTCTTTGCTGCCTTGGGGTGAAAGATCGGGGATGGAGAGGAGGAGAATGGCTTTTGCCTGCTCGGTGGAAGATCGGTGAGGGAGAGAGAGAGGAGCATGGGAGCATGGGAGCATGGCTGCTACTCTGTGGTGAAAAGATCATAGGAGATGGTGTGAGGGGCTGGTGTGAGAGGTGAGGGGCGTAGAAGGAGCAGGGCATGGGTTGATGGTCAGTGCAGATGAGGGAGAGAGACAGTAGTGAGAGATATTAGTGTGATAATTCAAATATATGTACTTGAATTTGAACTGGATTTGTATGATTCAATTCGAATAAAATGAATTGAATCAGACTTGGATGATTCGGATCGAATGCATTTGAATTTGGAATCGAATGAATGATGTTTCAATTGAACAAATTGACTGTAGTCAATGATGTTTCAATTGAACAAATTGACTGTAGTCGGATTGGAGTAATTCAAATGAGTTTGAATTAGAAATTGAAATGACTTTAGAATGAGAATTCAAATTAAGATATTCAAACTTGAATTTAGAAATTGAATCGAATTGAATGGAATTTACAAACAACTGAACGGGGAGAATTGGATTATACTCCAATGATTTGAATTGCATTCGAGTACGAATTCGATGATGATTGATTGAATCTGGATTTGAGATATTTGGGATTGAATTCAAATAGGAGTATTTGAATTTGGATCTGAATTTGGATTTGGCATGGAGTTTGGTATTCATTCAAATATGGGTATTTGAATTAGGAATAATATTTGAACCGGAAGTTGGATTAGGAAATGCCGAGAAGAACTAAAATGGATTCGAATTTGAGAGAACTTCAATTCGAATCACCACGCAAAGAACCACTAAAACAATTAAACCAAATTGTAAATGATCAACTCATTGCAGGGATTAATTCAGAAACTAATTCAGTGATCTTTGGAATACTTAGCCAAATAATATATGTGAATATACACATACAAGTATATACATATTCAAATATATATATATTTCCTCAATTTTATATTGGCTTAATAATTCAAAAAAGTTTTAATTTGGAGTGAATTTTGCTATTTTCTAAAATGCTAAAACTCAAGGTGTTACAAGAGGCATGCACGCAAACAGAGAGTACTTCAACATCCCATTCAATAGAGCTGAACTAAACTTCGATGAACGACATCCTAAAGCTATGTCAGGATTTCGTAGGCGTCTTCACATTCAAGAACACAGATATACATCCAGAAACTTGAATTTAACTCAAGTCAGTCATACAATATAGTTATGCATACATTATGTACTTATACAAATATCTATACATCATTATACTTAAGCATTTGTCGGAGCACATAACTCTGATATTTAACATAGTTGAAATCTACAATATTGTATCCTAGTATTTCATCAATATACATTAGCGCATGAATTAGTGCACTCTCTTTCGCTTGACATGGATGACCTGTGCTTTGCCATAGACAGTAAACAAGATCTTATTAGCTGATTCATTTTCACTTAAATAAAACCTTATAGCAGCCTGAAAGTTGCCTTCAGCAGTGAAGTCCACTCTAGGACCATAAAAGCTTAACCCAAGATACTCCATGTTTTGATCTAAGATAACATGAAAGCTAATTGTCGCAAAGGTGTCACCAAAATATCCTACAAGCAAACAAAATAAAATTATAAAAATAATACACGCTAACAATCATGTATATCAAAACAACCGGATTACATATTACTATACCATATCATATTCATCAAACTAAGCAAGCCTCTCACTGATCCAAGCCAAATCCTTTTCGCCCTCCTCAAGCGCTTTTATTCGAAAATAGTTGTAGCTAGACAAAAAGAACCCATGCTCCTCAAGCAACAGAAATTTTTTGGGAATGTAACGAAATCGGTGATGCCTTACCGTAGGCCCTAATAGTGATATCCCCACTACTTTCTCCCCTTGAGCGTATGTCAAAAGAGATAGATAGCTTCACAGAATTCCTTCCATCTAGAGTGGATTACACCAAAGGTACGGTACCACCTAGAGCCGAGATTACCTCTTTAAGCTATAGTATCGGTTTCAACACCTACATGATAACATGATATGAATTAAGCCTAATGTACTATAAACTAAAAGGCAATGGCCCCGCCACTACCTTGATCCATCACTCTAACCCTAATGGGTAGAGGGGGGCGGCGACATACGTCGGGCTGTGGCGGAGGGGGGAGGATGGCGACAGCGTCGACGGCGGTGGCAGGAGGAGGAGGCGAGCAGATGTGAGCGGAGATGAGAGTGGTTGAGAGAGAGAAATGGACGGATAAGAGTGGTCGGGTAGATAAGAGTGACATAAATTAGTGACGGGTTATAAGGACACTCACCACTAATGAGTCAGCCATTAGTGACGGTAACAACTACAAGCCATCACTAATTACTTTAATATTAGTGACGGGTCTCATAACGACCTGTCACTAATAAGTAGGCTATATTTAGTGATATATGCCCCATATACCTGCCACTAATGACTGAATTATTAGTGACGAACATTAATGCGACCCATCACTAATATCTTTAGTGACGGATCGTTCGCACGCTGTCACTAATGAACCCTCATTCGTGACGTGTCATGGCCGGGTCCTCGTTCGACCCACATATAAGTGACGGGTCGACACTGAACCCATCACTAATAGTTCATGTCACACCCAGTTTTAAAGGACAAAATCAAATGTGGCTTATGTGTGCCCAGGATACTCAACACACATAAGGACGTCACAAGTGAAGTAACAAAAGAAATACTTTAATAGAATAAACGTTAAACTCTTACAGCAATTGACATATATTATCTTCTATGAAGATACCTGCAGCAGAACAGAAGCACAGGTGTCCAACAACACCGCAGGCAACTGACCGGAAGACACACGTCTAGAACGCCACAACTGCATCTTGATAGTCTTCAACATCTTCACTCATTGAGCAGCACCACACATGTCGCATGGCATAAGGAAAATAGCAAGTGTTAGCACATGACGCGCTCAACAAATGTGGGAAAGATAATGATATGTAAGCTTTCAACAAGAATAGACTGACACATGGTATACTTGCGTAAATGTGAGTAATGAAAAGATATTTAGACTCAAAAATTATTAAGTGAATGTAACTCATACAGTCTAACACCCAGCATGCAAGGCTCCCCACCTTGCATACCATAACTGTCTAGTACTACCCATACAATAACCAAAACCACAGCCAAACTCATAACCACAACCCACTAATCATGTGAGGATCCCAGTCTCTCATAACCACAGGCACGACTGTTATAATAGTTTTTACACTCTGCAGATGTTGTCCAGCTTTTCCCACGAGTCATTGAATTCTATGTTGCTGTGTTCGTGAAACACTTAACATACGCCAATGGTATGTCGCCAAGAAATCACTCAATGATGTTTTCCACTAACCAGAGTCTAATCCAGTATGCATCTGTCCACTAGGTTTCACCGCCAGGGTTTACGTTAGTCTAACTCCTACCAGGAGCCCCCTTTTGTGCTGACACAACACACTGGATAGACTCTAACTAGTATATCACGCCTTACGTATATAAGCCTCGTTATGGTACGTTACCTCTTGAGTTGTCACTCCATAAACCGGTCATTAATTAGGTCACTTGAGCAAACACTAAAGCAACCACATAACTATGACCACTATCACCAACATCCCTATGCTCAATGCCTAAGGTTTCATGTTGCTAAAATATTAACAAGTTAACCACCATTGTTGCATATATTCATTAGTCAAGATTTTGACACTTCCCAGTATCCCAAAAGCATTGCTAAGCAATCTGCCCATCAAAGATACCTAACCATAAACCATCTAGGTTCCAAGGGATAATAAGAAAAAATCTAGGGAAAACCCTAGCATAGGTGACTACCCATCATGTTGACAGACTTTGCATGCAATTTTGTAAAATAAAACATTTAAAATATAGGTTCAATATGGTCAAGGACACTTGACTTTTACTCAATGCTGCTCAATGTTGTCGAAATATTAGTCTTAAAGTCCCTCGAACTGCTCTGGAACGTTATCGACTAATCACGAGAACTACCGACAAACAACACAAAGGAAAACACTAAGAACAACATACCAAACATCATTAAAACACTTTAAAAATACTATTGTTGGATAGGTATGATTTTAGAAACATTTAGATGCAAGAATCGTCTAATTCGGAGTTAAGGTGAAAGAGAATGGGCTTTCGTAAGATAGATTAGACTGAAAAAGAAATACTGATTTACCGGAACTATCTTCCTGTGGGAAAAAACTTTATTGCATAATCATTATGTCAATGTCAACATCATTGTATAAGATTCAAGAAGTGTAGGGCAGACCAGACTTCGCTAACTAGGCTAAGGAAAATGATGTGGTGCTGACTTGGCATACTATGTAAGTACTGTCTTGAATTAAAGAAGGGATGCGCTGAGATCTAGCCTTGACAACCCATGATGGATCAAATGGCCAGAGATTGCGCTTTTAGGTTAAGGATACTATCGGTGACTCTGTGTAGCGGCGGTGGCTTAGGTTTCGATGGAGATGGTGATCGGGTGCGTGGCCACTTACATTGATGTCGAGCTTCGATAACATTTCAGTGAAACGAGGGAAACATGGCGTAGAACACAGAAAGACTAACTTAGCGGTATGGGAAGGGGTCATCCGAGGTAGTGGCAAAATAACGATGACTGCTGCTAGGTTTGGTGGTGACCACGAATAGAAGCAGCAATGAAGACGCTCGCGTTCCAAGAGATTTGCGATGACATTTGTGAAACCGTTTGAACAGAAACATTCATATTTTCTGGAAACACAATGCTACAGCATGGTTTTTGGTAGATCATCCCCTGAGAGGAACAACGATCAGCGGAGATGAGATGGGTGATGATTGCAACATGCTGTGATTGGCAATCGCGTTTCGGTCGTGTCGCTCTACAAACGAGAGTGGGCTCCTAGTATCATGTAGAAGACTCAATGGGACACACCGTGACGTGGTTGGTGCATCCATATGACTTTTGGATTCACGAGAAACGCGAATGCAAATCCAGTTCGCGCGCAAAACGCATCCAGAAACCTGACATCGGGCATGTCGACCTTTATTCTGGTGGTTTGGCAGCTCTACTATACGAACCGGTTGGTGAGGGCATGGGGAACATCATGGGACATGCACTGGTAAGAGGGCATGGCGATTTGACTTCTAGTCAGCCGGGAACATCGATGCCAATCGACGATGATGCGGCTATCCGCGATGGCGACGACCGTGGTGGCGTAGATCGGGCTTTGGCCGGGGCTAGTGCTTGGCTAGGGACTTAGTATGATGGTAAAGAGTAGTAAAGGAGGAGAAGAAGGGTTCCTCACCTTGCATCGATGGTCGGGGAAGGAGGATTCGCAGAGAAGACGATGAGGTAGCGCATCACGGGCGGCGGCAGTGGCGGCTCCACCGAACGGCGTCTCACAGATAGGGCAACAACAGCGTCTAGGGCTTGATAGCATGGAATAGGGGTAGGAGAGGATGTGCAACTCCTATTTATTAGGGCTAGGGGCAGCTGGTTGAGGTGGAGTCTAAGCCGAACACGATTCGTATTTGAGTTCGAGTCGGTTAAGGTTTCCTTTTTCGTAGCTCTCTATTGCAAGGATGATATCTCCACTGTCCGGACTCCAAATTGGATATTTCTGGACTCTAAATTATATTAATCAAAAATATCTGCAGCTTTGGTATTCATTGGAACTTCTAAAAATGTCATCTTGATTTTCAAAAATACACCATAAGATAAATTGTTTGAACTCAGACTTATCTGCGCAGCAATGATTTCGGGCCATAACTCTTAGCTCCATTATCTAAAAGGGGACTTTCGTAGTTTTAAATCGAAGCTCTCGACGAGACCTACAACTTTGTTATTGTCAAGATTTGCATCTGAGGTCATTTTGAACTCTGAAACTTCATAGGAAGATGAGCCTGTCTAGAACTCCTCGAAATTTTGCATATTTCATGAATCCTTTGTCTTGGGCCTTCTAGATGACTTGTGTGCCGACCAAGGGCTTGGACTTAGGTAGGATTAAGTCTAATGGCACCTTAGGCATATCTAGGATTTTATAAAAGAAATTTTTGCACAGAAATTTGAATTTGAATTGAGCTTGGAGTGAATTTAAGAGAAACGAAAAATGAGGTTGAACAAGAATACGAGCAGATAAGGAATTTAAATTTGGATTTGGGTAAAATTTGAGAACGATGAGAAATTTGCTTTAAACAAGGATTTGGATAAGATTTGAATTGAACTAGACAAGAATCAGGTATGATCAATGATTGAATAGATGATGAATTCAAAGATTTTGAATTCCAACTATTAAGACCCTTAACTTATTTACTACAGAGTTTTGTAAAAACCTTTTCAAAATATTTTTCACTCAAAACACAAAAAAGAAAGAAAAAAAAGAACTCTTATGCATTTACCTTGCTCCTAACAAAACTCAGCATGTAATGCACACAAAATAATAACATATTTTGATTGATTGATTAAGAAAATAGGTTTTAAACCTATGCTGCTGGTGAAGCGATTCAATAATCTTGGAAAATTTTAAAAAGTTGTAAATTCTAAAAATCAGAGTGTGATAGTGCACTAGTAACGGGTACTGAGAAGCTGTCACTAACGACGTGTCTCCTTTGACGGTTTCTTATGTAGTGATAGCCATTTAACAACAACTTCACGCCACTCGATCTCTAGGTCTTACTGTCCATGTGATTATGAAAATTCAGTTGTTTCAGAAGCTTGGTTAATTGAGAAACCAAAGATGAAAAAAAGGTCATTGCCTAATAAGGAATGAGATTGTGGGATAGTTATGGGTGGTAGTGCAATCGGGTCAATTTGGTCTGATATCCCTCCTTCCAGACCCTATCCAACGCATTTTTCCCAAATTTGGAGATTGGATGTGGATAGTGTCAGATACAAAATATAAATGCTCTTTTTTTTACATTATTTAAAAGTTCTAATACGCTAACGAAAATTTTGCTAGCGGCTAAAACCAAATATCATACAATGTACAAAACACATTCATAGACCAAACGTGCATGTCCAGAATGCAACCATAAAAGTTTCACGAAACACAAATACTCCAAATAACACATTTGATGCAACCATCTTGATAATCCGGTCGACTTGACTGGAATAGATATGTTATAGTTGCTGGAGCGGCTGTCTTCATTGAGTCCTCATGAAGGAATAAGAATATCACTAAATTCTCCTTGTTGTCCTAATAAGCGGGGTGGGGGCGGGGATGGATGAAAGATCTTGTGCCAAGGAAATGCTGTATAAATTGTTGACCATTAATCTGGTTAAAGGCCAAAGGAACAGTGAATCAACAGAGTCAAGATGTTCTAGGGGCATTTGGCAGTCGAGACATCTATATCTATGGAACTTTAGAAAAGAGAATAGGATATGAATCCGAACCGACGAAAGCTCAAATATTAAGCTTTGAAAAGAAGAACCACCTGATTTCGAGTAAAATGAAGATGCCTAGAATCAAATATATCAAATATGCTAACAACATGTACTTGCACTCGAATAGTTTGAACCTATTCATTTAAATGGATACTTCTATCTAAAATCTGATAATAAAAAACTATCTGACTTCAAATCCAACGGCATATATGTAGAACCGGTTATCGAATATAACCTGGATTGAACCTGTAGATCTGAAAATATCCATACCGATTACACTGCTAAGCCTAAGTGCTAGTAAGTTATGAGAAATATGTCATAAAAAATTCTTTTCACAAAAGTAGATTAGTTCTTTTAGCGTTGCTTTTTTTAAATGATTTCATCTTCTAAAGATACATGCCACAATATCTGTTTGAATTGTAGCTAAAAAGTCTTTCTCCACAAAGCAAATGATACAAGCTTCATAAATAAATCGCCGGTATGATATACTAGCTTAAATTGGTTTAGGAATTGCGGGCTTAGGTTCAGGTGGGTGATTGGACACATAGGTAAGTGCATGGGGGCAAAACAAGAACTGAATGTGATCTACAAGGGACAAGAAGTACATAAGGAGGTGAAAGGAATCAAATCCTTTTGTTGCTGCCTTGTTGCTAGTATCTATGAAACTTGTCATAGACACTCCTACTTAATTGTTCTGGTTGCTATATTGTTTGGACAAGATTTGTAATGCTTTGTTGAGTTGTTGCCTTGTTGGAACTCTACTGTTGCTTTTGCTTTGAACTATGAACTTTGAATGTCTTTGTTTGTATGTAGTTGTGTGCTAAATGCTTTGAGGCTTTAAGCTAAAATATTGAATCCATGAACTTTGATCATTAATGTATGCCAATAGGCTTATTATTTCATTATTTTCTTATGAATGTAGTACTGATTTGCATCGAAGTCCCGTGTGTAATGATAAAATTATCCAAATATTGTACTATATTTAAGTTAGCCAATCACGGTAAACTCCATAATTTTTGGAAAGATAAAAGAAAAACTTGTACTTTAATTACCGCCCCTTACCCAACCGAACAGAAAATGAACAAAGCATTAGTTAGGTTGGACAAACAACTTAACAAGACACAACAAGTGGGTTGTAATATGAGAGTTTTTTCATGTGAATCGAGTTGTAATATGGGAGTCAGAAATAGTAGTATGACACATTTTAACATGGCTTACTTTCATCTCATAGTATGACATATAGAAGTATTCAGCTATGCAACTAAGGTATTCATACAAGCCTATTAACTCTCACTAGAAACTACACATGTTATACATATGAAATCAATAATATTATAATAGGAGAAAAAAAATTGTAAGCATGCACATGTATTATAGTACATGTGCCTGCACTCAAGCATTACACACAGCATCTCGCTGGCCATGTACTCCCTGAGGAAGATGGAGCACATGGAGTCACCCGTAGTGGCTTTGCTTGAGAACGAGGGTAGAATGGTAGTTGAGTTGAGCCCCACAGGAGATGAAGCCACTAACACAACCGAGGAGTAGGCTCGGGTGTCCTCAACTTCTCAACGGGAGTCATTGTAGCCACAACTTTTGCCATGCGTGTCGAGTCTGTAGGCTCGTGACCGCCCTCCACGCTGTGCTGCCATGCACGGGCTACTTTCACCCACCATCATCAAAAAATACATCTCTGAGATCACCCACCTTGTGCATCCTCCACTACAACCGAATCTCCTGATTTCGTGTTGCATCATGACAGGATTAGGTACGGCGTGGACGAGGATGCGGGGCATGAGGGACGATGGAGGGAGGGCATGATGCGGCACGGTGGGCTGGATCCCCGAGGGTGGTGCGAGGAGGAGGGGTGGCATAAGGGTACAAGGCGACATGGACAACGGGAAGGGGAGGTAGCAAAAGGAAGGCAATGTTGGAGGAGCGAGGGAAATGTGGAGATGGGTGTCAATGGGGAGGCATGACGTTTGGTGGGGGAGAAAAGGAAATGACCTGGACACGGAAGACATGCGACATGATTTATGGGACCTAGATTAGAGAAGATGAGTTTCCATATAAACCATAATTGGTGTTTGATGGGATACAACATTGGAGCAATGCATGCCGTTTGATCTAGGGTGTTGGATGACTGATATCTTAGAAGATCTTTTGGATCTTTTGGTGTTTGATCTAGGGTAATATTATGCAAACAAGAGAGTAAACTGTCATGTTCAACAAGTGAACTCCCAAAACGCTAATATTGTGCAAACAAGCAAGAGACCAAGCAATCGTGTTGAACTACTTCCCAAGACAAAAACCATACACATATGGTATTTGTTTAGAAGCATATTCATCACAAAGAAAAGTTGCAACATATCTATATTATAAAATAATTTCTCTACATAAATGCTTTAGAATTTCGAGTACACATGAGAGAAAGCATGGCTTGTTGAAAAAGAATAATGCATACCTACACATTTTTGTAATAGTTAGGGCATTACAAGAACGACATATTTATCAAGGAAAATTACAAACAAAAGTAAATTCTAGAACTAGGTATTTTTTAAAAAGAGAATTCTAGAGTTGGCATATTTGTTTATTAGAATGGTTAGAATGTTGACATTTAGTCATCCAGTGGTTATGCTAGGCTATATCTCCCCTTATTTGTCAAAAAATTGTAGGAGAGTTCTGGGCATAAGGTTTTACAAAACGTATAAAGAATATATATAAGAGCAACCCACCAGTAGGAAGAAAAGTTAAGTCCTCAAAGCAAGCTATAAGGAACCGTCCAAACAGTATTCTAATTAATCATCAGGAGGATCATTATTCATAATCACAATCTCAATGATTAACCATAATGCCATCCCGGTAGTCTCGGCATGTATTTTATGTCCAAGATCGGAACACATGCCTTTCCAACATGTACATCACAACATAGCTTAAGAAACAGCAAGCAATTAAAGTTATATTACAACATAGCTTAAGAAATAGCAAGCAATTAAAGTTATATTACAAATTCTTAAGCATGCAACCACTTGCAACAGTTTACACAAAGAGAAATTACGCAGCGAAAAAATAAAACCTTAACAACAAAAAAAGGAGAGTGGAACCATATGCCCTTAGGCTCCACCCCAAAAGCTACGCCTCACTAGAGTAGGATACACTACTCTTGCCCACCACCTGCATCGACTGGCACGAAGTAGCCAAACACCGTATCACCCTCACCAGCAGAACCTGAAAGCACAGGCATGAGTACGAAGGTACTCGTAAGACTTAATCTATATAGAGCACATATACGTAGCTCAACTCCAAGGATTATGTATTGAGCTGTTAGCAAGTGTAGGCTAGAAGGTTAAGTAAAACATATGCGATAAGCAACCTAGACACATATGTGTGAGCATCTATACTTAACTCCACAAACAACTACCTTTCTATCCTATAAACCACAACTTGACATGTATGTATAGTAACCATAGTATCTCATCAACAAAACACCAACCAAAATCATCACATCATAACCTTATCCCACATTCGTAAACTATACGACCGATACAAATGAAACAATAGCATGCTCATGACTGAGAGCGCGACAATTAGAATTATTCTTACACCATGTAGGGGGTACAACTTTACCCACACGACTCAAGGACCATTCAGCTTATGCTACTCACAAAAGTACACACAAGAGGTACTCGAGTCAACCTTTCTCATTCCCGGAACCACCCACTTGCAATGCCCCTATGGCACCGGGGTTACCGTAAGCATGTCCCGGACACCTCTGGCTCCCCGCCACATTGCTTCTCCTTTTCTTTTTCTCTTACGCATCATAGAACCACAAGGCAAGTGTCGACACGCCATAAGATAATTGACTTACCTTACCATTAGATTAGCATGTCATGAGTACGGTAAGTGCTAGAGCCAACTGTACCGACGAGCAGCCTTAAACGATGCAAGCGGTCTATGACACCCGGGCTCCTCTCCCGAACTACCCAGAGGACTCCTCCTGGGCAGAAGATACCCCTATCACCGCCCACATCTCGTCTCAATATCACATCTCAACCATTCATCTCAACCTCATCTTTGTATCTATGAACAGTGATTAAGCCCTAGGCTCGCGAACAACGGCATCACCGTCGCTCGATTTCTACCGAGGACCTAAGCATTGCTAAGCATTTCAAATAAACCTTGAAGCTAGACACCAATTATATCATCAAGGCTACAAGGATAATGATTCATCAATAAATCAAGGTAGAGATAATGCATCAACATAGGTTCTACCCATATTAGCCTGACACTGGACTCAACACATGCAAACATACTTAAAGTATAATTTATCAATTTTAGTGTCCATTTAGTTTGAACAAAGGGTACAGTATGCTTAGATGCTTGTCTTGCTTCTCCAAAGTTTGCCTGATACTTCCTGAACAGAACTCACAGAAGTGGTGTGCCTCGGTGTCACCCTCGACCACACTCGCATCTTGCTCCTGTTCTTCGTTCACTATTGAAGAACGCATGCAATGATGAGCACGAATGGCATACAATGACGGATGCTCCACAGTGCATGACAAGGTGGGGATGCAGCATTATGACATGAGTTTTAAAGCCTCAATTTTTTTCTTAATTTGGATTAATGTTAAGTATCTATTCATTTTCCTGGATTAATTAAGCTTTACACAAAGCTTAACCCTAAATAGGAATTTAATCATGTCTAACATGAGGGTTATTATTTTTAATGAATAGGGCATAATTTAACAAGATTAAAAAAATTTGGATTTACCAATTTTGGACTTGCCAATAATTATTTATGAGTTATTGACGATTAAACATATTTCATTAATTAAAGAAATTTAATTATATATTTCATAACTTCTAGTATTTTTCATGTGTAGAGTATGATAATACAAGACCAACAAAACTGGTTTCATAATTCTTGGAGCTATATACAATTTTCTATGTATTTTAGAAGGTTTCAGCCGATTTAATATTGAACAAATATTCTATTTTGTATTTTCTGGAATTTCCTGATTATTAATATGCCCGCAATACTCTTTGCACACCCGACTGGCTAGCCATTGAGGCTGACAGTGGGCCTGGGTGGGTTGACCCAGGTCAAAATCGGCTTGGAGCCATGGCACACCCAGCATGGCCGGTCGACGGCTCGATCGGTGTTCACCGGTAGTGAGCGGTTGTGCTATCGGGCTGGCCGTGGACTCCAACACAACTAGTGCGCGATGACGAACCCGACTGGACAAGGCTCAGCCAGTGGGCTGATCAAAGCATGGCCGGCGGTGAGAGGCCACAGGCGGTGGCGCTCGGTCGCCGTGGAAACCCGGGCCGACGACAGGCAAACTTAAAACAACCGCGTGCAAAAGCAAGGAAACTGCATGGGGAATCTCACCACAAGATTGATTTGTGAGGAGGAGCTCGAATGCAGCAGCTCGATGGTGGACGACGGGAGGAAGCCACCGGAGATGAAGAAGATGGTGGCGGCGCACTCGAATCCAGCCGGAAGAACATCGGGGATCACATGGAGATGGTGGGGATGACCTTGGTTGGCTCTACTCCGGGCTCCAAGGGGCTTGGCTGGATGGGCTCGCGCTCGACGGTGCATGATTTGGGTGGCGGTCATGTTGTGGCGCTCTGCTCTGCTGCCTGGCCGGAAGAGAGAGAGAGAGAGAGAGCAAAGAGAGCAATGAGAGGGAGAGAGGGAGCAGAGGGCAAGGGGCAAGGGATAAGGGTGGCCTCGATGCCGTGCTCGACTCGATCGGCGATGTGGCTGGCCTCCAAAGTCAAGGAAATCGGCGGTCGCCCCTGAGCAAAGCTCGACGAGTGAGAGGAGCTGAGAGGCAGAGAGAGGGATGACAGGTGGGCTGATGAACAGTGACCGACTAAAGAAAAATACCATCTCCACTTGTTCTGTTCAAAATAATATCTTCCCGTGGTCCAAAAATCATGGGACAAATTTTTTATGAAACTACAATTCATGTGTAATCCATTTTAACTAGTTTGACAAATAATAGCTGAGCCAATTTCAAACTAAAATTCCCCAAACATGCAACCTTTTCTAACTTGTGGTAAGTTTTATGCCTTCAAAACCATCTCCAAAAATTTAGGAAAATTCATTTATATTTTTTATATTGCATGGACTAATTTTTAAAATTGTTTCCAACCCTATGTCGTATGGCAAAATTGTGAGTTGCTTAACAATGCACCAATTAACATTGATTTTTGCAATTTATGTTTAATTGAAAAAGCATGTTCATAATTCACCAAAATAATTAAGCATAATGCCAATAATGTTTATGATACTTAATGACATGCTTAATCCACTTGGGCTATTACACAAGCCAACATGGGCCATAGCTGCCCTCCTCCCTCCCCCTTGCCTATGAACTGTTTGAACATTAAAAGAATAGCTATCCACTCTTATGAAACTCATTGCTTTCAAGTGTTGTCCTCTGCTTGCTTTTTGAGTAAGCTCTGCCATTGGTGAGTCACAATAGAAAAAATACAACCAAATAGAAGCTAAGCTAGAGATTCAAGCCAAGAAGACCTAGTAGAGGAGTTCACTCTAAACATATGTAGAGCTACTTCTTTGAATTGCTTCAACCAAAAATAGAAGTGCTAAAATTTTTTAAAAACTTTTGCACTAATGATCTTTCAAATGCACTAGTCAGCAATGTTGAATTTCTTATGAGAAAGTACATATATCATACTCATTTTTATAGCATAAAAATAATCATATATGTATCTCCTCATTTATAACAGATTGAAATACCTAACAAATAGATATTTGGATATTTTTTTATACCATCTCAAGACATTTTGCTAATGATCAAATAATTAGTTGAGATGAAACTTCACATATTGGTATTTTAACATTGAGTGATTAAACATAAAAAGATGGTAGGATTTTGTATAGCCTAACCTAATAGTTTTAGACTTTTTGTTCATCCTTCAACCATCTCTCTATCATCATTGTCAAAATCTAAAAAAGAGTTGCAATAGGTAAAAAAACAGAAAATTGCAATAATGGTCGTATACAACTCTTGTACTCGTTAAAATGTGAGGGTATGATGGTAATAAATAGTTCTTTTACATGAAATATTATAATTTAATTGAACATTTATTTCTGGGATTGCCATGACCATGCATACCTGATGCTCTGGATGAAAATATCAGTTCCTTCTTTGAAAGCAAATTAATGAAACTATTAGATCATTTAGCACATTCAATTCAACAAATAAGAACAACCTTCGCTCATACTGCTACATTGGGTTAACTTACCCAAATTCATAGTAGCTTCTTCAATCTTGAATTTATTCATAGTAGCTTCTTCAATCTTGAATTTTGTTATCCCATCTCTTGTGTTCTTAGTGTCGAAAGTATGAAATCTGTATTAAGTCCCAAAAGAAGAGGCATGAAAGTACCCGTTGAGTGGATTTTTTAAGTATGGTTAAATTTGATCGAGTTGGTTATGGCTCCACACTTTACAAGTTGCAAGATGGCATCTCATGGAGGCATGGACAATGGTTGGAGACACCAACGCACAACATTGCCGCAGCTCATGCTACATTTTTCCTTCACTTCTCTCTCATCTTTCATGCCGCTGCTGAGCTCGTGTTGCCTCCACCAGAAATATGCCGCCTTCGGATGTGATCATGGCAGGTGGATTAGCCTAACCCTAATTCCAAATCCTATTGATTTTGCCTTGATTCAAGTCTAATATTCTCATAAAGGAATCAATGGTTTGGAAGTTGGGTTGAAACTTCTTTATTTGAGCTAAAAAATATTGGTTTAAGTTGAAAACTTTCTAAATTGTTGAAACATTTGAGCCGAAACTTTCCAAACCTAGCTGAAGCGTTGAATATTTTAGTTGCATAGTTCAAAATTTTTGTAATAGGCAGAGGACGAATGGATCGAGGAAGAAAGATGAATGAAGCTGGGTTGAAACTTCTTTATACGAGCTAAAAAATAATGGTTTGAGCTAAAAAATTTCTAAATTGTTGAAACATTTGGGCTGAAACTTTCCAAACCTTGCTGAAGTGGTAAACATTTTAGTTGGATAGTTCAAAGTTTTTGTAATAGGCAGAGGGCGAATGGATCGAGGAAGAAAGCCCGGTCGATGGGGATGCGTTTCCAAACGTCGAGCGCAAGCCGTTCGACCACACCGACCACCTGCTCGTCCAAAAACCCCAACCCCGGCACGCCCCCCCCCCCCCCCGGTGCCATGCCGCCGCGCGCGGCGCCCCGCCGCCTCCTCCCCACCCACCTCCACCACCCCGTCGCTCGCCACGATCCGCATCCGCGGCCGCCTCCACCAGCAGGCGACGGCCCCCTCCCTGACCTATACTCCCTCCTCGTCCACGACCCCATCGACCTCCTCTGCTCCTTCTGGCGCGGCGCGTTCGCGCATCTTTTCCCCTCCCCCTTCCCTAACCTCTCCGGCTATGCCTTCTGCCTTGATCTCTGGCTCCCCTCCTACCAGCATCCCTGCGCCCACGCCACGGGCACCTTCCCGCCGCGCCGCGCCGTCCCGCTCCCCACCCTCCACTCCCTCCTCCGCCTCCGCTCCGGCGCCCTCCGCCGCCACCCCGCTTTCCCCTGGGGCGCTTCCACCAACCTCCTCCTCCACTCCCCCGCTGACCCGCCCTCCACCGTCCCCGTCTCCCGCCGCAAGCTCGCCGCCCGATTCGCCGACGCGCCGCCCCCGTTCCAGGACCGCGTCGTACAGGAGCTGCTGCTGCTCCTCCTCGAGCCCGTCTTCGAGCCGCGCTTCTCCCCAAAGTCCCACTCGTTCCGCCCGGACGCGGGCCCCACACCGCCATCCGGTCCGTCCGCTCCCGCTTCGCCGCCTACCTCTGGTTCGTCTCCGCCGACCTCACCGCGGTGGTTGACGGGCTCTCGCCGGACACCATCCTGTCATGTGTCCAGAAGGCCGTCACCGACCGCAAGGTGCTATCGTTGCTCAAGTCAGCGCTCAATGCCCCTGTCCGGCCTGGGTCTGTGCCGCCACCTGAGAAATACCTTGATGGGCTGGCCAAGAAGAGGCTGAAAAGGAAGGTGCTTAGGAAGAGCATGAAGAAGAAGGTGCTTAACGAAAATGAGCTGAAGCCTGATCCATATTGGTTGAGGCTGTTCTTTGGGTTTGCGCCAGAACAGACGTGCCATGTGCCGAATTATGGGCATTGTGGGATAATTAGTCCTTTGCTTACCAATTTGTGCCTTAACGAGTTGGATTGGTGGACGGAGGAGAGGACTAATGAGTACTTTTGCCTGTCCAAGCATGATACGATTTGGAAGGAGGCAGGTGATGAGGGATGCCACAATCCTGCTTGGCCTGAGTTTGTCCCATCGTGTGGGAAGGAAAAGATAAGCAAGATGGACTACATTAGATATTGGCTCCCATGTCTTGATTGGGATCAGGGGCCCAAGGGAGGATGCAGTTGAGATAAGGAGACAACTGATGGAGTTTTGTGAGAGAACATTTGGTTTGAGGCCTGAGAATTCAATGGTGGAAATTGAGCACATCACAAGGGGGATTGAATTCTTGGATCATGTGATCACGCGCCGTGTCTACCCGACCTTGCGATATACTCCCAGTGGGGCAAATGTTGTGAGCGAGAAGGGTGTTGGAACATTTTTGTCTGTAACAGCAAGCCCGCAGAGGTGCATAAGGCATTTCAGGAAGCTTGAGCTTGTAAAATGGGACAGGGTTCCTGAGCCATTGCCGTGTTCACCAGTGCTGTACTCTGGCCATGGTCTCTGATCGGTACAGGTATGCAGACAACCGGAAGAAGATTGTAGGATTCTGTGCATATGTCATAAGGAGTTCATTGGCAAAGCTTTACACGGCAAGGTATAAACTCAAGTCTCGAGCTAAGGTTTATAAGATTGCATCACATGACCTTAGTCGCCCATTGAGAGAGAGCACAAGGAATGATGCGCCAGGATACTCTGATCTCTTGAGAATGGGACTTGTTGATTTTATTCAGGGTGTACAATTTGCACGCATGTCATCGATTCCATCTTGCGACTACACACCTTTCCCTAGAAACTGGGTACCTCACCATGAACTTGTATTGCAAGGGTATATTAAGCTGCAAGATCCAAAGTTCTTTTGTGAACTTGACAATACTATCAAACGGCAGGAAATAAGTTCACCGCAGGATGATGTATCAAGGATGGTGTGGTATTATAAAGTCTATGGTGTTTATGATGACAAGAGGCCAACAAGAGTCAAGGAATTGGGAAATGGTGAAGTTGCCAATGAGGACAATCAACTTCTGTTGGAGACAGTCCGGACTCTATGCCCCATGCCTCTGATTGTTAATAGAATACTGTGGTGATATTTCAATAGCACATCAGGCATATTTTTCTGTTATGAATCAACTTCTGTTCGATGAATGTCCCTATACTCATTATTTGTTGAGATAAGGATGGGTGGTACATAAACAACATATCAGGTAAAGAAATGTACTATTAACCATCTATTCTGCCGTGCAGGAGTATAAGTTTAAATGTGTATAACATTATCGCCTTGTCTCAAGGTAAACTCATCTATTCTCATGATGAGGTATGCCATACTAATTTGCCATGTTGTTTTCATTTGTTTTGCTTCATAAGTCGGTGTTAATACAACAGTGGAACACTGATGTTTCCCAGTTCTCAACAGAATTGTAACAAAGGTATACAGTCAAAAATTCTATTTGCTTTTAAATTTATGGAAGACTTAGTTTGCTTGAAGGCTTTTCCACTTAATTACGCCACTTTATCCTGTCTTGTTAAGCTTCTAGATGCCACTTATTCAAGCCTTATGCTAGTATAATTTGCCCAATATGGTAACATTATCAGTTTACCTTGTTTTGGGAGGCTATGACTTAGTGCGTGTATGCAATGGAGTAAAAAATTCCTGCAAGGGATTTTTTTCGTAACCTCTTTGGAATGAGCTTGTTTATAGAATTTATATAAAAAATGGAAAAAAGGCAGTCTAGGCTTGTGGCAGTTTTTCTTTGAGTTGTTCAGAGCAAACTACACAAACATTAGTAGTCTAGGTTCTCTCCGCAGCCAACCTGAGTAATCTAGGTTCTCTCCTAGTTCCTGTGTAGGTCGCTCCTGTCTGTGGCGCAGTTGTTTCAAGCGTGTTTGGTGTGTGTGTGTGTGTGTGAAAAACTACACAAACATTACTGTGTATTTTTATTCTTGTCGTATTCCGCTAGACATGACATTTAATTTGTGCACTTATACTAGAAGGGGGTTTTGTTGTTCTTCCACTTCTGTGGGGGTTTACGTTAGGGAAGTTGGAGAAGGACCAATTAATTGTGAGCAGAAGCGTGGAATTCCTTGCAGAGACAAGGTCAACCGCGTCCTTGCAGGTTGCTGCAGAGAAAGCCTTTTGCAAACTTTCTGTGCTAGCAAGCATGGTTTGCCGGCAATTCCGCTTGGATTACCACTAGTTTGAATGTTCCAATCTGGTAAGGTTGTCTAATGCATGTAGCAGTGCTGAAATGTTGGGACTGATATGTTCTAGAGAGGAAGGAAGCAAAGCGAGTCTTATAAGTTTAATGACTATTGGAGTCTAGTTTCTGGATTTTGGCACCATCATTTGTTGGAAAAGAAATCTGTAGTGAACTGGGTCAATAATTGTTTTACGAACTTGATGGGTTTTACTGATAGCTGCTGAAGCATGCGGGAACTGGTTCCATCGTAGATCACAATTACAACTTTGCTGGCCAGTCCTACTCATTTTAGGGCAGACAACTCAGTTGGCAATGCTCAAACATTGTTGAAGGCATAGTTGATTTTAACATGCTGCGAAAATTTGATTAGGACCACTTTATTCAGGAACCATGAATTCAGACCTGCTCATATGAATTTGAGACACAATACTGAATACTTAGTAGTTTCAAATATAGTATCTGATATGGTGTTGCTTTGTGATTATTTCTCTGAATTTTGAATGGAACTTTACACTCAGAATTACATGCAATTTATCATCGTTAAATGCTCATATTCTTCTATACTTTTTGACATTGGTCAAAATTTAATGTTTCTGACATGAACAAAAGTCTGAACTCTAGGTTGCATGCAATATATTTGTTAAAATTTGGTAATTATAATTTTGCCAAAGTATTTTTCAAGGAAAAATATGCCTTTAATTTTGTTCTGGCCAGTTTGAAATATAAAAAAGGACATTGTTCGCCAAAATTTGAATACGTACATTCTAGGGTGTCACTCCTTTTGCTGGAGGGAGTATTTGATATTGGATAACTTGAACTTCAGTTGTATGATGTATTTGGTCTATTTTTCATTGTCTTGTAACATAAGATATACAAATTATTTGATTTTGTAAAGCAATTTGGATGAATGAGGATGAACTGGCTACTCTTCCAGAGGATGAACTGAGATGATGTTATTTTCTTTCCTTTTGAAATGCAGGTAGGGGATGCAATATGGGCTGAGTTCAATGAGAATGAAGACCATATTGTGCCTTAACCTAAGGGTGCAGAAGATGGTACATTAGTTAGTTTTGGAGATTTCAAGAACAATGATGAAGAGACAGCTACTATTGCAGGCATCACTGAATGTTCTGCAGGTGCCGAGACTGAACTTCAAGGGTTGGAAAAGCAGCCTGCAAATCAGACGAGTGTGTTTTCAGCTACACGACTTGACATGGAATCCTGGCCCAACCTACCTTCTTTGAACCCTACGCTTTATAGAAACTACATCATTGATAATATAGCATCCACATATCTGGATTTCAGTGCTGAGCCAAGTTTAGAGAAAGTGACAGGAAATACTACAGGTTCGTTTCTTCCTTTGGCACGCTGTGTTGCCAAATGTGGATTGTATTTCTTGTATTTATTTTTGTTTTGAAAACTTCTTGTCTGATAATTATGTTGGTGCCTCATGAAAAATCATGCATTTATGAAAAGAAGATTCTGAGGAAATTATATAGCTTTTGTTACCCTGCGTACAGTGCAACTGGATGGTGAACCTGAAGTGTTTGGTAACGATCATGAAGAAAAGAGTAACAGCTTCCTTGACTGCGACTGGAGTAATATTGGGGACTGATGATTTTGACCGCCTATTAGGTAACATTGGAAATTCAAACTTCTTTTACTCAGAAATGACAGGGGTTCTTTCTTTTTAAGAGGAAAGCTTGACTGGTGAGTGACATTATACTATTTGGGTGTTTGCATAATGAACTCCTACAAAGTGATTGAGCCTTGTTTTGTCATGTTTACCAGTTGGAAGCTCTTAGTGACATCATTGATGATTTCATGCTGATTTTGATATTTGGGGTCCCCACATAACCAAGTGGGTAGAAATTGGTGGGTACAAAATGTACAATAATGTAGATATAGGGAATATTATTTTATGTCCGCTTGTGTATATTGATAATTCGTAATCATGTATGTTTTTGCATCTTGTATGTAGTTTATGGCTGTGAAGTGAATGCAATCTCTTGAAGTACATGCATAGCTATTCCTGTTAGAAAGTGCCAACATTCGGGCTAAGAATTCTAGTAATCATGCCAGCACGCCTGCCTCCCACGCGCCGCCCGCACGCCAACCGCCACCCGTGATGCCCTCCCAACTGCAGCGATGGCGAGTTCCTCTCTAGCTCTCCCCCTTTTCAGGTTAATTGGTTAACAAAATTGGCTGGTGGTTATGATTCATATGGAGTGGAAACAATTTTGTATGTTGTGAAGACGACAAAGCAAATTAATGTTGATATTGTATAATTTGAACTACCTTTTATCATCTCATATGCAAATTACTGATGAGTTAAATCTAGGCATATGTTCTGGTTCGATAGAAAATGTCGGGAATAGTAGCCTCTGAGTGATTCAGATAATATAAACATGTATTGCAAGCTTATTACTGTTTTAAAAAAGTAAAATGCATCCGCCTATTGGGTTTCCTGGGAAAATAACGTATCCCTGTATTCGTATCAGCCCAATACTAGAGATGGTAATTGAGCCTGTGGGTTCGGGTACCCGCAGGTTCGGGTACCCGTAGATTCTGCGTCTGATGGGTCCGGGTTCAGGTGTAATTTTCTGCCCACGGGTTTGATGGGTCGGGTCAGGCTCGGGTTTCTAAATTCACCCGCAGGTCGGGTCGCGTGCCTGTGAACTCTTGTACTAGTCATTCAATCTCCAGTTCTCCACTCTCATTCGGCCCATTCGTCGTCCTCTCAGCCCACTCAATCCGTGTAGATCTAGGGAAGGGTCTTCCCTAATTCCTGATCCCCAATTACTGAAGCTACGGGAAGACGATGAGACCTCCCCGAGAGAAGGAGCTAGCTAGCGGTGAGTGAGCGACTGAACTCGCAGTGCTCCCTAGAGGTAGTAGCGGTGCTCACGAAGTTGCCCCTGCCGCAGCATTCGGGTGCGGAGCACGACATTAGGTGTGGTTGTGGGAGCTCGAATGAGGGCGTCGTGTCAGGAGCTGGACTGTTGGGGCCTCGGGAGTGGCGTCAGAGTAGGAGTTTGGAGGCATTGTTGTGGATCCGCATGGCGGTGACATCACCGCGACGAGAGGGATCTGGCTGGAGGTCCATGCATGAGTGCTGAACTGGTGGGTTTGGATTCTTGGGTCAGTTTTCTTAGCTTGCTTTGACCAGCTAGCCTGTTTTAGCCAATCTAGCAAATCGATTGTTTGTTTTACTATAGGAGCGGTTGCCACAATATTCCTCGGCGTGGCTCACTTGCACTCGTGGGAGAGCGGATTTGGCTCTCTGCATGAGGCAAGCTTTTTCCTGTTTGTTGGGGTTTTTTTCCCTTGAAGACGAAATGTGTTTTATAACTGAAAAGAAGACTCACTGATAGGATCAATCTGATTCTCCTTAGTTCTTTAAGTTTACTTAGATAAATTATTTGCAGACGCTATTATGTTCATTGCCCTGTTTTGTTGCTACATTTTTCCTTTTGGGATGCGGGGGTGTTGAAGTATAAGTGAATTACTCATCCTTTTCACATAGCTTAGTCTTTTGGGTAAATTGGTTAGTGCATCCAGCTCAATATGGTATCAGAGCTAGAGGTCTCGAGTTCGAGTTCTAGCGGGCACAATTAAACAAAAAATTGCAGCCTACTCCTATTTTAACGAGTCTGAGACGGAGCCTCACGTGAGGTGAGTGTTGAAGTATAAGTGAATTGTCCATTTTTTTCCATCCGTTTAAGCTTTTAAGTGAGTTGGTTGGTGCATGCGCCTCGATAGAGGAGCATCGCCCATCCTTGCTAAGTTGCTATTGCTAGTTTGCTATCAGATTAGAGGTTGAGAAGCATTTTTCATACGATTGAACCCTTATGTCAGCTAATATTTGTACTGGAGGCCCCTTGCAATTATTCAGTTCAAGGATTTTGTCCCTGTGCATGCTCGTAGACAGCGACCACTTTCGTAGGCTTATCGTGTGCTGGTTTTCTTTTTCTTTTTCATATATATCTTCTGTGACACACCAGGCCGTTGTTTCTTTTTTCCTTCTTCACTTGCGTCATGGCTTTGTTTTTGTATTCTGTCTCTCGTGCTCTGTGTATCTCAGTTGGCAACATCCTTGTGTTGATCAAGGTGCTGTGGTTGAGTAGTTTTCTTTTCTTTTTATTTCTTTTGCGAAGGGTTCAGTTCAGTCCTTCTCAGTACAATACTGTTGTGAATAAAGTTGCATATGCTCTGAAGAATATAATATATTCCCGATGCCAGAAGAAGGGCCTCATCTTTTCTCCTTTTGATGATTGTGCTAGATTCTCCAGATGGGCCAGTTTGGTCCATTGGGATTATGATGATATATGTCCTGCAACCAGATCGTGGTGAATAAGAAAAAAGAATAGAAAGGTAATCTTGAACGTCCTTTTTTTCGTTGATGGAGATTGGAAGAATTATTTCCATTGTGAAAATATATGGTGCTTTGTTGAAACTTTCTCTTGAGAATTCAGGTCAGAGGCATCGATCATGAATTCTTTCTTCCTACGTTCATCGCTTGCAATTAGTAGATGGTAGTGCTTATCTGGAAAAATGTAACAGTGGTAGCACGTCATCAGTGTATGCTAGTACAGTATACTAGCAGCATAAGCCCTTTTATTCTTCTTTCGAGTAGATAATAAGCCTTTTCTGTTTCAGTTCTCCCAAGTCATTGACCAAAGTTATTGTACCACTATTACGGATTCATGAAGAGGGTACGCTCCAGTTTTTTTTTCTGCTACGTTCATGTCTCGTTGACGTTTTGCGCTAGAAATTTTATGCTAATTTTTTGGAAAGGAGCTTGTCTTTTTCCTCTAGAAAAGAAACAAAAGAAAGTATATCTTCGTGCACAATTTCGCGCATGCCTTTATCTGAACTCACGTGCGTCAGCACTTAGCGGCCCGAGACGTTGAGATCCGTTGCAGCGCCTGATTTATAAAATCCTCCGTGCGGCTGGATCACACGTGATGCCATCAAGCCTGAGCAGCATGGGACAAACAAAGTGTCTTAAGATATATTTGTTGTTGTTATGGTGAAAATTTACGTCCAGATTAAATAGGATAAATTGTAGATAATTATCTATTTTGTGTTTCATAATTGTGCACATTATGCATCTGTCTATTTTTTAAAACCTCAATAATTTAGGCCCCGTTTGGTTGCAAGAAACGTTTCAGATTCTCTGGTGATTCTCTAGAATCCCTGCCAAACGCACCAAAACGTGAAACGTTTCACCTTGAATCACCTGAAACGTTTCTCATTTTTAACACTACGAGGAGAATCACCCAAAATGGTGTTTCACCCGTTTCGAGAATCACTCAGGTCATTTTTCTTCAAGAATCCGAATCCAGAATCCCTGTCAAACGTTTTCAGAAAATTGAGGGTGATTCACCAGAGAAACGTTTTCAGGAAGAATCTGAAACCGAAACGTTTCTGAGAGAATCTGGAGCCATGCCAAACGAGCCCTTAGTAAACACTTCATAAAAATCGTCCGATTTTAGTAAATGTTCAATACGTTTCGCATAACCTGAGCTTCCAAATCTTGTGATACAAGACAAAGTATGCCGAAAATTGCCTTATGCGTAGGCCAATAAGAGTTAATGACACCATAAATGTTATCATTTGGATCATAATAAAATGCAATGTATGTCATATGTGTCTAAGTGTCTAATGCTATATGATGCACTGTATCAGCAAACCTAGGGATTTGTTTGGCAGATTAACTCTGAGAGTAGAATAAATGAGAGCTCTATTAAACGACAGTTTACAGTTTTTAATTTTCAGAGTGATTCACTTAAATGAATCAGATGCACTAAGAGCTGAAAAAATTAAATTATCCTAATTCACTTCCTCATATAATCACTTTTTTTCGTAAAATTTACTCTAGATAATCAGTAGAGTATTACTCTCATCTATATAATCACTTTTTTTTATAAAAAATTTCATCTAAAATTTTTAGATCATGATAAGCTTTATCAAACAGCTAAACCTATAAACCAGATCTTACCTTACACAGCAGTCAAACACACTTTCTAGTTCAGTCTCTAGTCCCTACCTACCTGAGAACTCCATCGTCCGGTGCAGCCCACCTGTCGTTCAAATCGACGAACCGTTTCACTATGCTTCCCGTTCCACCGTGCAAACCGGTCAAGCACTCAAGCCACGAGAAAAATCTCGGAGCTCGCTCACAGTTACGTTGACTACTTGGCCACCGCCGCAGAAGATCCTCGCCGTCAGCCTGCGCTCCCCCGTACCAACGTGCCACTCATCCCTCTGCTGTCGTGTCACCCCCAAATTGCCAAACATTTCTATCCAAAAAAGAAATTAATTTTCGCATATCAGGAAATTATTTTTTAAAAAGGGAATAGGCTTTGGCTCGGCCGCTGGGGTCCTATTTATAGCCAACCTCGCCTGAAAGCGATCTCGCCTGAAAGCGATTTTTTTAAAAGAAACCAATTTTCGCATATCAGGAAATTATTTTTTAAAAAGGGAATAGGCTTTGGCTCGGGGTCCTATTTATAGCCAACCTCGCCGAAAGCGATCTCGCCTCCTCGCCTTTTCTATTTCGCCCCTCCTCTGTTCCAATAATAATAAAAAGAAAAATCCTCGATTCGTTTCCTCGCGAACTTTTTTTTCTCAGGGCACCGGCGGCGATCAGCCTCGATTCGCGGCGGAGGCGGAGATGGTTGCCGTGGCGGCGGAGGGCCCGATCCGCGCGGACGCCGTGCTGGCGACGGCGGAGGGCGGGGAGAGGGAGGCGGGGAAGGAGGAGACGAGGGAGTACGAGAGCGACATGAGGAAGCTGGAGGAGCTGCTCTCCAAGTTGAACCCTTCGGCGGAGGAGTTCGTGCCGCTGTCGCGCCGCCAGGGGGACGGCGTCCGCCGGCTGTCGGCTGACGCGCCCGTGTTCGTGTCGCCGGCGATCGATTACTACGGGCGCCACCACCAGCTGCCGCCGCAGCTGCAGCTCATGGGCGGCGGCGGCGGCGGTGGCATGGGCGGTGGCGGGGGGAGGGACTCCAGCAGCGACGGATCCGCCAACGGCCAGCCGAATCGACGGGTAATCGCCGAATTGCCGAGCCCGATTCGGTGTGGTTTGTCTCCGGGTAGGGATTTGGAATGGGGTGCTTGTGGGTCGATCGATCGGTGGGCTTTGGGGTTCTTGGTGACGATGGTGGCTTTGGATGTTTGGCCACTCCTATGCGATCGCCTCGAGAGTTGATGTTTTTTTGGAGGGTTTTAGGTCTTGCTGGATTTTGATATAAATTTTGATCATGCTACCATGATGCGAACGTCAATTTGGAGGTCCGATTTCTCTCAAGGATCGATATATTTGATATTCTATCTTACACAGGAGGTGGTGAGTCGATTCTTTTCGGTTGATTATTTTCTGATCCCTTCTCTGCAAATGATTTTCTGTAATTGGATTCACGCAATCATTTCTTTTTCTTTATTCGTTTCTTCTTCGGTTGTTATAATTTTCCCAAGATATTGCTTGTCAGTGCTAGTTTCAGAGTCATTTCAATGAATTGGTAAGTACAGTGAGAGTACTTCTCTTCGGAATAATCACCTGCATTTGGTCTGTGTGGTTACAGAAAAGGAATGGCTTCAACCAGGGGAGGAGAAGGATGGGAGGCCGGCCACGTCGAGCTGATAGGGAGGACAGTGTGCGGCGAACTGTCTATGTCTCTGACATTGATCAGCATGTGAGAATATCAAAGAGAATAGTCTGTTCTATCTGGATATTTCTGGTTTCCCTTTTTTTCCTTGATTTATTGACCTCCCTTTGTTTTGCAGGTTACTGAACAGAAACTTGCTGAAGTTTTTTCAACCTGTGGACAGGTATGCTCTAAAATTCCTAATGTCAAATCCACTCTTGAGGATATATGATTTTTCTTTTTCAATCTCTTAAAAACAAAAAATAATTGATCGCAAGATTGTAGTCTCTCCTGGCTTAAAGGTTGCAGGGGATGCACTTATTATCTGCATCTTACAAATATATATAGTTTTTAAAATTGTATTTTTACCTACATTTTGTTGGGTGCTCTCTACCTAGTTAGAGTGCTGACATGTTTGGACTATAATATTCCACTATCATGTGTTGTAAAAATTGAACTCATTTAAGTCTGTAATCTGTAGGATACGTGAACAAAAATTTAGTTGGATGCCACTCTGGATTTTGATTCAGTTAAATGCACATTAAAACAAGTAAATAAGATACTTGGCATTTATGATGAATTCCCATTTTTCTTATGCTTTCCTTGTTTTCTCGTTTTCTTGTATAATTTGACCCTTCGCAAGATATAATGGGTCTAACAGAATCAAGATGATGGGTCTAACCTTTTTGATCAATCAATTAGTACACTTAAGCTTCTATTCATTAAATTGAAGATTTTTGCATAATTGGAATACTTGCAAAGAAGAGGTACGCAGCCATTTGTTTATTCATATTAGAAAGTAGAAACAAAAAATCATATCTTGCTTAACCAAGGACCACCAAGATTGTAAATGCTGAATGTAATCAGCCCCTCAAAATGATGATGGTGGGGTCACCTTGAGTGCTCTTGTAGACCATAGTCTCGAGGTGCATCAGCGTGTGTTCCCTTAGCGAGTGCTTGCACCTTTGTTCATGGTACTTGCAGAAATCCAAATCCATCTGCTCCAGCCAGGCAGCCACACCTCCAACTACTGCAGCTGCTGGCCTAGCCGAGCCCCCAGCCCTGTAGTGCAACATCCTACTTCAGCAAAGACGAAACCTTGATCAATCTTATTGCATTTTCCATGAAATTTTTTAGGGTTCAATTCCATGAATATATTACGCATGGGTGTTTGAGAGGAGAGGGATTTTACTTTGTGTCTTGAAGTACTCCTTTTGGGTGGCCACATGGTCCTCATCACTGCTGGTTGCTTTGTGCACCCTGTGTCCTGTCCGATTCAGCTCCTTCTTGCCTTAAGGGTACGTTTGCATAGAGGACAAAGTTGGATGGGATAGGGCAATCCCTGTTTTTTGGATGGAATGAGCCAGTTTTCTGTTTGGTTGGACAGATGAGATGAGCCAGTTTTCTGTTTGGTTGGTGGGATTAGGGTGGATAGGATGACCAAGTTTTCTGTTTGGTTGGATGGATTAGATGAGCTGAGTTGATTGTGATAAAAATATATATAAATGGAGCATTGTAAAGGAACTCACTTTTTCATCAAATAACTAGGGATGGAAATAATTTTAGAAATTATTACGCCACATGAAAGGAATATTAGTGAATTTTCCTAGATTTTTGGGAATTTCTTTAAGGCCTTAAAAATTGCTAGAATTTCTAGGAGTAGTCCTCTTTGGAGATTTTTATTTTGAAATCTACAATGGATATTGAGGTGAATCATTTTAAAATAGATTAATTATGAATTATAGAACCTACAGAAAAAGTGTTGTCACTTTTAGAGCATGGCAACCCCATTGTCCAAATAGAGAAAGAGGGAGGAAAAATTTGGAAACGGAGTGGTACTGTTCGTCGACACCACTGGTCATCCTCGGGGTGTGAGGAGTCACGGACGAGGCGGACTGAAGCGGACAGCCTCGCCTGGCTGTTTTTTTGGGACGACCTCGTCCTGAATCTAAGAGGAATATTCCAAGAAGTTGGATGACTCCATCTGCTCCTGTCCACAAACCAGACACCGGTCAGAGGCTAAAAAACTGGACGGGACCATCGCATCCACCTTGATACCATGAACCAAACACACCCTAAGTGGACTGTGACCTTGCCTATAATGGATCAACATGGTACACTAATCCTTAATTTCTACCTAATATTGGTTTGATACTTGGATTATTAAGGAAGGCTGAAAGTTGACACAGTTGTAATCAGATTGATAAGCATGTAATTTATTGTCTTCATATGCATTCCAAAATGCACGGTAACATAATATTGGGGTGCATATAGTGTGTTTTTTGGAAAGAGTGGGCGCACATAGTGTTCTTACCCTACCAAATTTTCATCCATAAACAGCTTTAGTTCCCTGCCAAATTAAGTCATTTGAGCTTTGAATTTGTGTTTCCTTTCTAGGAAATTCGGAACACATGCATGTTTAAAGATAGCAACAAGACCAACATTATGCTAGATTTCAATTCACTTTTACTGGGGTTGTTCTTTGAGTTTATGTGGGCATTTTTTCAAATAGGCACTTGGATGAGCTAAATTACAGTGCGACTCTACTTGTAACCATATTAGTTAGTCCTTCCATGTACATATGTATGTCGTTTTACATAAGATGCAGTCAAAAGTTTTAAAGCTGTGACTACAAATATGAGCAAATAAATCTAGATTGTCCGAGTTAATGTACCACTTATATGTTTGTATAGAAAATGCTTTCAATATACTATATATTCATGAGTTTTGCCAAACTATTGTGAAAACAAACGAAGTTGCCTACTGTGCCATGTTCTTAAGGAGATCCATTTTATATGCAGAGGGGTATAAATCATGAAGGACATTTTGAATTCTAGGACTTCAAGTGATGCTATTTCATTTGCCATGATTGATATTATGTGAGCAGATGGGTTTCAGGGGATATGCATTAGGCCACATCCTGCTAGGTTAGTCCTAGTTATGTCAATAAGTTTTCAAGTTTTGAAGTTGTCAGACCATGATTTGATTAACTGGAACACGTACCAGAAATTATCAATGGTCCGTTGCGATGTTGTAAGCTACTTAATTCCCCACATGTTCTGTTAGGTAACACACAAATCGCCATTGAGAATTAGTTGCCTATACTGGCAATTTAATTTTAGCTGGTCCAGTTCATATTTGCAAAACTTTATCATCTACTATGACTGTTGCACTCATCATAGTGAGCAGTCATTAAAGATTAATAATCAATATCTTTCAAGAAACGTGAGTAATATCCGTATGCAGACTTTAAACTTTAAAGCTATATGATGTAAACCAGGTAGCTTATACATGGTGATATCATTGCACTTATATCCACCCTTGCTTTACCTTTTATCTCTATGGTTGACTTATGACACATGTTCTTCACTTGTAGGTAGTAGATTGCCGTATCTGTGGTGATCCTAACTCGGTGCTGCGTTTTGCTTTTATCGAGTTTGCTGATGATGGTAGTAGCTTCAACACACCAATTGTTATCTGATATAGTTCTATGTTGGTGTAAGAAGCCATCCTAAATGAAGCTGCCTTTTTTGCAGTTGGTGCAAGAGCAGCACTAACGCTTGGTGGAACCATTCTTGGTTTTTATCCTGTCAGAGTTTTGCCATCCAAGACAGCGATTTTACCAGTGAACCCTAAATTTCTTCCTCGAGTAAGTAGAAAGATATAAGCTTCTATTACTTGTTAGTGTCAAAGCTCTGTAACAATACAAGTCTTAATGTTCTTTTTCTGCAGACAGAGGATGAGAAAGAAATGGTATCCCGTACTGTATATTGTACTAACATTGATAAGAAGGTATGCTATATCCTATAATCATTTCTACATTTCTTATATTGTTATGGTATCCTGGACTGTGTACTGAACGTGAAAAATCTAAATTTCTAATCGCTGACATTGAAAATTGAGTTGGACGTTCTTGTGATTTTTTTACCGAACAACCTGAAGACATTGAAGATGTGTTATGAGTTGTCTAATCACCACCCAAGCAACGTGATCTTATAGAGGTGTTTGAAACGAGGGAAATGCGTGAGTATGATACTAATGAATCAAGAACACTGTATTTGCTACAATCAACCAATATTTTGTATGCAGTAACAAAAATAATTTATATGAGCTCTCCTCTGAAGTCAATTTAGGATCTCATCTTTTTAAATCCCAATCCTTAATCCAGTAAAGAAGCTTTTGCAGCTTGCATACTCAAGATAGAGCATTTAACCTGTCATTGAAGTATATTGGTGTTCACTATATGTGGACATCAAAGATAAAAATGATGCAGACTGCGTAGTAACTTTCAATTTGTAGATTTTGCTGTTAACGTCAGATTTTTGTGCAACTGGAGTTGAGATCATGCTTATTGTTATTTGTACCAAATTACACCCAATGGCATAGTCATCGTGGATGCTTACTAGTTCTTGCTGATTTTGAAATAGTCCCTTGATTTTTGGAAACCAGTCAAACTCAAAAGCGGGTTGTAGAGGTTGGTTTCAAGTTGGAATTTGTCTTAGTTCTTCCTGACATTAACTTCGTTTTTGTTTTAGAAATGCTAACGGTAGGGATATTTGTTGAAAGCAGTATCATGCTATGAGCAGCCCTTTAGGAGTACTTCTTAAATGTTGGGTTCAGGGAGCATGTAAATATGTAATCCATAATCTTTTGTGATACAACCATGCAGTTTACATCTTGCTTGAAGTGCATTTGAATATAAATTATTCTGTATACACTTGTAAGAAAAGAAAAGTATTAAGTTGCCACTAGGTACCCCTGAGGTAGATATTTAAACAGTTTGGTAGTTTACTTCAAATAGATTATCCTGACTTTTTTTGTGGATGTTAGCTGGCATTTTTGGACAATTTGTATAATCCCAGAATTGGCAATGGTTGTATTATGTAGTCAACATCTTTCCAATACTAGTCGTGAGAAATATGTAAGAACAATAATCTGATGCACTTGTATCCTAGGATGTTAAAGAGTTCTTGCATGTCATGCGGTATGTATGCAGAATCCATTACTAATTAGAACTATAAGCATTATTAGTTACACAATTTTTTATGGTCAACTGGTGTGGCATTTTCACCACCAGAGAGTATGTCGCGGACAGGGAGTATCCTCGAACAGGGAACATAATCCTCCCAGAGAGTGGTCTTATATGCTATTTAGCTTTCAGAGTTTGATTCTGAACTTCATGTCATATGGGGGGTTAAGTGTCCTGGAAAAGAAAGAGAGAGATACACTAATTGCCGCTCAAAGGACTTTCGGTTCCTCATGCGCACCCATTTGGATTTTTTGGTTCCCTATGCGCACCCCTTTGGATTTTGAGTGGTTCGGATGTCGCGCCGGTTGAGGTTCCTCGGTACTTTCGAGAGTGAGGTGTTTAAGACGAGATATGTATAAAAAACTAAGGTGTTGGTGTCTAGTTGCAGCCACACATGCACGGTTTTGACCGAGAAGCAGCCGTGAGCCCCAGTGGTAGTGAATGATAGGATCGGTGACATTTCCAACGGTAGTTCCACCTTTCACCTCAGGTGTTAATCAATGGTTGGTCGAGCAATAAAAGTAGGAGTTTACCTAGCTGGCCACCCATCGATGTTTTTGCAAGGCAAAAAGACAACTCTTCTTGTGGATGGCGCCCTCCTCCCACTCTTTGTCGGGAAGGTCGATGATCTTGGAGGATTTGGCAAGGCCCGAGTCGCCTCTGACGCCGGCTTCACTTGCTGTGGTGCCCTTGGGGGCAGACAATCTCAAAGTCCTTCTGGCGGGGTTGGAGCTGGCCGTTGTCGTGCCTCCCTCGTTATAGAGAGGGTCTCCTCTCGCTGCTTCCGCTCGATCTCCGGCTTGAGCGGTTGCTCCGGTCGAGATTATCGACATCTCTGACGACAAGGAGGAGATTGACTGGGACCTTCTGGAGGAGCTCGACAAAGAGAAGGTGGAGGAGGAGCATAAGGAGGGTTAGCCGGGTTCGCTGGCGCCGGTCAGCAGCTCCAGCAGGGTCTTCACGCCGGCCACCCTCCTTGGCCCTTGCGCACACCGTCATCCGATTCATGGGGCAAGTAGGGGTTCACATCTTCTGAACTCTTGAAGGTGGTGGATCTTTACGATATGCAAGAGTTAGACGGAACATTTCTGTCAACCTGGCTCTAGCCACTCGAGTCGAGAGGGAAAGGACAAGCATGCATTAGGATAGTTAGCCCAATAAAATGTAATCGACCTGCTTGTAACCTATCTTTTCCGTGAATGAAAATGTTCCAGCCCTTTCTGATGGCCTTGCTGATGGCTGGAAGACCACCCGGGAGCCCTGCGGGCTTTGGACTGTCTGGTCCTTACCACTGTTCGTAGTGTTCAGAGTTTTCCCCGTGTTGTCGTGGCGAGTAGGCTCCGACTGTTTCGCCCTGCTCGTTAGTTAGGCTTTCGAAGCGCGGGACAACCCTTAGCACGACAAGTCCCTTGGTGGTGACCAGTGTTCGATCCGAGTGGGGACTTGTGGCCTTGTGATCGTTATCCCAAGCCGTTCGTATCTTTGACATTGTGCGAGCAGTGATTCCACACTGTTCAAGAGCTCTCGGCCATCTGGTTGTTTTAACTTCTTGGTCGCTAAGTCCTGTAGTGGCCGTCGAGCGTTGTTGCGTGCTGTTGTCGGAGAACCAATCTGGCGAGAGCCCGTTGTTGGTCGTGAAATCCTGCAAAACAGAGAGTCTGGACTTTTGAATTTCAAAAACTTACAAGTTATATTCCATGCTCGTTCGGAAGGTTTTGCAAAATAGAAAAATATGCCTGTCTCCGAGAAACGCTACACATAGAACTGCGTAGCAGGGCGATATTCCAGGAGTTGTGTAATTCACGACCGTCCTTTATAGCTAGCTTAACCGTACCAGGTCGGGTGACATGGATCACTCTGTAGAGCTCTTTCCACTTGGGGGAGAGTTTATTCTGACTAGCCTTATTCTGAATTTGCCTAGGACGAGGTTGCCCACAACCAGTCTCCGCTCTCGCACCTTGCGGTTGTGATAGCGTCCGAGGCTTTGCTGATATCGGGCAACTCGAATTGGGGCACGCTCGCGGAACTCTTCGATCAGGTTTATATCCTCCTCTCGTCGCGCCACCTGATCGTCGTCCGAGTAGTTGGTCATTCGGGACAATTGAAAGGTGATCTTGAAGGGAAGCATTGCCTCTACGCCAAAAATTAGGAAGAAATGGGTTTTGGCTGTAGTTTTACAGGGAGTTGTTCGCAGCGACCAGAGTACTGTGAGTAATTCGTTCACCCAGCGTCTTGAATAATTTTTAAGTCGATCAAAGACTCGGGTTTTGATCCCTTGAAGTATCATCCCATTAGCCCTTTCGACCTGTCTGTTGCTCTGTGGGTGTGTCGTCGACGCGTAGCAAACTTTGGTCTCGATCTCTTCACAATAGTCCTAGAAAGCACTACTAGTGAATCGAGTCTCGTTATCTGCGATTATGCGATTTGGACTGCCAAACCGCACTATCAGTCCCCGTATGAATTTAATTGCTGCTTTGGCGGTGATCTTCCTGACAGGCTCGGTCTCTATCCAGTTGGTGAATTTGTCGATTATCATGAATAGGAATTCAAAACCGCTCAGTTCTTCTCTGGGCGCGTGGCCTGGGGATCATCGCTAGCCCCCGGAATACGGGAGCCTCCGCTGCCTCCTATTGTATGAACTGTTATGCAAATTTCCCATTGAGCCTCGGAGTCATTGGACTCCGATTCGGTGTCCTCGCGGTGACCGGGGTCCTCGGAACGGGACTTAGTAGTTACTGTGGATCTGGCCATATGATAGCCCAATCTAATCTTCAACACCTACCGAAACGTAGAAGAGCATCCCCTACCTGGCGCGCCAACTGTTGAGGGTTAATCCCTGAATATGATTCCAGGGTGTATCGATTGATGGACGTGTGAACAACGTTTGCGGTCTACGTGTGTTTGTGATGAACTCAAGAATACAGGGATTATCCAAGTTTAGGTCTCCTTAAGAATAACAACCCTATGTCCTGTGTATTTTGTTATCAGTGTTTGTAAACTGGTTACATATGAGTTTTCTTGACTTCTCTCCTTTTACAAACCGGGTCCTCCTTTCTTTATATACTAGAAAGAAAAACTTACAAGTGGGCCTTGTTTAGCAGATATATGCCTGGTTAGATATTTTACTCTTGGATCATCACTATGGAGAACCGGATGAACCCAACTTGCCCTGAGAGCTCTGCATGTCCATCCCATCCGTGGGAATGCCGCTGCACCTACCTCCCTCGGTCGCCCGGTCTGTCCCATCACCGTGCGCTACAAGTTCGTCTACCAAACCATCCCATCCTTGCGCTCCGCGAGTCTACCTGCAAAATCACACTTGTCTGGTCGTTTTGTAGATCATGTCTCATCCGTTGCGTGGCGCAAGTCAGTCCGCAATACTCCACTCTGTAACAATTAATGCTACGAGATAGGGCACTGCTCATCTAAGCCGGCTACAACTTTGTACGTTAGAGGAGGTGCTTCGGGAAGGAAAACACTTGAGTAGACATCAATAAATACGATTAGACAGGTTAGGTATGGGCATCCTGCGACCAGCAAGGGCTGGTCGTGGGACCATATTATATTGCAAGGAGGCTGGTCGCGCAAGCCTCGCGCTGGTCATGCGAGTTAAGGGTTGGTCGTGCCATGGGCCAAGGTTCAGGAAATATCCCCTGTCCGTCGCCATATCCCTCTTAAGGTCCGTTAGCCAGGATGCCCTCTTACTCAATACTCCGACAATGCACATATTGTAGCAAGCTATCCAGGGATTTTGGGTTAATATTAGATCCCTAGATCTTGTAAGGAGGGCCTAGATCATGCGTTTACTATAGAGTGAGGAGATTGTTTTTCTTTAAAAGTTCATGCCTTTTATAGCAGTATGGATTTGTGTTAGAGAAAGGAGATGTGATGTTTAGATCTAGGCTTTCTATCTTTATCTTGTTGTATGGTGCCATCACCTCTCTTAGTTAATATTTTCTCTGGTTATAAATACTTCTTGTTTTGACTAGGATTTGGTCAAACTTTTAAAACTTTGACTGTCAATAGCTTCCAAAATATTTAGTTTAGAAACATAAAAATCACACGTAGATTTGTCTTGAAAAATATTTTTATAATATTATATTTTTATTAGATATTATAACTATATTCTAATAGAAAATAATGTTCAAAGTTACACGTCGAAGACTGAAAAGTCACAAGCGACAAGTATTTATGACTGGAAGGAGTATTTATATATGTGTTATTCTGTTTTATTTGTCCTAGCATTTGACAATTTAGTGGTGATCTTGATAGTAAATATAAATGGTGAAAAGTGAAAAAAAGGGCATTTCAAATGCTAAGTACTAAGGCTCCTTTTGATATTTTTTAAATGTTTCTGTTGAAATGCTAAATATAATGATTACATTGCAACTTTCCTTTTTCCTTACTGTGTAGATTACAGAAGATGAAGTGAAGCAATTCTTTGAGGGATCATGTGGTGAAGTATGTGAACTCTATACTTTCATCGTAGACATGTTCTTTCTTATATAGCTAAGCATAAATATTTCTCTTCCTTTTTACTTAGGTTTGTCGCCTGAGGCTACTTGGTGATTATGTGCACTCCACATGCATCGCCTTTGTTGAGTTTGTCCAAGTAAGTAAAACAGGAGACTTCAGTATATTACATGTCATCAAGAATGTATCGTTTTCCAATCCAAGAAATAATTTATTACATCGGAGTGACAACAGACACTCTTTTTGTATGTAAATTCCTGCTGGAATGGTAAAAATGTTTTTTTACAAAATCATCTGATTGGTAATTGCTGTGTGGCAATTCCGCGTTAAACTTAGGTTGCCCATCATTCTGCATCTGGTTCTCTCCAGATTGGATGATTTTCTCTTTGATGCTTTCAGGTGCTATTAAGTCTTGCCTGAATCATATTTAGATCATTTATTTGCGTTGCAGTTGACATGGATTATTAGTTACTAAGCATTTAAGTTATTTGATTAAGGGCTGTTACCACTTGTTTTAATTTGTTATTTTGCTGTTGTGTGTGGCTAGTTTCAAGAATGGCTACAAAAACTAGAAAGCATTTATAGATTCTTATCGTGTAAAGCTGATGTCATGCCATCAGTAGTTCCTACTTCCTAACAGATGAAGTAAGGAGATTACTATACGATCATCACTGATTCACTTCACTATTATTGTAACTTCACACATATGCATCTTTCTGCTCCTAGCTTCATCTGTATCACTTTTCCCTACTGCTTTTATTCTGCCAGCTGTGACAGTCTTGTGGTAACTTGGTAGATATTTACCCTCTTTCACTGCACATGTATCATTACAAGCATGAAGTAGTTAACGCTGCTTTAATCATTTATGCTAGGTAGTCCTAACCATTCTAGCATTATAGCCTATAATGCCAAAATGGTTAGGACAATCTACTTTCACAAGTTTTAAACAAAATACAGAGCAGTCAAATTACCACATCTTTTTTATAGTTACTGATTTACAAAAATCCTAATTTATGAGTGCCTGTTACGGTCACCAAGTTGCGGGTGATTTTGTAGTATGCTGTTGGGGGATGTCCTGTCAGCAGCGATCAAGGACCCAACAAAATTCAGTTTTGAATCTAGTGGGAAAAAAACCTTAATAAGTTTCAACTTTTAACTCTAGTGTTAGGTGCTGTAGCCAACTGCACTCACCGTGTGGTTGTGCTTTTGAATAAAATCAAACACTTTGTTGGGGAGGCAAGTAATTTGCAAGTAGCACACTAACAAATTTGCGTATATCTTAATGGTCATGATGTCTTGGGCTATCCAAAATGGAGTTATAATGCTTTTGGATGCAGGGAATTGAAACATGCACCTGTATATGTAGTTTTAACGTGTTATATCCTGATTTTTTTAATAAAGCATGCAGGTCGACTGGTGGCCTGTTGACCTAGACCTCAACTAAGGTCGGTCGATGGCGTGGCTAGTTCTAATACTACCTCCATTCTTAAATAGATGTCGTTTAGGGATTATAGTCAAACTTCATCAACTTTGACCATTAACATAGGAAAAACATTAAGATTTGTCGCATGAAAATGATATTAGTAGATTTGTCATAGGAAATACTTTCAAATGATTATATTTTTAGTAGCTTTCGATAACAAATGCTTAGAAAAAAGCAATCATGCACCGGAGACTGTCGATATTCTAAACGACAAGTAAAAAAGAACACTAGTAACATTGTAGTGTGGTACTCCCTCCAGTAGAAAAGAAGTGAGGTTTGGACTTGTCATGTCTCGAAAATATGATTTCAACCATAAATTTATCTTGTATTATATGTTTGGACCTAATAAAATTATTATATTATGAAAGTACTTGTTGCCTATGAATGTATTATTGGTCATAATTAAAATAGTTCGACTAAATGCATCCGAAAAGATCCTTTATTTTTTAGTGTCACACTAGGCGCTAGTCAGGCGGCAGACTGTTGCCTAGCACCTTGGGTTACACTTAGATGTCATTTTATAGGACAAATGCAATCCAGCTGGGTGGCATTTGCAGAGGAAGTAAAATTAGAAACAGAATTATCAATGATTTCTCACTGATGTGGGTTGTGCATTGCTTAATTGTCATTTAGTATGAAATGATTCTTTTGGTACAAAAGTATGCAAAAGAGTTTAAAAGGGTTACAAGAGTTTATCTTTCTGATTTAACATATGACAGCTCTTTCTGCCCCTAGTTACCACTGCTATTTTTTTTTATGTTCAGCAATGAAACCTGATGTATCTTGAATATGAGATATTAGTTTGTTCTTTTTAGATCTTGACTATTTTAAAACTCTGTTTGTGCAGGCAGATAGTGCTATTCTAGCTCTGAACTGCAGTGGCATGGTTCTTGGCTCGCTTCCCGTCAGGCAAGGGCATAATTTCTGCATATGTTTGAAACTGTCGTTAGGGCTTGTTATCCATCTTGTGCTTACTATTTGCCATACTATTGTCTTGCGCAGGGTGAGCCCGTCAAAGACACCAGTCCGCCCTCGTTCGCCCCGTGTGACGTCATACTGAATCCGACTCATCTGAAGCCTGTTGTCCAGGGCAGCAATTTCCGGGCAACAAAGCCTCTAGTCGTGTGGCCTTAGAGACTGTCACGCCGCGGATCAGCAATTGTCGTTGAAGAGAGTTCTCGTTGCTTAAATCTAGTCGTCTAGTAGAAGGCCCCTCGCTGATGTTTCTCGGATCAGAGACCCATCTGTCTGTATGGTCGCTGGGAGCTTTATTTTGACCTTTTTTCTTTCTCACCCTTGTTTAATTATGGATGGATGCTATAGCAGCCTTGACAGGCATTGGAACAATAATGCCAATGGATTCTCTTATTCACTTCCGTCTAAACACTTTTTTTCTTTCTCTGTCGCTGTCTTGATCTTGCACAAAAAAATGCCCCGTTGTAGGGGTAAACCAGCCAGTTATTAGTGTCTACGCAAGGGTGGTAGTATCTCACTGCGCTCAGGCGGATTGGAACTGGCAATAGGCCTGTTGGCCCGTCTCTCTGGTGCCTATTTGTTACCTGATGTTAATAAAACGATTTGCTGCAGATATTAATAAAACTATTGGTGTCTTTTTTTGCTTGACATGATCGGATCATCGAATCATGATTCTATCAGATTTTGAAATACATGTATTTTATATGAAATGTACAATATGTTCTAGGAAATAAAAGGCTATAATGTTGATTTTGATAAATTTAAGTGCATTCATTCATGCCAAATTCGTTTAAACGTAATTTTGAACATTATTTAATTATAATCCATTAATTTATATAGTCCCATGCATAAATCATAACACTTTAAAATACAACATGAAAAGAGTAAAAAGATGTCAAATTAAATCAATAAAATCTGATTAATATATTTCGACAATAAGTGTTGTCTGGATCGGGATCCTACATAAGGATCAGTATCATTTTATCTTCATAGAACCGTAAGATTCTAAGATACGTATTGGTATTCGGACAACCTTGATATAAGTGTCATATCATTATGCTTCTCAGGCTTCAGATCCTCACAACTGACATGTTTGGAACGATGGAAGCTTGGTTAGTTTCGTGTAATTATTTTGCATAAGCCATGATGAATCAAAAGATGCACCTCTGCAACCTCTATCTAGAGAGGAGTTGACACGCATCGCTTTTGAAGGCAGGCGACGCTTTTGAATGCAACAACCATCGAGCGCAGCAAGAAAGTCAGAAAAACCTTTTGCTAAAATTCCTCATTTTCTTTCTTTCTTGATTTTGGATACCACTATGGACACATGTAAAACTGTTTAAATAGGTCGTGCCTATCGAATCGGCCTAAGGCCCAGCACTGTAGGTACGGCACGACCCGAGTCGAGCAGGACCGGACCTGCACGGCACGATGCCACGGGCCGTGCTTGGGCCGAGCGCGTGGCACGGCATGTCGGTGAGGCCCAGCCCGGTAAGAGCCGTTGTGCGCAGGGCCGACCTGGCGGGGCACAGTCGGCACAATTGGCCTGGCTAGGTTAGTGGAGGCACGGCTAGGTTGATAGGTTGAATGAGCATCGTTCGGCCCATTTGACTCGTTAACCTATTTATTTTGAATTTTGTAGCCGTTTTGTGACTGTTTGGGTTCCAAAAATTTCAATTTTTTTTGCAAGAATCATCATTCTTCAGCTATAAATAGAGGACCACCATGCCAATTCTACTCCACACCAGCAACACCATTTGCTCTCTTATTTCTTCCTCTCATTCTTGTCTCAAAGTACCTGAGAATTTACGATAATTTGCAAAATTAGTTTGAATTATTGCCAAAAATCCAAAAATTTCCAACACCCTCATCTTGATGTCTTGAAGAAATCTTGGTGATTTTTTGAATCATTGTTCTTTCTTGTTTTTTCCATTGTTTGTTTGTTATTTGAATATTTCTAACTCCGAATATTTCAATTTTATTGTAGTGCCATTCGACATTAAACATGGATGCTGATGGTCATGATATGTCTATCGATCATAATTTTTGGACCCGACGATAACCCTCCAGCAGCACCTGCATCATCAGGCTCTACAAGTGTACACACGTCAGCAAGCACTGGCTCTAAAAAATCAAGAGTCACTACTTCCAAAATTTAGCGAGACTTCGAAAATATCTACAAAGAGGAAGATGGGGTAAATATCAGGTATACTAAGTGTTATATTTGCAAACATGAATTATCTGCAAAACCCTCAAGTGGAATCGGACACTTTAAGAGGCACGCCACAACTTGCAAGCGAAAGAGTGGAATAGCCATGAAGCAGATAGTGATGCAATACAACCTTGACGGCTCTGTTTGTCATTGAAAGTATGACTCCGCCAATGCTCGAAAAGAGTTATGCCTCTTTATTGCAAGAGCGGATCTACCACTCAACATCAGTGAGTTTGCTGCATTTGAAGATTACATTAAGCAAACTCATAATTCTAGGTTCACGCATGTTTCTTGATAGATAACTAGTATGGATATGGTAAAATACTACAATACGTGTTGTAGCAAGCTTAAAAAAATATTGTAAATATGTACATTTTTTTAGTTGTTTTTACCTCAGACATATGAGCAGGTAGAGCTAGAGAGAATTATCTTAGTGTGGTTGCTCATTATGTTAATAATGATTGGGTATTAGAAAAGAGAATAATAAGTTTTCGTTGATGGACAATACGCATATCGGTGAAAATATTATTGAAAAAATATCTCAAGTAGTTGAAGACTTTGGTCTCACTAATAAAATATTTTCTATCAATTTAGATAATACCGCTGCAAACTGTAGAGCAATGAATATTCTTACTCCGTTGTTTAGTACATATGCTGAATCTTTCTTGTTACATCAATGATGTGCTTGTCATATTATCAATCTTATAGTAAAATCCGGTTTGAAGAGGTTATCGTAATACCTAGACGATTTTTGTACTGCAATATCTTTTGTGAACTCCTCTAACCAACGAATTGCAACATATAAATAATATTATTTTACGATGATGACACCTCCGTATGTAGTATCGACTCATCATGAGGACGTCATTGACTGCACACAGTAAACGCCAAACTAGAGTGACACGCATGATTTCGACTAGGTTACTACAATGCAGGCTGATAGCTTCACTGAGCTCATAAGCGGATAGTACCCCCAATATCCCGATGCACCTGGAGGTTCATAGTGGTACCAGCACAGTGAGCCTTTGGCACACCAGACTCCATCCGAGCATGTACTATAGGTGTCCACACTTCCACATGAGGATCCTTCATCATGGTACATGCAGGACCAAGTTGGAGAGTCTGGATACACGTTCGATGGGGTCCCACAGGGCAAGACGATGATAACGACGAGCAAAGGCATACATAGCAAGGGCCAACACATGCTGCTTGGATGAGAGCCATACACATACCCGACGCTTATTCATCATGGTACATGCAGGACCAAGTTGGAGAGTCTGGATACACGTTCGATGAGGTCCCACAGGGCAAGACGATGATGATGACGAGCAAAGGCATACATAGCAAGGGCCAACACATGCTGCTTGGATGAGAGCCATACACATACCAGACGCTTACACTCCTGGCGATTACGTGCGGTGTTGTCGTCATTGAGTAGCCAATGCAGTTTTTCAGAGCACTTGTACTTGTTTATGACACATGTATTATTCACTTAATTATCGTAGTCATCTCTATTATGTCTTATTCACTGTATTGTTAATGTAATTACTTTTAGTTTATTTAATATTTTTCAAATAATTATAATACATAACTTTATTTATTAAGCATTGTTATATAATAATTATGATATTTAATACTTGTTAAATGTTTATTAAAGAATCAGGGATTCGTGCTTTTATGCAGAGCCAGGATGTTGCAGTCAAGGACCAATACATATATGGTGGGACCTTCTAGTACATGTTTTTTATGGACACCTACAACAATCGATATAGCACTACATGTCTCCTTGCAGGTTGTACGTGAAGAAAAGGATGATCCTTTTAAGGAGAATAATCTAATCCAAGCCGTGTCCAAATTGCATGCAAGACCTTTATGTTCTGCGTTGATCGCTCTGCTCCTACATGTAATCACTGACGACCTTAGGGCCCTCTTACTCGAGCAACGTCAAATGTATCTCAGGGTGTGCGAACTAGCTGACCATCTTTCTATACTAGGTTTCTCTATGAGGCAAAGAAGGATGACGATATTGCTCGACCAGTATGCATCCCACATCTAGATTCGTCATTTTCTATTTGGTCACCCTGCTTATCTTTTTTCTATTGATTCAAATGCTCATCTTCTATGTTAGACGTTCCCGAAAGACACAGAGTTGATCAACAAAGAAATTCCAAACTTCTTGGTGATGCATATGCCCTTCGGTGGGGACGTGATGCCTGATTCGCGTAGAAGACGTCAAAGATCAGCGAACTTAAGAGGTATAAGGGCGTCCTCTACTATTCAACTAAACAATGATAAGATTGATGAGGATAATGATTTCATGCCACTAATATCTCGATGTTCCAGCAGCAATACAGGAGAATATTCAAAGAACACTGCAAGAGAATGTTCATGCACACATCAACATAGCGTACAACCAACAAGGAAATAGAACAGGCTCCTACCGTGATATCTCAAGATGACAATGAGGACGACAATTTCATGCCACAAAGGGAAGAAAAGATGGTCACTCCTTTTAGGAACATGGCGAGCCTTACTTACAACTGTTGCACTTCACTCGCAGCTTGACCCCTCTCTCTGAGGTCTCCATCTCCGTAGGACACCGATGACCTGAAAATTATGGTGAATTTTCTTCTACCCATCCTCACAACTTTCAATCACCATCTTACCTTGATAGTTTTGACTGGCACAACTAATATTCTTTCGATAATTTACGTTGTCACTTTCCACTGTTATCTTAAAATGATCTAGTTATTCAACAGCTATGCACGATACATCCTAAGATCAATGATACAAGAGAGAATATTACAACTACTACATTTTAAATTGTATATGTTCAAATATGGCTAAATATTAAACTTTTCAGACTAAATTGTGAATTAAGAATTTTGAAATATATATTTAAATTAGCAAATAATTTTTAATTTTATCAAAAATTAGCAATTGAAAACAGCTATGAGATATATTCATACCTATATTTTAACTAAGCCTTAAACACGAAATGACCGCCTGAAACAACCTTCGCCATCGCCATTTCGCCGGCCTCGGTTCCTCCACCTGCGGCACTGCCGCGTCCAGCACCAGCTGCTTCCTGCGCCGCCACAGCCCCAATTTCTGCGCCTTCGTGGCGCTCCGCCAGACCAGGCCGGCCGCCGCCGCTGCCACGCCCTGCATCCGCCCTGCTCCCGTCGAGCAGCAGCGGCAGCATCAGCAGGAAGAGGAGGAGGCCGCCCCGCCCGGCGCCACGATCACGAGCCCTCGGTTTCGTCGGCAACTTTGGGCAGTTGGGGGGGGGGGGGGGCGTCAAACGGCAGGGCCACACCGTGCAGCCGTGCTTGCCGCCTCCAGATCCGACTACTCCGCCTACTGCGCCCAGCGCGGGATTCGCTTCCTCAGGAGCGTGGACGCGCTGTGCGAGGAGCAGCCGGACGTGCTGCTCATCTGCAGCTCCATCCTGTCCACGGAGACCGTCGTCCGCGCCATCCCCTTCCACATGCTCCGACCCGACACTATCGTCGCCGACGTGCTCTCCGTCAAGCAGTTCCCCCGCAACCTCCTCCTCGAGGTAACACCGCCGTACTAATCAAACAAAGGCCGACTGTTTAAGCGCTCATGTTACAGTGTTCGTAGAAACTAAACCAAACAAAATTAAACCGTGGGAGCCAAGCTGAGGTAGGTGGCAAGCTTGAATAGCGGAGAATACTGTCTGTTCCCCTGGTAAGGAATTCGTAGCTTTGTGCTGGATTTTTCTCGGTAGTGACATCGACTTACTAGCTAGCTATCTGGCTAACATCATTACGCACTCCCGTTCTTTTCCCCAGCTACAGTAGAGAGAAGCACTCTGGAGGCAATTCCGAAGCTGGCGTCGATTTCGCTGGCTCTCTTCTCCACTGGTGGTTTCTCCTCCGTCAAAGTTGGTGGGGAACTAGTGAATTGACACCCGATGATACATGTAGTATAGGAAGAAGTTATTAGAATTATAGATTTGGTAGTTTAGTTGGGTTTTTGGTGGAGTCGTGGATGGCGACGTCCGATCGATTTTTGATCCTCTCGGGTGTTTCTAGAGCTGGCGACCTCTACTCCTCTTTGGCGTGACCTCCGGCGAGCTCTCGATGAGGTATGGTCATGTTTGTGTATTGAGATTGGATGGGATGGCTTCGATCTCCTTTGTTTTGCTTCTATGCTCTTGGGCTGCTAGTTTTTGGCTCGGTGGCGACAACTTGGTGTTCTAGATCTCCATTTTTGGTGTGTTTGATGGTGGAGATGTTGGGACGAGGTTCCTCCTCCGTTGCTGGCGAGGTGGTTGCCGATATCTGTTCAGTGTGCAAGTTGTGCCCTGACAGTGGGTCTGGTGTGTTGGATGATGCAGTGAACCAATGTTTTGACTACTTTGTTTGTCTCGGGTGGAGGTCTGGGTTTCGGTGTTGATGGTCTGCTTCACTTCACCGCGGGACGGCTCGACGGCCGGCAGAAGGTTCCAGAGACGAAGAAGGTTGCAAAAAAGACATTGTCGTTCTTTTTTGTTTTTTTCTTTGTTTCTTTGGGACTTGTTTGTAAAAGAGGTTGTCCTGTAAAAAGGGATGTACTGTGCTTTAAATTTTAATATAATCCCATTCCCTTCTCGCAAAAATAAAAATAAAAATAAGACTTACTAGCTAGCTAATACACGACACTAAGACATTGTCTTGATGTTGGACATCAACTGAACTAGTACGAGCAGTACATTAGCTTGACTCGATTGATCAATCATTGTTTGGTGACTCACTGTATGGTAGCCAGATTCTCCCTCCGGGGTTTGGGATCATCTGCACGCACCCGATGTTCGGGCCGGAGAGTGGAAAGCATGGCTGGGGCAAGCTCCCCTTTGTCAATGACAAGGTCCGTGTTGCGGAAGACGGAGATCAGGTAGCCAAGCGCCGACCGGTTCTTGAGCATCTTTGAGCAGGAGGTAATTAGATCAGACCATCAGCATTTGATCTAGTTTTTCTTTCTTCTGTTCAGAATGGATCATTGGTGGGAGTACTATTTGTTCAGGACAAGTAACTGACTGAGTTACCGAACATGTGAAATTGTTGTTTCCTTTCATTCTAAATGCTGCTTGTAGGGATGTAGGATGGTGGAGATGTCATGCGCAGAGCATGATTGCTACGCCGCGGGAAGTCAGTTCATTACCCACACCATTGGGAGGTCAGCAACATATCTTAAACAATTGTACAAGTATTACAGCAAATGTCTACTACGTGCTTTCTTCACTCTATGTTAGTTGAATGACATTGTGTGATTCAGGGTTTTGTCACAACTCAACCTGAAGTCAATCCCAATCAACACCAATGGTTATGAGACCTTGTTCCAACTTGTAAGTATTGAATGGCATCCTCTTCTCCATTCTTGAGAGTTGAAAGCTTATAAACTGAATCGTAGTTGTGACCTTATCACCTACAAACCTTGCAGACTGAGAACACTTTAAGCGACAGTTTCGATCTGTACTACGGGCTCTTCATGTACAATGTCTATGCCACAGAGCAGGAAAGTACACTCTCCAGTCTCCACATGATGCACCATCCTTTTAACAAATCATGCATTAGTTACAACGACAGTTATGGTTGGCCTACGGATAAGTGACAATTGCAAAACATCAATAGCATAATTGTTTGTTAACAGTATATATGCCTAAAAGTTCAAACATCACGCCAAATTCTCACAATTTTGAGTGCAGTTCGACAACCTGGACAGGGCATTTGAGAAGGTGAGACAGATGCTGTATGGTAGGCTCCATGACTTGCTCCGAAAGCAAATTGTGGAGAGGGTCCCTATGCCAGCGGCCTCTTCAGGAAAATCAAAAGATGGCAGGTCCGGCTCTGCTGCGATGCCTCTCTTCGCACTTATAACTGCAGAAGAGAAGAAGCATCTATCCGCTGTTGCTGCTGTAACATCTCCTCCTGCACTTGAACCAGTGGCTTCCAGCCCAGGAAAATGCTAAATCTGTGTATCTCCCTAACTGTTGTTTTGTTGTAAAACTTCTATGTGTGCAATTACATAGTTGTTAGCAACTTAGCATTCACGGAAGGAGTAAGATCTGCCTGCTAATGTAATCATTTAGTCAAGAGATGTGATGGATACAAATGTTCATCGTACATTGAGCACACAACAAGGCGGAGTTTATGGCTCCCACAGAGAAAAAATATATGCCGGTATCACGTGGCATATATCATCCAAGTAAATACAGAAAAGCTAATATTTGAGTAGTCAAGCTGTTGTTCCATCTTGTCTTTTGAAGGAAATGCATAAAGCAAAGTATCAGAATCTCTTACACATAGAAGCTGTTGAGTTAATTTACCTTCAGAAAAATTCTATTTTCTGGCACGTAGTTTAGTATGGAGGTACAGCACGTATTACATCAAGCAAGTATCAGGACTAGAAATATTTGTGAATTGCAACCAAAATAGTGTTTTCAGACTTTCTAATAAGATAGTAGTAAACGTGTGGGTGTAGGCCTTTGGGCTGAAACCCAACTCCACCAAAATTGGTAATGTAGAGTATGCTATCATCAATCACTGCACACTTTTTTCAAACCAAGGGCAGGAGCTCTGCCATTTAGAAAGAAGAGAATACATCCCCATAAGAGTAACACTACAAAAGAGATATAAACACCGACACATACGCCCTAGCACACAATAGAAAGGTCACCTAAACACATCACCTCACAACACCAACACACATGAGGAGCACTCCACAAAATTTCAGCCTAAACAATAACTTGTATGGTGAGAATAAAATACCACAAATTCCAGGGAATCATAGAAGGGCTATTTAACTTATCTTTTTCCTTCTCATTGTACAATTCAGTGCTTGGGCTGCAGTTTTGTGGATTTATTTATGATAGCATACTCTACACCACTAAAGTTTTTCATAATTTTTCATGGCTATTTGGATGGTGTTTTTCTGGTTAAGAGCACAGTAACGCCATATTCTTTTAATATTTTTTCGAAAATTCGCCCATGAGAGGGGGGGGGGGGGGGATAAGCACAAATTGCCAAATAAAACGGCAATGGGTCTACTTTTGTAAAAATTTGAAATGCACCTACTTTTGTAAAATTGATTAATAAAAAATATATTTAGAAATAAAAAAAGTGTTTTCTTCCTATGTTATCCCCCATTTTGGACAGTGATGAGGTAGTCGACGAAATTTGCATATGTGGAAAAAATCACACTAGAAATGCAAATGTGAAATATTGCTATCATTTTTAGTGATGAGAGGACCGAAATGCCCAATGTTGTCTCTTTTTAACTCGCTGCTAGCTATCTCCAATTTGTGAATATATGCTGCTCCGGTGGTGGGAATACGGAATGTTGTTCCCTTCTGAATTCTTAAAATCGATTTGTGTGTAAGAATTGTGTGAGCAGTGGAACTTTGGATATTCAGTACACTACACATGGAATCAAAATTAATTTGAAATCTTTTGCTATAACCTCTTCTCAACCTGGATTAGTTGGTCCAACACGGGGAATCCAAATGTTACATAACTGATCTTTCAATCGCTCCTATGTGATATTTCCTAAGGGTAATTTTAAAGAATATTTTTAAAAGGATATGTTTAGGACTGTAAATGCAAACAATAAAATTCCTAAGATTTTGGGAAATATAGGGCCCAAATGTGCAATGGCGTCTTCATAGTTACTACTATACGAGGTAGCGTATCCGTACCCTCCTACTTCTGAAGACGCGCTTCTAGAGGGGACAGATAACGAAGGTCATTTTTCTCAGACTTCCACGTATAGAACATTTTTTTTCTGAACGTGATGCGTATTGGTATCCATAGTTTCCAAGAATCTAGAATCCACATAAAACTACTTGGCAATGGTTATCACATATCCATAAGTACTGTAATTTCTAAGATTGCTATTAGATGGGGCCCTTTTTTCATTTGCTCTTAACGGTCAAAACACCACCCTCGGGTTCTTATATAGACGGGCCTTTACACTTCCCGTATCACAACACACTTTCAAAATAACTATTCCCTCCCATCTCATTTTCCACCACGTACCATAAATGTTATGGCCGTTTTTTCTTGCATTCTAAAAATGTGTTAAACATTAATTCTCAATTGTATCCATAATTTTTTGGGCATCTAAAATTCACATAAAAATATTTGGTAATCATTACCAGGTACGGTATCCATGACTATTGAAAATTTTAATTTGTTATAGAATGCATTTTTTTTTTCATTTGCTCCCAACGGTCAAAAAGCTCTAACAGTAAAAAAAAAAAAAAACACCCACTCCTTCCTCTGTAGCCCCCGTCATCTACACTTCCACTATCTCATCACACGTTCGAACAAACAATTTCTCTTGCCTCATTTCCCACCACAAGCGAGATTACTGAAGAAGTATGTCTGAGAAATCAAGCGAGATGATCACAAGCGAGGTGACAACAACTGTAGTCTTGGAGATGATAGTCAAGTTGGCTAGCTACCACGGAGAAGAAAAAAAAGACAAGTAGAAATCTAAGGGGGTAGAGCAGCAATTTGCCCTAACTTTTTCTGCTGTAAAACGAGAGATGAGTGGGCACAAATTTCTAAGAAGCAAAAAATTGAGGGAATGCCAATCCTCTAAAAATATAAGGATGTGATTGGTTGCTCGCACGGGGCAACCTGGCTCGTTGAATGTGTATAATCTCAGAGAGAAGTATGCTTAGTTGTCAACATGCATTGTTTCAGCTTGACCGAGCTGATACAAATGTACGTCCACAGCCTGGCTTAGGAGGAAAGCTCGATTCGAGCTTCTCTCTGTAGCCTGGCCCGATGGATGCAAAGCCTATATCTGCTCATGTAGGTAGGGCCACTTGTTAGTGTCACAAAATCATTTGCATGCGGACAACCAATTACAGTCTCAACTCTTGCATCCGCTCATGCGGCATTAGATTCGATCAACTAAACATAATCTCAGCTCAGCCTAACTAGACAGATACAACCAACAAAATACTATTCTTCTCAATAAATATGATTCCGCTCAGCTTGCTTCCCCTGAGCCTGAATATACGGTCCATGCGGGCTAGACCCATGCAGGCAACTAATCACACATATAGTGCATACACTACTACAGAAAGGGTCATCCCTGCCTCTTTTTCACTGTCGGTTCAGTAATAACTAATAGTGATAATATGTCTTCGTAAGCTCAAGGAGCACATAAAAAGCCAAACTAGCAAGAACCGACAATGATATTGATTATCATTATCGAATTCTTGTTACGAACCGAAAGTGATACATCACTACCATTTGGTAACAAGCACCGGTAGTAATATTACTTTATAAAAGACGTGCCTTTAATAACTGGCAGTGATAATAGCATTGACGGTTGTATTTACAAACCGAAAATGATATCATAAAAAACTATACAAATTTCTGTGCCCGCAGCTTGGTTTTTCCTGAGTGCATTTAAATATTTCACACTACCCTCGATTGCTCTCGCTCTCACTCTCACTCTCACCCTCTCTTCTGCATTGCCGTCGCCGCTGCCCCGATGGATCCGTGCACTTCTTCTCCCGCTCTGGCCACTCCACCACCGCCTCCGCCGTCACCTTCTCCGGCCACACCACCCACACCCGCGCTGTTGTCCGATGGCGAGGTGGAGGCTCCGCTACAGAGCTTGGATTAGGCGCAGACCTCAGACTCTGGCGAATCATGGGGGGGGGGGGTGGGTCCCCTCCGAGGATGATGGCATGTGGGACTACTTTCTCGATGAACTGAAGGCACAGAGGCCCGGCCGAGCTCGAACGAGGAGAAGGCCAGGGAGGATGAGGAGGAGGCCGGCGACGGTGATGATAATGACGACTACCACTACTTCTTCATCGCTGTGGCCGATCGGTAGACGCGACATGCTCGTTTAGGGTTTTTTGCGTGCATGCCTTTTATTTTTGGTGTACAATTATGAATTTAGTGACTTAATTATAGATTAGTGTGATATAAAACTCTAATTCTGGAGATTAGTAATATAAAGCTCGGTTAAATTATTGCCTATCTGTTTAAATGTTATTTTATTTTTGCCCTAGATTGAGTATCAGTGCATGCTTGTAGCTGGAACTGGCAGTGATATGTACAATCACTACAGATTCTGTAACCGGCAGTGATAAGTATGGATTATCACTGCTGCTTAATTATTGTCAGTTTAAAATCGGTAGTAATGTAGTTTTTGAGCCAACAGTGATGATATTTTTTTGTAGTAGTGATACCGAGAACAAGGGAGTAGCAAGTCGCACAAGATCAGATTTCAATTCAAAGTCACAATACAAGGATCACAACCAGGGAATGCATCAGTACCCTTGTACGATCGAGAATGATGACTATAGGAGGGGGGTGAATAGGCGCCTCACAAATTTCTTTAATGGCCTTCTCCTATTCTAGTCACCCAACGCATATCAAAACAAAGCGGAAGCAAAAACAAGAGAGAAACTAGTTGCTACGAAAAACTCCAAGCATGGATCTCATGGGTGTAAATGAACTCTAGGTTCCATTGTCATATATCCCACAAGTCATTGCCACAGAAAGATAGCAACTTGAAGAAAGAAATCTTTGCTCCAAAGAAGAGATTACCAGAAGAAGAAGTTCTCCAAATTGATGATCTAGAGGCAAGGGAATTTAAGACCTACTTGTATACATTTGTACGTAAATTTTGTGCCTCTAGCAACAAAAAGAATAACTTTCCAAGGTGGAAAAATCTCAGCTCATCAACCAAAACAAAAATCACAATTAAAAAGGAAAAACTCGCAACAAAGAAAGGGAGCCAACATAAGGAAACTGGAAGGAGATGAACACAAGCATCAGAGGAAATATGCACTTAATTTATTGCAAAGGTCAGCCCTTTTTTTGGCAGATTACAAGATATTTTCCTCAAAAAAGCTCTCACTTATTACAAAGGCTAAGCTCTCCCCTCTCATTTCCTAAAAAACCTAGCACTCAAAGCTCAAATGATTGGCTCAAGCCTCCCACACAGCCCTACCCTTATATTTATAGGCATAGAGAGGTAGCTTAGCTCTTAAGCTTCCTTATTCCTAAAATACTCATCTCTTCCAATGGCCTCCTCTACCTACCACCGGGGCATTTTGATTCATTTTTCGCTTCATCCATCAAACAACAGTGGCCCTTTCATGACTTAGCTTCACCTCGATACAAGCTTCGCCATGATACCACGTGCCCTCCATCCTTCTATAGTTTTGAGGCCAAACCACGAAACCACCTCACACCCTTCTCAAAGCGTGATTCACTACCACTTGCTTTCACCTAAAGCAAGCATCCCGATGTCGACGCGTATACTCCGTATTGCGATCTTAACCACCGACAAGTCTCTCCTGCTCCCCATCCCTCGTGCCGCCTTCTCACTTGCACCGGTATCCCCTTCTCTTAACTTCGTCAACACGTCATCTTCATTCTTCCTTCCATGCTTTGCTTGAACTCCATGTGCACATCTAGGATCACCCTTGACTCCGCCCGGCCCCCTTGATCGTCTAGCACCAAGCACCCTCCCCGATCATCCCACCGTCGGCCGCCAAGTTGCATCCATCACCTACAAAATATGAGACAAGCACACACATATCTCCAACTCCATTATAGATTAGTCCATAATCAAAATCCTCAGTTAAATCATATCTTAGAAAAATCATGAATGTTGGAGGATTCGGTGTTCATAGCTTCTAAGCGTTGGACCATCCGGCGTGTACTTCTTCTTCGGACCAGCCATCTTGCAACCTCTCTACAAGAAATGCTTCGGCGAAGCATCCGGCGTTCATCCCTTTGAACACCAGATCATCTGGCAAGTACAATCCACCAGAGCTAGTTTACAATGTCTCTACAAGAAAATCTCTGACGCTCACTTCACTCCATCGCCAGACCATCCGGTGTACACTTCAATTTTTGCCTCTAGGATGAAATACTCCAGCGTGTACATTTGCCCATCACTGCACCATCCAGCGTGTACCTTCTTGCCAGAACCCATTTTGCAATATCTCTGTAGGAAATAGTCCAACATTCTCTTCACTTCATCGCCGGATCATCCGACATGTACTTCAACTTTTGCTTCTGAGCTGAAATGCTCCAGTGTGAAGTCTACCTGAGCGACAGATCATCTGGCATGTACAAATTGCCCAGCGCCGGACCATCTGGTGTATGAAATTTTCCTGGACTCAGAGACAAAAATGTCAACTCCATTTTCTCCGTAATTTTGGTTAGTCATGATCATAATTACAGTACATAACTATTCTAACGCAATTCACAAATCAACAAACCAAAATAACAACGTTGTTAGTCACTCATTACATATAAACCAAGACACATTTCAACTTGGTTTCTTAATCCCCCCTTTGATGAGTGCATTGGCAACCCTCAAAGCACAAAGATTTTGGTTTGAAGAAGTTCAACAAGAAAATCACATCTAAGTGACCAAAAACTCAAGAAAAAGCAAAAGATGTCACTTGGCATAATAAGGATCGCAAAAGCTTGAAGAGAGGTAGAGACAAGACAAATATGCAAAAGCTCCCCCTTGATGAATGCACAATTTTCATTATGCAAGATTTTGCTTCTTTGTGATTTAGTGCATAAGTTCTTCCCCTTTGGCAATGCAAATATCAAGGACCAAAAATGCCATGAAATGCATGAATATGCAAGACTAATGAGCTTTCACAAGAATACAAAATAAAAACATTTGCATAAGCTACAAACATCAAAGGGCTATCGAGAGTAGAATGTGGAGCTCACAATCGCATAAAGGCTCAGAAAGAGACAGTGACATAAGAGCATGAAGCTTTACAAGCTAATCCTGAAGAATTTTTGGCGTATTTAAGTTCAAGTAGCCGAATCATGTTAAAAGTGACCACCACATAAGCATCCACTCGTCCTGAGCTAATACAAGCATCAAGAACTAAAAAACTTCAATCTCAAACTAGGAGAACAAGTATTAATGACAGTAGGCTTTGCAAACACTCACATATGAAATCAAGACTTAGTTAGATCAAGTGATTAAAATAAAATTGATCATTTAGGCACATTGCTTTGTGGTTCATGTTATCCTCAAGTTGACTTTAGCAACCATGAGTTTACTTCTTTTGCAAACCATATGAAGCATCCAGACAACCATATTGGATCATATTTTAGCACAAGGAACTTGATTGCTCAAAAGAATTCAGATTTCACAAATTATCAAGTTTTCACTCAGATCAAGTCAAAGTAGTGTTTTTGCGACACAAAGAACACATGTTCTCTCAAAGTTCTATCATGAGCTAAATATTTGACAAAGATAGAAAACATAGTGCAATTTTTCCCAATCCACTGTCTGGAAGCAAGAAGCCTAGAGCAAGATATTCATCAACACAAACATTGACTAAGCCAAAGCGATTACGAACATGGTGATCAAGAATGTAGCATTTTATAGTCTACATTATTCATAAAATTGCCAAGTTTTATCTTTAGAAAAGATAGCTTGCTTGGAATGATTCATGCCAAAGCATCAATATGAGCCTAAGTTTAAAAGATTGCTTCGCACAACTACTTAACTTAGTCCAAATTCAAGTCTAGCAACTGAAAATGCTAAAGGCATACAAGTCATAGCTCAACTACTATGATTATCTTAAAAGTTGAGATGCAATGCAAATGCAGCAAAAGTAAGATAGAGTATGTACAGCTGCAGCTCTCCTTCGCATAATGCCATAGGGATGGTACACTCCATGCTCTCCCCTCAAATAGGCAAATCTTGTTTCAGCTAGAGGCTTGCTAAAGATACTGGTAAGTTGGTGTTGGGTATGTATGTATCTCAGGTCAATATCTCCCTTCTCATTATGGTCTAGCAAGAAATGAAATCTCATATCTATGTGTTTTGTTCTGGAGTGTTGGACTGGGTTATTGGCTCCGTTGATGGTGCTGGTGTTGTCACACAAAAGTAGCACACTGTTGAAGTCTAACCCAAAATCTCTCAAGGTAGGAACCATCTACAAAATCTAAGAACAACAGCTAGCGGCAACAACATATTTAGCTTCAACAGTTGACTACACAACACTAGACTATTTGCGAGAAGACCAACACACAAGAGAAGTACCTAAAAAATGACATGTATCGGAGGTACTTTCCTGACAATTCCACAACCAGCAAAATCCGCATCCGAAAAACCACAAAGAGAGAGAGAGAGAGAGAGAAGAAGATGTAGAAAACCAAAGACTATACTCAAGGATGTGTTTGAGATACCTCAATATGCGCTTCACCGCTTTTCGGTGAGATGTCCTTGGTGACTCTTGAAAGAGGGCACACAAGTAGACATCAATCTGGATGTCGGGTCTTGTCGCTGTCAAGTGTAGAAGGGAGTGTATCATGCTCCTGTACTCACACTGGTCTACCTCCTCGCCATCTTCATTCGGATCAAGTACGGTCGAGGTAGCCATCAATGTCACCAGGGGTTTCGCATCACTCATGTCGAACTTCTTTAGCAAATCCTTGGTATACTTCATCTGATGGACGAATGTACCTTTCTTGCCGCTTGGGACTCATCTCTTGAAGAGTTATAGCGTTGACTTGAGATTTTCTGCTCAAGGCATTAGCCACTACATTTGCCTTTCCTGGGTGATAGTTGATTCCCAAGTTGTAATCCTTGATGAGCTCTAACCATCTGTGTTGTCTGAGGTTAAGATCTCGTTGAGTGAAGATATACTTCAAGCTCTTATGATCTGAATAGATCTCACATATTTGACCTATTAGATAATGCCTCCAGATCTTGAGTGCATAAACTACCGTGACTAGCTCCAAGTCATGTGTTGGCTAGTTCTCTTCATGCTTCCTTAACTACCTGGATGCATATGCTACAACATGACCTTCTTGCATGAGCACACCACCCAAACCTTGACGAGATGCATCCCAATACATAGAGAATGGCTTCTGAGTGTCAGACATGATCAATATTAGAGCTGAGGTCAATCTTTCCTTCAACTCATTGAAACTGGCTTCTCGAGCGGCGATCCACTTGAACTCTGCTCCTTTTTTTAGCAGTTCTGTCATTGGCTTCGCTATCTTGGAGAAACCTTCTATAAACTGACGATATTATCCTGCTAGACCTAAGAAACTATGGATCTCCAAAACATTATGTGGTGGTTTCCAGTTCAGAACATCCCTTACTTTTGATGGGTCTACAGACACACTTATTGCTAAAATAATGTGACCAAGGAAGGGAACTTCCTTCAACCAAAACTCACATTTGCTCAACTTAGCATACAACTGGTTTTCTATGAGTTTCTGCAATACCATTCTTAGATGTTCTTCGTGCTCTTCTTCGTTCTTGGAGTAAACCAGAATGTCATCAATAAATACCACGACAAACTTGTCCAAATACTCCATGAAGACCTTTTTCATCAGATACATGAAGTAAGCTAGGGCATTGGTCAACCCAAAAGATATTACTGTGTACTTGTACAGACCATACCGAGTAACAAATGCTGACTTTGGAATATCCGAAGCACGAACCTTTAGCTAATGATACCCAGACTAAAGATTGATCTTGGAGAACACACATGCTCCTTTCAACTGGTCAAACATATCTTTAATGTGTGGTAGAGGATACTTGTTCTTGATTGTTACTTTATTCAGGGCTTGATAATCTATACTCATCCTTCGGATTCCATCCTTCTTCGGTACGAAGATATCTGAGGCTCCCCAGGGCGAAGAACTGGGGCGGATAAACCCTTTGTCTAGTAGCTCTTGGATTTGCTCCTTGAGACCAGCCAACTGATTGCATCCATTCTATATGGCCTCTTGTATATAGGAGCTGTTCCAGGTACTAACTCAATGACGAACTCAATTTCGCGATCAGGTGGCATACCTGGCAAATCCTCCAGAAAGATGTTTGGAAATTCATTGACCACTTTATTATCTTCCACTGCATTGGCCTTGTTGAGACTAGCGTTGATAGCTAACTCTGTCGTGGCTTGGAATTCCACCTTGGTTCCATCTGTGTGTGTTAACTATACTGACTTTGTGACACATCTAATGATTTCATTATACTTGGTCAACCGGTCCATTCCCAATATGATATCAATTCCCTTGGAATCTAGAATGATGAGGTTGGCAAGAAAGTCTACCCCCCTTATGCATATACTTATTTTGGGCATACATGCCTTGATTCCATTTCTGCTCCATGAGAACTAACTAGCACCCGATTTTTCATTAATTCTCTAGGCAATTTATATGTATTCACAAACTGAGATGATATGAAAGAATGTGAAGCTCCAGAATCGAACAAAACTATAGGATGGTGAGAGTTTGCAGAAAACATACCTAGCACTACATCGGGAGCATCCTGGGCTTCTTCCCCACAACGTGATTGACTCAACCATGCATCGCATTCTGCTGAGGCTGCTGCTGCTAATTGTTGTTGCCCTGGGCCTGTGCTTGGCCCTGCTGCTTCTTGGGACACTTGTTGGCAAGGTGCCCGAAGTTACTACAACTAAAACATGAGTCGATGTTGCCCGATCCTTGACCAGTGCGATCCTGCTGTTGGGGTTGGTTGTTGTCAGGTCATTGCTGCTGAAAGTTGGGGCGAGACTACTGCTATTGCTGCTGTGCTAGCTGCATTGGCAGCTTGTACGACCCAACAACCTGATTAGGCATCTTTTGTGGTGGCCTTTGTTGCTGATTCTGCCCTGCATGACAGAACATTGAACCTATGGCATGAGGGTTGAAGCGGGGACGGGTGTTGCTGCCAGAAGATTGACCTTGCAGACTGCACTTGCGTTCTTCTCCCAGATTCTGGCGCTTCTTCTCCATGATGAAAGCTCTATCCACCAGCTTCTAGAAACTAGGGTACTCATTGGCTGAGAGGGCATACTAGAAGCTAGTGTTGAGACCCTCCAGGAAACAATTTTTGTTTCTTTTCATCTGTATCCACATCATTGGGGTTGTAGCGGTAGAGCTGGGTGAACTTGGTGAGGTATTCCCTTACTGACATGGGTCCTTGCTTTAGACTAAGGAACTCCTTCCTCTTCAGCTTCACTTCACCTGCGGGGACATGGTGTGCACGGAAGCTATTCCGAAACTCTACCCAAGTGATCTCCTGGGGATCCTTGTGGGTGGCAGTGTAAGCTATCCACCATTCTCTAGCTGGACCAATCAGTTGATGAGATGCAAAAAGAACTTTCTCCCTTTCAGTGCACTGATCTATCTGTAGCTTGCTCTCTATTGTCTTCAGCCAGTCATCAGCCTCCATGGACTCAACTGCCTGAGAGAAGGTGGGTGGCTGAGTGCTCAAGAAAGTTTTGAGCCTAGACTGCAGCTGTTGCGGTGGTGCTTGCTGGCCTTAGGGTTGCTGGTTGATAGCCTGGATTAAGCCTTGGAGAATGGTCATCACTTGATTGGCGTCCATCAGAGGGGGCGAGGTGGAAGATCGTGCTGGTTGGTGGCGTTGTTGTTGGCTTTGTCGTTGACGTTGTTGTTGTTGCCACGCCTGGTGTTCACCATCTATTGGTAGCCAAGGTTTGAGCAGGGAACATAAGGGAAAAGCAAGGGTAGATAAACAAGACAAGAACATAAAAGAACAGATAAGCACGAAAGAAAGAAAGAAAGGGACTCCAAACTATTATTATATTATTAACTGATGCAATGTGGAGGGGAAACCTCCATATTACACCACCACTCATGCAAAGATCCAACTCAGTACAAGGTTCACACTATAGACACAAGCACAAGCACAAACTAGCACAAACGACACAAGACAACTAGAATACATGAGACCAAATGATTTATTCAGCTAGGGACATCCTCCTAGCTCGACTGCACTCCTCGCCCACTGCATCTACTAGACGAAAGCTTCTTGCACAGAGGGGAATGGGGCTGTGCAGCCACGGGAACCTCCTGAGGAAATTGGTCGGGGTCCTCTAGCAGAATCTGCAGCTCGCAGATGCTCTGCTCCTGCTCTGTGTGACGTTGATGCATATCCTCCAGCTCATCGAGGGCTCTGTCAAGCTCGATGTACAGTGCGATAGTGAGGCGTACCTGCTCTCTCAGATAGAGATCTGGCTCGTTGTTGACAGGCGTGAAGAAGACCTCCAGGCTGCTAGACGGGTGCTGCGGGAACTTCCCAAACTGAGTGTGGCGGAGGTCCTGTCTGTTATCCCTGCAGAGAATAGCCAGAGCTGAGCGGGCGGTGTCCTCGATCCCAGCCTCAAAGGTGGCTCTGAGGGTGATGGTGGTGTGGACACGACGAACTCAGCGAAGACCGTCATCGGTGGGCTTCTCAAACATTGTCACCTCCACTGACCAGGAGTAACCACAGCCTCCAAGCAGAACTCTGACTCCCTTGTAGAGTGGAGTGTTGTGGTAGCCCAAACCCTGAAGCAAGTACCACAGCGTATGGGCAAAGTAACCGGCGAGCTGTCCATCGGAGTAGAACTCAGCAGTGGGTTGGTGCGCCTAGATAGCACCAGCGGGGATCTCCAGCTCAGGAACCTGCACGTGCTTGCGTGGGGTGATCTTTATGCGGGCCATCTAAATTTTTTTAAGAAGACAGAAAATTAATAACAGTTTAATAAAGAGCAATAGACAGAGTAAGGAAAAACTGAAAGAAAAACAAATTTACCAAAGTAGTTTGTACAAACATAAGTCCTTAGCATGTCCTTTCTATCTAGGTTGCGTCCTCTGGTCGCCACAGCTCTAATACCACTTCTGTAATATCCAGTTTTAAAGGAATAAAACTGGGCACAACACATGTATGCTAGGATTAAGCTTCATACATGCGTTTACATTATTAGTGTATCATCACAGTGCCATTATTACAATAACGTAATTAACTTAATACAAAAGGACCCGAGGGTCTAAAAGAAAACACAACAAAACTAAAGATCTTTAGCGCCAGTGGGGCTTCCATCTTCCATAGGCGTCAACCGGGGGCACTCTAGACTAAAACAACAACTCTGGGGCGAAGTCGTCTTCATCAAAGGTTGCAGCTTCATCGATGGCTTCTGAATAGCGGTAGAATGCAAGAGAAGTGACAATAGGTGTGAGTACACAAATGTACTCCACAAGTGAAGGGAAAACATGCTATAGGGCTTAAGTCAAGAAAAGGTTAGACACGGTTAATTGCACTACGCAAACTTCAACCTAATGACTTCAACAACAGGCATCCTATTTGCTAAGGGTGAAGACACCACTGTAACAAAAAGATTGATTAATTGGATTCCATCTGACTACCAAGACTCACCAGGTAATTCCATTACCCGGCTACCCAACCAACCATACCAACCCTGATCCCACCTAATCCTGAAGAAGTGCAAGTCTGCTCTTGTCCCTAAGCATGGCTGATAAACCAGATTGATACTATGCAGAGTTTGCATAGCTTTCCCCATGAGTTGTGATTCTCGTACTGCTTCACACTTTCGGGGTATGAAGTTGGGGTCTCACTACAAGGCCTTTACAAAGCTCCCGCCAACTTGCAGACACCCACTGAGATTTCATCGCTAACAGACGATTACATCACTGCAGAAGCCCCCTCTTGTGCCACTCAACCGTCCAACGGTGCCCACAGAGTTAGAGGGGTGGCTAATTATTTGGCCAGGCCATACCCATATAGGCCTTATGGTTGTGCGGATTCACTTGGTTACATGTTCAAGAACCGGTCCTTAGGACCCCACACAGGAACAAACTCAAGCTTGCTGTATAGCACCACTTCAAACCAACCATTCTGTCAGGATCCCTATACCATGTTTCTACAAAAGATTACCGCTCCCAATTTATGCTGCATAAGCATTAGTCAAGATTAACAGTTTCCCCAACTATGATTGCACTAGCATATTCTACCTATTTTAACCCATGGTTAAACAACGACAACAAGGAATGATCATACAAAGCTAGTAAATCCTAACATAGGATTCCAATTTAGACAAGTATGCATAGAAGGAATAAAATAGCTACACATGATTCCTAGAACAGGGGCAAAATGTTCAAGGATACTTGCCTTCAGTGGAGGGTTGCTCAAAGTCCTTGAAAGCTTGATCTTGAAGATTCCTGAACTGCTCACCTCCTAAACGACATACCAAAGAAAGCACACAATAGAAACTACTAATAATAGTACACCAAATAATATTAAACTAGGTAAAAACCCCATAAAAAGATTCTGCACATAGCTATGAACATTTGAGCGTGAAAATCACCCAAATCGGAGCTACGAGCAAAAACTTATAAGCTTTTGAAGTTTTAGGGGCTAATATGTAAATTTTACTTGATTTTCGAGAATAAACCGAATTGATTTTATACTGAAAAATATATTTATGACATCATAAAACAAAACAAATTTATTTCTTTTATTGGAAAGCACATGGAAAATGCCCATGGACCCATGGACCACGGCCATAGGACCGGTCCACTAGTCCACGGTGGATTGAAATCATAAATGAAGGGGTATGCGATGGTGGCTGCCGGATCTTGATCGGGCAGTCGAGGATCAAAAGAGCTCGACCGGGCAGTGCAAACACAGCCGGCGACCGACTAACGGCGGCAGGGTGACCAAAACCTCACCGGAGTGGTGCAAACGGCCATGGATCACGACGGTAAGCGGCCCAAAAGAGAGAGGGTGACACGGGGAAGCTCACCATGTGCCTCTTCATGACGGAGAGGAGTAGAGGGTGGCCGGTGACGGAGAGGAGCGGTCGGGCGGAGCTTGAGCTCGGGCGGTGACACTCTGGGGGTCGGGTGACACCGGGAAGTAGCTGGGAAGCGATAGGAAGGTTCACTGAAGACCTTGCGATGTCAAGGAGGGGAGAAAAGGAGTTAGAGAGGCTCGGACCAGCGATGAAGGGTGGAATGCGTGCAAAATGTCGCAAGGAAGTTGATGGGTGGCTTATATTCTCAAGAGAGGCAACAAATTGTCTATATTCGAAGAGAAATGGCCGGTAGCCTAATGGAGATAAATGCATCAATTTTCGTCATTAGAGAGGTAATATGAAGGGGGAAATGGTCAGGGATGCTTGATTGCGGTGCAAGGTCGTAGGAGTGGAGATTAATTGGCGAGAAATGGACCGGGGCAGCTCGGGAAAGGACGGTGGTGGAAATTGGGGCTGGCATCCCTGGACGGGAGGAAGGAGAAGGGTAGCTGGCTTGAGTAGGTGGTGGCTCGGCTCCAGCCAGGCCCACTAGTAGCGAGAGAGGGCGGGAAAGGGGACGACTTGGGGTGGGGCAGTCTGGCTCGGGCGCGGCCCAGTGCAGGGAAATGGGGTGGCCCACGCAGGAAAGGAGAGAGGGAGGAGGAAATTGGCCGGGTAAGGAGGATTGGGCCCGAGGATTTATCAATTTTGAAATCCTTTTTCTTTTATGAATTTGAGCTAATTTTAAAAGAGGTTTTAAACGAGTGATTTCTAGCGAACTTTTTTTCATGCATAAAAACCTATTGCAACTACGACAACATGAATGCATCAAACGTATATATAACCTATGGCAAAATTAAATTTAGAAATTAATTTCTTCTATTGAACAAAATTGCATCTCTTATTTAATATTCTAGAAAATTTTTAAAATATTGTAAAAAATGAAATTTAGGGTGTTACAAACCTACCCCCCTTAGGTTGAATCTCGCCCTCGAGATTTGGAAGGATTGGAGAAGAGATGGAGAAACTTGGCCTTTAGATCATCTTATATTTCCTATGTTGCTTCCTCTTCTGAGTGATGCTTCCACTGCACCTTGCACATACGGACTCGCCTATTTCTGGTAACCCGTTCTGACATGTCAAGAATCTTGACTGGTTCTGAGTAGGAGAGATCTTCTCGCGCATCCAGTTCTTTTATTGATAGCTCCTCTTCGGGAACTCTCAAACACTTTTTTAACTGTGACACATGAAAACATCGTGTACTCCTGAGAGTTGAGGTGGTAACTCAAGCTAGTAAGCTATGTCTCCTCATCTAGCCAATATCTTGTATGGAACAATAAACCGAGGTGAAAGCTTGCCTTTACCTTGAATTTGCGTAGACCTCTAATCGGTTATACTTTGAGATACATGAAGTCTCATATTTCGAAAGTCAGTTCTCGGCGTTGATTATCTGCATAGCTCTTTTGTCTTGATTGAGTAGTCTTCAGATTATCTCTGATTTCTTGCACTTGTCTTTCTGCTTCTCTCATAACTTCGGAACCAAAAGCTTGGCTTTCCCCAGTCTAGTTCCAAAACAACGGGGTCTTACAGTTCCTTCCATATAAGGCTTCAAAAGGAGACATCCTGAGGCTAGCTTGATAACTATTATTGTACGAGAACTCCACATACGGCAGATTCTCGTCCCAACTGTTGCCGTTCTTTAGTGCACACGTTCTGAATATGTCTTCAAGGATTTGATTCACTCTTTCTGTTTGTCCGTCAGTTTGCGAGTGATATGCTAAGCTAAAACTCAACCTTGTATCCATAGATTCATGTAGACGTTGCTAGAATTGTGAGGTAAACTGACAACCCCAATCAGATACATTTATCTTGGGTACTCCATGCAGACAACGATCCTGGACATATATAACTCAGCTAGTTTCAGACCTCGATAGGATTCTTTGACTGGAATGAAGTGAGCTACTTTTCTCCACCGGTGAACTATGACCCATATGGAATCACATCTTCACTGAGTTCGAGGTAGACCCACTTTGAAGTCCATGCTAATTTCTTCCCACTTCCATTCAGCTGCTTTCAATGGATGTAGTAGACCTGCTGGTCTGATGCTCGGCTTTGACTTGCTGACAGATATCATACAAAGTCACGTATTCTGCTACTGCACGTTTCATTCTATACCTCCAATACTGATCTTTAAGATCCTAGTACATCTTGGTACTCCCTAGGTGAATGGAATATGTCGAATCATGAGCTTCTTTTAAATTGTGCCCGAATAGCCTTTATGTCCGGAACACATATGCTGTGCTTGTACCACACTGTATCTTTCTCATCTTCAGTGAAATCTGGGGCTTTGCCAACTTTGATTAGCTGTTTGATTTCCAAAATCTTTTCATCCTCAACCTGACCCTTCCTTATATCTTGTTCAAGCGTTGAGTCTATTTCCATTGCAACTTTCTCGGTGTTACACACTATTTCCAGATTCAACTTCTCAAACTCCTTGCATATCTCGGGACTCATCTCTTGAAGAGTTATAGTGTTAACTTGAGATTTTTTGCTCAAGACATCAGCCACTACATTTTCCTTCCCTTGGTGATAGTTGATTCCCAAGTTGTAATCCTTGATGAGCTCTAAATATCTGCGTTGTCTGAGGTTAAGATCAGGTTGAGTAAATATATACTTCAAGCTCTTATGATCTGAATAGATCTTACATCTTTGACCTATCAGATAATGCCTCCAGATCTTGAGTGCATGAACTACCGCGGCTAGCTCCAAGTCATATGTCGGGTAGTTCTCTTCATGCTTCCTTAACTACCTAGATGCATATGCTATAACATGACCTTCTTGCATGAGCACACCACCCAAACTTTGATGAGATGCATCACAATACATAGAGAATGGCTTCTGAGTGTCAGGCATGATCAATACTAGAGCTGAGGTTAATCTTTTCTTCAACTCATTGAAACTGGCTTCTCGAGCAGTGGTCCACTTGAATTCTGCTCCTTTTTCTAGCAATTCCATCATTGGAAGAAGCCCATGATGCTCATGATGTAGTTCTAGGTATGTTTTCTGCAAACTCTCACCCTTGCTATCTCCCACAATACATATGCTTCTTAGTGGAGGACTACGAAGATTTTCAAGATGATGACCTGATGATAGGAGCGTGTATTCCAGTCGGTGCCTGTGGAGTGCTTGCTCACTGATGCTTTTGTTCCACTGCAATCGTTAGGTCTGTTGTCGTTTAGCTAATAGAGTTATTTAGGTGAAATCTTTAATGTAAAAGTTTAACGGTTGTAAGTTAAAGTATTACTTTTGTTACTTCACCTATGATGTCCTTATGTGTGATGAACTTCTTGGGGACACATAAGCCATACTTAGTTTTGTCCATTAAAACCCGGTGTGATAGTTTGTAATAAGAGAAACATGATTTGTAGCATTCCCGATTATGTCACATTAATTTGAGGGCCATTAGACATTTAAGCAACATGAATTTGATTCTTCATTATAAACTTGATGCCTCTAGATGTGAGAATGTGTGCAAGCTAAGCAACCTCATTTGCCATTTAAATCAGTAGAAGAGAAAGAAAACTCACCTCTAGACCTTGTCCACTCTGATATTTGTGAAATGAATGGCATAATTTCTAAAGGTGATAAACACTATTTCCTCACTCTAATAGATGATGTGACTAGATATTGCAACATCTATTTAATGAGAACAAAAGATGAAGAACTAGAACATTTTAAAATCTATAAGGCTGAAGTAGAAAACCAATTAGAAATAAAGATCAAGTGCTTAAGGTCTGATAGAGGAGGAGAGTACCTCTCCAACCTATTTTCCGAATATTGTGTAGAAAGTGGGATCATTCATAAAACCACTGCCCCATAATCACCCTATTCAAATGGGGAAGTTGAGCAAAAGAACCGAACTGTATGCGATTTAGGCAGTTCTCACAGTATGTTATGTCCTCAACAGGGTACCTAACTGATATCACGAGGAGATGTCATATGAAGGATTTAGAGGAAAGAAGCCAAGCCTTTATCACCTTTGGAATTGGGGTTGTTTTGCAAAAGTCAGTTAGTCAGTACTAAAGAAAAGAAAGCTAGGACCAAAGATCATTGATTGCGTCTTCCTGGCGTATGCTGCTAACAACGCAGTCTATAGATTTCTAGTGTTCAAATCCGAGATGAGTGAAGTCGCTACTAATGTCATTAAGGAGTCTCGTCATGCGACATTCTTTGCTGACATCTTTCCAATGAGAAGAAATGAGATAGTTGCTCCAGAGGATTCGTGTAACATCCCAGTTTTTAGCCAATTTTTTTAATCAAAATCAATTTCAAAATAAAAAACTAATTTAAAAACTTTTCATTTCCCACCCTCTTCCTTTGGCTCAATCCAATCTAACTTATCTTTCCCAGCCCATTTCTTTTCTTCCCCGTGGCCCGTCTCTCCCTCCTCTCTTTTCTTTTTCTCTTTGGGCCGACCTTCCTTCCTCTCCTTCCGGCCCGCTTCCCTTCTTCCCCTCCATTCTCTCTCGTGCGTCAGCTTGGCCTAGCAAATTGCCTCCCTTTTTCCTCTTCCCGCCACGTGTGCTCGCATCGAGCATGCCGCTGTGGACCCCGCTGAGGCCGACCACCTCTTCCCCTCTGGCAAGCTGTCATGGCACCCTCGCCACAGACCACACAACTTATGACTCTTTGTAGGTCACCATCGACCAACGGTCCCATTGTCCCATCCACCCCTCTCTCCTACTCTCTCTGTACCAACACGTGAGAGGACACCCGATCACTAGCGCTCGTTGATGCTTGCCCCACCTTTGCCAAAATTTGCATGGCTTTCGCTGTCTTTGCTGGCCGCATGATGTGGCCATCTTCCCCTTTGCCTATAAAAGAGTGTGCCTGAGCCTCGCCGCACTCTGCCGTCACCCAATCAAGCCATAGGTGCTCTTCTCTCCCTCATTCTCTCTCTCTCTCTCTCTCTCTCTCTCTCTCTCTCTCTCACTATTTCCCCTCTGCCAATGGTGCTTGCTATCGATCCACCAATCGGAGTAGCCATTGGCCAATTGGACCTCACAGCAAGCTCCACCCGACCCCTCTGTATCTCCCTAGCCCCTCGACATAGCCTTTCCCTCTCTCGCCTGAGCTCTCACCGAAATGCCATGGCTTCCAAAGCATCATCTCTATCACTGGCTATCGTCGATGCCCCACCGGCCAAACCAAGCATGGCTAACCCTTCCCCGCACCACACACATACCCCCGATGCCCAACATCCTGAGCCAAATCACCTCTCCGCAGGTTTTCCCCATCGGGCGCACCCGTTCCCAACTCAAGCGAGTCAATGGCCCATTTTCAGCCATCGTCCACCGTCGATATGCCCCTCACCGGCTCTGTTGTGCTGACCTGGTCCTCATGGACTATTTCTTGGCATAAACCAAGGTCGGGAATCGCCATCGACGAGCTCTCCGATGAGCCCCTGCCGCAGATCCCTCAGTGTCGCCATCTCCACGCCACCTCGGAATCCATCCGCCTTGAGCTGAGACATGGCCGCCACACCAGCGCCACATTGACCGCCACCTCAGTTGGCCCCACCCCCGTTTTAGCCCAGTTAGCTACCACATCAGCACGTCCATGCCCCCAGTCCACCATGGACCATAGACTGGAGTTCCTCCGTTCCACCAAATCCTTGAACCAAGTTCATAGCATAGTAGCATTTTCCTTTTCACGAAAATCAAATTTTGTTGGTAATATTCTAGGGAATATTCTCCACTTTTGTTTCTCCGATTTAATCTACCGGCCAGCTTCCAAAGCTCATATCTCCTCTGTTTCAACTCCGATTTCGATGATTCTTCCACCGATATTCATCTAAATTCAAATCCTATATTATAATATCAGTTTAATATTTATTTCAAATTTATTTCTATTTTGTTTGTATTTATTTGTGTGCTTGTGTGCCGTGTTATTAAGAACGGAGGGTTCGAGGAGGAGGAGGAGGCGGGAACGAAAGATTTTGAGGAGGGCCTCCTCAATGACTTCAATGGAGGAAAGTTCCAATCCATTTCACTCATTGATCATATTGAACCCAGATTTTATCACCACAACATGTAGCAGCCGTTTTCCACCAAATAATTGCATGAAGTATTACTTGTTGGCTTAATTTAAACTGTTATCTAGTTATGACCTATTGTAGATTATCTGGCCTAATTGTTATGAACCTGAATATACTCTTGTAACCCTATGACATTCGTCTTGGCTACTTTATTTATGCTAAGACATACGCCTTGTACTAGTATGCTTAGGGTTGCAATCTTTACTATTAATGGATGCTTAATCACAATTAGGTTTGTAAATGCGTAAAACTTGGTGCTTGGTGTTGTGTGAGTTGGTTGGATGGGAAAGTTCATCAGATAATAATAACAATTGAGAACTTGTTAGAGCTGGGGCAAAATAGGATTCTCGCCAGGAATGCCTTTGGAGTATAAGTGATGCCTGTGTGGTAGGCTTTGTATGGAGTTGTTTGTCTCGGCTCACTTAAGGACCGAGTTGGTGTGACATCCTACCTAGTCGTCACAATACAACCACTCGATCCTGTATGTGGTAGGTTTTAGTCTAAACCCCGCCAGCTAGTCTACTGGTCATCCGGAGGCAGGAGTGCGACAGGAGGCCGTGGAGCTGGTGCAAGTAGGTGCAGGCTTGTAGACCCGTTTGTAGGCCTAGTAAAGGTCATGAACCCCTGGTTAGCTCTCGTAGGTGGCTAGTGAGATGATGCTGTGGTGGGTACTGGCTTTGTTGAGTCGCACTGCCACGACGGTGGTTTGTTGCTAAACTCAGCTTATGGGTAAAGTATACCACTCTGTAGAGATAAAACTATTCAAATAGCGATGTCCACGGTCATGGATGAACTATGGTTCAGTCACAACAACTAGCATGGTTGCATGTGTTTCCTTGAGTGTGAGTGGGTAGGGTGTGCTCATTTTTGGGAAATAGGTCTGGTAGTTTGTTGTGTTTTGCTATAGACGTCTGGTACATTAAAATTTGGGGCCTGATGACTTTCCATCACGGCCAAAAACCCCTTCATTTAATATTAATGGTATGATGTTTTCACAAAAACCCGCCTTAGAAAATTAACCCTTGGATGTATAAACTTGGCTTTCTGCAGAAGTTAACCTTACAGCTTTACCCTTGTTATACCATGTGCATTTATTTATACCCATTGATATAGGGCAAAGGTTAGGACTTGCTGAGTATGTTTGTACTCACCCTTGCTTTTGTTTACAGATGAAGATCTGGATTTCACCAACATCGATGGTGAGGATGACAAGTAGGTCTCGGTTACATCTGCAGCCGAGTTTCCTGTGGAGTGGCATGTTCACCATATTGGCCATGCTAAGCACTCTAATGTTGTGGACTGTGTTTCTCGCAGACCTTAGCATAATCCTTTATGTATTATTAGCTTGGTGGATTTATTTCACCACTCGCTTTGTTGTATGACTTTGTTACCACCTATGTAAGACTTAATTTTACTAGCGACTGATCTAGGGACTGGTATAATAAAGTTTTAAGCATCGGGGATGGCCTGGGGAGCTTCAGGTGGTATGAACCATACTTTATCCCTTCGAATGTGTATGATCTTGCTCCTGATTTGGAGTTAAGAAGGAGTAAGAGACAGTGGACATGGAGTTTACAAGAAGTGGCCAGTGCTAGAAACACTCGGATACTAGGTAATCGAGCTATGGGAGAATAAGTATCGAAATAGTCCTCTCAATTTTTTTGAGTGAAATCCTTTGCCACTAGGCGGGTCTTGTAATTTTCAATAGTACCATCAGGTCTTCTCTTTCTCTTAAATATCCATTTACATCCTACTAGCTTGCACACAGCTCGGAGATCAGCAATTTCCCACATTCCATTAGCCATGATGGAATCCATCTTGCTACAGATGGATTCCCTCCAGTACTCCACATCAGGTGATGTGTATGCCTCTGCTAGGGATTGTAGTTCCTCATCCACTAAATAATTGACAGAATCATCGTATTGCGGGATGTAAAGACCGCATTCCTCAATGGAGAGCTGGATGAGGAGATATACACATAGCAGTCTGATGGATTTGTAGCAAAAGGCTAGGAATACAAAATGTCGCTTGATTAAATCCCAGTATGGTCTAAAGCAAGCTCCTAAACAGTGGCATGAGAAATTTGATAGCATGTTGATCACTGTCGGGTTTTGTGTAAATGAAATTGACAAGTGTGTGTTATTGGGGAACGGGTAGGCTACGATAGCGCAAAACAAAATTTTCTACCGTGTTGAACTAGGAAACCATGTTAGTAGGGGAACGTCATGCACGTTGATGTAAAGGAAGCATTCAAACTCAATAGGGTAGTCGTAGACGATCGACCTCCTAGTGAGGATCAACTTCCAAGTTTAGCTTCCTTGTCAGGAGGTTTTTGACTAGTCATGATCGCCTTGTCAGGGGTGACATTGTAGGACTGAGAATGGTGACTAGAGGGGGGGGGGGTGAATAGGCACCTCAAAAAATACATGCGGAAGCAAGAGAGACAAGAACAGATTGTAAGACTTCCAAAACTAATGCTCCTCTTCGATGGATGAGAACTCTAGGTTCCATTTAAGGCCATATCAAGATTCATAGCGCAAGAAAGCAATCAACTAGAAGAAAAACTTCTGAACACAAGAGAACTAGCCACAAAAAAGAGATTCTTCAAGTTGATAGATCTAGATGGTTGAGATGGTTCTAGACCAATTCATATAAGTATATTAAATCTCTAGCAACAAGAAGAATACCTCTTACTGGACCCCAAAGGTGCAGCTCTCAAGGGAAACAAAAAACAATAAGAAAACAATAAAAACTTACACAAAAACATGAGAGCCAAAAGCAGGAGACTAGAAGGAGATGAACTCAAGCATACGCAAAAACACTTTCTTCATTAAGATCAGAGGAACACCCTCTTTTGGTAGATTACAAAGTATTTTTCTCACAAAAGCTCTCACCTAGACATAGGCTAAGCACTCCTCTCTACCTCTCCACACAACACAAGTGAAAGGTTATCAAAACACTTCAAAAACTCTCTAAGGCCCTCCTCAACCACTAGCCATACCCCTAAATTTATAGACCAAGTTGGCTTGCTGAGCTCTTAAGCAATCCTATCCCTAAACTACACTTCCCTAACAATGCACTCCCACCTACCACCTGGGGTAGCTTTGTTTGGATTTTTCTCCATCCATCGGATCTATGGTTCCTTCATAACTTAGCTTTGCCTTGATACTAACTTTGGAATGATGCCACGTGCACTCCATCCTTCCACGTTTTTGAGACCAAATCGCGAAACCGCCTTGCACACTTCTCAAAGTGTGACTCATTGCCACTTGCTCTGATCCCAAGCAAGCATTCCAATGTTGACGCATGTAATTCGTCTTGCGATCTTGACAACACCGTCGTCAAGTCTCTCCCACTCCTGATCCCTCTGGGCCGCCATGTCACTTGCATCGACATCCCTTTCACTACGTGAAAAATAGACAAAGCAGACACGAAATCAGTAATGGGTTGTAATATGACTCGTCATTTATGTTAAAAGTGATGGGTCATAGTTGTGACCCATCACTGATGACTCATCATCAGGCGCGGGTTATCCTAGGCCAGACATAAGTGACGGGTGAAGTTGTGACCCGTCACGTATGACTCGTCATCAGTGACGGGTCATCCTAGGCCAGTCATAAGTGACAGGCCAAGTTGTGACCCGTCACCAAAGACTAACTCACCAGTGACGTGTCATCGAAGAGAGTCATAGTGACAGGTCAAGTTTTGACCCGTTATTAATGACCAGTTTGATGCAATAGAGTAGACGAAGGAATTTTAATTACTCAATCATTAGATATATTAGTGAATCAGTTTGATGAAGCATTAGATATATTCACCCATCAACTCAGCATTTTTTTTTGTAGTTGTGAGAAAAATAATTTATCCTTCATAATTTATCAGTTATAAATATAGCTACTATTAATTAAAAATAATAACTAGTTATTAATTAAAAATAATAAGTAGTTACTAAAAATAATAACTAGTAGCATTTATTTGTAGACCATAAATTGTGTAGTAAAAGAAAGCACATTCAATAATTTGCTTATATAGTAAAAATGTAGATAGCATGATGCTATAATTTTTTATTTTTATTTTATTTTTCTCTTGTTTTTTCTCACCTTAGGAACACTAGAATAGAAACCATTGTATATATCTGCTCAAGTTTGATGTAATGGATGGTGGCTATGGACACAAACATGTATTCCGAAAATGGTGCAGAAACTTTCGGGGGCAAGAACTCAATCTTCTAAGCCGTTTTTGGTCTCAAAAAATTCGCCGAACCCGACAAAGTGATGAGCCATAAGTGACTTATTTGAAACAAAGTCTGGGAGAAACGGATGTAACTTTTTTTGTAGATGTTTGTAGAGTAAAAAAAAAGTTAAAATTGGAGTCCGTATGCAAAAGTTATGCCCGTTTTACCAAGGGCACTCTAGGTCACTTATTTGAAACATTCGTTATATTGCTTATTTCAATTCTGCAGCTGCTTTGGGTCAAAGTGAATAGCTCAATTGAACACTAATCCCACTATGCAGATAAGTCTGAGTTCAAACAATTTATCTTGTGATGAATTTTTTAAAATCAATATGGCCTTTTCAGAAGTTCCAATGAATGCCAAAGTTGTATATCATTTGGAGTACTACAATTTAGTCAAGAAATGTCCAATTTTGAGTCTGGACGATGAAGATATCATCCTCGGAATAGAGAGCTATGAAAAAGGAAATCCTAACCGACTCAAACTCGAACTCGAACCCGGTTCGTATCCGGCTTACACTCCACCTCAACTAGTCACCCCTAGCCCTATAAATAGGAGTTTCACACCCTCTCCTATCCCTATTCCACCCAAGCCCTAGATTTCACTGCTGCCTTGTCCGTGCGCTGCCGTTCGCTAGAGCCACCGCTCTCGCCGCCCGTGATGCGCTACGTTATCTTCTCTGCGAATCCTCCTTCCTCAACCATCAAAGCAAGGTGAGGAACCCTTCTTCTCCTCCCTTAATACTGTTTACCATCATTCTAAGTCCCTAGCCAAGCCATAGCCCAGGCCAAAGCCTGATCTACACTGCCATGGTCGTCGCCGTCGCGGACAGTTGTGCCGTAGCCGATTGGCATCAACATTCCTGGCCAACTAGTGCACCGTTTGCCATGCCCTTTCACCAGCGTATGACACACGATGTTCCTCATGCCCTCACCAACTAGGTCGGCCAGTAGAGTAGCCAAACCACCGGAATCAAGGTCGACATACCCGCTGTCCGGTTTTTGGACGCATTTTGCGCGCGCACCTGATTTACATTCGCCTTCCCCGTCAATCCAAAAGCCGTATCGATGCACAAACCATGTCACGGTGTGTATCATCGAGTATTCTATGTGAGCCTAGGAGCCCATCCTCGTTTGTGCAGTGACACGACCGAAATGCGATTGCCAACTGCAGCATGTTGCAACCGTCACCCATCTCATCTCCGTTGATCGTTCTTCCTCTCAGGGGATGATCTACCAAAACCCATGCTGTAGCATTGTGTTCCTAGGAAACATGAATGTCTCTATTCAGATGGTTTCTTAAATTTCATAGCCAATCTCGGGGAACATCAGCATCTTCATTGTTGCGTCTTTTCGCAGTCACCACTAAACCTAGTAGCAGTATCGCTATTTTACTGCTACCTCGGATGACCCCTTCCAAAACCAACTATACCACTGAGTTAGTATTCCTGCATTCTATACCATGCTTCCCTCATTTCACTGAAACACCATCGAAGCCCAACATCGATGTCAGTGGCTACATGCCTGATCGTCATCTCCGATGAAACCCGAACCACCGCCACTACACAGAGTCACCGGTAGTATCCTCAACCTAGAAGCGCAACCTCTAGCCATTTGATCCATCATGGGTGGTTGAGACTAGATCTCAGCATATCCCTTCTTTAATCCAAGACAGTACCTGCATAGCATGCCAAGTTCGCACCATATCATTCTCCTTAGCCTAGTTAGCGAAGTCTGGTCTGTCCTATACTTCTTGAATCTTGTGCAATGATGTTGTCAAGCCTGACGCAATGATTGTGCAATAAAGTCTTTTCCTATAGGAAGATAGTTCCGGTAAATCAGCATTTCATTTTCAGTCTAATCCATCTTCCGAAAGTTGTTCTCTTTTCATCTTAACTCCGATTTAGGCTATTCTTGCGTCTAAATATTTCTAAAATCATACATATCCAACCATAGTGTTTTTAAAGTGTTTTAATGATGTTTAGTGTGTTGTTCTTAGTCTTTTCCTTTGTATTGTTTGTCGGTAGTTCTCGTGATTAGTCGATAACATTCTGGAGCAGTTCGAGGGTCTTCAAGACCAAGATTTCGACAACACTAAGCAACATTGGGTAAAAGGCAAGTGTCCTTGATCATATTGAACCTATGTTTTAAATGTTTTATTTTACAAAATTGTATGCAATGTCTATCAACTTGATGGCTAGTCACCTATGTTGGGGTTTACCTAGTTCTTCCTTTACATTCCTTGAAGCCTAAGTGGTAGTTGATATGAGTCTCTTGGGTAGAATTGCTTAGCCATGCTTTTGGGATGCTGGGAAGTGTCATATACATGTTTAGTGGATATATGTAATGGTGATGATGAACTTGTTAGTAACATGGAACCCTAGGACTTGGGCAAGGAGTGGTTTGATAATGGTGATTCATTTGGTGGGCTTGTGGATACATTCCAAGAAATTTGTTGGTTATTTCCCTGTTGGTTTAATATTGGTGGTTCATGTGGTGGGCTTGTGGATACGTTCCAAGAAAAGATGTTAGGATTTGTTGGTTATTTCCCTGTTTGATAGTCTTTGCCCAAGTGTCACATATAAGGACCGGTTCGAGTAGCGATAGCCCAAGAAATACCGTTCAAACACGAGGCTGATATGGGTAAGGCCTAGCATATCAATTAGACACCTGGCTGGCATTCATTGGGGTACCAGGACCTAATTGATGGACAATGCTTCGTAGTGATCTCCTGGCGGCAAACCACTGACGTGTGTTAAGTGTCTAGCTAACACGGTAACATGGATATCACGACTCATGGCTAAAAGTTGGACAACCTCTGCAGAGTGTAAAACTGTTATAACAACCGTGCCTTCAGTTATGTGAGACTTGGATCCTCACTTGATTAGATGGTTATAGTATAATACAGGGGTACTAGTTGGTTATGTTTTATGGGATGGTTAACCTTGGATGGTTTGTTATCGGATTGTTGGGGTATATTCACTTAACAACTACTTAATGCTTTTGAATTACAATACTATTTTCTTTACTCGCACTTACGCAAATATACCATGTGTTAGCCTATTCTTATTGTAAGCCTACACATCATTATCTTTCCCACACTTCCTGAGTGTATTATGTGCTCACACTTGCTATTTTCCCCATGCCATACGACTTGTGTGGGGCTGCTCAGTGAGTGAAGATGTTAAAGACTATCAAGATGAGGTTGTGACATTCTATGCGCGTGTCTCCTAGTCAGTTGCTTGCAGTGTTGTTGGGCACCAGTGCTTCTGTTCTGTTGTAGATATCTTCATAGAAGATAATATATGTCAATTGCTGTAAGAATTTAATGTTTATTCTATAAAAGTATTGCTTTTGTTGCTTCACTTGTGATGTCCTTATGTGTGTTGAATATCCTTGGTACACATAAGCCGCATCTAGTTTTGTCCGTTAAAACTGGGTGTGACAAGGACTAAAAGACTCAGAAAAATGAGCTCCAAAGACTCTCCCTACTTGAGAAATCCGGTAAATCAAAGTGCTTGAAGAATCAAGAACTTGAGAAGCATAGCGCTTGAAGCGCCCTTTGAAGTCCTCATCCAACAACTGAGACACTGAGAGCAAGTTGTATCATAGATGCTCCACCAAAGCCACATATTTGAGAGTGAAACTCTCATTCATTTTTACCCTTCCTTTCCGATCATCCCCGAAAGTGATGTACTCTTGTCGTTTCGTCGAGGTGAGGCTGGAGAACCATGATGCATCTCTAGTTATATGGTACAAAGAACCGGAGTCGATGAGCCACTTGTTCTCTAGGCCTCCGTATGCCACCTACATATGAGAAGAATAATAGGTGGATGGCTCAGTACTGGGGTTTGGACAAAAAACTATTTGGAATCTAGTACAGGGTCATCTGCCCTAAAGCAGTAGAAGCAGGTGCATACAAATCAATACTAATGCGCTAAGGGCAAGTGCCATGATAGGGAAAATGTGGTCTGCCAAAGCGCTGCAACTCAAAACCTCTTACATATGAACCATAACCATATGAATCATGGTAAGATCGACACCGAGCACCACCTCTAGGAGGAAGTTGAGGAGAGCTCGAGACTCGTGAGTAAGAATGAGGAAAAAGCTCAGGTATACCAAAAGAGGGGCGGTACATGTCCCGAATACTCCACTCTCACTCACGCCGCTCATCCCTCCTATGTCAAAAGCAGAACCCAACAAGGTGACCTTCTCTTTGGCAGTAGGTGCAATCATAGAGTCTCTTGGGAACTCGATTGCTGGTCACTCTAGACTCTCTCACAGGGGCTCTCATCTTTGGCTCTGGAGCTCTCTTGGGTTGTGGTGTGGCTTTCTTCTTTGTAGGTTGTGGAGTTGGTTTCTTGATGGGTTATGGTGTGACATTGATTTTGGACTTGTCGGCTTCTAGGGTACTAGGTGAGGTTAAAACAGTTTTACCAACTCTATTGTAAGCCACCCTCTCAAAACCCAATCCCAAAGTTAAACCAACCTTATCGGCACACATCTTGGTCTTGGCCAAGATCAAATCTATTTTCCCCTTACCTTTCGAGCATTTCTCCATAAGAGAAAGGAGGTACTCATTCTCAGCTATGAGCTTTCTCAACTTTCCCTCTAACCCAACTGAGCTTGTCATTCAGGATGATACAGGTGGAACAATTTGGTTGTACATCCTTAGAACTTTCATTGCTCTCCAATCTAGACACTAACTCCTTTATGCATTTGGATTTCACATCAACATCCTTTGAGAGCCAAGGGAAATTCTTGCAAGTGCCTAAGAGAGTAGGTCTAGAATCTTACTCAATAAGCTTCTTCTCGACAGTCTCATGCCGACTAGCGACTTGAGCATGCAAAGTCTGAAGCTCGGCAAGCTCACTCATGACCACAAGAAAACTATCACACTCCTCATCATTGGCCCTAGACATAATCAACTCAAGCTCAGAAGATGAACACTCTAGCCTAGACTTGAGTTCCTTAACCTCACGAACCGCTTTCTTAAGCAATCTATCCTAGCTAACAAGCACATCATTCAAAGTATCATCCTGAATAGAAAGCTAGTTGTAGGAGGGTGATACCTTAGAAGAATCAAGCTTTGGGTCACTGTCGTTGTCGTCCTCATGAAGCAAAGGCCAGTGAAGTCCTTGGCATTCTTGTTGTTCTTTATGTGTTGCTCCTCCTCATGCGAGCTCTCCTCATTGCTTGAGGAAGTGTCGATGTCACTAAGGGCCGCCACAAACACCCTTGAAGCCGTCTTGGTCGTCTTCTTGGCCATCTTGTCACAGTTCTTGAAGGATGGCTTCTTGGACTTCTTGTTCTTGTCATAGTCGCGGTTGCGGTCTTCCCTCTTCTTGAGCTTGGGGTAGTCTGGATTGAAGTAGTTGGTGTCACCATACTCAAAGCAGGCCCGGGAACCACCCATTCTCCGGTCTTGACAGTTGTTGTAGAAGTGGGTGAACTTCTTCATAATCAGTGCAAGATCATCATCATCAAGTACATCCACCTACTCCTTTGTGATAGAGACCAAGGAAGAAAAAGCAAATCCACCAATTAAGGGGTTAGCACAAGAAACACCGACTCCAGACTGATTGCCACTACTAGGTCCTGAAACCAACACCATGTTCTGAGACAGGGGGTTTCCTAAGCCTATCCTTGACGCCTTGGCGATCTCAGTGGATTTGAGCTTGCTGAAGAGTTTATCACAAGTTAATGTATCATAGCTGGATGGATCTTCAATGCTCGAGATCTTTACTTCCCGTATGCTACAGTCAAGAGCATAGAGAAGCTTGATCACCCTCTCATGATCAGAGAAGGGCAAAACCCCAGTGGATCTAAGGTTGCTCACAATTCCATCAAATCTAGCAAACATAGCATCATAAGACTCTTCGGGCCCTGCATGAACATCTGATACTCTTGGTTATACATGCTCTGGCGCTGAGCGTTGATTTGGTTAGTGCCCTCATGAAGACACTAAGAGTAGTCCAAATCTCTCAGATGGTACGGAGGTCCTGGACTCTGTCAAACTCATTACAACTCAGGCTTGTGAACAATATATTCCTAGCCTTGTTGTTGGCTTCATATTGTTTGATTTGAAGGAGTAGTATGAGCAGTAGGGATCTCATAGTTGGAGTCTACAACATCCTAGATTGCACTTCCTTGGCTTAAGATATAAGCCTCCATGCACATCTCTAGTACAAAAAATCTTGACCTTCAAAGAGCTGGATCTTCCCATGCCTCTCCACTGTTGCCTGTGGATAAAGCCAGTTAAGGTTAACAAGTGATCAAACCGGCTTTGATACCAATTGTATGACTGAGAACGGTTACTAGAGGGGGTGAATAGGCACTTAAACAAATTTCTTATGAAATTGATGGTCTTCTCCTATTCTTTAACCCAATGCACCTCAAAAAACACATACGGAAGCAAGACAGACAAGAACAGATTTTAAGACTTCCAAAAGTAACGCTCCTCTTCGATGGATGAGAACTCTAGGTTCCATTTAAGGCCATATCAAGATTCATAGCGCAAGAAAGCAATCAACTAGAAGAAAAACTTCTAAACACAAGAGAACTAGCCACCAGAAAAAGAGATTCTTCAAGTTGATAGATCCAGAGGATTGAGATAGTTGTAGACCAATTCATATGAGAAGATTAACCCTCTAGCAACATGAAGAACACCACTTACACGACAAAAAAGGTGCAGCTCTCAAGGGAAATAAAAAACAACAAGAAAATAGCAAAAAAATACACCAAAACATAGGAGCCAAAAGCAGGAGACTAGAAGAAGATAAACTTAAGAATATGCAAAAACACTCTCTTCATTAAGCTCAGAGGAACACCCTATTTTGGTAGATTACAAAGTGTTTTTCTCACAAAAGCTCTCACCTAAATATAGACTAAGCACTCCTCTCTCCCTCTCCACACAACACAAGTGGAAGGCTCTAAGAACTCTCCAAAAACACTCTAAGGCCCTCATCAACCATCAGCCATACCCCTCTATTTATAGGCCAAGGGAGCTTGCTTAACTCTTCAGCAATCCTGTCCCTAAACCGCCCTTCCCTGACAATGCACTCCCACCTAGCACCAGGGGTAGTTTTGTCAATTTTTTTCTCCATCTATCGGATAACTGTGGCGCCATCATAACTTAGCTTTGCATTGATGCTAGCTTCGCGATAATGCCACGTGCACCCCATCCTTCCACGGTTTTGAGGCTAAACCATGAAACCGCTTTGCACGCTTCTCAAAGCATAACTCATTGCCACTTGTTCTGACCCTAAGCAAGTATCCCGATGTCAACATGTGTAATCCATCTTGCGATCTAGACCACCGGAGTCTCTCCCGCTCTTGATCTCTTTGGGCCACCGTGTCACTTTCACCAGCATCATTTTCTCTTGACTTTGTCAACATGCCGTCTTCATCCTTCCTTCCATGCTTTGCTTGACCTCTATGTGCACAATTAGGATGACCCTTGAATTGGCCCAGCCTCCTCGATTGTTCGGCAGCAAGCACTCTACTTGGCCCCGATCGTCCCACCGTCAGTAATCACCTACACAACACAAGGCAAGCAAACACATATCTCCAAACCATCTCCAATTTGTTCCAAATTGAAATCCTCAGCCTAAGACAAATCCCAGAAAAAATTGTGAGTGTCGAATGATCTGGTGTCCACAACTCCTAAGTGTCACACCATCTGTCGTGTTCAACTCCTCAGACTGGTCGTTTGGAATCCTCTCTGCAAAAAATAATCTGGAGTACACAATTTCTCATCGTCAGACTATCCGACGTGTACTTCAACTTTTTCTTCTGAGTTGAAATGCTCCGGTATGTACACCATCTGAACGCTAGACCATCTGGCGCATTCATTTTCTCAACGATGGATCTTCTGGCATGTACAATTTTCTTGGACTCAGAAACAAACACGCCAACTCCATTTCCTCTGCAACTTTGGTTAGTCATGATCATAATTGCAATACATATACATGCTCATGCAATCCAAAAATCATCAAACCTAATCAAAACACTTGTCAATCACTCATCACATATAAATCAAGACAGGTTTCAACTCGGTTTCTCAGATGTCGAGCCGATTAGCACTGCAATAGATGCAACGCCTCTACAGTATCCACATGTCTTGGGCTAGAACGTCGAACACAAATATGCTAACACCACACATACAACTAGGGTATCGAGATGTCAGGTGGAGAGGGCACGGCTAGGGTTTTAGAGTGGCTCAACCATGTGGCCCCTCCCCACGTCTCCCGTTATATAGATCCTACTGTGGGCTCCTAGGTTGAAATCCCATTAGGACTCTAGTTCCTCATGAATCATAATTCATTTAAACCCTCTTACGGATCAAATCTGTGTGTTCTCTTCAACCCATTAAGAGTGTGACTCGTTAGGTTCATATATAAATAGCTACGACTCAGAAACCTTTTCTGAATCAAAATCAACAGTGGGCCCTAGCAGGGCTTATTGACTCCCGAATATACATAAAGATCATATTGGCTGAATCTCGATATACACATGCACCAATCCTTTTGCCTCACGATACCAGTCAACCTCAAGGTGAGACACGTGCCATCCTTGTGATAGCTTGACCATTCACTCAATCTTGTAGCGGATTACTGAACTTATGCATTGGCATAACCATGCACTTTCTAATCCAACCATATTAAGGGGGTCAATGATATCTCTCCTGTTATATAGGAGGGGTAAATTCTATCTTGATCATTCGCACCTCACGGCATGTTTCATGGCAAAACCGAAAGCTACCTTTATGACTACCCATTCATAGAGTAGCATTTGATAGCCCCTAAGTGTGCCATTACACATCTTGGGAATCAATGATAATCTCAAATCTAAGGATCCTACATATACACCATTTGAGATTATAACTGATGTCACATCATATAATGATCCCAGCAGTATCTTAAGGTGGGTCTATCCAACACCATGTTCTCTAACATGTGCCCACATTATTGATTTGATATTTCTATATCTATGATCTATGAAATATGATCATCAATCAATACATGTGCTAATCTGTGAATCATTATTCTCCCACATAATGATATAAGACTAGGGATCGTTTAGAATAACATCACGATAAAACAAATACCTTTACAAACAAGTCACATACTTGTTAATCAATGTAAACGATCATTATATAAGGAACCGAATAAAATATTATTCAAAAGTACATAAATATAGACGTGATATAATCATCTCTATGATTGTCTCTAGAGCATATCACCAACATGTGCATTATCGATTTGTTGGGAGCAAATGTGTCATTCTGTGTTTATACGTGGATGACATATTGCTTTTCGGGATTGACATGAAAATTATCAAGGAGACAAAATAATTTCTCTCCAAAAACTTCGATATGAAGGACTTAGGGGAAGTTAATGTCATACTAAACATCAAGATATTAAAAGGTGAGATTGAGATTACATTATTGTAGTCTCATTATTTGGAGAAAGTCCTTACTCGGTTTGGGAAAATGGACGCTAAACCTGTATCCACAACTTATGATCCAAACATCAAACTATATAAACACACTGGTAAATCAATAGACCAGCTTAAGTGTTCACGGGTCATTGACTCTCTTATGTACTTGAGTAGTGTGACGAGACTAGACGACTAATATGCATGATGCAGGTTGAGTCGTTACATGTCCAACCCAGGAAATTATCATTGGGAAGCACTGGTAAGGGTACTCAGGCATTTAAAAGGAATAATAAACCTCGATATTAAATACAATGGTCATTCATCAGTAGTCTTACAAGGATTCAGTGATGCTAACTGGATCAGTGATTCAGATGAAATGAAAGCTACGAGTGAATTTGCTTTCACTCTAGTTGGTGGGGACGTGTCATGGAGGTCATCTAAACAGACATTGATAACACGAGCCACCATGGAGGCTGAACTAGTAGCTCTAAATTTAGTAGCAGTGGAGGTAGAATGGTTGATAGACCTCTTGGTGTTGGAGAAACCAATTCTAGTAGTCCTAGTATACTATGATAATCAAGCAATGATTATCAAAGTGCATAGTAGAAAGGACAACTTGAAAACCACCTGACATATTCGAAGGCAGTTAAACTCACATTGGAATACATCAAGTCTGAAAAGAATCTGGCTAATGCTTTCACCAAGGGTTTAGCAAGAAGGCCAATCCAAGCAGCGTCCGTGGGAATGGGGCTCTTACCTTCTTAAAGGTTTCACTTGTGGATATGTATCCTATTTGATCAGAGATCCTGTGATTCAGGTTGTAGAAAATGAAAAAGTGTGATGCTAGAAGCACATAAACTTGGGTCCCATTAGCTACAAGTGCTTCATCTGTATGGCAGGTTGAGCTTAGGCTCTTAATGAGTTCATTGCTAGATGGCAGGAAATTGTCCTACAGGATTTCCTGAAGAGCTCACTTATATGAGTTGATCATGTGGTCGTGGTATGGGAGAGGAAAAGGGTTTCTCTCTAGTGAGTTCATGAAAAGATACAATGGCTTTATCGTGAAGCCTTGCTCCGATAAAGTGCAGTTATGTTTCCATGTATTACCTGTCTTTGAAATGAAAGCCCCCACACTAAGGCACTGGATCAAAGGGTAGTAGTTTCTTTGACTAGGCAAGGTTCAAGCCTAATCGCACATGTGCAGGGTCATAGTTTCTTTGACTAGGCAAGGTTCAAGCCTAATCGCACCTGTGTAGAAAAGTAGTATATTAAATCAGTTGAGAGTTCCCTAAGATGTTGAATTTGAAAGGTAAAAGGTGGGGATTTTTGGACTTTGAGGGGTTTTCTCTTTAAAATTCAAATTTGAATAGTAGCCAAATTTGGATTTGAAGAAATTTTCAAAGAAAAAAAGGAAAAGGTGAAAAAAGGGAGGCCATTGGCTAGTGGGCCGCTTCAAGGGCTATGTGGTCGAGTAGTCCACTGACAAAGGGGGGCTTGGTCCTTTTTTGCTCTCGATGATTCTGGTGAGAGGAAGGGGTGGCGGCCCTGCTGGTTTTGACTCCGCCCTAGCCGAAGGTATGCGGGTGGTGATGGAGGCGGCCTTGAAGGTGCATCTAGCCTCTAAATGTGGTTTTGGTAATTAATGACAATACCAATGGACTAACAATTGTGTTAAGAATTGTTAGTAGGTTGTTCTATAGGTGATGTATGGAATATTGAGCATGGATTCATTGAGGAATGTCATATGATTAAGAGTTATGTATCAAGATGAGTGAGCTCGAGGTGATGCTTGGGTAAGTAGTGAAAATACCTATGGACTAACAGTTATGTTGAGAATTGTGAGTAGGTTGTTCTATAGGAAATACATAAGTGATAAATCATGGATTCATTGAAGAATCCCATGATATCAAAGAAATGCATCGATATCAATGAGCTCTAGGTGATGCTCATGTGATGAAGAAGAAGCTAGAGTGGAAGAGATCTCAGAGGTTCATGATGGTCTCAATAAGGTGGACAGTAAGCATGAAGGCTAAGTTACTTGTGGAGATTAAGTATCTAAAGGTATGTGATTGTCAATTGAGTTTTATGAACTAACTCATGTGCTTTGTGCTTGAGAGTGAGTTGGGGTTAGGTTCCATAAGAAGGTATGAGTTGAATTGAGATATTCCCAAGTTGGAAGAGCAAGATCAATACAACTTAGTGAACACATTATACGCTTGATGCTTGTGGTTCATGCCTTGGTGGTGAACCAAATGAAGATGACACGAAGAGTGAAGTCTCCTTTGCTTGGTATGTGGAAAGCTATTAAGAGAACTTCATTAAGCTTCCAAAGATCGAGTGAAGATCAAGATGGAAGCAAGGATGATCATCATCATCATAGAGAAGAGGAGTTGATGACGAGTCTTGAAGAGCTATGAGAAGCGTCGAGGTTTGGATGATGTGTTCGTCAAGTCCGAATGGGATTGCTCAAGGCAAAGGTATAACTAGAATAGGTTTTCTAGTTTTGCCAGTCTCAAGGAGTTTGGTTGTTGAAAGCGTTGCTCAATGTTGTGTTGAGTGCTCAAACCATGTGCTTAGTGTGGGATGGGTTTGTGTTGAGAGTTCATTTTAGGAGCTTGGGGTATCCAAAATGTGTTTTAGATTTAACCGTTTGTTGTTGTCTACCGTAGTGGTGAAAAGTGGTTGTGGCCAAGCCTTAGTGTTGTTTGGCATGTTCCATTTGGTATCTAGTTTAATCTTAGGGGATTAAGCTTTGTATAATGGGAGGAAGTGTTTGAATTAGCTTTCAGATTGTTCCTAGTTTTGATTTAGTGTGGTTTCATGTTGGGATATGTATCACTCTAAGTAAGCTTTCCTTAGAGTCCGAGATCGTCAAAACCAGACATTGGGTTCAAAAGTTATCGCTGTTTTACTGAGTGTCCACTAAGCTGACCGGATGTTTCGATCTGATCCATCGGAACATCCGATTTTCAGAAACATGGTGTTCTTGGGTTTGAGTTAGTTTTGGATTAGATGTTTCGATCCATACATTGGAAGTTCCGATGTGCTATTTTTACTAGGTCTAGCTTAGGTTTTGAAGTTCAAATTTGTTATTTTGAACTGATCTGATGTTCCGATATGGAGTTTAGAACCTTCGATGTGGGTTGAAAAGGTGTCGAATGGCTAGTTTTTCATAGTAGGGGTATAAATACCCCTTAGCCTCATTGCGTGGGGGATGTCTCTTGGCTACCTTCGTGGTGCTTGTGATAGGTGTTAGAACTTGGTGTTCTACCTTTGAGTGCTTCTCTCTTCTCCCAATAAAGAATTTGTGAGAATAAGGCCTTTGTTGCTAAGTGAGGATAGAGTGAGGTGTGTGGAGCTTGGGTTTCTCACACGTGTCGCATTATTTGCGTGCTTGAGCACTGGACATTGATCGTACGTGAATCCGAGAGTTTGTTACTCTTGGAGACCACTGTCTCCTAGATGGCTTAGTGATGGATTGCCAGCGATCTCCTCAAGTGAAGATTGTAAGGAGGCCCGAAAGTGGTAGTGAAACTCACCATCTCAAGAGTGAAGGAAGAGTTGGCCATAGTGGGAACGAAGAGTGCATTGTGCCACCTCGTGAGAAAAAGAGTTAAAAGAGATCCAGCTCAAGTGTGACCAAACTTTCTGAACGGAGACGTAGGATATCAGTGGATATCCAAACTTCGGTAACAAATCATTTGTCTCTGTATCTCTTTAATATTGTGCATTACATTGATTTAATTGCTTGTATGTTTATATGTATGTACCTTGAACCAATTTTGTGATATTCCATCTAGCTGTTTTACCTGCATCGAAACATCCTAGGATTGGAACATTCAAATTTGTTACCCTAGGAACATCAGATGAATAGCATCAGAACATCAGATGAATAGTGTCAAAAGTTCCGATTAAGGTTTCTTGCTAAAATTGAATAATCTTTGTCACCCTAGGATTGTAACCTTCACATTTTTTTAGGGTGATTGCGCATTAGTTGAGCCTAGCATATTTAAGTTTTTCACTTGTAAAAAATCCGTTAGTTTATTTTCACTGCAAGTTTAGACCAACTATTGAACAAGGGGACGAAGTTTTCAAAAACACCTATTCACCCCATCTAGGCGACATCATTGTCCTTTCAACCTCTCCTTGGCTAGGTCAGTTGGTCATAAGTGGGGCCCCTTCCCTCTCCTTAGAACCACGATCTAATTTCTCATCTCTTTTTCCACCTCCTCATCAACACGAGCGATTTTCACTGGCGCTCGGCTGGGTGATTGGATTCACATATGAGGTGGTGCCCATGACGGTGTTGGCTAACCTCGGTGGTGTGCCCCTGTCGTGTCGTGCGCCACCTCACTTTTGCGTCTTCTCATCGCTTTCCTGCCGGCGGCTCGTCGGTGGTGTCTGTCACACCTCTGTGCCATGTTGGGTGCTTGGTTGCGCATGGTGCGGCTGTCTGCCTGCGGACCAGTTGTGGTTCTCGTGGTTGTAGCAAAAATAGCCCTATTTGGTTATGATTGTAATTTTGGTGATTAATAATAACATAGTTATTGAGACTAATATGTTTATCAAGTATATGCTTTAGTAGATCTCATAGATACAATATATAAAGAAGACATCGTAGTTGGGACAAAGATTGACTGAATTAGAGAAGTCCTAGGAAAATTGCTCTCACTGGATGGTCCAGTACTCTGTGTGTTGCACTCACCGGAGCATTTCTGACAAAAGGGAAGAGAATGTTAAAGACCTCACCGGAAGGTCCGATGATTAGCAAGTGTGCTCACCTTGTTCCAGAGAAAGGTGATGTGCTGAAAAATGGAGAACATTTGACCGGATAGTCCGATGCTTGGCTTGTGCACACCGGAGGAAGTGCACCACAGTATTTCTAGTGCAGAGCAAAAGATGAATACCTAATCGGATAGTCCTGTGTTTGGAATGTTCACACCGGATTGTAACATTGGAGCATTTCTTGCAGAGGCGACGACAAGTGTTGAAGAATGAAGAACAACGTACTGGAAGGTCCGGTGCTCTGAAGATCAACACACCAGAGCATTTTTTGCAGAGAAGAAGTGGCGCGGTCTGGCTCAAGTGAACTCACCAGAAGGTCTGGTGATAGAGTTAAAGATCTCACCGGAGTATCTGATGTTCAGGATGACTTTGAGTGGGAGTCCAATGGCTAGTTTCTAATGTTGTACACACCGGATTGTCTGGTGATTGTACTACTGTTCTCACCGAATAATCTGGTGTTAACAACTTATCTGAGTCGTTGGGTTAACAACTAGTTAGTCAGTTTGAGTCTATAAATACCTGTCCACTCGATCATTTGAAAGGGCTAGAGTCCAGAGAAACACAGAGACACTTGAGAAGACATCCAAGCCAGCAAAGTGCTTAAAGTGATCAACCAAGGCAATTAATCACAAGAGTGATTAGTGCTTATAGCCTAGAGTGAGTTGTAGCTAGGTGTTGCAGTTTGAAGAAGGGATCAAGGAGTGATCCTAGCTTGCAACAAGTGGTACACCGGTGCCTTGGAGTCTTGGTGACTCGCCGGCAACTTGAGCCAAAGCTGCTCAAGCTTGTTATCCCTCTAACTTGGTGTGAAGCGGCAGCAAGACACGTGTACGGGAACACGAAGACCCTTGCCTTGGTGGCTCAAGCTCTGAAGTGATCACGGAGGCAAGAAAGAAGAGAGGCTAGTGGTGAGGTCTTGCCTTGGTGGCTTGGTGGCTCATCCGGCTTGAGGCCTTGCCTTGGTGGCTTGGTGGCTCAAGAGCCATGACCAGGTGCCGTCCGAGAGTATATCCTTGGTGAAGCTCCAACGTGGACTAGAGGTGGCATTTATGCTATCGATACCACAGGATAAAAGTCCCTTGTGCTGAGTTGTCTCTCTACCTTATTTATGTTTCCGCATTTACATTCTTGCAATTTACCTTGCTAGAGTAGGTTGCGATATTCTTGAGTGGTAGAGTAGACACACTAGATAAACCTAGAGCATATTTAGATAGAAATTGAGATAGGTTTATCTTGTGAAGTTCTTTGGAACCAATTAGGTTTTAAGTGTCCTAATTTACCCATCTCTTAGGACATCACCGTGGCTCACAGTAGTGTTTGTGCTTGTGCCTTTGTGTGTGACTTGCAGGTGGTAGTGGCTGCGCTTCGCGTTCTCGCTCTCCGCAATGCACGCTGCTCTGGGACTTTGGTCTCTTGGCGGCTGTTGTATGTAGTGCTCTCATCATGGGTGTGTTGTCCATCAATTGCGCTCTATGCATGTGTGTGTTGTGCTATGGATGTGTTCTAGTGATCGGCGACATCCACCTTGGCCCGGTGTTGGACCCTTCTTTTGTTGCAGCCCTATCCTATACTTCGGGTGCTAACAGCAGTGTGCCCTATAGTGTGCACAACGACATTGTATCTCCAAGAACAAAAATCCTATGACCTTGACAAAGAGGGGGTGCCTCTGCTTCTAGGACATCACTCTGATGTGCCTTGCCATTAGTGCCTACTTGATCTATAACAGAAAGTAAGCTCGTTCTCGTTGCCTTTACTTTAAGCATGCAACTTTTCTATATCGTGTGCTTGTTGGTACTATGTGTTGTGTCACATCCCAAAAATGATAAGTCGTAATTAAGCATTGCTTAACCATTATCGCATGTGTTATCACCTGTGTTGTTACGTAATTGTCCGACAAGTTTAGTTCGAAGTTGTTTCAAACACCCTAAAGATGGTTTAGAGAAACTTAGAAAAGCCTTAGATCCTTTGGAGAAGAAAGGGAAGGGAAAGCGGGAATACTAAGAAAGTTTTAGCATAAAACCCCTCTAGTGGTCTGACCAGGATCACCCGCGGTCTGACCGCCAGGTGGCAGCCACGTGGGCTTGCTGCGGTCTGAACGACGCCCTAAACGGTCCGACTATCAGCACAAAGAGGCTCGACATAAGGTGGTTGATTGCCTCTCTCACTCTATCACTCTCTCATTTGCTCTCTCTCTCTCACTCTCTCCACCCAACACTAGAAGGGAGAGGGATTCCTTTGTCATCGCGTTCGAGGGTCAAAGATCGGAGGAGGGGACTCTCACAAGCTCCCGAAGGACTTCCCCAAGCATCTTCCCCTCTTCTCCCTTGCCGAAGACCCGTCATTCACCTCAAGCCCCACCACCACCCGAGAGCCGATCGCAAATCGAAGCCTTCCCGAAGCAAACCCATCTGCTAGAAAGCTTCAATGCACTAAGGTGAGGCTTCCCCTACCATTTTTCTGTTGTTTTCGAGCTCGATTCGACCCCCCTTGTTGTTTAGGCCTAAAACTCAACCTAGCCTAGGTCCAATCTATGGGGCATTTTGAGTTTAGCTCGGTGAAGGTAGTCCAAGTCACTTTAGAAACACTCCACTAGTCCCATAGAGCATTTAGGTACCCTCTGTGCTCGAGGGTCTCATCGGAGCTCTCACCGGTAATGTCATAAGGGTGCTACCAGCAAGACCTGGCGGTCTAACCACCGCTAGGGCCGGTCTGACCATCAGTTGGGACCGGAAGGTCCGAAGTGTGGGCTCTATACAGGGGTCAAACCGCCACTAGGGCCGGTCTGACCGTCGGATCAACGTCGGTTCGAACCGCCAGCCCCCAACACTCTCTGCTGGCCGCTGGTCTGACCGTCAACCATTGAAGGCTTGGTGCACTTTAAGTTGGCTTATCTGGGGTTTCACGCTTTGAAGCCCTAGTCCCTTAGCGGTCTTTTGCAAATGTTTTCGAGTCTCGACGCTCCACTATTACTTGAGCATGCATTTTATGCATCCTTTTTGTATTGTTTATTTATTTATGCATTGCACCCGTGTTTCTTTTAGAGAGCATTAATCCAACAGTTTAGGCGAGCAAGGGTGACGCCGAGGCACCCCACTTCTGTGAATTCGGTGCGGGTAGCATCAGGCAGCCGTCAGAGCAGCAAGGCAAGCATCTAAGCATAATGAACCCTTGTGTTGTATTGAATGAAGTCAAAAGTTGATAAATTATCCTTATGTATGTTTGCATGAGTAGCAAGTCGATGTTGGGCAAAAATGGGTAGAACCTATGTTGTATTGCATATCCTCTACCTTGAATTGTTGATTATCCTCACCCTTATCACCTCAATAATATTGTTGATGTCTAGCCTAAGAGTTGTTCGATATGCTTAGCAATGCATAGGTCCTCGGTAGAAGTCGAGCGATGGTGATGCCGTTGTTCGCAAGCTTAGGGATTACTTAATGTTTCACATTATTGATTATGTTGTTGAGATGGTTGAGATCTGAGAATGAGACGAGATGTGGGTGGTGTTAGGTGTATCATCTACCCTGGAGGAGGTTCCCAAGGTAGTTCAGGGAGGGAGCCTGGATACTGTAGACTGCCCTGAATTAGTTAAGCATCGACCATTGGCTGCCCTTGGCTTTAGCACTTATCGTACTCACCACATCTTGATCTAATGGTAAGGTAAGCCGAATACTTCTGTAGCTGTGATCATTTGGGTCTGAACATTGACAGTGTGAGCGGGCGGGCTTGTAGAGGTATATAGTTTACTACAGGAGTAGTTCTGGATACATCCGCGCTGAGCGATGCATGTATCAAATGGTTGGGGCTTATTAGGAAAGGTTGTCACGAGTATCCCCTTGTATGGACATGTGTGGTCATGTAAGCCGAATGGTCCTCGTGTCATGTGGGTAAAGGAGTATCCTTCTGTAGGGTGTAAAAGTAGTTCGAACTGCAGTGCTCTCGGTCATGAGCATGTCTTCTATCCATGCGCACCATTGTAGAGTCACGAGTTGTGGTTTGTCATTGGATATGTTGGTCATGGGGGAGATGGTTCGTGTTATATACATGTTCGTGATGGTTCCAGTTACATTTATGTGCAGTTGGTCATTGCAGAGTATGATGGTTTTGTTGTTAATTAAGTTTAGGTGCTCACACATATGTCTAGGTTGCTTAAGCATATAAATGTACTTAATCTTGAGGTTCTTTTCTTGCTAATAGCTCAATGCATAATCCTTGTAGTCGAGCTATTTATATGTGCTCTATATGGATTAAGTCTTGCAAGTACATTCGTACTCAGCTGCTCTACAGGTTCTGCAGGTGAGGAGGAAGCGGTGTTTGGCTACTTCACGCTTGCCGAGGGTGGTGGCGGGTATGAGTAGTGCTTCCTATTCAGTTGGCGTGCTTTTGTGATGGAGCCTAAGGGTAAATGGCTCCATCCTCCTTTTACCATTTATAGCTTTAGCTTCCGCTACGTAGTTTCTTTTGTTGATTACGAGTTGAGCAGGTTTTAGTGTCTTCCTAACTCTTTTTTGCTATAAATTGTAATAACATGGTAGTGATTAAGAGCTTGTAATATAATATTAATTACTTGCTCTTTCTTAAGCTGTGTTGTGATGCTATATGTTGTAAAGTAATGTGTTCCGATCTTGGGCACAAAACACATACCGGGACTACCGGGATGATATTCTGGTTAATCATCGAGGTTGTGGTTATGAATATGATCATACTGGTGATTAATTAGAATATTATTTGAACGGTTCCCCACATACTGATATTGGGATGAATTGCATGCTTTGTCAGTGGGTTTTTAAGCTCAATGAAAAAAGCAGGCTAAGTGAGATTAGTGTGATAGTGTAGGACAAATTCTAAATTGTAGTTGGGTTAATTACTATTTATGGTCTTGTTATACTTGTTGTCATTATGAGCTGTTGAACCTATTAAATTATGTTCAACTATATAGATCTTATTGTCTTTATTGCTTGATAGGCTAATTGATTAGTAGGCAAGATATTAAACTGGTTGATCACAATTTAGAATTTGTATTTGATTGGTGATCTTAGTGTAGTATTGGATGGCTGTTAATTCGGTAACCTACACTAAGAGCCCTGCAACACTTGATGATATGTTTTTTATGTTATCCCACCATACATGGTTGATTGTCATATGCGATATGTTTATGAATATGAGTAGCACTTTTCATGCTTTACTTTACTTTAAAATACTCATATTCACGTATGATATGATATATCATGGCAGTCAAGTTATTTTTATTATGTTTAAATTTAGAATCAATTTAATCGGAATATTGCTAAAACATTCTTTGAAACAACACTTATCCTTTCCTATTTAAGTTACAAACCAGCAATGATAACATGTATCACTATCGGTTCATGCCGACCCAATCATTATTGGAGGTTTTGAACTGACAGCAATACATTATCACTATCGGTTCTAAACGTCTTATATTGGGTGTTCTGTGGTAGTGATAGAGTGGAGTTATATATTTACTTCTCATTTAAGTCATACTTTCCTTTCAGGATTAGGAGTTCTTGTGCATTAGGTGGAGTCTTGTATACAAAAACGTTTCAAATCTTTGTGTGTTGAGAACTTTTTAGCTGAGTGATCATTTCTACGTTCCACTATGATATTTCCTGAAGTGATTATCTCTCTTGTGGTCCAGCTTTGATATTTGCTTATGTTACCACTTCTGTGTTCAAGTTTTGGTCGACGGGCTCGTGAACTTTCGTTTAGCGAGCAGGGCGACGGAGATGTAAACAAATTAATTTCCTTGCATCTTGCACTCACTGAAGTTTCAGGGAACTATTCAAACATGCGGCACAACCCTCTGAAATCATATGTACAAGACTGCACAAGAAATTGACAGCACTAGTACTGTACAAGCATCTGTATTGATCATACAAGAACACACACAGAGCATACGCCGATCGAATCAGACATCCGAACCATCGCCGATTACGCTCACATGATCGAGCAAGCATTGGGGTTCTCGTCGCTGAAGTAGCTCCGAACGGCGACCGGCACGACGTCGGGCTGCTCGCGGTAGCTCCCGTAGAGATCGGAGTCGTAGTACCCATGGACCTGGTAATTGTACGAGCTGGGCCTGCCCTGGGGGTAGTGCGCCGCCGGCTTCCGACCCACCGCTGAGACACTACCGTTCTTGCCGCGCTCGGCGCTGCCGCTGTAGTAGTGCTGCTGCTGCTGCCCGTGCGCGTGCGCGTGCGCGGCGGCGGGCTTGGCCTGGTACTGGTAATAGGCCGGCTGCGCGTAGCCATGGTTATACGCCGGGTTGAAGGCAGAGGGCCACAGCACGGCGAGCCTGCCCGTGCGCCGCGCAGCGCGGAGCACCTTCTTCTGGCTGACAGAGCCGTTCACCGTTACCTTGCCATGCATCCTGTCGATCTGAACGTGGTGCACGCCTGAGGAATTAAGAAGACGAGCATATGTACATGTCAAGGCTGAGAAATTTTAGTGATCAATCAGTGGATATGGATGATAAATCCGATGGTACCTTCAAGCCTCAGAAGGGCCTTCCTGACGTTGTCCTCGCAGCCGTCGCAGTCGATATTCACATGCATCTCCACGATCTACATACACGGAAGTTTCAAGCATATGAGAGCGAAGATCGACAAGAGTTCCGCAAGTTCGCATCAAATCGGCGAAGTGAGGTAGGGCAAACACAGAAGCACAAAACTTACCGTCATGGCTGCGCTTTGGGAGATGCAAACTGAAGAGATCTTGACTGCGGTCTTGAAGATGGAAAAGTAAATTCACTTTTGTGAGTGCTTTGCAAGGACAGTGCACAGGTGTATATATGTACAACAGCCAGTACTACTGTAAATGCAGTAAGAGAGAAGAGACAAAGGGAGGCCAATACAGGGATTTGTCAAGTCAGGTCTGCAGATAAAGATGGATGACGATCGATGATGAATAGTGATGATGTGTGCGTGTAAACAATGCTTGGATAATGCCTGCTAATTTCGGCGTTGCTGTCGGCCTGTTGCTCGCTGCCCCGGAAAAAGCGACCGAGCAACGAGTCATCGATCGATCTACATGCATGCTGGCCTGAATTGCCATGACGTTTACTGTGTCTGTGGAGATGAATGCTGATCTCAGTATCTCTTCCCAACGAATGACATGGAAGTTGCGTGCCAATATCTCGATGCTTCGGTCATGAACGGCGACCAGTGAAGTAAACTAAGTTGAATCAACGCAGGAGTAGTGATGTGTAAGATAGAAAATCAGCAAGTTGAGCAAGTAGACAAAGTAACGATCAGGCCGCTGTTTCTGTGAAATATCAGCAAGCTTACTTTTTTTCCTTCTCCTCTTTTTTTTTTTAAATGAATCAGCAAGCTTACCTGTTTTTTTAGAGGAATCAGCAAGCTTACTAGTTAATGATGTTGTAGAATAGACACGGCCTATCTAGGTGGTCAATGCTCACAAGGCCCTTGTGATATGCCCCCCTCCCTGTTTGGGGACATCTCGGATGAAACCCTACTAGTTTTTGGAAACTTGAAAAGATTTTTAGTTGGAGCAATAAATAAACATGAGAAATCTCCAAAACAATTGAGTAGCCTGTTTAGGATGTATTGGGTCGTCACACTTTAAAATATCAAGGATTAACCCAAAATGAGCTAGGAGAAAAAAAAAAAGAGAAATCAACTGTGAGTACTATTTTTGATTTTTTTCTTTTTAACATTTCCATGATGTCAAGTATTCATCTTTTCCATTTCTAGTGACATGTATTGAACCTGAACATGAAATTTTATATTAACTACTCGATTTTTGTGGGATTTTCATGTTGATTTTTCTCAAACTTAAAGTTTTTGAGTTTTCAAAAACTAGATAATTTTCACTTGATATGTCCCCGACGTTGTTTGACTTCTTTTGAGTTTCATTGAGAAGAAAAAGATGTTCAGAGGGTGGCCTATCACCCCTTATAAATGTAAATGTAGAGGCGATGTTGTTATAATTTGTCTAGATACATTCATACATGTCCGGCATACTGATAGCATAATTGAAGGTTTTAGGACCACATCTCTACTATTAATGTATTTTAAATAGATTGACATGTGCTTGATCTATTTATACAATATTGGCAACCAGACACATGTATATACATGTGGAATCAATAATATTATGACAGGAGGCAAAAAGTTTTCCGATATAAAAATAATTGAGAAACGAAAAGCTAAGGATACTCTCATAAACCTTCTCAATTTAAGATAGCGAAAATATATCCATCTTATCATGCAAGGTAAAAATAAAACATACAAATTGAACAAGGTTATTATCATACAATAATTTAAAGAGGAAATAGTATAACAATTTGCTTTGACCAAATATTGTTTTATGCAGCAACGGGGTCTTCCGTGACAGGCGTGCCTGTCACACCTCGACGGAGCATATGCACAGCCCTTTCTTCGCACTTGTTCATCATTTGCACCTGCACTTGCACATGGGATCTTGAATGTACGACGACCTCAAATTGAGCCATTGGAGTAGGTCTGGAATGTTACTTCATTATTCAGAGGCCTCCAATACAAAGGGAAAGATAAAAAAACCAGGACGGCGCGGCCGTGATCCTGCGCATGGATCGGAGGCTGGTGAAGTACAATCACCACGGCGTACTGCTTCCCCCCACGCTCAGGCCACAAATAGTTTTTTTTAGTATACTTTGAGAAACGTAATCACTATTGAGGTTTTGCAAAAGCAATTACATTATTACACAAATTGTCATCACTGTTACTTAAAAACTATATTATTATCAGTTATTGTGCCAACAGTAATAATCCATACAAGCCTAATCACTACCTAGGTTCCACAAAAGTAATTACAAAAAGATATGGTTGCGCGTGCAAAAGAACCCTAAACTCGCGTGTGCGTTTACCTCTTGCGGTCGGCCATTGTCACACCTTGATTTTTAATTTTGTAAATTCCTAAAAAAATTCAAGATTGAATTATAGGTTGAATAATTAGAATAAAAAAAGCCTATTTTATAAATTCAAATTCAAATTTGATTTGGGATTATTATTTGTTTGAATGCATTTATGTTGGAAATAGGCCCGTACGGTTTACTTGGTTTTGTTTAGTTTTTATTTGGTTTTGTTTGATTTGATTTTTCTTAGTTTGAAACCAATGGAATAGAATAGAAAAGGAAAAATCTAATCTAATTTCCAACCCACCCTTTTCTCTAATCCCTGCCTTCTCCCTTACCTTCTCTATTCAGCCCAACCCGCAGCCGGCCTGTTTCTTCCCCACCTCCTGCTCTTCTCTTCTGGGCCCCATGACCCATGCTGCTAGCCCAGCAACGCAGCCACGCAAGCCTGCTCTCGCGCCTGCCGCCAGAACACGCCTGCCCAGTTACGTCTCCGCTCTGCGTCATCATCTTTGTCTCGGACTCGAACCCGCCACCGTGTCGGACTCGACCTCGTGTCGCTACCCTAGAGACTCGATCCATCCTAAGCCCTCTTCTAGCTGCCTATATATTCCCAGCCGATCCCCTCGGGTTTTCCCATCGCTAAAACCGTTGAGTCCAGCGCAAGTCACCAAGATTCATCACCGCCATCGCCATTAGTATTGCATTCAGCCAAACTTGCCACCGCTCCGCTCCCGTGCCATCCAACCTCACCCGAAGCCCCCAGAAGACCCGCCTACCCTCACTGAAGCCAGAGTTGCCATTGCCTTTGCTGTTTGGTTGCCGGAGCACCCTCGCCGATGAGTTCCCGAGCTTCATCGCCGCCTCCGTCGTTGACAACCACCTTCCGTGCCGCCTCGCCCTCGGTAAGCTCCCAAACGGACTCCCTGTATTCTCCTGGTTCTACTCCACCGCACGTCGTTGCCACCAGCGAACCGAAACCTGATTCTTGCAACTCTTCCGGTCGTGTCGCCGCTTTTTCCTCGGCACTGCCGCATTTCTTCCCTCTGGTCACCCCTTTGCCCTGAGCCGTCAGGTCCAGATCGAGCGTCCAAAATTAGATCAAACCATACCCCTTCAGTAGCCAACCAGAACCCAACATGTGTCCCACCTGATACCCTGCCACGTGTGCGCCATATCAGCCGTTTTGCCTACATGTCAAGCTTAGTCAGCATCTAGGCAATAAAAGATGTTTTTTCAGTATAAAAATGATTCCAAATAATTCTTTTAATTGGTAATTTTATATATAAAACCCTAAACTTTCTAGTTTTCACATAAAAGCCCATGTCTTTTCGTGCTTTAGTCCCTAAACTTTTCCATGATTACAAATAGGTCCCTCTTTTTTACAAAAGGTCCCTAAACTTTCTGTTTATTTCAAACTAAGTCCTTTTCTTTTTTCAGATTAAACCCTTATATTGTTTTTAGCGTATCATTGTCATCCTAACTCCTTTTTTAGCATTTCTTGTGCTGATAAATTCATTTTTTAGATCTCTACTTTTCTATATAGGTTTTGTCTTGTTGTTCTTTTGTTTTTTGTGCTGTTCGTAGCGTGTTTTGTTTGTGTTCTTTGCCGGTAATTGTGCTATTAGTCGACAATGTCTCGGATTAGTTTGAGGAACGTCAAGACCAAGAGCTAGAGTACACTGGAAAGCTACAAGAAGAAGGAAAGTGTCTTTGATCATTTTGAACCTATGTTTTTAAATATTTTATTTTACAAATTACATGCAATGTCTATTAATCTGACGGGTAGTCATCTATGTTAGGGTTTACCCTAGTTTTTTCCCTTATCATCCCTTGGAACCTAGGTGGTTTATGGTTAGGTGTCTTTTGTTAATAGAATTGCTTAGCCATGCTTTCAGGATATTGGGAAGTGTCTTATACTTGACTAATGAACTTATACAACAATGAAAGTTATTTTGCTAATGGTATAGGAACATGAAACCTTAGGCCATGAGCAAATAGGTGGTTGTGATGGTGATCATAGATATGTTGTTGGTTTAGTGTTTGCTCAAGTGATCTAAATAAGGACCAATTCATGAAGCGAAACCACAAGAAAATCCGTACAAACATGAGACCGATATGGATAGGATTAGCCGATTAATTAGAGTACTCTTAGTGTTGTCTGGGCCAGATTGGAGGTATGGATAAGGGAAGTTAATTCCTAGATTCCATAAAGTACAAGAGGGAGCTTCTGGGTAGAAGGTAGACTCGTGTAAACCCTAGCGGTGAAACTAGGAGTGTGGTGACAAATAGTGGGAGGATTATTTGTGAAGGCTTCATAGTGCTCTCCTGGCAACACACCTCGGAAGTGTGTATAGTGCTTGGCCGGTACTGCAATATGGAGACTTTAGTCACCTGCTTGCAGTTGATAAAATCACAACTCGTAGGAAAGTTGTACAATCTCTACAGAGTGTAAAATCTGATATAGCAGTCGTGCTCACAGTCATGAGAGACTTGAATCCTCACATGATTAGTTGGTTTTTGGTATGGTTATGGTCATGATTTTGGTATAGTATAGGTGGTACTAGTTGGTTATGGTTTATTGGATGGTTAGTTGTTGGGTGATTTGGGTTACTTTCACTTAACAACTATTTAATGCTTTTCAAATGCATAACTATTTTATTTACTCGCATTTATGCAAATATACCATTTGTTAGCCTATTCTTATTGAAAGCCTACATTTCAATATTTTTCACACCTATTGAGTACTCCATGTACTCACCATTGCTATCTCCCACAATACATATGCTGCTCAGTTGAGAACTTTGAAGATTTTCAATCTGACATACTGGTGATCTAGTAGTGTGTCTTCCGATCGGTGCCCGTGGAGTGCTTGGTCACTGATGCTTTCATCCTGATGTCGTCATTTAGTTGCTGTCGTTTAGCTAATAGAGTTGTTTAGGTGAAGGCTTTAATGTAAAAGTTGAACAGTTGTAAGTAAAAGAATTGCTTTTATTACTTCACCTGTGACGTCTTTATATGTGTTAAACATCCTGGATACACATAAGTCACATACAGTTTTGTTCGTTAAAACCGGGTGTGACAGCCATGATGACGAAGAAGTCGTCGTCGTCATTGTCATCATCGTCCTCGTCCTTGTCATCGCTGTCGTCATCCTATGCTTCCTCTAGCGTGTCAGCCTCCTCCTCCTCCTCCTCTCATCCTCCTCCTCATTCGTGCTTCGGGACCTCTTCCCCTTCAGCTCGTCGAAGTAGTCCCACACATCATCCTCAAAGGGGGACCCCGCTGATCCACCGGAGTCCAAGCATTGTGCCATGTCCGAGCTGTGGGTGCCGTGACAAGAGATGGTGGTGATAGAGACGGCGGTGGAGTGGCTGGAGTGGGAGAAGGTGGTGGGTAATCCATTGTAGCGGTGGCGGTGGAGGGGAGAGGAAGGAGATCCAAAGCGAGTGAGATGAGTAATTGAGTGAAATTTAAAGGCGTTCGGGAGAAGCCGAGCAGGCGAGCGCTGGAATTCATATGATTATTATTGCCGGTTTGTAAATACAACAGGTAATGTTAGCTATTATCACTTGTTATAAACCAGCAGTGTTTACTGTCGGTTTTTACTGGCTCGGGTTTCTTTTTACGTCTTGAGTTTACGATCCGACAATAATAAAATATCATTGCTAATTATTACTGAGCTGACAGGGAAAATAGAGCAGGAATGACTCTTTTTTATAGTGTTAGTTTAAAAATGGTTAAGAACTCGTTAAAGTATCTATCAACACAACACACACAACGAACTCTAAAAAAATTGTCCACCGGCCTGACCGACTGCTACCTCAGAAACTCCTTTCCATGAGCGTTCCCAGCCAGGTCCAAGCATCTTGATGTTTGCTCGCAGCCACATTATTTGTTTGGATGATTGTTGCTATGAACACAGCATATGGTTTATACAGTTGTAAATTATATGGTTAATAATGCTGCTTTTCTTCAGTTTCAGGTTTCATGGTTAGACGCCTCATGGGCGCATGGCGTGATACAACCTGATGCGATACTTCGTGGAGGAGGCCGTCAGCCTCTTCGACGACCGTGGCCTCTACAAGATATGGATGAAGGATCTTGCTTACTGGTTTGGTATAGGTGCGATGATCAAATCGATCTATGAAACCATATATAGTTGTTTTTGGCTGCTTGCTTGCGTGTATCGGTAACTATATATACTCATATACTGCTCACTGATGATTTTTGTCCTTTTTCTTGATGATTTAGGATGGATTGACCTCTATCTGGGGTAATGTTGTTGAGGTAGGTCTGTATCTCGACCATGCCATATGCTTGATCTAAGTGCAAAGTTGCTTTGCCTACTTGTACTGGGAGGGAGCCGTCTAACGTATTGTTATCTGTTCTGACTTCTTCTCTCTAAGAGCAATATGGATGTTTTGTTTTTCTCTTCCTTTTGCTATATCATTTTCCAAAAACTTGCTTTGATAGTTAGCTATGAAACTCATTTGTTTCCATTTTCTTGGTGCCTCCTCCAGGTTCTGGCTGCAGATGTCGTGCATGAGTGCATCGCACCGGCCGAGCAGCTTTCGACGCAACGAAGCGGAGCTCGCATGTTAGAGCAGCTACATGTGGCGCCTGTAAGGGTCCGTTTGGTTCAAGGGATGAGGTGGGATGGGATGGGGCGATCTCTGTTTTTGTGTTGTTTGGTTCAGGGGCAGCAGGGATGGGATGATCCCTCCTGAGGAATATTCTCTCAATATGCTGGATGAAGATATCCCTCAAAATATATGGGATAAAGCCATCCACCTTTGCTAATCATACATATTAGTAAAATGATTAATGATATTAGTATACTTGTATTACTTATTAGTACATATTACTACGAGATTAGAATTTGTAAGGTTAATGTACTAATTATTGCTAATTAATGAGCTAATTAGAGTATGATTATGGTTAATTAGTATATTTTATTGTTAATTAGTAATGATTATGGCAAGGGTAACGTTAATACATGTTGGTGCATGTTGATTAGTGTATTATTAATAATTATTATTTAAAATTAAAAAATATAATTAGTTGATGATTCTCATCCTCATCCGTCCTCGTCCTTCCAACCAAACAAAAAAGAGACTCATCCCATCCAACCAACCAAACAAAAAACAGGATCATCCCATCCGTAAAAACAGGGACGGCCCTATCCCATCCCACTTTGTCTCCCAACCAAACGGACCCTAAGAAGTTCTATTGGAATTCCCTGCTTCCCTACTGCCTGTCTGAGCATATCGCAGCTGCTGCCATCTTGGCAGAAAACAATACAGTTCAGACACTGTCCAATGGTGTGGTTCAGAAAACACAGATTTGGGTGTGTAGGTCTCCTTTAGTTATTGTGCCAAATGTGCCATCTTTTTTGTTTATTTATTCTTGTTTCTGCTTCATTTTCCATGTTCAGTGTTTAAAAATATCATTAATCTTTTAATGTGGAATTATGGCTGCAACGGCCACTAACTGGTTGACGTAATGCCAAGAACGCGTTGGAGATGCATGGATTCATGCAGGGCTGCCTGCTTGCGCTGGGTGGGATAAGCTTAATGCGTTGTTCCAGAAACGTGAGTGAGTTCAGTGAAACCTTTCAAGCTTTAGTTCTCTTTTACTATGAATTATCTAGGATGTGAGAATCACATGATGTTGCACAATTGCAGTGAGTATCGTGTTCAAGCTGAACGGCTTGGTTCTATTGCCTATCGATCTCTTGGAGGGTCATGGGATTACACCAATCCAATATTACTGACACGTTATACTGCAAACAAGGGCTACAAATTCATGGATGGGAGCTTGGTATGTTGTTCTGATGTTCGCAGTTGTTTAGGAATGCTTTGTTCGATGGTATTCTATGATTTGAAAGAGAGAGATTTTGGAATGTAATTTAACTAGGTTTAATTGATATTGATGATAATTAATGAAATCTTTACTACTTAAAAGAAACTAAAGAGTCCTTTTCGTCCCAGTTCATCTGTCTACCCACATTTCGTATTATACCCTTCTCAACAATATTACTTTTGTTTAACAAATTTTTAACGTTCATTGTAACGCACGGGCAGATAAGTGTATATATATATGCGTCCAATGTGATCACTCTTTTTTTCTATGCTAAAAAAGTGTCTACCATTTTTTCTTTTTTTCTAATCTATATGCGTCACTACAACATCCCAAAATTTATACATGTGAGCAACCAAACCAAATATCATCCAAATACGATGAACAAAGTTTAAATTAATAATTTGTGCAATATTCCCTAGAACCATTTGTGTAAATTAATACAGGGCACGCGGACCTCCTTTTTCTACGGAAGCATGCAGATCTTGATTAGACAAAATTGATTGCCCTCTTAATTACCTTCCTTTCATGCAACAACATGCAACCGGGAGAAGCCGATTAACACAATTTTGGTCAAAAGTTCACCTGGGCAACAAGGGTCAGGATTTTAGGAGACCTCTTAATTACCTCCCTAGGGTTAATAGGAGTACCATAAAAGAGTCATATTAGATATTTTTTACTCAGCCACAGCATCACATCTAAAACCTTTCAAAACTAGGATTCATGTGACAAGAGGTTATGTGTACATAACCATTTTAAATATAAGATTCCATTTAACATCTCTTATTTTATAATAGAAAAAGTCCACTTTACTCTTCCAAAATATGCCCGGAGTCTACACAACCCTCTAAACTTTCAATTGGTTTATTTAACCCCTCACTTCACCAAACCAGTTCATTATTCACCTTTGATTACTAAATGAAACTGATTTCGCTTAGGTGGGCGCAGGGATGGGCGGTTTTGCTTCCTGGACTGCCACGTGCGACGTCCGACGTGGCCTGAAAGCCCTTGATCCAAAAAAGCCCTGCTCCCGTGAAAGGAATATTCCACCGCAAAAAGGGGGGGGGGGGGGGTGGGATCTGCAGCGGCGGTGACGGGGTGGCGAAGCCGCGGCAGCGCGGGCCAGGCGAAGTCTCGGAGCAGGGAACGACAGCCGTGGGCAGCGCGGGTAGTACAGCTCGAAGGTTCTGGCGGAGTTGAGCACGTAACCCTTCATGCTCTCCGGCAGGATGCCATCAACGACGTGCCATTGCTGCCGCCGGCTGAGGACGACGCAGCGGCGACCACAGCAATGGCAGCCAAGACCGTAGAAACCCGGGTAAGGATTTGATTTGCTCTGCTCCAACCTAAGCAATTTCGTTTGATTTTTAAAATTCTGACCCGATTCTATGGTTCTGGTCTTGGCATGGTCCAGAGTTTGGCATGATCTAGAGTTGAGGCCTTTCTTGAAGCAAGTTTTGGTGGATTGCGTGACTCGGTGTATGGTTTGAAGGAAGAGCATGCAGGTCTGCGCGCTGCATGAAGCTAAACTGAGCAAACAGGGAAAAAGGGGAAGAACCTGATTCAATTCAAGGCATCGCAATTTGTGATGTTGTTTTTGTTTGGTCACGTAGTCGCAGTTTGGCAGTAGCTGAACCTGATGCATGATGTTGTATAAGAGTGTATTTTCGTGATTTAGTCAGTGCATGAAAGCACAATGGCAATTTGGTATCAGTTATCATGAATGAAACCCTGCAGTTGTGTTATATGAATTGATTGGTTCAAATGTGATACAATGAAGTGCATTGCAAGTCTTAACTTAGTGTCAACTGAAAGCATCCAACAATCTGAGATGAACAAACTTAGTGCTAACAGAAAGCATCCATATTACATTTGAATTTATACAAAAGTAGTAGTAGCAGACCTAACAAATAAGGTAGCGAAAATTTATATAGATTATTTACAAGAGTCATGTCGAAGATTAGTTCCTTACAATATATTTGTATTTCAACAGGGATACCTTCGATATCAAGAATTGAATAGGAAATAAGACACACGATGCATACATGTGTGAGCCCCCGATATGGAGTAATACCCCACGTCCTATATGGATGATTTTGTATATGGATTGTCTCAAGTATAAGCAGGATGGCTAGATGTATTACAATAGAGTAGATCAGATCTAAACTAATCTAGGGTTGAAGTCACATAGTATCTCAAATCTAGGGCCTTGATACTTGTGTCGAGATGTGTAAGCGTTGATTTGTGAGTTCCCCCTCTGGAGTCAAGGATCGAGTAGGAAATAAGACACACAATGTATACATATTTGGGCCTTTGATATAGAGTAATACCCTACGTCCTGTGTGGATGATGCCGTATATGGATTGTCTCAAGTACAAGCAAGGTGGCTAGACCTATTACAATGGAATAGATCAGATCTAAACTAATCTAGGGTTGAAGTCGCAGAGTATCTCAAATCTAGGGTCTTGATGCTTGCGTCTAGATGTGTAAGCGTTGATTTGTGAGTTCGCATCTAGGGGTCAAGGTCCCCGCCTTATAAAGGGGTCCTGGTGCTACCTTAGTCCCAGCCGTAATCGATAGGGAGCCATTTATCTTGTCGGTTAAGGTAAGACAGTCTAATCTAGCTTGGATACCAGTCGTACATAAATTGGTTAACCTGATCGAGACCTTCCTAGTATAAGTTTTCATGATCTCTGAGTATATTAGGTCTTGCAGATTCGGATCCGCAATATCCAGACTTATCCATCATTTGTACGATGTACCATATCCATATATGGTGTATTTCTTATACGTATATACCATATAGTTAGATATTCGACAGTAGCCCCCTAATTCTACTCCGCAGGTGTAGCATCTAGGCCCCTAAGAAAAAGGTAAGGGTTTCGGTGATTAATGACAACCATATCATTGTAACTAATATTTCAGCTTTTAAGAAATAAAGAAAGACTTAATTGTCAATGGTGACTTTAAACTCTTGCCCATTAAAAGAGTTATGTGATAATCAAAGGACCGGAACGTGAAGGATAAGGATCTTCTAGATCTAAGTGTCACAAGGAGATGAAGGACACTTAGAGTAGTATAGGTTCTTTTTATTCTTAGTCTTTTGACCGTACTATAAAGAGGGGCTAAGAGTTGTAGCTTGACTTAGGAGAGTCTAGACATAGTCGATGCACACTTGTGACTTTCCATTACTATGTTAACCTCAGAAAATCATTGGTTCCGAATCTCGAAGGTAGAACTCAAAATTGCTCTGAAATAGATAAAATCAGCAAAATTTCAGTTCACCGGATGATCCTCTGATGTCAAAGTGAGTACGCCGGAGCAAATTCCTAAGAGTTCTGACTTGAAAAATTGATGAAGAGCACGCCGGATAGTCCAGCGTTCTAAAGGCGAAATCACCGGATAAATAGATGGCTATGAAATCCAGAAGTAATTCTACACACCGGATAGTCCGGCGTAGCAAAGATGATCACCGGATGAATTTTTACAGAGAGGTTGTAAACTATCATCTGGCCCATTTCAATGCACCGGATGATCCACTGTAGGCCAGGATTAATCACCGGAGGTTTAACAGCTAATGGAATAGTTAACGGCTATTTTATTAGATGTATTAGCACCGGATATTCCGGTGTGAAGGGTGTTATTCACACCGGACCTTCCGGCGTTAAGAAAAATTCTAGGTTGTTAGGTAACAGCTAATTTTCGATCCTTTGACTATAAATACCCACTCATTTGGACCTCTCTTGTGCTCTGGTGACCCTGTAGCAGCTCATACACTTGGTGTGTCATTTAGAAGCAAGAGAGAGAGAGCACTTGTGTCCATTCTAAGTTCTTAGTTGAGGATTAAGGACTTCCTTGAGTGCTTGAAGAGTAACAAGTGTGCATCTAGCTGTTGTCTAGGCTTGATCTTTGTCAAGTGAAGCATGAGGCTTGTTACTCTTGGTGGTTGGCAACACCTTGACGGTCTTGGTGATCGGAGGATTTCTCGGTGAGCTCTTGGAGAAATTGTGGGAGCCCCGGGAAAAGAGGGTGTACTTGGTTTGATACCCGCCAATCCGGAGATGGAGAAGGGGTAATCAAGAGGGAGCACTTGAGCCTTGGTAACTCAAGGGGGAGCGATATCCTTGGTGGATGCTCCAACGAGGACTAGGGGGAAGTGCCAACTTCTCGAAACCTCGGTGTTGTCTTCTCCAACTCTTTACTTTCTTGCATCTTATTTTGAGCTTTGTTATTATTGCAAGTTTTTCTTAGGAATTATCTTTCTTAGTTAATCCGTGCTTGGTTAGCTATCTTGTGCTAGTTAAAATTCCTTAATTGCGTTTCTTTTAAGTTTTATTTGGTGAAGCGGTAGTTAATTAAAAAAAATTAATATCCCAATTCACCCCCCCTCTTGGGCTATTCGATCCTTTCAATTGGTATCAGAACCACGTTCTCTTGATTGGCTTAAAATCCTAGAGAAATAGCCCAGGGGAGCGGAAGTAGCGTGCCAAGGTTCGAGGGAAAAAACTTTTGCCTATTGGAAAGTTCGAATGGCGAGCTATCTTGAGGCAATTTCCCCCGAGTGTTGGCAAGCAACCTCCGTTGGGTTTGATCAACCTTTTACCGAGCAAGAAGTTAGATGGAATGCTAAGGCTAAGAATGCTATATTTGAGGGAATTAGTGAAGAAGTTTTCTTTAGAGTTAGAAGTAAGGAATTTGCTCATGACATTTGGGTTGCTCTTTGTGAAATTCATGAGGGATTTAGGAGAATTCGTGAAGAAAGATATCATGTACTTATGAATACTCTAAATCAATTCAAGATGCTTCCAAATGAATTATGCAATGACATGTATTCTCGTATGAACATGCTTGTGGAAGAAATCAATTCTCTTGAACTCACTCAATTGTCCGATGGAGATGTTATTCGTAGGATCTTGATGGTGCTTCCCAAACCACAATACAACATTGTCATCTCTCTTCTTCATGAAAGGGACATCAATGAAATGACCATTACCGATGTCGTTGGAAAGATATGTGCTCATGAGATGTTCTTGTTTGGAGATCATGAATCTTCATCCAAGAAAAACCTTGCTCTCAAAGCAAAGATGGTTGACAACAAGAAGAAGAAGATCAAGCTTCCATCATCATCAAGTGAAAGTGATGAAGATGATGATGACTCCGACACCGAGCTTGCTCTTCTCATGAGAAGAACCACAAGGATGATCTCTAAGTTTCAAAAGAAGGGCTACAACTATGATCCCAAGAAGAACAAATTTCGTCCGAAGAAATTTGACAAGTTCGGAGGTGGAGACAAGAAGAAGTACTACAATTGTGGTAATCTTGGTCACATATCATATGATTGCCCTCATCCTGACAAGAGAAACAAGAACAAGTCCAAGAAGCTTGATGCAAGTGAGGATGAGGACAAGTACAAGAAGAAGGATCAAGACAACAAGAAGAAGAAGCTCTTTAACAAGAGAGGTGAAGGACGTAAGGCCTACATTGTTGGTGAATGGGTCTCCGGTGAGAGCTCAAGTGATGACTCAAGTGATAATGATGACAACAACTTCGCGGGTCTTGTAATCGTTAATGATGATCCACCTCTACCTCCACCACCTATGTGCCTCATGGCAAAAGGTAACAACAAGGTGAGTAGTGAGGAAGATGATAGCAGTGATGATAATGGTCTTTCTCCTAATGATCTATCTAAGCTAATGAATGACTATGCTACCATTATCAAAAGGTAAAAGGCTAAAATCAAGTTGCTTGAAAATGCTAATTCCATGCTTAGTTCTAAACATGATGAATTGCTCACTAAACACAATAATTTGCTTGAAAAACATGATGAAGTAGTTGAATCTAACATGTCTCTCAAAGCAAGTAACTATAAGCTAAAGCTTGAGCATGATGGCCTAATATACAAACACCCAGAACTTGAGTATGCCTATGATGCCATGGATCGTAGCTTGGATGAATTGGTTGATAATGATGTAGTTAAGGTCAATGCATCTACCTCTTGTGATGATCTTCTTGATATAACCATGCAAGGGAGCAAGAGCTTGAAAGTGAGATTGCTAGTCTCAAATCTTGTGTGGCCCGGTTGACTATGGGGGAATACAAGCACAAGAAAATCCTCATGAAGAATGCTTTGTATTACAACAAGAAAGGACTTGGATTCTTCCCCAACCCGGTAAAAAGGGTCATAAAGACACCGGAGATCAAGAATTGTTTCATCAAGGAAGTTGATTCATATTGCCAACATTGTCAAGTCACCGGACACCACACAAGGGAGTGTCCAATTCCTACTAAACCTTTCCCTATTTTGGCTTCTAAATACAAGTCCACATTTAATGATCATCACTTTCTATTGCATAAGCTTAAAAATGGTAAAATTATGGCAAAATTTATTGGAACTCAAGCTAAGGGCAAACTTCCTAGGCAACTTTGGGTGCCTAAATCTCTTGTATCTCACATGAAAGGTACCAAACTTGGTTGGGTACCTAAACAAAAAGCTTGATCACATGTGTGTAGGTGAACTACAAAGCCGGTGAAAAACATTGAGTGCTTGATAGCGGATATACACAACATATGACCGGCAATGTAACGATGTTCACCTCTCTAGAAGATGAAGTGGATAATCATGATAAAGTCACTTTTGGTGATAACTCTAAGGCAAATGTGGTAGGTTTGGGTAAGGTGGCTATCTCAAAAGATCTCTCTATTTCCAATGTTCTTTTAGTAGAATCACTTAGCTTCAATCTACTCTCCGTAGCTCAACTATGTGATTTGGGTTTCACATGCTTGTTTAGTGATCTTGATGTTATCATAACTAGTAAGAAGCATAATGACCTAATATTCAAAGGGTTTAGACATGGGCATATCTATCTTGTGGATTTTTCCTCTAATGAAGCTAGCTTGACTACATGCCTCTTCACCAAGACATCTATGGGTTGGCTTTGGCATCGTTGGCTTGCACATATTGGGATGAGCCAACTCAAGAAGGTATTCAAGAATGGGAAGGTGGTTGGTGTGAAGGATGTGGTTTTCGAGAAGGACAAGTTGTGTAGTGCGTGTCAAGCCGGAAAACAAGTTGCAAGTCCTCATCCATACAAGTCCATGATGTCTACGTCAAGACCCTTGGAACTTCTACACATGGACCTTTTCGGACCAACTACCTACAAAAGTCTTGGTGGCAATTTATATTATCTTGTCATTGTTGATGATTATACAAGATATACTTGGACTTTCTTTTTAGATGACAAAGGCAAGACCGTTGAAATCTTTAAGAAGTTCGCAAAGAGGGCTCAAAATGAGTTTGAGTCCACACTTGTGAAGATCCGGAGTGACAATGGGACAGAGTTCAAGAACACTCAAATTGAAGATTTTTGTGAAGAAAGAGGCATCAAACATGAATTTTCATCAACCTACACACCTCAGCAAAATGGCGTAGTAGAGAGGAAGAACAAGACCTTGATTACACTTGCAAGAGCAATGTTAGATGAGTATGGTACCCCGGAGAAGTTTTGGACGGAAGCAATCAATATGGCGTGCCATGCTTCTAACCGAGTCTACCTCCATCGACTATTGAAAAAGACGCTATACGAGCTTCTCATTGGGAGAAAACCAAATGTCTCCTACTTCCGGGTGTTCGGGTGTAAGTGTTTTATTTACAAGAAAAAGGAACACCTAGGCAAATTTAAAAAACGTTGTGATATTGGTTTTCTTATTGGCTATGCATCAAACTCCAAAGCATATCAAGTATTCAACAATGGCACTGGCTTTGTTGAAGAAACTTGTGATGTGGAGTTTGATGAATCTAATGGCTCCCAAGGAGAAGATATTTCTTGTGATGATGTAGGTGATGAACCCTTGAGAGATGCAATGAAGAATATGGCAATTGGGGATATCAAGCCTAAGGAGGACGATGAAGATGTACCCTCTACTTCAATACCGCACACTTGAATGGCACCCCAAGTTGATAAAGATGAAGACAAAGATGATCAACCACTTCCATCACATGACGTCCATATCTCTCAAGAGGAAGCTCAAACTCAAGCTCAAGATGTTGGACCACCACAAAATACACCTCAACAACCACAAGTGAAGCATACACATATTTCCAAGGATCACCCGATTGACTTGATCATTGGGAGTCCATCTAGGGGACTACAAACTCGCTCGTCAGTGTGCTTCATTTTGTGAACATTACTCGTTTGTCTCTTGTTCAGAACCCACACATGTAGATGAGGCTCTCAAGGATCCGGATTGGGTGTTGGCAATGCAAGAAGAACTTAACAACTTCACCCGCAATGAGGTATGGATACTCGAAGAGAGGCCTCAAGATAAGAATGTGATTGGAACCAAGTGGGTCTTCCGTAACAAGCAAGATGAACATGGTGTGGTGGTACGCAACAAGGCAAGACTTGTCACACAAGGTTTTGCACAAGTTGAAGGTTTGGATTTTGGGGAAACATTTGCTTCAGTGGCAAGGCTTGAAGCCATCCGTATCCTTCTTGCATTCGCTTCACATCATAACATTAAACTTTATCAAATGGATGTGAAAATTGCATTCTTAAATGGCCTTATTAATGAACTCGTATATGTTGAACAACCTCCCAGTTTCGAAGATCCTAGATATCCTAATCATGTTTATAGGTTGGTCAAGGCGCTTTATAGACTCAAGCAAGCCCCACGAGCTTGGTATGAACGCCTACGTGACTTCCTCATCAACCAAGGATTCAAGATCGGGAGGGTGGACACCACATTGTTCACAAAAATCATCAACAATGAGCTCTTCTTGTGTCAAATTTATGTTGATGATATAATATTTGGTTCAACTAACAAAGAGTTTGGCAAGGAATTTGGTGACATGATGTCTAAGGAGTTCGAGATGTCGATGATTGGCGAGCTAAATTACTTTCCTGGATTCCAAATCAAGCAATTGAAGGAAGGGACATTCATCCATCAAGAGAAGTACATGAGGGATATCCTCAAGAAGTTTAAGATGGAAGAGTGCAAGCCAATCAAGACCCCCATGCCTACAAATGGACATCTCAACTTGGATGAAACGGGTAAATCGATTGACCAAAAACTCTATTGTTCTATGATTGGGTCACTCCTTTATCTTACCGCATCTAGGCCTGATATAATGTTTAGTGTATGCATATGCGCTCGTTTTCAAGCTAATCCTAAGGAATCTCATCTTGGTGCGGTAAAAAGAATCCTTAGATACCTAAAGCATACACCTAGCATAGGCTTGTGGTACCCAAAAGGCGCTAGTTTCGTACTCCTTGGATACTCGGATTCGGACTTTGGATCACAAGAGTACTTCGGGTGGGTGCCACTTGCTAGGGCGATCCCTAGTCTCTTGGAGTTCTAAGAAGCCAAACTCAGTAGCCTTGTCCACAGCTGAAGAAGAATACATTGCCGCCGGAGCATGTTATGCTCAAATCCTCTATATGAAGCAAACCTTGTTAGATTTTGGTGTTCGTCTAGAGAAGGTTCCACTCCTTTGTGATAATGAGAGTGCTGTAAAAATTGCTAACAATCCCGTTCAACACTCTCGCACAAAGCACATTAATATCCGTCATCATTTTTTAAGAGACCATGTGGCTAACAATGATATCTCTCTTAGTAGTGTTCGATCGGAAGATCAATTGGCGGATATCTTCACTAAACCTCTAGATGAAGCCACTTTTAGTAGATTGCAAAATGAACTAAACGTGATCGATGCTTCTAATGTTATGTGATACCTTATCATATAGATGCACTTATAATAGGACCTTGTCAAACCTTCTCAAGATAATAGTGAACATGGGTTTTGCTTGAGATGGTGGGTCACTAGTTCTTCTCAAGGCATGTTGTTGGGTTCACTATGAAGCAGCTTGAGAAGGGAAGTAATATGACAAGATAGATTAATTCTATGCTTCACATTCGCATGTCATATAGTATGCACTCACGTTTACCTTCATGAATGAACCTTGCATTGGCGGTAGAGAGATCACAAAGGAGAATATCACTCTTTGAGATGGTTGTTCACTCTTGATGTGAGCATACAACTCTATAAGTGTGCTTAAATTAATATAAGTGCTTAATGCCGATTGAGTCATATCCTATCAAATTTAAAGTCTTAGTCTTTAAGTTCATAGGAAATATGGCTCAAACATTTCCATTTGAGTTTCATCTCTTACTCTTTGGATCTTATTTGTCTATTTCAAAAATTATACATATAGTAAAGCCTTTTGGCAAATATTTGCAATGGAGTGTTTGAGAGGGTAAAGATTTCACTCAAACTGGTCCAAATATGTGTTTTGTTGAGTGGTTTGTTTAAAATTTGGACTTGGTAAGAGATTTTAGTTCAGCACAATGTTCCATCACAAAAACAAAAAATAATCCGGCGTATCATTAGAGTCATCACCGGATCATCCGGTCAGCTCAAGAAGAATGAAATAAAAAAAAAGGTCTTGCACCGGAAGGTCCGGTGTTCAGATCACACCTCAGAGGAATATCTGGTGTACAGAAGAAACTGTTTTGGGCAGATTAGAAGTGCTCTCTGGAAAAATTGCTCCGTCAAGTGTCCGGTGTTCAATATATGATTTAGAGGACCATCCGGCGTATAGAAGTTGTTTCTTCAGCGATTTTGAAAGCTCTCTGGAAAATTTGTTCCGGTGCATACTCTGGAGGTTCTCTGTTATGAGCCTAACAACGGCGTGTCGGAGGCGAAACCGAGGGCCAGGCAGGGGAAGTGGTCCGCGACCCCCTCGTCCCTTAAATGCTGCCCGGCTCCGGAGGTACTTCGTTCAGAGCCTGGCAACGGTGTGTTGGAGGTGAAGCCAAGGGCCAAGCGGGAGAGGTGGTCCGTGACCCCCTCGGCCCTTAGCCACTGCCCGGCTTCAGAGGTACTCCGTTCGGAGCCTGGCGACGGCGTGTCGGAGGCGAAGCCGAGGGCTAGGAGGAAGAGGTGGTCCGTGACCCCCTCGTCCCTTAGCCGCTGCCCAGCTCTGGAGGTACTCCGTCCGGAGTCTCGTGATAGTATGTCAGAGGCGAAGCCGAGGGACAATCGGGAGAGGAGGTCTGCAACCCCCTCGGCCCTTAGTCGCTGCTCGGCTCCAGAGGTACTTCGTTTGGAGACTGGCGACGATGCGTCGGAGGTGAAGCCGAGGGCCAGGCAGGGGAAGTGGTCCATGACCCCCTCAGCCATTAGCCCCTGCCCGGCTCTGTGGGTACTCCGTCCAGAGCCTAGCGACAGCGTGTCGGAGGTGAAGCTGAGTGCCAGGCGGGGGAAGTAGTCTGCGACCCCGTCAACCCTTAGCCACTGCTCGGCTCTGAAGGTACTCCGTCCGGAGCCTAGCGACGGCTTGTCAGAGGCGATGCCAAGGGCAAGGCGGAGGAAGTGGTCCGCGACCTCCTTGGCCTTGAGTTGTTGCCCGACTCTGGAGGTACTCCGTCAGCGTGTCGGAGGCGAAGCCGAGGGCCAGGCTAGGGAAGTGGTCTGCGACCCCCTCAACCCTTAGCCGCTGCTTGGCTCTGGAGGTACTCCGTTTGGAGCCTTGCGACGGCGTGTCAGAGACGATGCCGAGGCCAGGCATGGGAAGTAGTCCGTGACCCCCTGGGCCCTTAGCCACTGCCCAGCTCTGGAGGTACTCCTTCCAGAGCCTGGCGATGGTGTGTCGAAGGCGAAGTCGAGGGCCAGGCGGGGGAAGTTGTCCGCGACCCCCTCGGCCCTTATCTACTACCTGGCTCTGAAGGTACTCCGTCCAAAGCCTGGCGATGGCGTGTCCGAGGCGAAGCTGAGGGCCATGCGGGGGAAGTGGTCCGCAACCCCCTCAGCCCTTAGCCGCTGCAATGAATTTGTGGCCTCTGTAATGGACAGTCGAGGGTTCCACTCTATTTCCCATGCCACGTAGCATGGGCTTTTATTAAATGTCAATAAAATTTTCACAAAATGACATATTAAATGTGTCTTTAAAGGAGATGGTAGGGAAATAATTTTGGCATGGAGACTTTTAGTCTTACCGGTGCCAGGGGGTTATCCCTCTGCCATGTTAGGTCAGCCAGGCCTTAGAAATGATAGAGGGTGTTATGCCTGTCTGGTATGAAGGCACTACCTTCAAGATGCCAAAGCGGTCTTTACCTATCCGCCATTTTAGGTTTGTTAAGCCCAAAATATGACGGACGGAATGTCTGTCCAGCACGGAGACTTACATCTTCAAGGTGCTGGAGCGGTATTTACCTATCCACCACGTAGGTTAGCTAGACCTTAAATATAGCAGACAGAATGCCTGTCCAGCATGGAGGCTTATGCCTTCAAGATGCAAGAGCGGTCTTTGCCTATCCACCACGTAGGTTAGCGAGACCTTAAAGATGGTGGACGGAATGCCTGTCCAGCATGAAGGCTTACACCTTCAAGATGCCAGAGGGTCTTCGTGGGTTTTGTTTGGAGGTTTGGTAAAACTCTCCATTTTTGCTGGAGGTTTTGTAAAACTCTCTGTTGTACAGAGGTTTTTGGAAGTCTCCCTGTTTTGGCGGAGGTTTGGTAAAACTCTCCATTGTGCGGAGGTTTAGTAAATCTCTCTGTTTTTGCTAGAGGTTTTGTAAAGTTCTCCATTTTTGCCGGAGGTTTTGTAAGATTCTCCATTTTGGCGGAGGTTTGGTAAAACTCCTCGTTGTGTGGAGGTTTGGTAAAGCTCTCTGTTTTTGCCAGAGGTTTTGTAAGGTTCTTTATTTTTGCTGGAGGTTTTGTAAGACTCTCCATTTTTGTCGGAGGTTTTTTGTAAGACTCCTTGGCATGTATTATGCCGAAGGCCCTACACACTATCAGAGCTACGCAACACCTTCAAGGAAACCTAGGCAGTCTTGCCTTCCAGGTGACTAGGCATGCCACGCCCGTGGTGTGTAGGGATTTTGCATGGTTATACTAGCTAAGTTTTGCAGTTTACTGTTGGCAATAAGAAGCTGATTGTAGTATAAAATATAGCTAGGTTATATAACTATTCATGCTAAATGAGGATGTTACTTAAATTCTACTGCTTCTACCTAATGGTTATCTATTGCAAAAGACTTCTAGCAGTAAGGTTGGAGGCCTCCAACATACTCTAACCTTCCTGTATGAAAGATAGATCACTAGGTAAACTACCGATAGTTAATAGTGGCCGTACCTTTGTAGAAATATGCCTCTATTGTGAGGCTTGGAGGCCTCGAAGCCTGTGGCTAGGCCGGGAGAGGTGGTGCTTGACCCCCTCAGTCCTTAGCCATTGCCCAGCTCCAGAGGTAATCCGTCCGGAGCCTGGCGATGACATGTTGGAGACGTAGCCGAAGGCTAGTCAGGAGAGGCGGTCCTTGACCGCCTCGGCCCTTAGCCATTGCTCGGCTCTGGAGGTAATCCGTCTGGAGCCTAGCGACAGCATGTCCCCGATTCAGTTCTTGTTTCTGGATATAGTACCGTTGGTAGTAGGGTTGGTAGTGACGATGTAGGGTTCAGGGGCCAGGGATTAGCCCGGGAGTTGCCCTAGGCCTCCGAACCCTGCGTCGTCCTTCGCCGGCTCTTTCTGTGGCCAGGTATCCTGATTGCCTTCCGAGGTATTACTTCAGGAAGGTCATGAGGGTGCAATAGTCGTTGGTGCTGTGGCCACGCCCTGGTCCGTGCAGGATGCACCCATGTGCCTCCAGGGGCACCGGAGCTTGGAGTTGTCATTGGGGTCGCTGTCGAAGGCGGTGTGTCCCGAAGCCTGTGGTTTCCCCAGGGTCTCCTTCCCCTTTGGGAGACCGTCGAGGTTGTCCGGTGAACCGACTTTTGGAGCCAAAGTGACTCTGACTATGCCTCCTCGGACGAGGTGGGCTTGGGGTTCCCTGCACGCGGTTGGCATTGCGAGGGCGGCGTCGGAGGCGCTGGCAGGGTCTGCGCACCCCGGAGCCCTACGGCTCATTGGAAACCTCTTTCGCCTAAGGGGCCCAAGGAGGACGCTGGGTGGATAGACTTTCCGAAGATGTTGGCTCGCCCGGGGTATCCCAGGTGTTGTCGAAGGGGATACTTTGGGACCAAACCTAGGCGGGAACACTCCTGGGTTCAATCACCCAGAACCACTGGAAGGCGGCCTACTTAGCCGTGGCTTCGACCGTGTCCTCTCTTGAGGTGGCGAGGTCTTCGTCGTGTAGAGGCTGGAAGGCCTCCACGCCGTCTATAGTTCCTGTATCGAGCTAAGGTTCTCAATTGGCCAAAGTCAGAGGAATGCTGTCCCACACGGTAGTGGGGCTGGAGCATGCATACAATGTGCATGGCTGAGACAGCCATGCATATGGATGCATGCTTGCAACAGTGGGTATGACAGTTTTGGCTAACACTTTGGTGGTTTTTCTAGTGGATTCCTACCTCTCTTATCACTTCTATGTTCAATCCCCACAGTGCGCTGTTGGAGCAAGAGTTCGTCTTGCCCCAGCAAGTACTGCGAGAGTTTCTTATAAGGAGGAGACTCAAGCTTGGAGATGAAGTTTAAGAGAAAGGAACACCACGAATGTATTGATGGTAGAAAAAAATGGATCTTTCTGGGGGAGTTTCACAGCATGACTTGGTGTTTCTTCACTTTTGTGTCTTTCTGCCGTGCCTTGCCCAGGCGACCAGGGCTCCTATTTATAGGGCTGTGCGTAGCTTGGCGTACAAGTTATCACAATGTACAAATATCTGGGATCTGAACGAACTATTGGGCCTTATCCTGGATAACTATTTTCTACCCTACCTGGGAGATAAATATCCACCGTAGTAACTATCGTGGTGCCTGCCCCCTGAAGGGGGCGAGCCGGTCGCCAATTGCAGCCCGACGCCGTACTGTCAGGGGTGTCTGGGCAGCCTTAAATGCATTGGGGTGTCAGGATAGCACCACTTGCACTGGCATTGATCGCCCATCACTTCACATCGGGTTGGTGGAAGGGGGATATATTTTTTCCCCTGATATTGTCTTCGGAGGCCTGCTGTATCTTAGGCTTTGGAAAGCCACCCGGGCGTCGGTCGGGTGGTCCGAAGGGGTCCATAACCTTTGGGGGTCAGGCTTGCTACTGAGAGTTTGGAGACTGATGGCTTCAGAGGGGCCAGGCGTGGTACCGAGTTGTGGGAAGGCTTCGCAGGTACGAAGAGGTGGGATGAAGGAGCCCGATGCCTTTGGTGGTTGAGCCTTTAGCTGAGGGTCTGGAGATCAAGGCTCCGGAGGGACCTGGATAGTAATCTTCATCCATTATCCTCAGGCTGGTTTATTTTCACCCAACATCTATACAAACATGGACTGTAGTTATCCTTCATCCTCTCACCGCCAGTCTCCTGCTTCAAGCTCTCCCCTTCCTCCTCCCAAGCACGCATTGTCGCATAGAAATCTCATCCCATGGCCTCTAGCCCTTCCGTGAATGCCGCTTCTCCCTCCTCGCCTAAGAAAGAATCCAACTTGAAGGCTGCCGACACCTCTCCCAAGTATCTGGATGAGATGAAGCTCCTAACGAGGCCTGGGCGATCTCAATGATGCAAGAATCGAAGCTCTAGGTACTTGAAGCGTAGATGAATTACCATCCTGCCAGTTTGATCATGAAATCATGCTGTTCGAATCATTTTTCCACTGCGGTTTCAATGTTCCCCTTCCATGTTTATTCTCAACATACTTGACCATTACAAAATCGAGCTCCACCATTTAAATTCAAATTCAATCACCATGCTTAGTATATTTGTCCATATGTGTGAAGCCTTCCTCGGTATTGCACCGAGGTTAACCTTGTTCCAGTATTTCTATCATCTAAAAGGAATACTGGAATAAATGTGTCAGAAGTTGTAGTTTCCAACTGTGGAGTGGAATGAATAATTCTTATATCCTAGTTGTGCCAATCTCCTTCTGGCAGAAAGATTGGAAGAAGAATTGGTTTTACATTTCCAACCCTGACCTGGTCACCTCACCCTTAGTTTATCAGGGCCTTCAACCTCACTCAAATTCATCTTGGTCAAAGAAGCACCGCAAGCTTTACCTAACTGCAAACTACATTAAGAAGATTGGCAAACTTAGGCATAGTGGTTTGACTAGGTGGCATATGGATAAAAACTTCATTAGTCGAAGGTCAAGCCCCTTGAAAGTGCGGAGTCACTTCGCTTGGGTCGGATGTAAGATTTAGTTAGCATTTTGTTGCTTTTGTAACTACAATCAAGCTCTTTCGAGTGACATATTTTTTTCTTGAGTCTTGTTCCTGCAGGACACTGTTGTTCGATGGAGCAAATTGTTTTCTAAAGAGGCACAACCATGCCTTGTTCAACCCTACTCCCTCAAGAATCCTCGACCACTAGTGAGAATTTACTTGGATTGAGAGAACAATATTGATTGCTTGATTTGACCTGACTCATCTCTCTGATTCCAGGTTCCAACCTTCCACTAAGAGGATACTTCCTCCTTTGGCGCTAGCAACAAGGGGAAAGCACCGACTGGCCAAGAGGTCGAAGGGTCTCTTCGATCCAAGAGATCATCCTCACCATCCGACCCACCACCCCTCAAGTGTACACAGGGAAAAAGTCAATTGGTATTCAAATCCAATCTCTCGATGATTGTTTATTTAGCTGCTATCCTGATTATCAAGCATATTCCAATTGACGCCCGGTCTGTATAGGGTCTTACTATAGGGATTGACTCGTGCATCCCACAATAGCCTCCTCAAGAAACCGCCACACCTGATGACTCGGTAAGAGAGGTAACTCTTATTAAGTTGTCCTCCTTACATTGGTCATTCCTCTTAGGATTTACTCGATAAGTCTAGAATGATGATGAGTCATTGTGGGCTGAGTTTTTACAGGCAATGGCTTCCTTAGCCTCATTGGACTCCCAGGTCATACCTTCAACACAACCAGCTCCAACTGCTGGTATGATGAAGAAGAAAGTAACTATCAAGAAGCATAAGTTGAACATCATTTCGTGCATTGCAACAACCAAGAGGTTTGACTTGAATACTTATCTTGGTTTGCAGTCTTCGTTTTCCTTCCTCACCCTGTCAAATGCAGATAGTCCTCCCCCGAAGAAGTCTAAAGAGCAGAAGACAAGTGGTCCAACCGACAAGCTGACTTCATCTTCCCCAGTGACATCGCCGTCACTTCCTCGAGTAGAGAAACCTCCCACGAACGCACCTAAAACAAGCTTGCATGCCAACAAAGCTGAGACCCCAGCATCAACCCAAACTGATGATCCTTGGACCTCCTAAAGGGTGCAAGTTCCAGGTAGCTATTGCCAAGGCTTGGTATTCGAAAGTCGACCACAACAATTGTAAAAAAAATACAAGAAAGCGAAGTAGAAAGAGCTGCTTGCCTAGAAGCTGAAGACCTAGAGAGATAGCTCACACAAAATAAGCATAAGCTAGAGAGCTTGGATACGAGTCGGAAGGTGGCTGAATGTCACCAAAGAGCAGAAGAAGTCAGACTAACTCTGAAGAAAATTAACATGCTACAACGATATGGCGAAGAAGCTCAGAATGTAATCACCCCTTCGTTAGCATTTACAGTATGGCCTATACATGATGTTTAGCATAGGTCACGCGTAGGTGATCAAAAATCACCACTCTCCATTGGCCTGTAAAACCAACCATGGTCCTCGGGTTTCAAGATGTTGAGAGTGGTCATACTCGATGGAGAATCAGACCTAAGGGAATTTGTCATGAGTTTTGAGGTGGTAGTTTAATCCACCAGTTGGGACAACTCAACATTGGCGAAGACCTTTGTACTAGCAATAAAAGGGATAGCAAGATCGTGGTATTCCACCTCTAGTGTCCATATACTGATGGGAGCAATTGTGTGACACCCTTTTCTGTAAGTTCCAAGGCTACATATTCCGAGAAGATCACAGCTGGAGACCTCTTCATATTAAAACAACAGCCAGTAGAGTCACTAAAAGACTACATATGCCGCTTCGTACATGTGCACTGACAAGTGAAGGGCCTGAGTAAGGACACGATTATTCATGCTGCTATCCATGGCATCAAAGAAGAGGCCACAGAGTGTCTATGAACTGTTCAACAAAATGGAGTATGCAAGGTCTAAGGTCGACCATCATCAAAGGAAAAACGAAATGACAGTGTCAAAAACATCAAAGACATACCCCTCAAGCAAGGAAACAAATGTTGGCTAGCCAAAGGACAAGCTAAGGCACTTGAAGAAGTTAACCAGATAGAAGCTAGTTCAAAAGATGCCTTCATAGAAGTCATCGAGGCCCACGGAGGTGGTACCCGCGGAGGCCAAAGTGGTACAAGCCGCAGAGGTCGAGGTGGCCGAGGAGGACGAGCTCCGTGTGACCAAAAAATGTTGTACTATAAGTTACACAGTGAAGGTGTTGGCCATACGTTAAAGCAGTTCCACATGTTGTAGCCATGAAGGAAAGCCTAGGGAAGAAGCCCTTTGACCCTGCCAGAGTAATGCATCATGTTGCGCCATATAGACCAGGTGGCGCGTGGCAGTTTCAGCAGACTCAGGCTCAAGTTCACGGGTCGAACCCTTTGGTGTATGCCTCTCAATGTCGATCAGTGGCTTTGATGGAGCCATATATCCTGGCACCTTTGACTCCACCAGACCGATCCTATGATCAGTCAATGGCTTTTCAAGCACCACTCCCACCCCTCTGCCAAGGCCTGCAATCAAAGCCCCACCAAAAACTAGCAGATCAATGAACACGATAACCCACTGGTTGAACGTGGTTTTGGCAATCATTGGTGATTCAAATCAGGAAATAGAATCCAAGAGACAGCGAAAAGAGTTTGTGCGAAGGGTTCACCATGTCGGTGTGAACCCTCCTTACATCTGCTCGAAATGGTCACATGTCCCCATCACATTATCACAAGAGGACACGATGGTCTTGGATTACCCACATACATATGCTTTTGTCATAACTACCAACATCTTAGGAAGCGAGGTCCATAGGATCTTGGTAGATGGTGGAAGCTCAGCATATATCATCTTCACCGATGCCTTTGATAGGATGGGACTAGAGCGAAGTGTCTTAGAGTAGGCCGGATCACTATTGATAGGCTTTGGGGGGAAATTGATTAATGCTTTGGGAAGGTACAGATAAAAGTATCTATCGGTGAAGGGGCCAACTTTTTGATAGAATATATTACCTTCGATGTGGTCGATATGAGCTATCCATACAATGCCATCTTTGGAAGAGAAGTGCTGAACAAGTTCAGCATTGTATCGCACCATGGTTAGTTGTGCATGAAGATGCCCGGCCCCAGAGGTGTAATATCAGTGTTGGGAGATCAATAGATGGCCCACAGAATTGAAGTGGGATACACTCTGGGCTACCGCAACATTCATGTAGTAACAGAACTAGTGTTGAAGCCCCAGGAAGTCGAAGCTTCATTGCATGTACAAAAAATGCCAAGGGCCAAGTCTGAGGGCCAGACTAAGAAAGTGAAGCTTTGTCAGGATAGACCAGAAAAATCAGTGGTCATCGGAGCTGAAATGACAGACAAAGCCGAGAGAAGGATGGTAGAATTCCTTTGTAACAACAAGGATGCCTTCGCTTGGACGTCGAAGGATATACAAGGGGTACTTTAGATATATGGCTCAAGCCTACAAATAGGGTACAAAGGGGGGGTTCCAATAGGAATATCATTGAGCATACTCTGAATGTTGACATGAATGCAAATCCAAGAAAGCAAAAGCTTTAGAAAACTTCCAAAGAGCCGAGTCATGCATGAAGCATTGCATTCGGAGTGGTTAGCAAACCCGATGTTAGTCAAAAAAAGTAATAGCAGTTGGAGAATGTGCGTTGGTTTCACAGACTTAAACAAAGCCTACCCGAAGGATGATTTTCCTTTGCCACGCATCAATCAGCTTGTTGACTCTGTAGCTGGCTGTGAGATGCTAAGGTTTCTAGACGCATATCTTGGATACCATCAGGTCTGGATGGCGAAGGGGGACGAAGCAAAAACAAGTTTCAGAACCAATATATTGCTATGTAAGAATGGCTTTCGGCCTTAGGAACGTCGGGGAAACATTTGCCAAATTGGTCCAAAGTGTGCTGAGTACGTAGTTAGGCAGAAATGTATCTGCATACGTTGATGACATAGTCATGAAGAGCAACAAGGAGAAGAATCATCTGGATGACCTGCAAGATACCTTCGCCAATTTGCAAAGTGTGGGATTAAAATTGAATCCAGAGAAATTTGCATTTGGTGTGCGCTCTGGGAGATTATTGACATTTTTTATGTCAAAGAGAGGCATCGAGGTAAATCCAGAAAGGTTGGCACAAAGGTTGGCGGGAAGATTGGCAGCTCTAAGCCAGTTTATAGCCAGATCTGCTGAGCGAAGCCTACCTTTCTTCAAAATCGTCAAGGGATCTGACCCTTTTATATAGAGTGCGGAGCAACAGAATGATTTTAATGAACTGAAAGAATACTTGATGAAGCTTACAACCTTGACTTGCCTGGATCCAAAGGCCAAGTTATTGCTTTATATATGGCTTCCTCTTCAGTGGTAAGTGATGTGCAAAAAAAGCAACTCAACGCCAAGTTGAAACAAATTCTAGTATACTATGTGCCAGAGGCATTGGGAAGGCCAAAGAAGTTCTATTCTGAAATGGAAAAAATGGCATACTCTGTGGTGATAGCTTCGGCAATACTTCACTGTGCACAAGATAGTAGTGGTGAATTCTACACCCCTTCGTGATATGTTTGGAAATGGAGAATCCACCAGAAGAATCAAAAAATGGGTCGTGTAGCTTGCACCATTCGCGCTAACCTTCATCGCAAGGAAGGTGATAAAATCACAAGCCCCTGCAGAGTTTCTGGCAGATTGGACACCACAAAACAAAGGCCTAGAAGAAACTCTACTAGACCCGATATGGGTCAAATATTTTGATGGAGCTTGGGGGGCTTCTGGAACTGGCACAGCAACAGTCGTTTCTTCACCTTCGGGTGTAAAGCTACGGTATGCAGCCAAACTTGATTTTCAGTCGACGAACAACATCACAGAATATGAAGTAGTTCATCTCAGCCTTCGTAAGGCATGGGCACTGGGTGTCCAAACGATGCTGATCAAGATAGACTCCAAAGTGGTAGCAGGCCAAATAGACAAAACATTTCAGGTGAAGGAGCCAGAGCTGACTAAGTATAAGGCACATAGTGTAACCATCATTGACAGCGAAGATTGGCACTCTGCCATAATAGCTCACCTTTGGGGCTATTACGAGCCCGAAGATCACATGGAGGTGAAGCGCATGATGCAAAGAGCCAAAAACTACAAAATTGTGGGAGCTGGCTTGTATAAGATGGGAGTTTGTGCACCAATTCTTCGGTGCATATCCCGAACTGAAGGATAGAATTTTCTCAAATAAATACACAAAGGATTGTGTGGCTCACACATTTGCACTCGGGCACTAGTCGAAAAGGCATTCAGGCAGGGATTCTATTGGCCGAAGGCCATCTCCGATCCAGAGAACACGGTCCAAAGTTGTGTGAAGTGCCAATACATGGCCAAGGGTTCAAGTAGACCTTCATCGACAATATAGCTTATCCTGCAAGTTTGGCCTTTATCTTGCTAGGGGATTGACTACATTGGACAGTTGCCAACTGCTCTTGGAAAACTTTGGTACGTTGTAGTGGCTATCGAGTACTTTTCCAAATGGGTGGAGGCAACTCCATTGGTGAAGATAATGTAAAGAAATGTACAAATATTCTTTTGGCAAAACATCATCTGTCAATTTTGTGTTCCACGAGAAGTAATAGTTGACACTGGGACACAATTCGACAGTGAAGACATGGGAATTAAAGTTACAATATACCATCCTCAGTTGAATGAAGCTATGGAGAGAGCGAATGGCATCATCTTGACAGGAGTAGCAAGGCGTTTACAAGGTTTACCGAAAGGAAAGTGGGTTAAAGAGTTGTCGAAGGTATTGTGGTCAATAAGGATGACATCAACAAGACCATCGGGTTTCACACCATTTCACTTGCTCTTTGGAGAAGAAGCTATGACTCCAGAGGAATGTAAAGACAAATCATTTCATGTCACAACTGAGATGCATCAAAACAAAGATGCACTGGAGGAAATGAGAATGTAGGTGGTGGAAAACTCGTCGAAGTACCAGAAAGAAACAAGAAGATGGAGGAACAAGAACATATCTCCGAAGGAGTTTGTCCCAAGGGACCTAGTGCTCTGGAGGCTTCCAAATGCTTCTACCATTGGAAAACTCCGAAGCAAGTGGGATGGACCTTTTCTGGTCAAGACTTCGAAGAGGCTGGGGTCCTATCACCTAGCTACTATCGAAGGAGAACAGATTCCGCACACTTGGAATGCTAATAGCCTTCGCAAGTACCATGTGTAAACAAAGATATCAATAAATACCTTCATAGTAGTAGGCGAAGTCCTTTACTTTCATGCGTTTTTATATTAAGCATTTTAATTCATGTACATATGTTGTACTCTTTTCCTCACAGGGGGGGGGGGGACACTTCGCTTGGGTTTGAGGTTTTTAATGAGGCAAACACCTTTGAAAACCCTTGTGATTATAAAAAGTAACCCGCTAGAAAGCATATGCTGATATTGAATTGCTACATAATTCATCATCAAAGTGGTGTAAGCCTTCTAGAAAAGGATGCACACCAATCGAAAAGGCAAAGCGGGCTACAGCCCTAGGGAAAAAAACCAAGGTAAAGAATGTCAGTTTGCCTAACACCTTGCCCTTCGATTTAAAGATGGGTACAAACCCTCTAGAAAAAGCCGATGTGTTGCTTGACCTTAAACAAAGGCAACACACCTCTAAAAAAAGCCGAGGGCTAAGAGAGCTTGTCCTCACACCAAAAGCTAAAACATACCTTCAGATCATAAAGAAGGATAGGGCTAAGAGTGTCAGCCCTGCACTGATGTCAAAATAGACTTTCAAAGATATCAAGATGAAGTGTTCCTAAACCAATCGTGGGACAGGTATCTTCACAAGTAAAAGTTAAGGTGTCGCTAGACCTTAGGAGAAAAGCTAGCGCACCTCTCGAATCAAAAGAAGAGATGAGCGCCAGGTGCCCGCCCTCGCTCTGGAGATTAACCAACTCTTCACATAATAAAAAGGTTGGGGCTAAGTGTACTAGCTTCATGCCGAAGTCAAATCAGATAGTTAGAGAGGAATTGTCAAACTGTTGTAACGTATGACTTAGCCTAGGATTTAAGGCAATGCAGAATAAACATGTTGCCTCACAACCCAAGTGGGGCTACACACTCCGATACCAATGAAGTTAAAGTAACGTTCACATTCATGTTGCATAAAAATGCAAAAAACACAATTTCGTCAATGTACGTGCGGCATTTGAATAAAAAGTATATAAGAAAATGTGATGTGAACACCAAAGTGATGCTTGGATAGAACTTGGAGTGACGCTTCACGCACGCTACTATCTTCTGAAGGTAATATGATAAGTCGATTAGTGGAGTTTCGACGTTGATGATCCAAAGGCTTCGATCATAACAGATCAAGAACCCTCGCAACCACTACAACACTACTCCATAGTTATCAACCGTGCCAAGATGCGGTTGACCTCACCAAGAAGGCTTTTCCTGCAAGCGAACCGAGAACACAAGCAAGAACAGGTAGATGCAATCTGAATATTGCTAATTACTAATAAAGCACTCGAGTTTGGGGTTCAACAAATTGATAAATGGCGAATCTGTATTAAACAGAATAATATAAGCTAAACCTAAGCCTAAACTCTGACGGCTACTGTGTATATACAGGGGGGCATGAGGAGGTTGATCTAGGGTTGTGCAACCGTGGAGAGAGGCGTGCACAACCTGGACTCCGACTTCGACACGATTACAAAACTTGGCAGGATTCAAAACGGTGATGGAGCACCTTATTCCTTTAACTTTGAACTATAAGGAATATTTAGTCGAGCTCATATCCATTGGAAAGGCTCGTCGTAAGCTTTCCAGAATATCTAAGATTGCCTAAAACGGACTTCATATGAGAGAGTTATACCTGTTTTACTGGCGTGCTGTCCTAGAACTCGACTTCGACCACGACCACGACTTCGACCATGACCACAACTAGAGCTTAGCTTTGAGTCCGAGTAGACTTGGCCTTCAAGGAGTGAAGTCTGAGTAAGGTTATGGTGCTTCTCCCACATTCCTATGTAATAAAACATCATGAGAATTTATTACTAATTCATCCAAGGAAACATGAACAGCAAGGAACGAGTTCACCTGGTGGTCTAATTGTCGTGCACGTGCTCTTGTAATTGGACCTTTTATGATTTGAAGATAATTGGTGGTATTGATTGTATTCGAAGGAGCCATGGGCTCATCAGTTACTGCGGCTTGAAAGTCAAGGGGGATGATGGTTTTCGATAGACGCTTCACGCATGCTGCTGCTGAAGGTCACTATGGCTTGAAAGTCGAGGGGGGCGGTGGTTTTTGATAGACACTTCAAGCACGCTGCTGCCGATGGTCCCTACGGCTTGAATGTTAGGGGGTGGAGTTTTTTGATAGACACTTCGCGCATGCTACTATCGAAGGTCCATGTGGCTTGCAAGTTAGGGAGGGGGTGGCGTGTTTTTGATAGATGCTTCGTGCATGCTGCTGCCGAAGGTCCCTATGGCTTGAAATCTTGAAAGTTAGGGGGGCGTTTTCAATTGACACTTCGCACAAATTGTTGCTGAAGGTCCTTGCGCAACGACATTCTGGGGCAAGGGACGTATCCAGAATACAACAAAGGATAACAGGTTTATTCGGAAAATGCATCAATTTCAGGATCTACAATGTCTTTATACATGTGACTACGGCCAAGTTGAAAAGCGATGCCCGTCCTGGCAGGGAAAGGCTTCATCGAGTCCAACGAAGACCCGACATATCTATATGAAGAAGTTTTGGCCGAAGATGACAGCTGATCAATATCACCTTTGGTAGATGTAATTATTTGTGATGAAAGCGGCCACAATCGGTAACAAAACTACCGATGCGAAGCGAGGTCTCTGTGTCAACTGGCTCAGCTTTCGGCTCTATGAGCTCCATGAGAGGAGCAAAATCTTTGCAACTTATCCTATGCACCATCCTCTCGGCACTTCGGACTTGTGAGCCCAAAGGGAGAAATGTTTCACAAATTGCTTTTGTGGTAGCGTTGCTAACCTCGTAAGGTCGGACCTTTTCTTGCCAGTACCAGTCGAATGGAATGTAAGGATGGTGGTGACGAAACGATTCCCAGCAAGCCCAAGACATATAAAAGTTATCCTACATCATAGTCAAGGGAGTGACAACCTGAGCAGAATCCAAGGGGAGGACCTGCGTAGGAAGCGAAGAATGTCAAAATATCTCAAACAAAAGTTATATTACAAATGTTTTGAGCAACATCAAAGTGTCTTAGGTGAAACTAAGTAACCCTTTACTCACAACTACTCCAAACCTACATATTGCACTCCTTCAGCCATAGGCAAAGAGACAGGCACCGAAGTAGGTTGGGCTGAGGTCCCGGCCGTGAGCAAAGCAACCCGAGCCTTCATGGTAGCCTACAATAAAAACGTATAAGAATTAAATGACAAGATAAAATAATGCTCACAAGAAGCAAAGCGTCACTTACTTTTTGCCGGTTAACTTCCGCCTCTCGAAGGATGAGGGCATCCCCGTACTAATACCAGAAGTTACTGGTGAAGGCACTCGCAGAGGTTTTTAACGCCTTCATCACTATGTCGGTAGACAAGTTTGTCAGGTAGTGGAAAGAAGGGCTTCGAAGTGCTTTATGGTGGTCACAACCTCTAATCTCCAGTGATTGAATAACGCTTTGACTTGAGATCATGGCGTAGAAGTCACCATACAGATGCACTGCTTGGTGAAGGGATCCAGAAGACTCAGCAATCCAACCAAGAAGTCCATTCAAATCAACTTGGTTAAGCGTCGAAGGTACGCTTGAAACACCCAACTCTTCAACAGTTTACCCGATAGCTTCACTGGCCATAATAGCCTTCAGCTCCATAGTGTTCACTCGTTCAGTAACGGCACAACATTCTGAGAAAGCTGTTTAGCTTCACGCAGCACTTTGGTTAGGTGTCGGTTCTCCGTATGGAGTTCTAGCACATTAGCCCTCCTAATTCTAGTTTTTCAGTGTCCTAGAAAAGAACAATCACTTCTTGCTCTATGTTATTAGTGCTTGAGCGAGGAGATTCGACCTCTTTTTCTAAATGTAAGATTTTTGCTCAGCATCCTTCGCTCGCTGGAGCAGTTCTCATTGCCTGGCAGCATCCTTTTCCGCTCTCTGCTATAGTAGGGTCCTCAGTTCCTTTGCTCCTATGGCACAAGCTTTGACTATTTCAGCATGTTGTCAAAGGGCGCATGAGAGAAGTGCACTCTGTAGCAACTACAAAATGGTAAGAAGATAGCGATGCAAAGAGAAGTCTAGTAAAAACAAATAGTACCTTTGCAGTTGCCACGTCGAAGACATCGATAAGTTCATGGTACTTTTCCGCACAAGTGAAATTTTGAGCTCTGGGAGGACGAAGCTGCAATAAATATTCTCTGTGTCCTTCACCTCTCCAATGCTTGATTCAAATGAAGACAATTGCAACACTTCTGTGCTAATAACTTTGGTGTCGTGTGAGGTGCCAAGTGATATTAAATCTTTGCCGCCACCTGGGTGTGGATTTGGCGATTCATTCCCTTCACTCTCGCTTTCTGCGCAGTGGTTTGAGGACGAGTCCGAGCTAGAGCTACCTGCATCGAAGTCGGCATCATCAGATTCAGAATCTTCACCCCCTTATCACTCCTAATGGCTTCATCTGCGATAGCTTCAATGGCAACACGCGTTTCTTACAAGTTGTTGACGTCTTCATCATCGTCGCTCAAAGCAAAGAGAGGAGGCAAGGTAAGAGGCCTGGATTCTATGACGTGTCCTATAAAACCAGTTACTAGCTCCATGGAGTCCTTTAGAGGCACCTCCCAAAGAGGTTTTGCAAAGATGACGTTAGGACCTCCGAGGTCTTCATCACCTCCGGCGTCGCCAGTAAGACTCTCAGGACGAGCGAACCTCTTTAGAGCTCTAGTCTTAAGCCTTTTAACCCTGTGGGCTGAAGGATTTGTATCCTTCCATTTTCCTTTACATATGGCATCACTAGCCTCTTCAGCGCATCCAGTCGATGGGCTAGAGATTTCTGGCTTGCCTTTGTAGCTAAGGCCTCGAAGCTCAAAAATCTGGTTGAGCCGATGGCCTAGGGCCTGCTCGGTGCATGCTTTGACTTCGCTCGTGGTGACTTTCCCTAGAAATAGCCGAGCTTCGGCTTCCACCCCAGCAACTATTACGCCTGTCGAACGGCACAAATGAGTAAAAAAAAGTTGAAATGCGAAGGCCATTGAAAAATAGAGCAAGGTACACACCATGTTTTCCTGGGAAATCAAACAGGGGAGGACATAGTCCCTCGGGTCCTTTCAGCCCAAACTCCAAGATGGCCCACCCTTCACTGAGCAGCCATATACACACCTTTTGAATGCTTTGAAGGCCTCCTGTTGAGCGCCTTTCATGACAATGTCAGGGGCGCGGTTTACCTTGAGCTTCTAGCACTTGGACATAAGGTACCCCGTGTTCCCTAACTTGTGGTAGAACCACCACTGCGTTCAATCCTTCGGCCACTTGTTCTTATAAGCTACAACTTGTGTGGTCAGGCCTCCTCGGTAGGTAAAGTTAGCGCAGCTGTAGTTAGCTTTAGATTGCACGTTGTCAACAAAGATAGGCTTCAGCTGATGGTGAATTTGATGGGCGACAACAAAGGCCCTCACTGATGCCTTCACACCCTTCGATTTCCCTACCCAAGAGAAGAGGCTGAGTCAAACGATGGTGTTTAGAGTCAGCTGATGGAGATAAATGTCAAAGATTTTTAGGACCTTCTCCACCATCACATCACACGGGAGGCAAAGTCTAGCTCTGAAATAGTTCAAAAAAAACAATCGCCTCATCATCCGCTAGCTCTAGAGTCTCCTGGTCCTTAGGCAACATGACCTTCGATATGTCACTTATCAGACCTTCTCTGCACAAATTGACCCAAGGCTCCTTGATCTACCTTTGACTTCCTGATTCAGTTTGTCTTTAGTTTGCCAGATTTGCTCTTTGGAGCCATCGGTTTAGGTTGCCTAGTCTTGGTTCTGGATGGCTAAGAATGCCTTCGTACAGAGTATGAAATGTTGCATGCAAAGGTATGAATAGGGTACGATGAAAGTGACACATGGGGTCATATATATATAGTGGTAAAAATTCTACCAACTGTCCAAAAGGCATCGGTTCGGAGTCAAAACCGTCCCTTTTATGGTAGTTAAAGTGTCGGTTTGAGATCTGAACTAATCCTAGCGGTAGTTAAGTGTCCCCACAGGATCAGAACCGTCTCTTTTGTGGTGATCAATTAAAAAAAAAGAAAAAACATCTCAAAACTTGAGTTGTTTCACCAGAAGACGTTACGAGCGCAAAGTTATACCAATCGAATGCAAAAGGGGGATCCTTTGCTGATGGCTAACCTTAGGCCGAGAGTCCTTTGGTCCTTCAACGGGTCGAAGGGGATGGCGTTCGGTGATACCATCTAGTTCACAGGTTCGGCCCATCGAAGAAGAGCCTTGCCTGTGGGGGCTGTTGTTGGGGGATGGTCTCACATGCCCCCTTGCGAGCAGGGTCAAAGGCCTCTCGGACCACTGTTTACTAACAATCTACAATCGTTATGGGTCTCGCATGTTACAGGAACCCTTTGGACATGCCGAAGGTACTTTGCGGGCGCTCGGCGCCACCAAAGCGCATCTGGATGCCGGTTTTGGCAAAGCCATCAACGGGCCTTCGGAAGTTGACCAAAGATCTCCATTGGGCTTCGTAAGGGAGTCAGTCGAAGGGATCGCGGAGGCATCATTGCGGGCAAAGCATTTGGCTAGTCTTCAGAGGCATGGTGAAGACCATCGCACAGAGCATTGAGCATCGAGGGTGCTCCGAAAGTTCCATCGGCCGTAGACCTTCGGGAACGCGGCGAAGGAGGAACCAAAGTTGTTAACCAAGGACCAGAAGAGCCTAATTGTAAATAGGATAGATGCGCCATGGAATAATACCACATGCCCTCAAATATGCTGGGAATGTGGTAGTACAGGGGTATTATTGTACATGGTAATAGAGAGTGGTTGGGTAAGGCCTACAAATAGGACAGCATTGTAACTGAAAAGACGATAGAGATTAATTACAATACACAGTTCTCCATCTAGTGAGGGTGTCTCACCTTGCTTTCTGACCATTCCAGTGGGTTGAATGCCCCTTCTTTGTTTGGTTACGAATGTTTCCAACAGTTTGTATGAATCATCTCATGTTTTTTATATTAGTACTTCTATTTTTTGTGATTACTGCATGTACATGAATTATCTATTATCATGATTTCTATGTCCCCATAGCTAAGTCTAGATGCTGACACCAGTAATTTGGAACGAGATTGGTTGTTTTCATGATTTCTCTATTCTTATAGCCCAGTGTGCCTCACTAGTTTTCTTCTTGCTTTACTACTATTCCAAGTATAGAACGAGATCATTTTAGTTTTTAAGGCAAAGCTATTTGCTATATACTCGGCATACTGAAAGTCCTAGTTACGTGAAAAGTGTTTACAATAATGTTATATCTTCTTAGACCTTTACTAGCTACCGGTACCACCAGTTTATAGAATACATCATTGGTTAATATCTTCTCTGTTCTGATAACTACTCAACTTGCATTTCTTTTTCTTTTGGGTTGATATCAGGCATGGTGCTTATATTTTAACCTACATATTTTGCTCAACTACGTCCTCTCAATTTTGATTTTAAACCTATATATATCATACTAATTTACAATAGTTATTTCTAAATAATCTATAGCGCAAATTTTAAGCCAGTCGAGATGCCACGAGATCGGAGTTGGATGGATATGTATAGGGAATCGGATGAGTGGCAAGATGGACTGATGGAGTTTTTAGAGTTTGCGTTTCATGGCACTCCTACGGGATCTACTGTCCCATGTCCATGTAACAAGTGGATGCTTGCCATAAACAAGGGGGAAAATCCACCTTGACATTCTAAACAATGGGTTTGATCCAGATTACACTTGCTGAAAGGACCATGGGGAAGAATCTGATGATGAAAGCATGTCTAAAGAATTTAATGATGGAAACATTACAGGAGATGGTGCTTCCGTTCGTGATATGCTGTCTACTCTTATCAGGGGGGCGACCTAGGAACGAGCACAACTTCTGAAGCAGTTGCTAATGGTATTTAAGAAGATGCATCGGGTGGTGGTGAAGATACCTTGGAAGGTAACCCAGAAGGCACAAGCACCCAGGAGCCAAATGCGTGTGCCAAAGCCTTCTTCCATTTACTAAAGGATGATGAAAAGGAGTTGTACCCTGGTTGCAAGGAGGTCACAAAGTTATCTTTCATTGTGAGGCTCTACAAGGTTAAGTGCTTGAATGGGATGAGCAACAAAGCATGTGAGGACATACTCCAATTGTTCTCACATGTGCTTCCAAAAGGCCATTGCATTCTGAATATGCTCAAGAAAGTTCAGAAGGTTATTTGGGATCTTGGACTGGACTATGAGAAGATACACGCATGCATCAATGATTGTGTGATGTTTCAAATGGCGTATGCTGATCTGCAATGTAGTTCGATCTGTGGTGAGTCTAGATGGAAAACTGCTGCACGCAAGGATCCAAACGAGGTGGTGCCATGTCGCAGGGCCAAGAAGCCAGTGCCACAAAAAGTTCTGCGGTATTTTTTGTTGACTCCACAGTTGCAAAGGCTATTTATGACAGGTGATACTTCATCTCATATGCAGTGGCATAAGTAGGGTTGTGTGAACGATGGTGCAATGCGGCATTCTGCTGATTCTTTGGCTTGGAAGCATTTTAATGATCTACATCTAGAGTTCTCATCAGACCCACGCAATGTTGGGCTTGGGCTTGCATCTGATGGGTTCAACCCGTTTGGCCTAATGAATGTCTCATACACCACATGGCTTGTAATTCTAATTCCATATAACTTGCCCCCTTAGATGTGTCTCAAACAACTTTACCGGATCATGTCAATGATAATTCCTAGACCAAACACTACTGTAGAAACTATCATTAGTGGCGGTTCAAAATCGCCATCAATGACGAGTTTTGAACCGTTACTGATTACTTGGCACTGATAGTCACCGACTATCAGTGCCGCGTATGGAACCGGTACTAAAAATCAGCATGAGTACTGGTTCGTGGATCCAACCGGCACTGATAGTGCATCTATTAGTGCCGGTGGTTGGTATTTACCAGCCAGCACTGAGATGTGGAGTATCAGTGCCGGTTTGTTTAACCAACCGGCACTGATAGGTGTTTCCTGCTCTTTACAAAATCTGGCAGTTGCCGCCAATACCATGCCCATTTTCAAATTTTGGCCATTACTACCAATACTTTTATCATATATTTATAGACATGCACAATGTAAATTTAATTCACGAGACGCCAAGTTTGATCGAAGCATATATACACAAGCACATATAAATTTAAATCATAAAACATCATGTCTGAACTCATCATAGTATATATACACCGCATACATATCAAGTTTCATTACAACAAGTGTAGTGAGTTTAAGATTTTTTGTTAATCGAAGGGTCTGTTCTTGTTGGATGAAGGTAACATGTTGGATGAAGGTAACAAGAGAGATGATCCAATTTTATGGAACTCACCGGTTGGACTGATGATTTGGTCATTGATGAATCCAACAAGTTGTTCTTGAAGGGGGGATCCGGATCTGAGGAAGGGCCTTGTATCAGAGGGGGACGGGACGGGGCTGTGCACGACGATTGTATTTTTTACGTGCCGTTCCTACATAAAAATTATAAAAACATGAAATTCTCAGAATGATCTTAACTGAAATACAAGTTATAATATTATCAGAATCATCCATGCATGATATGAAATCAAACATGCTGATAAAAGCTCCTCGATATGAAATCAAATGGCCTTCTAAATATAGAAGTTACATTATGTTGGTAATGCATCTATGTGTAAGGCTCATTCCATAATTATTGTCAAACTTAAAAGGCAGAAACTTTATAAGTATCTACTTATTTGGTGTGTTTACTGTCAATATGACGTTGCACCTACCGATTAATCCTCTGACAGAGTCGTACTCCTACTAACATTCGAATGGCCATGTATAAAAGCTACTTCTGCTAAGTTTTCATCATCTCAGAGTCTATTGATTTGTTGAGTGCCTCACTCCAGCATGCAACCTAATCTGTTTGAACCGATGCTTCCAGTCACACTACCCGAGTGTTCCAATATGACTCAAATGAAGTGGTCATGAGAAGAACATGTAAATAAAAGGGACAATTCAGTAACCTACATAACAATGCTTGGTGCTACTACTAGTTCAAATATGCCCATTGCATGTGTTTCACACATAAAAGATCCATGTAAAAATTTTAGAACTGTAGTGTATATTTTGGCTACATAACTAATACTTTTATACATAACCAATACTTTTATATGTAACAATACTTTTATCCATAACCAATACATAACCAATAATATTAAAAATTTGACTAGTGAACCCTTACAATTCACAAACCCTTACTACATCCATCTCCTTAAAATGATGAAACCCACGGATGAATCATGACCAACTTATGATTTTCAAAAAAGTACAGCTACTAGTTTGCTACCTGTTAATCTTTGTACCCAAAGTGCCTACAGTGCTACCACACTTTTGAGATGACCATTGATTCTGAAAATGTTGTTGATTCACTCTTCACTTCCAAGGCCTGACAAAAGAGTGGTTGGTATAAGCAAAACAAAACAATCTTTTTAATTGATTAAAGCATATAATACTAAAATCACATCCAAGCTCAAATTGAAAGTTCAGAACAATGAACAAATGAACTCTGAAATTCATCAGCATCTAAGTAATTTATGATGAGATTGTAAGCTAATGTGGGTCCAAGGACATCATTTTCTCTAATTATACCATAGGAACAATAAATTAACTATGAAGTGCACATCCTAACTACAATTCACGCATTGCTGCCCCTTTTGCTTCATCCTCCATCTAAGTCGTGACCGTTTTGCTAAATAATAGAAGTGCAGGGAAACATATTTCTAACAAATATACTATGTGTCACAGTTTAAACACCACAATATATTCACACCACACAACTCAATGATTTTTTTTAGCTTCTAAATGGTCGAATAAGATAGAAATTGCTAGTCCAATATTTTATCCCAAGAACAGTAAGGGGCCAAAATAAAGTAAATAAGAAACATAACTAACTCATAATCTTTTTCCAGTCAAGCTCATTTCTTATTGCTTCACATCCCTTCTCCTAGAAAGCAAAGTTACTTAATTAAATGATCCTTTAATACAGAGTTTCATCTGCTTTGAAACTGTGATCTAATTAAAACCTGGCTAGTTCAGTTTGAATGTGTTCTTATCTTTGACAATGAAAATTCTTTCAACATTCTTAATTACCTACTAACGATCCAAAGCAGATTCTAGTGCATGCCTGATGATAAGACTAAACATCAATTAATTCAAGAAAAGGATATATCTGAGATTTCTTGCTGACTAGCTAGCATAGTTCTAACCATCAACCACAGGGCAAATAGACTGTCTTATGCACCCAATTTCCCTAAATGGCTCCAACAAGTTCTTGCCCTAAACCTAAGATACTGGTGTGTCGAGGTTGACTCCAGAGGAGGTAGCACCGAGGAGGATGCAACATGTCGAGGTGTGGTCAAGGAGGAGGCAATGGTCGGAGAGGATGCGGTGCGTTGAGGTGCGGTCAGGGAGGAAGCAACGGCCAGGGAGGATGTAGTGGTTGGGGAGGAGGCAACTTGTCATGGAGGAGGTGCCGATCGGGGACGAGGCAGACGTTGGGGAGGATGCGGTGGTCGGGAAGGAGGCGATAGTCGGGGAGCATGCGGCGGTCGGGGAGGATGAGGACCGTCGGGGAGGATGTGGCGGTGGGGGAGGAGGCAGCGGTCAAGGAGGATGTGGCCTGTCAGGAGGAGGAGCGATGTTAGGCTTAACAGAGCAAATGAGGAGAGCGGCTAAGTTGTTGGATATATATATAGTAGAAGCATCAGTGCCAGTTCTAGTTTCTAACCAACACTGATACACGTATCAGTGCCGATTAGTAAATGAGGAGAGCGGCTAAGTTGTTGGATATATATATATATAGTAGAAGCATCAGTGCCAGTTCTAGTTTCTAACCAACACTGATACACGTATCAGTGCCGATTCTATTTACTAACCGGCACCGATAGTTGAATTATCAATGCCGATTACTACTTATAATCAGCACTGATAATTATTTTCTCCCTGGAAATATTCTTCTATTGTTAAATTCGGTTGAAAACTTGAAACCAAATTTGTTGGGTTTGCATTATTATCGCCTATATGATAAAAATACTTGCATGCATGAAATGTGCATCGAATTATCTTTTTTATTAATAAGTCTGTAATTTGTTAATACTGTAATGAAATTATGAAATATCTAGATAAAAAAATGTGAAACCAATTCTGTTAATCTTCATTTTTTATACTCTTTACAAGAAAATCAATGTTAACCACTAATTCTTGGTTAACATTGTGATTTTAACTATTTATATGATTTTCTCCTATTAATCAAATTTGAATTCTAACCAATTCAAGCATGCACAAACTTAATAATATAGATTTCAAACCAGAAAAAAGAGAGGTGTCACATAAGTCTAATTGCCTTGTCCGATACTCAGATCAAAACTTTGAAAAAGTTACTCTTCACCATACATGTCCTCGATACAAATTCCAGAAAATACATGAAATCTGCTTTCATTAAACAATTAATGCTTCGTTATGGTTACGGCGTATGTAGGTAGCTTCCTCAGTGTTACCAATGAAAGGTTGTTCGAATGATTATTCTCTATATATGACGAGTTTGAGGTCCATGGTAGTCATACCATACTTATCGATCTTGACTCTCCATAGGAGTCTAACCATTGGCACCAAAACAGAGGGGCCATCAACTCGCCATATTCAAGCTCCCAAATCTCCTATATGAATCAATACTAGGTATCTCCATTGCCAGCATGGTCATAGGCATCAATATAGATACCGCTATTTTGATTAGTGCTCTTGTTTTCTTGTACTCTCATATAAAATGTATAGCCGTTAATCTAATTGTATGTCTAGTCATGCATTTAGTGTATCTTCCAGGTCCACCCATCCATTTAGTGTATCTTTTGTTTTGCCAGATATGTCTAGTAAGGTACCAATCAAACTATTAAACGCATTCTTCTCTACGTGCATGACATCGATGGTGTGTCGGACCATAAGATACTTTCAATAAGGCAGCAACCAAAATATTGGTATCTTTTTCCACATAGGAGCATGTTGCCCAGCTAGGATTTTTGTACTATCTAGCCCCTTTCCAAGTAGAACTCTAAGGGCCTTTACCATCTTAAATACCTATTCTCCAGTGTGAATCTTCGGAGCTTGAAGATGTTCCATTTTCCCATTAAAAACTCATTTATTCTTGCAGTACGGGTGATGTTTGAGCAGGAGTTCGTCTTGCCCCAACAAGTACGACGAGAGTTTCTTCTAAGGAGGAGACTCAAGCTTGCAGATGAAGTTTTATGAAGTTTGGGAGGAAGGAACACCACAAATGTATTGATAGTAGAAAAATAGATCGGTCTGGAGGGAGTATCACAATGTGGTTTAGTGCTTGGGCACCTCTGTGTCCTGTGTGTTGCCTTAAGCGTTCTCCTTGTGACCTCTCCTCCCCCAGATGACCACGACCCCCTATTTATAGGACGGTACATAGCTTAATGTACAAGTTATCACGATGTACAAATATCTAGGACCTGACCAAATTACTGGGCCTTATCCTGGTAACTACTGTTTACCATGCATAGAGGATAAATATCTACCATAGTAACTATTGTGATTCCTGCACTGTGAGGGGTGAGCCAGTTGCCAATTGCGGCCTGGCGCCGCGCTGTCAGGGGTGTTAGGATAACCTCCATTGTACTGGGGTGTCAGGACGGCCTACACTAACCTCGATATTTAATGCCGATCACTTCCTTGCAGGCAAAGGACAACCGGCATTCCCCTTCTGGCCGATCTTTCTTAAGGCTTGATGACTCACCCTGTAGCCTTCGGAAGCCTGCCCGAGATCGGGGAGATGGAGGCTTTGGGAGGCATGGCTCTGGGAGATGGACGTTGCGGGTGGCATGGCTTCGGGAGACGAAGGCATCGGGGGCATGGCTTCGGGAGACAGAGGCTTCGGGAGGCATGGCTCCGGGAGATGGAGGCTTCAGGAGATATGGCTCCAGGAGATGGAAGCTTTGGGAGGCATGGCTCCCTGGGCATGGGCTAGTTGAGCCATGAGGCCGTCAGGGGTCCTTAACAACGACCCCTAACAGTAGCCCCTCTCGAGGGCGGCCAGCGGAGCGGTCGAGCCCGCGGTTCTTTTTCGGAGCAGGGCCTCTAGTGGTCCCTGGCTTTGCCGTTGATGGCTCATGGTCCCTAGTAATTCTTGGCTTGTGTTGGAGGATTCGATCCACTTGATCTAGACTTTTCGTTTGATAACATTGGTGATAAGGGGAATTGAAAGCGCCCTGTGAAGAAAGACATGATTATGTCCTGTCAGGCGGACATGGGAACATGGCGTCTTATGGTTGGGGGCTCACGGGGGGCGGTTCCACTCCCCCATGATTGTAGCCTACCAGGCGAACGGACAGGGCATGCGCCTGCTCTTCGATGGGAGGTAATCTCTCCCTTACCTTTATAAGGAGAGGGATTACCCTGAGCGGCCTTTTCGCCTGTGCCTTGTTCTCGTATGCCCTTTGCCTCTCGTTGTTCTTGCTTTGCGCGTGCGTCTATCGGTGATTAAGGGTGATGGGACGAAGAGGCCCCTTAGCTTCGGCACTGTTAACTTTCAGATACAGCCGCAGTACCACAATGCCTTCCCGGCGAAGGTATTAATGGTCGGTGGTATACCGACTAGGTGCAATGATGGTTTTACTATGACGTAGGCTTCGCATCCCCCCTTCGATCCACAAACCGGGATATTGCATATGTCCCGGAGCCGGAGACTGGGATCACGGACGACCAGTTTACTTCACGACTGGCCCTTCTTCGGAGGGTGGCTGAGAAGATGAGCATGCATGACCTCGTGGAGGAGTTCACCATGTTGCGCATTCGGCTCCTTTAGATGGGCTAGGACTGTGCCTTCGAGCAAGGTGCAGAAGAGTGGCCAAAGATGTACTTTGACCCCCGTCAGGTCTGATGAGTCCTCTTTGTTTGTCTAGTTTTTAACCTGCGGATGTGAGCCTCCCTTTTATTTTAGAGAGCTACCTTTCACTGGAGCATGTGGCAAAGATTGCAGAGGTGATCCTGGGCCCACCTACTCACAGTAAACATCACTCATTAGTGATGGGTTATAAGGACAACCATCACTAATGAGTGAGCCATTAGTGATTGGTCTCATAACAACCCATCACTAATGACTTAACATTAGTGACGAGTTATAAGGACATCCATCACTAATTATTTAACATTAATGATGGATGATTAGGATACTCGTCACTAATGACATATTAGTAATGGGTGAAAACTAAGACCCATCACTAATGACTTGTACAAGAAGAGATCGACTTTCAGAATAGAGGCATGCATGTAAACAAAGAATACTTCAATAGATCCCATTCAATAAAACTGAATTGAACTTCGATGGATGACATCCTAAAGCAATGTCAGGATTTAGCAGCCGCCTTCACATTCAACAACACAGATATACATCCAGAAACTTGAATTTAACTCAAGTCAGTCATACAATATAGTTATGCATACATTACGTACTTATCCAAATATCTATACATCGTTACACTTGAGCATTTGCCGAAGCACGTAATCTCTGATATTTAACATAGTTGAAATATACAATATTGTATCCTAGTACTTCATCAATATACAGTAACGCATGAATTAGTGCACTCTCTTTTGTTTGATATGGATGACCCGATGCTTTACCACAGATAGTAAATAATATCTTATTAGCTAATTCATTTTCACTTAAATGAAACCTTATATTAGCCTGTAAGTTACATTTAGCAGTGAAGTCCACTTCGGGGCCATAAAAGCTTAACCCAATATACTCCATGGCTTGATCTAAGATAGCATGAAACCTAATTGTCGCAAAGGTGTCACCAAAATATCCTACATGCAATGAAAATAATACATGCTAACAATCATGTATATCAAAACAACCGGATTACAAATTACTGCACCATATTATATTCATCGATAGTTGTAGTCAGGATCTCACTGATCGAAGCCAAATCCTCTTCACCCTCCTCAAGCACTTTTATTCAAAAATAGTTGTAGTCAGGCAATAAGAACACATGCTCCTCAAGCACTTTCAGGCACCCATCAATGATGTTTTTTTCGGAATACAAAGAAATTGGTGATGCATTACCACAGGCCCTAATAGTGATATCCCCACTACTTTCTCCCCTTTAACATATGTCAAAAGAGATAGATAGCTTCACAAAATTCCTTCCATCTAGAGTGGATTGCACCAAACGTACAGTATCACCTATCGCAGGGACTACCCCTTTGAGCCATAGGATCGGTTTCAATACTTACATGATAGGATGATATGAATTGAGCCTAATGTACTATAAACTCAATTAAATTGTTGTGTTCTAATGAGTCTTACTATGAGCCTAACAATAAGGCAGAAAAAGAAAAGAGGTTACTATGCTCGATCTCAATTATGGACGGTGGGGGAGCGCCACCGGGGGAATGCCTAGATAGTGTACGCCTGGTGCGTTAGTTGATGGAGTAGTTGTCGGGATCCATCCTAGTCCACCATGGCCCCCCACCACTACCTTGATCCATCGTCCTAACCCTAGCGGGTAGAGGGGGGCGGCGGTGTACGTCGGGCTGTGGCAGAGGGAGGAGGATGGCGGCAGCATCGACAGTGAGGTGCGAACGGCGACGACGGTGGGAGGAGGAGGTGAGCGGAAGTGAGCGGAGATGAGAGTGGTTGAGAGAGAGAAATGGACGGATAAGAATGGTTGTGCAGATAGGAGTGGTCAGCGAAAAAATTAGTGACGAGTGATAATGACACCCATCACTAATGAGTCAATCATTAGTGATGGTACAACTAAGACCCGTCACTAATTACTTTAATATTAATGACGAGTCTCATAAAGACAAGTTACTAATTACTTTAATATTAGTAATAACAATATGTCACTAATGAGTAGGCTACATTTAGTGATGGGTATTAATGTGACCCGTCACTAATATCTTTAGTGACGGGTCATTCGTTCGCCGTCGCTAATGAACCCTTATTAGTGATGGATCTTGACCGGATCCCAGCCCAGACCACACATTAGTGACAGGTCGGCACTGGATCCGTCACTAATAGTGCACTAGTGACGGGTACTGACGAGCTGTTACTAATGGTGCATCTCCTTGGATGGTTTCTTACATAGTGCATCACATAATATTAATAATTTTGACTTTTTTTAAATAATACAAGGAAAATAATTTTCATAGCCCGATGACATAAACTAACTAGATTATACTAATATGTTTCACATAAATATTTTTAATGACATAATGAGGATATGTAATATTGATTGTAATAAAGAGACTAGTGAAATGAAGAAGAAAAGAAACTAGTGTGGATTCTAAGTTTATAGTAGAATGTTTGATAGTTCATAATATACTCATATACAATGGATGGAAAATACATTTATATGAAAACTTTAGCTCTTAACGAGATCTACAACTTTCTAATTGATAATTTTTCCATTTGAAGTCAGTTAGATGTTCAAATAATTGTCCAAAGATTTAGGAGAAAAAGTAAAAAATTAAATTACTCTATAACTATCAGCTACAACTATAAAGTGAGATGGTAAGGAACCTTTACGTGATTGGTGAGTTCGAGGTTCACCTCCCACAAACCGCACTCATGCGAAAAAACAAGTGACTTGTGACGGGATGGCCTGAGTGAATTTTTTTCCCCTCAAAAGTAATCATTATCCCAGTCGATTCTAGACGCGAACCAACTACGAAAATGATTGATTTTCATAGTCATGCTTTGTTTTAGTTGGTTCGGAAACTGATTGGAAAAATATTTTTTTAGTAGCGTGAGAATATTGGCTCCAACACTTGTACTTGTTTGCTTACAAATTTGTGCCAATTTGGTTCTGGGTGGTTATTGCGGATATCTCAGTGATGTAGTTGGCTCCATTTTTCTCTCTATCTCTCTATATTTGGGCGCAAATATGAAACTACTTTCCATGGATGGCATGGATTTGCTTGCAAATATGCAACAACTTGTTACCTCGGTTTTTCCACCGATTTGCTGACTGATTTGAATTTGCAAAACTTGCTCCCAAATTATACAGAGTTGCGCATGCAACAACTTGCTTTTCTAAAATTGGATGAATTTGCTTGCAAATAGGCAACAACTTGCTCCCTGAAATTTTAAAATATTTTTCTGTTCATGGATTTTTCAATATAATTGTTATGATTTTGCTCTAATTATGGAATATGTTCTAAATCTATTATGATCTGCTTGCATGCTTCTGCTTATATACCTGGAATGGATAGGGGAAGAGCAGATGGATTTTTATAAAACTTTTTCTTTGTTTTTGCCACACATTAAAGTGGACCGCAGAATGACTGCTAGAAGTTTGGATGTTATCCAACCCAAAAATGGAAAAGGGATGCGTGCGTTCAGACCATTTATGCAAAAATTAGGTGTGCATACCGAACGACTGGTTCCCACACGTTCTGAATCTAGTAGCATGAGTGTTAGATAACACTCGCCGCACGGCCACGTGCTCATGCTTACTAGGCCGTAGGGCGCTTGTTTTCTAGCTGGGCTGGGCTGGGATGTGATTTTTTTCCTTCCCAACTCGACGATCTACCAGAGGCCGAGCTGGATGAGGAATGGACACATCGCTCATTGCCTCATTTTGTTGGTGTAGGGCTGTAGGCATGTTTCTTCTGTCTTTGAGGGTGACACCGTTTAGCAAGAGGCATGATTTTGGGCGGTAGGTGCTTTGTTTTGTAACTGAGCTAGCTTTTCTCATTTATGGATGAGGAGATATACCTTTGGAACTAAATAAAGAGAGGTGAGGCATGAACGTTTGCTAGGGAAAGGATATAGCTGGAAACCTGCAACTTTGACTGACAATTTCTATGCTATATATAATATAATTGCAAAATCCAACAAATTTGGAAGTACTTCTTAGGAAAATCTACACGAGTTTTTTTTTCATGTCTCCAATATAAGTTAAAAATAAATTAATAGTTTATGTTTAAACAGTTTGACATTGGTACACATTGTTCAGGGCAAAATTCCGCGCTAATCTTTACGTAGTTGCTCAGGTAGAATTGCACTGCAAAAGTGAGGCGTCTTTTTGTTTTAGATATATGGTCGTTGACCCTGGCTCCGTTGGAGGCATTGCGGGAGCCAGGATTCGAGCCTTGCCCGGCCGGCTCCTCCCTTGGAGGCAGTTCCCAAAAGTGACACGTCTTAACGATCAAAGTTCGTGCCTATCTAGAAATGAGTCAATCAAGCAAATACAATACGGTATAAGTAGGATCGAAAATGGTAAGAGAGAGTGAATAGATGTCTCATCAAACTTTTGTATTGTCTTTTTCTATTTTCTCACCTAACGTATCTAATAAAAGTACGGAAGCAAGAAACCTAGAGAAATAAGAAAAATCAAAATGATCATGAAAAGACCACAGTTCCACTAGATAGATCTGAAAACTAGGTTCCATGAGAAACCAATCCAAATATCATCGCTCATAAACTCTTGCAAATTGAATGAAAAACATTTGGATCTAAAGAAATGAGATCTTAATGAAGAAATTCTTCAAGTTGATAGATCTAGAGAATAGGGATGGTTCAAGACCAACTCATATGTGATTCTTATCCCTCTAGCAACAAGAATAACAACAAAACAAGATTGAAAATTTCAGCTTTCAAACAAAAATAAAAATTGCAACGAAAATAAAAAAACTTGCAACTAAGCAAGGGAGCCAATAGAGGAAAATTAGAAGAAAATAAATACAAGCACAAGAGGAAACATAAACTTCATTTCTTGCAGAGGAACACTCTATATTTAGTGGATTACAAAGTATTTTTCATACAAAAGCTTTCACCTAATAAATAGGATAAGCACTCCTCTCTCTCTTTCCTAAAACTCTAGCACACAACTCTCAAATGGATGGCTCAAAGAGCTCAATCAGCCCTCCCCTCTATTTATAGACTAGGTTCTTTCACCTCTAAGTTTTCTATATTGTTCCTAAAATGCTACTCTCTTCTAATACACTCCTACCTATCACCGAATGTATTTTCGTCCATTTTTTTCTTGTTTGTCGAACGACCGTGACGCTTTCATGACTTAGCTTCGTATTGACGCAAGCTTAGCGATGATGCCACGTGCACTTTATACTTTCCCACAAGTTTGAGATCAAACCACGATACCGCCTCACACGCTTCTCAAAGTATGACTCACCGCCACTTTCTTACACCTTAAGCAAGCCACCCGATATCGATGCGTGTACTCTGTCTTACGATTTTGACCACAGGTAAGTCTCTTCCTTTCCTGATCCCTAAACCGCCTTGTCACTTGCACCAGCATCCCTTTCAATTTACTTTATCAACACGTTATCTTCATCCGTCTTTTCATACTTTACCTGCTCTCCACGTGCATAGCTGGGATCACCATTGACTCCACCCAGCCTCTATGATCGTTCAGCACCAAGCACCTCGCTTAGCCCTGATCATCCCACTATCGACCTCCAAGTTACATCCATCATATATACATCATAAGAGAAGCACAAATATATCTCCAATTCCATCTCGAATTAGGCAAACTAAAAATTCTCTATTGAAGAATTTATCCTAGAAAAATTGTGAACATTGGATGATCCGGCGTGTATTTACCTCTGATCACTGAACCATCCGGTGCTTGTAATTCTGACTCCACTGAAAATTTCTTGAAAAATCCTTCAACGAAGCATCCGATGTACAATCCTCCAGTACTGGATCATCTGGTGAGTGCAACCCGCCAAGACAAGTCATTTTACAACCTTTCTAGAATAAATACTCCGATGAGGCATCCGGCATTCACATCCTCCATCACCGGACTATCCGATGTATAGAACTCCTGAACTCTGCCTCATGAAATGCTCCATAATACACAGTGCCTTATCGTCAGACCATCTAACATGTGCAAATTCTCCAGTGCCATATCATCTAGCAAGTGCAAATTTCCTGACTCAAAGACAAACACTCCCATTCGAATATCTTTGGTTAGTCTCAAACATAAACAAATACAATCATACTTATGTAATACTAAAGATCATCAAACCAACTCAATACACTTATCAACCGCTCATCGCAAATAAATTAAGCATATATGTCAACTTGATTTCTCCGTAGCTCCAAAGTCCCCACTTGATTAGAACTAGACCAACAACAAGAATACGAGATCGACCCGTTAACCATGTGAACGTTGGACCCGATCGAAAAGGCATTTCCCTACCAGAACCTCACGTGCATGCGTCAGTGATGTGCCAGAAGCCCAGAACCGCAGCTTCATTATCGGATCGGCAGTCGGCCGCGGCCGTAAACCGATCATACTATATAGATAGATTAGATATATGAATATGCAGGTGTGTTCGTTCATATCATATGCTATACGCCCCGGCCGGCCCGATGCGAAGAATAAATTCCTACACTGTGGACTCTGGTTGGGGAGCGGATGTTGCGGATGTCGCGCAGTCACCTAACACGTGATCATCGCGCGCTGGCAGTGTGGTGCGCATCCACTCGATCCATCCATGGCCACGGGAAGAACAATCGGAGATACCTTTGCGTCACGTAGAAATTACTAGCATTAGTTACTTCCCTCCATTCTTTTTACTTGTTCTGAATGATGTGTGCCGTGAACATTTAAATTTTCTTAGTATAAATATACAAAAGATATAATTACATAAAAACTATACTATGTAGCCCACCGCTCTCATGGCCTTAGTTGGGCCTGTCAACCTCACCGCTGTTGTGCTCCGGCAACCCACTTTTGCAGATTTTTATCAGCAAAACTACAACCACCGCGGCGGAGCTAGGCTGTCAAGCTCTAGCCATAGTCGTAGAACCCAAATCCCCTTTAACCCCTTTGGATTTATTTTTTGAAGGTACACAGAGTCTAGCCCGCCCAGAATATGTGTCAACCCAGCCTTGTGGTGTGCCCCCATTTCTACCCCTGCCTACATTGACGTGTCCAAATTGCCGTATTTCCCACCATTGTGCACACTGTTTATGGGTCATACAGCGATTTCAACATTACCAATTAATTCTACAATCTACATATACCTGGTGAGGCTCTCTGTCGCCACGAGAGGGTCCACAGTGTAATCAACGGTGTCATGTGACCCCTATGATCTTTGGCAATAACCTTCGTACACCAGTGACTATTGCAAGGTTATTGCTTCGGACACTAGTGGCTCAATTTTCTAGATCTGACGTCACCTCAATCGCTCCAGGAATGCCCAATGACAAGGTTTTAGTACAGTGGACTCTGGAGCGCCACCGGCGAGCCACCATGACTATCTGCCGGCCAGTTTGAAATCTGGCAGGAAATCAGGCATCCATGGAATTATCAACTCTAAAATTAATATAGTAAAGTATGTGCCTGACGCTGAAATAAGATTATGTAGATTGGAACCAGGCCAATCTCCCAAGTCAATCGTGGGGCAGGTTGTTGGAGAAACGGTCCGCATCGCGGGGCCTGCGGCTGCCGCAGCCGTTGCGCGAGCCTCAGCGTTGGAATTTCTGGCGCTGGTCGCGCGGTTCGGAGGCAATCCCATCTGCCGTTCTTGTAGCTCACACGCATAGGCCGGGGCTATAGCTACCCCGGACTTTCGCGAGCGTCTCGCACGAGCTAAGAAGACGTCAAGCGAGGAGCAGTAGTGACACGACGGCAATATTCTGTTGCGCACTGCCGTGCTGCATGGACGGCGATGTATTGGTTAGAGGGCTGCCATCTCGCTGCCCCTCCGGTGGTTAATGCGCTTCTTGTCCTCACTCCCTGGGTTTCAATTCTTTCAAGCGTGCGTGGGGCAGCTAGCTATAGCCTACACAATTGGCTTTAAGGTATGCATGGAGACGTACGTATATCGGACATTGTTGCAAACTTGTAATATGCATGTGGCTCCTGATCGCGAACAGTCTCCTCCTTTTTGTGTTCTTCTGAAGCTCATCAGATGACATGTCAGTAGGACCTGCCAATGCTGAAATTAAATGCATCTGCAGAAGAATACATTTTTGGAAAAATTATAGGCCTATCGGCCTGTATTCTCAAAACAAATTATTGAAAACTTTATGTTACCCCAATTATTGGAAGATTTCAAAAGTATGCCCAAACCTTAAAGTTCCATGGAGAAGTACTCCTAGCCTTCCTAGGTAGAGTTTGACTCTTTCTCTGTCCCCATCTCCCTCCGTTCATGAAACATTTTTCTGAAATTCAAACATCACTTTAATTTGATATCACTCCTTCCTTTAATTCATGAAGGATAGAACAATCAGTGACATACAGTTCATGTATTTTTCCTACTATTGTGGATACCAGTCTAAATAAATAGAGTGATGACGGACGGTAAGGTAGCGTAATAGCAACACCCTCAAGTTTGAGGTGAGCCGGGGGTTCGACTCTCCCTCCCGTATTCCCTTTAAAAGCGTCCAATGAACACCGAGTAAGGGACTCTAGTCTAAAAAATTAAAAAAAATAAGTAGAGTGACGGTCTTTAGTTAACTACTCTAGAAGGGAGTAGGCTCCAAAGGCTATAGAGAATCCATCGTGACTGAAACGAGTTTATATTGGGTGTCTAGCACCTGAGGAATGAATCCTCTATTACAACCGGGGCAAAGTGGGAGTATTTATAGCTCATATCCACCACCCGTAGATTAGTACCGGGAAGCCCTCATACGAAGGCATGCATCTTCCATGTGGTACAATGGTCACTCACATACAAAGTCCTTCGGTCTATTTACAGTATAGCCACAGTACGGCCGACGCGAGCTAATAGGCCCCTTCAAGATGAACCCTGGAGAACGCCTGACGTCCCGAAGTACATCGTGGCGGAGGGTCAGCCTTCAAAGATTCCCGTCGGTCTTTTCCCGGAGTAACCCTTCTACTGCAATCCCGGCCGTCTTCACCATGTAACCCGAAGCTAACCATGAGCTCCGTTCTACCAGAGACATCGTCCTTCGTTGCATTCCGTCGTGAGTTTTATCTATTGTTGTCTTTCCGGCCGGGGACCAAGTACCATTCCCCCGGCCAAGACGCAAACGGCCCTGAAGGAAGAGGCTGCATGCTCATACTTACTACTGCCAAACAAAGAGCATGCAAATAATCAAGGAATGGCGCTTTGATCAGCTCATCTAATGTATTTAATTTTTCTTCTTTTTGTAGCGGATTTTTCTTGTCTTTTCTCACATGTCAAGGAAATGTGCGAGATTTACTTCCATGCAACCACTGGATTAACATTTAACTCAATGGTTTACATGCTTGTTGTACCGCCGCCTCCTCAGTGCAGCCCACCGCCTTTATCTGTCCTTGAATCTTGTGATCCCCTTGCCACAGTCCGCGCCCTCCTTCACACAATACGTATTGTAAGACCCAGCGCCACTCTCTAAAACCCAGTAATATATTTATTTATGGTTTTAAACATATACTTTTTTACTTTATCCCTATATTAGGATACTTTCCTACGCATTTGGACAATAGGTGACTTAACTTGAAACTATTTTTGTAGGTTCCAACACAGCTTCGTTTTAGTCGGCTTAATTCATCATTTTGATGATTAAGTGCAGATACTGACTAACACAATATGATGTACAAGGCCCCGAAAGTTGAACATATTCTTGCGCAACATAGGCCAGAAAACATGATTTTTTTAATTTCCTTGAATTTGTATAATTGACTAGCTTGGCTAACAGAAAAAAAAAAGGCAGCTTCCTGGTAAATTAGTTTCCAAATTCAGGGATATACATACTGGGACAACTAAACACAAGTTCAAAGAACATTTAGAGCAATGTTCTCACGAATATATGTACTGAGTCCACTCGATACTGGACACAGCGCTGTAATCTCAGTCAAGAACAGAATTTGGTGTCTACGATAAGTGCTAGATATTGTAATATTGGTTTTTATAAAATACTTTAATGAAACTAAACAAGTACTGCTTATTTTCTGTACCTATGGAAATATATTTTAGCTAAGGCCCCAAAATCGAACAGAGATCTTGTGTATATCTTCCAAATACCAAGGTCATTCTTCAAAACACAGAATAATTAATGTTTTAAGTACAAAAAGGAATAGTTGTATATATCTCTATTCTAGTGTGTTATTAATTTTATTCATTTGGTGTTGTACACAAGATATCTATATGTGTTTTATCTCATGTTTATTAAGTTTATTTAATTACTGGATATATATAAACAAATAAATGCAGTTTCATTTGTAATTTCATGGAAATATTATTTGTGCTAATATAAGTCCATGAATGAACTCAATGTGCTATTTATTTTTCTGTAGTTACATACCAAAAAATATTAGTACAAATTTTCAACATAACACGGTGAACCTGTCGATTTGATTACATTGAGATGTATGTGTGGAAGTACTTACAGCACGCGAGTTAGCACTCTAAAATCGGAGTACTAGTGTCACTAGACTGGGATAAGTAGAATGAATATCTCAATGAATTAATTCTTGAGCATAGTAAAGTTTACTCTAGTGATTTCATTAAAAATAGTTTAGTCTAGTGTTTCCAATACACTTAAATGCTTACATAGACCAAATTAACTTAAAATTAATTATCTCGTTTATGAGGATACTTTATAATGATCATAATCGGCTGTTCGTATATTACTTTGTATATGAAATATATAAAGGGTTCTAATCCAATACACACTGATTTTCTGAAAATAAGTAAATTGAATTCAGAACAGATTGTCATTAAATTTTAAAGAACGCAATATGAGCACAGTAGCGAGTGAGGAACTATTTGACAAGTTATTTCAGGACTAACCGATTGATGAGTAGATATGTATTTCTTTTTGCATTTTATATGACATTACTCTGCAGTGATACCAGGATAAAAAATGAACTGAACATGCATGTGACTATGCATACATGGAGAGAAACAATCCCTATCTAAGTGCATGTCAATAATATATGTATTTATATATGGTCTGGAAGTATGGTTAAGACCTTATTTGATAGAACTCTAGCTCTGAGATCCATATAGGATTCGAAGTATGTAGAATAAAATAAAGTTGTTTAAATATATGTTTTCAGTCCAAAATAAGAACACGATATCAGACTCTCAATCTATCTACAGCTCTAGCTTTAAAAATTTCTATAATTAAAAATAACCAGATTCAAAAATTCTTAAAGTTGTAGCTTTACCAAACAAGACCTAAATTAAATTAACAGTCTTATTACTTAATCTCATGGTGCAGTGTGCAAGTTTTGGAAGGCCTTGGGACAAGTACTTGAAAGATCTCACTCCAATGCCTTGATCGACATGGTCAGATCCAAAGTACTCAGCCCCATAGCGGCCATCTTGCTGCTGCTACCTGTCGTTGCCTCTAACCTCACGGCATCTCCGCCACCGTCCTTGTTACTGCTGTCGCCACCCAGGAGTGACAGCGAGAGCGAGAGTGGCAGCTTCTTATCGCTGCCCACCTCCTGCTCACTTATCGCAGTGCTTATGCTCTTCCTCTTGGCCTTGTCGCCGTCTGCTCCCATGTTGGGGCTCAAGCATAGCTGCAAGTCCGGCGTCCAGCCGTTCTCCATCGACGTCTTTGTCCTCTTCGCCCCGGTTCCAGTGTGCAGCTCGCCGATCACTTTGGTCGGGGCCTTGGACTCAAGGTGCTTCTGCAACTCCATGACAGCACAAGTCGTACATCATCATAACTCCAGACCAAGTTACAAATGAACGTGTCAATGCTATAGACAATGAGATGTACCTCGAACTGGGCACCTAGGGCTTCACTTGTCACCACAGGATCGGACGACGACGTGTTAGCGTCGCCGTTGGGGTGGTAGCCGTTGCTGCCGACGACGCCTCTCCACCTAGACAAAATATGGTGATTGCCCAGCGCGAACCTCGTGGGGGTACTAGCCAACACTGTCCTCGACAGGGGTTGGGAGCTGCTACCGATCCAATCAGTGCTCCCGGCCCTTCCGCCGTGATTGGCAGCACCCGACGACGTCCGGTTAGAGGCGATGGCGTCCCGGACGTCGAACAAATGTGACGTCGGCTTGCCGTCCTTCTTGAAGATCATCTCGTGAATGAGGCCTTTCGCCGGGCCCTGGTCGTTGATGGTGGCAGCCCTCGCCGCCACCGCCGCATGCTGGTTGAACATCCACTGTTGATTCCTACATACGCGCATGAAGGAGAACGATTGATTAGGGTTTTGGCATGATCACCGAACGAGATCGAAGTTGAGCATACATGCTGCCTTCTGATTTGGTTAATTACCTGAAGCTACTGTAGTTCTTGAAGTCAAACGTTTGCATGGTGGCCTGCCGGCGTTGGAGGAGTCCATAAAGCCGGCTAGCCTCCGGTGAGACGGCGTTTGACCCGAAGAACCCGCCATTCTCCAGCAACCTGGAGGAGAGGGCCGAGCCGGCAGCTCGCTGGAAGAACATGTCATGGAAGCGATGGTCCCCTCTCCTCATGTGGAAGTCCATGGGCGAGAAAACTGTCGAAGTTAAGCAGCGCAGGTTAAGGAAATGATCAAGTAGTCCATGGCGTTTTCGATGTATGCTACTGAAGTGATTAAACTAAAATGGAGAGAAAATTGATGTGAACCTGAAGAGATGGCTGCCCCCTCGTGGCCGTACTCGTGGTCCAGCTTCTTGCTTCTGTACATCTGAAAAGTCGAAATGGATGACCAGAAAAAGGTTAAGCCCAACGCTTGTTATGTGAAGGAAACAACTAGCACAACAACTATGTAGTCATGGGAAGTGGGCCTGCTCCTAATCTGCTTTACCTGCAAGTGACTTTTTACATGAGCAATGCTGAGCCCCCTCACGTTCATCATCTGAAGCACCAGCTTTGGGGTTGCTCCTATCGATCAAATTCGAACAAAATTTAGAACACCGATCAATGGAAAATTAAATCGGGAAAAATTGCATGAAGAACAGCAACATATGGGATTACTTACTCTCTTGGCCTCCTAGCCTCTCAACGGCATGGACGAACGCCGTATGGAGATCTGGCGTCCACCGGAGACGGGGGAGCTTGGACCGGTTGTACTGCCTCACCGTCGGCACCCTCTCGCCGCTGCCCTCGGCCTTGCTGCTGCTGTTCATGTCATGATCCTTGTTGCTCTCGGAATTGTGGTTGGTGCTGCTGTTGTTGCTTGAACTCCTCCCCTCTCCTGCAACTTCACTTGTGCTACCTCCATCTTCGACCTCTTCCTCGTTGTCGTCTCCATCCTCGCCGACCTCTTCATCGCTCCCCTCGTCATAGCCCTCATTGAGGTCAAGAACAGCAGGGGGCGGTGCATAGTGTCCCGAAGATCTCCTCTCATCGTCTTCAAGGATCTCCACCACCACCTTCTCCTTCACCTCTCCCATGCCTTGCTCCTCTCAGGAATCCTCTCTCCTCCTCCCTTCTCTATCTCTCTCTACAGACCTCCATGATAGGATTGAAATGAGGTGTGGTTGGAGTAGGAACTGGGAACGAAGAAGAGGGGAATGTGACGGGAATAATAGGAGGGAGGGGAAGAAGCATAAGCAAGCTTGATGTATGAATAAAATATAAGAGCAGGAAAATGGACAAGTAATCCACTACATTGACTAGTTTTCAACAATGAAATTCCATTTCATACCATTTTCTATTGGAAGGGAATTGGGGAGTATACTATTGTAGTATTGTTATTTTGGGCTTGTATAGAGAATGGTGGCTGTGCTAGGGGGTATATAATTGGACGAGGGGAGGGGAGCTGATTATCAATTGCCAACTGGCTGTGGGAAAGGAAGGAAAGAGTTGAGACCTGCCCCTCTGGTTTTATCATATTAATTGTTTGCCCAATTCATGAAGGCTGCAAGAGTTGAAAATTTCTATGGTTTCTCACTATCCACTTATTTCTATTTTTGAGGACACTATTAAGTGATTTGGAATAGAACACAAGTTGTTACTGAACAAGTAAAAATATTGCTAAAAATGAACTACTTAACATAAAAAAATCACAGGAATCAATTAAAAATGCAATAAGAATAAACACATATAATTTCAAATTATTATTGTTTTGAAAACAGAATGAAATACCTGTCGTGTTAGATATCCTTAATGTGAAAAAAGTGAATAAGGATTGTTTCACATTTATATTTAGGAGACATGGGAGAAAAATGTAAATATCACAATCTTCAGCAAATTGTATTAATTTCTTGCTTTATTAGGATATAGCTGTTTTCTTAGCATACCATTTGAAACCTATGATTTCTGAACTTTGGGATGCATTCACGTTGACAGATAATATTATTGAATGATTTGTGTTTAATACAAACTGCATTCGTATGTATCAATAGTTTACAATTCTATTGGTATATGGAATGTTCTTTTTCATACTTGAAGAAAGAAGCACCTATCCAACTGTGGGCTATCTCTCCATTATGTGTCAATCATCTTCGTTTCATAAATTATATTCTCCATTGTTATAATATGATATCAAAAAGCTAGTTCTTCATGTGGAGATTTGTAAGAATATTCCATATATTTGTATACATTTATCATTTTGTGAGTCGTGAACCACTTTCCTCTAGAGTTAAGGTGGGTAGCAAGTCTACACCGTGGCCTCGTGACGGGGCACTTTGCTTCTCTGCTGAACATTTACCTGCTATAGCCTGTTGCCTACTTTTTCAAGAAAAAGGAAAGATGGAAACATTCAATGGATCCAATTGGCTCTTTCCTAATTGGAAGTTCACATTCAATAGCTCATCAGAATTGTATATGGGACCAAACGTCATTTTTCAGTTGATCAAATTTTATGTTATAGAATTGATTTTATATACAAAGTGAAAAATGGTATTTCCACACATAATATTCATGCAACAACAAGATGGAGCATATTTTTATTTCAAGTGCTACAGCCATAAATTAGTCTATAAACTTAATTTATTTAGTTCCATTTTCAAATGACAAAGTTGAGATTTTAATTATATCTGTTTTCTCTATTTGAAACCTTGATCCAGTGTGTGTAGTTAGCTACTTTCGCATTCACGATTGTACGCACTATTTAAGAATTTTATGTGTACATTATTTTTTTTCGTGTACATATTTGTTCTATTCTTAAATACAGCTACTTTTAGGGTTTAGCGGAAGCCTGACCAATCGTCAATCCAAGCACAAGATAATCACACCAAGACACAATGTTTTTAATGAGATTCGGCCATCTTGCATACATTATCGGGGCATGATTACAGATGCTCCAACCTATTACAGTGGTGCCTAATATTTATAGGCTTAGAAATAGAAGTACCACTACAAATCTATCCCTAATACCACTCAATTGAAACTCAAGTATTTCTATCTGTAACAGACTTTGAACACATATTCGACACATATCCCAACAAATGCCACCTTCGGCGAATATGCACGCCACCTTGAAGCCATCATGTGCGAACCTTCATGTACCCAGACTTGAGTCATCTAGCTCTGCTGCTCACCTTGAAGAGCCTGACAAGGATGTCTCACCGTCTGGAACGAATTCCACAAAGTTTGCATCTCCTTCCTCCATGACTTCACCCTTCATTTTGTACTAATGAGCTCTCATCTTCTCACCTATCATCATAGTCTTGTCATCCTGCATCACCTTCAAGGTCTTCTTATCTAGCATCGTCGGATACAACCAACCTTCTTCATATAGGATTCCAAGTGATATCAGATTCCTCCTAAGTCCCAGCACATGTCGCGCACCCTCGAGTGGCACCTCATGTTCATCATACATCTTCAACTTGATGTTGCCTACTCCCATAACACAGTAACCTATGTCATCTTATAAAGTGAGCAATACAAAAATCCCCTTCAGTTTATGAAGAGAATCACTCCTTCTTAGATGTTATATAATATGAACATGCAAAATCTAACAGCCATCTTCACCACAAGACTTTTCACTCAATAGTACAAGAATATGGTCACTATCGCTCTCTGAGTTATATTTCTTATAAACCACAATATTTGTCATGCCCTTCTTCAATTCTGGACAATCTTTCTTCATATGTCCCCAATCCTTGAATTTATAGCATTGTGACCCCTTCTTCTTTTTCTTGTTAGTATCCTTTCCTCGATCACCCCTAACTAGCAAAGCATCTCCTGATGAACCCTCACCTTCATTGTTCTTCCTCCTTTGTTCATGAGCAAACAACGCTGCAAGGATATCATCCACTTTGACTGCCTCTTTGCCATACGTCAAAGTAGTGTCCATGTAGTTATAAGACCTTGGAAAGGAATAATACAGAAGAATAATCACTACCACATTCACAAGGTCAGCTACAACTTGATGGAAGATGTTTATGTGCCAAGCAAGATCCGACCCCTCCTACTTCTTCAGCCCATACACTTTCTGCTTCAGTTACCGCTTCTGAGTTAATGTTTTGAACATGAACTTATCATCCAATTATCCAAAATCTTCGTAGGTGATGACTCATCCATGACATGATACATGATTTGATCAGAGAGACATAACCTGATTGTTGCACCGCTTGCACTTGCATCTCCTCCCACTTGTCATTATCTCCCGTGGCTGGCTTCATCTCTTACAGAGGCTTCAGGATACCCTGCTACGCCAGTAGGTCCTTAACTCTCGTCTGCCAAAGCTCAAAATTTACAGTCTTGTTAAACCTTATTACCACGAATTTGTACACCATTAATAAAATTTTCCTGTTGCTACAGACTGCTGAATCCCTTTCGCTCACGTGTACCTCATGTGTGTTGAACGCGTCTCCCCACGCTCGTCCTGCACCCTACCTGGATGCATCCCATGCACACGCTGAACCATGAGCATGCCGCCTCGTGCATCACCTGTGCACAATCTACTGCTCCCAAGCCCCGTCGACAACCACACCACTTTGACATGATGAAGTCAACCTGCAAAATTGTCGCCTGTTGTTCGCTATCAACTATCGCAAGCACTTGTTCATGAATAGCAATATTGCAATTTTTGCAATCCCAGTGGACTCTCTTTCGTTTGGTTGCCTCATCATGTGCTTATTCTTGGCTCTCGGTTCTGTTGCACTTTATTGCATGGCCAAAGCCTGTAGCAATCCAACACGATGTCAAGTCATGGTCGGACTCCTTTTCACGTACACCTACACATCACGTCGACCAGTCCTGCTCAGACCTAACCACACGCGTTCTTGCACAGTCCTCATTGGGCCTCTCGCATTCGACTGCCCATGACCAACCGCGCCTGACACCTCTCGGTCGGTTGACCACCAAGGGCTGCTAGGACACCTGGGCCTTGGATCCCGCTCTTCCCAGCTGGTCACCGCCTTGGAGGTTGAACCCGAGCTAGGCCACAACCACTCCTAGGCCTCCTGCTAAGTGCCCTCAGCAGGGCCGCCTCATGAATGTTGGCCCAGTACTTCCTACGATCACTAGGTGAAAGGAATCGAGGACGTCCTAAGAGGGGGTGAATTAGGACACTTAAAACTATTGGCTCCAAAACTTTCACAAGATAAGCCCATCTCAATTTCTATCTAAATTTGCTCTAGGCTTATCTAGTGTGTCTACTCTACCACTTAAGAAAATTGCAAGGTAAATTGCAAGTAAATGCGGAAACGTAAACGAGGTAGAGAGACAAACTCGGCACGAGGAATTTTTATCTCATGGTATCGGTGGCACACAAGCCACCCCTAGTCCACATTGGAGCTCCAAAAAGGATATGCTCTCGGCGGCCAAGTCCCTTCCGGTCACGACTCTTGGGATACCAAGTCACAAAGACAAGGCCTCAAGCATGATAAGCCACTAACCTACCAAGGTGAGGTCTCACCACTAACCTCTCTTTCAGTCACTAGTACGCCATCTTCACTTCAGAGCTTTAGTCACAAAGACAAGGGCCTCCACGTCCCTGTACAATCCTCTTGTTGCCACTCTACACCAAGTCGGAGGGTCAACAAGCTACCGGGGAGTCATAAAGAGTTCAAGGCACCAGCGTATCTATTGGTACACTTTTGGATCACTCCTTGATCCACACTCTAGGTTGCAGAACCTAGCAACTCTTCTCTCTAGATCTATAAGCACTAATCACTCACTAATGATGTGCTTAATCATCTTTGATGAACACTTTATGCTCTTGGATGGCTTGGATGTCTTCTTAGGTGTAAAAGAGTTTCTCTGGACTCTAGCAGCTCCAAATGAATGAGTAGAGGGGTATTTAGAGCCTCAACCCCACGGATTAGCCGTTATCCCAATGGCTCACATATTCTGTAAACACTGGATGATCCGGTATTAACAGAGGTACAATCACTGGACCATCCAATGTATACATTTGAGAAAACTAACCATTGGAACTCCACTCATATTTCTTCTGAACACCGGATTATCCGATGTAACCATCAATCCATCACTGGACTATACGATGAGTACACTTAAGCCAGACCACGCCAAACTCCTTCTCTACACAAAATACTCCGGTGTGCAGTGTCTTCATCACCGAACCTTCTGATGCATAGAACTTTTTCTTTTTTTGGGTTTTCCACACACTCTGTTAAATGTTCCGGTGAAGCCTCCAGTGTGCATCCTTCATCACCGGACTATCCGTTGAGTTATAGTCTTCTGCACCGTGACACAAGTCACAAAATGCTCCAGTGAGATATCCACCTCATCACCGAATCATCCGGTGCCTTATAATCCATTTTCTCTGAAAATACCAAGCTTCTGTTAAATAGTTTGATATACATTTCTTCTAATCGTAGGACCTTCCAGTGACTGCAATCCACTCTGACTTCTTCTGACAGAATTGCTCTGGCATGTACATTCTTTATCACCGGATCATCTGGTGAGGCAAACTGCCTCTGGACATAATACTCTGGTGAGTGCAATTCTTCCAATGCTGGACCTTCCGGTGAGAACAATTTCTCTGGGACTTTTTCCAATTCAATCAAACTTTGTCCTGGCTATGGTGACTTCTTGATGTATTACATTTGTCGGTGGGTGAACACCGCAAGCGGGGATCCTGAGGGACCCCTTTGAGATTCGGCTAGGGGGCTGATTCTGGATCTACCTCGTACGTGGATTTAATGAGAATATGTGAGGTGTAGGCGGGACGGATGATCGTCTGCTAGTGGGAGTAAATGCTCATGGGATTTTAGACAGGTTCAGGCCGCACGAAGCGTAATCCCTACTCCTGTGTGTATACTATTAATGCTCTTGGAATGCCTTTCTTTGGATCTCTGTGTTACAAGGTTTTTTGTCTAAGTCTAGAGCTTCGGTCTTGCTTCGAGCTTGGTGAACCTCTGCTTAGCTTCTCAGACTTGTTCGTCCTCTTGCTGTGTGCTCTAGCTTGTTCTGGCCTGTCCTTCTCCGAAGTGCACCCCCTTTTTATCCTGTTGGGGGAGGCTTGGCGTGCCCAGAAAGGAGGGCACGAGTTCCCATGAGCCATAAATGGAAAGCAACCATCATGGGGCTGCAGTTTGATATTACAGGAGGTTGAAAATGCGCCTTCGGCCGGTCCTGTCGCTCATTACACCAACTTTAGCAAGTGCAGGAGGGCCACCGGGTAGCCGCCGAACAACCCCGCATGCCCGCTCAGTCAGAGCAAGTCTGACACAGCAGGGGGTAGGCGATACGCCTCGAGCCTAGCGACAATATTTCCAAGCCGTTTCCCTTTACGGGCCCTACAGGGTGACGCGCTATGGGACCCATCGCATTAAATATCCCCACGCCTTCCTGCTAGGAGGTTGCAGGGACTGACGTACTCAGTACGACAGGCGTGGGGGGAGTGATTGGAAGTAACAGGCCACGCTCCCTCTTAAATACAGCATCGAGCCTCTCACCAATTGACACCTCACCGCTGAGCCCTTGTGGGGTCCACCGGCAAGGGGCTTCTCAGGTCCTCGGGGAACTCTGGGTGCTCGGGGACTACTGTTTATAGCCCCGAGCGCCCTCTCCCGGATATGTCTCTTCTCGGTCCTCGGGGAACTCTGGGTATTTGGGGACCACTGTTCATGGCCCCGAGAACCCCTCCCGAAACTGGCTCTTCTCGGGTCCTCGGGGAACTACGGGTACTCAGGGACCACTGTTCATGGCCCCGTGCACCCCCCCCCCCCCGGAACTGTGTCTTCTCGGGTCCTCGGGGAACTATGGGTACTCGGGGACCACTGTTCATGGCCCCGAGCACCCCTCCCTGAACTGGGTCTTCTCGGTCCTCAGGGAGATGGTCCCCGAGGGAAGACGCCACGTGGCATTCTGCTGTCCTGGCCTTGAGACTCGGGGACCCCTGGTTCCCATGTCACCGACAGCAACCCTCGATACCTACTAACATATATTCTTTACAAACATGTTAGTCCCGTTGACTATGTTGTCATTAATCACAAAAACACAATCATGGCCTAATAGGGCCATTTTCGCTACAATCTCCCCCTTTTTGGTGATTGATGACAACACAACCAAAAAAAGAGGCAAATGATATCAATTTAGACCAATTAAGAGAATACATGATTTCAAAAGGTCATAAGGCCATATCTCTTTGCTTGGATGCATGGTAAGAACAAATTATGATACTAATTGTTAGGCAATCATGTTCTTACCTATTTATATCTCCTATTTTTGCTACAATCTCCCCTCTTTTTATATCTCCATCGATCGACCCATGCAAGAGCTTATTCATGTCCTTTGTCAACTCAAGATTCATCCCCCTTTGTCAACAATCTACTCAAGATAGTTCTTGAATCTTGCTTTGGTCTAAAAAATTCTCCCCCTTTGTAAACAATCTCAAAAAGGATACAAACTCATGTTGAGCTTAAGGGAAAAACATTAGAGCATTTTGGGAGAGAGTTTCATAAGATATGATCCATGAGGTATTAATACCAATTAAAAAGATATACCAATTGAAATAATAGGAGACATTGATACCAATTACAAAAGACAAACAAGGATCACAAATCATGAAACTCACATGATATAATCTAAACTCCCCCTATATGTGTGCATTCATATGATGAGGGTAAAACATATGCACCACTAGATAATATGACAAGATAGGAAGTTTAAGACATATCATGCATGGAGGTAGCTTAAATATAGAAAATAAATTGACAATAATACAAATTGAATCTTGTAAGTATTGCATACCTCCAGGGACTTGTTGATCACTTCATGAGACTACAAAAGATATCACTTGAAACACATGTTAGTCTCAAAATCACAAACCATAAGATATACTCCCCCTAAAAGTGTGCATACAAGTGTTGAATACTTGCAAGAGATATGCACTTGTTATTGATAACAATGAGGAATTTATCCTATGGATTGGTTCATGGCACATAAGGAATACTAATTGAAGAGCTAGTGATTACCAATTGAAAAACTAGTGCCATGAAAGAAACCTACAACTAATAAACGATGTAGGTTGCTCATGGATAAGAACAAAATACAAGCAATCTACCATATGAAAACTTACACTAGGCATTGCAATAAATTGAAATAAGCACATGCAATCCTAGACAAGGCAAATATACCAATTGAAAACATTTTATATCTAGTACCTTTCACCTTTGGATGGAGATTTGGGTATATGATGATCATGATCTTCATCAATGCTCCCAATCTTATACACTTGGCTTTTTGCTTGAATTCTTACTTAATCTTGTGTGCCAAGTCTCCAAATCCCCGAAGACTTGTGGACTTTAAGTCTTCTTTAGAACCAAACTGATTGGAGCCCTTTCATGTTGGTGATGACTTCCTTGGGCACCCAAATAGGTTGGTTCCAGCCCTGATCCTTTCTCCCAACCATGTGTGCCACCACTTTTTCATTTGTTCTTCTTCTTGAGCTTGTAGTGGTTGCTCTTAATCTTGTTCTTGTAGTTGGGCTTCATGTAGATGTTGGAGGTATTTTTGGAGAGGTTTATCATCATCTTCTTCTTCTTGGTCTCCTTCTTGACTTGCTTGCATTGGAAGGACTTGTGACCTTCTTGGTGGCATTTGAAGCATGTCATGGTAGACCCTTGCGTAAACTTTTTCACCATGGTGGCATGGTTATCTTGAGGAGGTTGGACACAGTTCTTGCCCTTCAATCTCGCCAAGTCTTCCTTGAACTTCTCCACTTCTTGCTTGAGCTCATCATTTTCTTTTACAGTGAGATTGTTAGGTGATTCTAAAACAACATTCTCAACACAAATCTCATTGCAAAAAGGTGAGCAAGACAAAACAATTAAATCATCACAAGAAGCGGAAGCATCTACCTTAGGATTGTAATTAAAAAATAAAGTAGATTGCTTCAAATGGACTTTAGGTTGAAATTCAATGCACTCAAATATAACCTTAAGCTCTTCATGCTCCTTGTTTAGAAAATTGAATTTGCACAATAATTGTTCATAATTAGAAACAAAGGTAGCATGAATGTCATAAGTGTATTAAATTTTTTAAGCTCTTTTGATTGTTTCTTAAGGTCCCTTTGTTGCTCACTTATAAAATCAAGAAGTTCATCATAGGAGGGAGAATTCTCATCAGATTCATCATCACTTACATCGCTTTCTATACCTTTGGCCATAAAGCACTTGTGAGATGACTTGCGCGATGATGACTTGTGTGATGATGACTTTGAGGAAGAGCTTCTGTTGTAGGAGTGGATGGTGAAGCTTGCATCACTTGATCTTGAATCTTTATCTTCACTCACCCATCTTCCCATGCAAAAGCTTTGTTTCTTCGTCTTGTCTCCTTCTTGTTCTTGGTCTTCTTCTCTTTCTTGATATGATAAATTGTTTTGACCAAGTCTTTCAAGGAGATTGGATGATAAATCTTTGCATTGATCCTCTTGATGTTCTTCTCTACTTGTAGCATGAGCTTTTCCATCTTGGGATATATCTCTTCATCACTTGAGGTGCTTTGATCATATTCTTCTTCACTCTCTTCATCATGATCTTTATCATCTTCACTTGAGCTTGACTCTTTGCTTTTGTGTCTTCATCTTCGCCTTCATGTGTGAACATGATACTTGCTTGCTTGCGAGGGCAAGTTTTTTGGCATCAGATGAGGTAGAAGCTTCAACCCCTATGTTTATGATCATCTCATGGGTGGTGATCTTGCCTAAAACTTGGCTTAGAGTCATCTTGCTCATGTCATGGTTGTCGTAGATGATAGAGACAATTAGCTTGTACTTTGGAAGAAGAGCTTGGAGTATTCTTCTCATCACTTGAGCATCTTCAATCTTTGTCAAACCTAGCCCATTGATCTCATCGATAAGAATATTTATACGTGAGTACATATCATTAGCATTTTCATGGGCAAGTTGTTTGATGCTATTAAGTTTAGTCACAAGAACATGATATTTCTCATTGCGCACATCCTTTGTACCTTCATGTATTTCAATGAGACTATTCCAAATATTATGTGCATTAGTAAGAGAATATACTCTATTAAATACATCAACACATAAAGATGATAAAAGGATACTCTTTGCTAAAGCATCAAATTATTTCTCCGCTTTGGTGATGCGTTCTTTCATCCCCTCTTCGGTGACCCTTCAAACATCTAGACCTTTAGTTTGCAAATAACATGTCATTAGAATTTTCCATCAGGGGAAATTAGTGTCATCAAAGTGTGGAGCATTACCAATATCCATCCCTAACCTCGGATGTCACAACTCTAGGCAGTTAAGCCCAATTGAAGAGCACGAGGCTCTAATACAAATTGAAGGGAATCGAGGACGTCCTAACAGGGGGGGGGGGTTAATTAGGACACTTAAAACTATTGGCTCCAAAACTTTCACAAGATAAACCTATCTCAATTTCTATTTAATTGTGCTCTCGGATTATCTAGTGTGTCTACTCTACCACGTAAGAGAATTGTAAGGTAAACTGCAAGTAAGTAAATGTGGAAACGTAAATGAGGTAGAGAGACAAACTCGGAATGAGGGATTTTTATCCCGTGGTATCGGTGGCACACAAGTCACCCCTAGTCCATGTTGGAGCTCCACAAAGGATATGCTCCCGGTCGCCAAGTCTCTTTCGTTCACAGCTCTTGAGATACCAAGTCACCGAGACAAAGCCTCAAGCACGATGAGCCACCAAGCTACTAAGGCGAGGTCTCACCACTAACCTATCTTCCGGTCACTTTTACCCCTTCTTCACTTCGGAGCTTTAGTCACAAAGATAAGGGCCTCCTTGTCCCCGCACAGTCCTTTTGTCGCCGCTCCACACCAAGTTAGAGGGTCAACAAGTTACCGGTGAGTCATAAAGACTTCAAGGCGCCGGCGTACCTCTTAGTACACTTTTGGATCACTCCTTGATCCACACTCTAGGTTGTAGCACCTAGCAACTCTTCTCTCTAGGCCTATAAGGAATAATCACTCACTAATGGTGTACTTAATCATATTGGATGAACACTTTATGCTCTTGGATGGCTTGGATGCCTTCTTAGGTGTACAAGGGTTTATTTGGACTCCAATAGCTCCAAATAAATGAGTGGAGGGGTATTTATAGTCTCAACCCTGCAGACTAGCCATTATCCTAACGGCTCACATATTCTGTGAACATTGATGATCTGGCACTAATAGAGGTACAAGCACCGGACCATCCGGTGTATACATTTAAAAAAACTAGCCGTTGGAACTCCACTTACATTTTTTCTGAACACCGGATTGTCCAGAGTAACCATCAATCCACCACTGAACTATCCGATGAGTACACTTGAGCCAGACCATGCCAAACTTCTTCTCTGCACAAAATACTCCGGTGTGCACTGTCTTCATCACCGGACCTTCTAATGTATAGAACTTTTTCTTCTTTGGGTTCTCCACACACTCTGTTAAATACTCCGGTGAAGCCACCGATGTGCACTGTCTTCATCACCGGACCTTCCGGTGTATAGAACTTCTTCTTTTCTGGGTTTTCCACACACTCTATTAAATGCTCCGGTGAAGCCTCCAGTGTGCATCACTTTATCATCGGACTATCTATTGAGTTGTAGTCTTTTGCACTATGACATAAGTCACAAAATGTTCCGGTGTGATATACACCTCATCATTGGATAATCTATTTCCTTATAATCTATTTTTCCTCCAAAAATACCAAGCTTCTGTTAAATAGTCCGATGTGCATTTATTTTGATCGCAGGACCTTTTGGAGAGTGCAATCCACTCTGACTTCTTCTGAGAGAATTTCTCCGGCGTGTTACATTCCTTATCACCCAATTATCTGGTGAGGCATTGGACATAATGCTCTAGTGAGTGTATTTCTTCAAGCGCCGGATCTTCCGGTGAGAACAATTTCTCTGGGACTTTTTTCAATTCAATCAAACTTTGTCCCAGCTGCGGTGGCTTCTTGATGTATTGCATTCATGAGACCTACTAATATATATTCTTTACAAACATATTAGTGCCATTAACTATGTTGTCATTAATCAGCAAAAATGCAGTCATGGTCTAATAGGGCCATTTTCGCTACACCAGGTCACGTGACCACCTAGGCCTTGCCAACCACGCCAACCCCTGGTTCACATTGGGCCGCTTGCTCCTGTGCTTCATGTGCTGGGCCGCTCGAACTGAAGTTACTCCCACACGCCTCGCCTACGCTTCCGAGCGCTCCTGGCCACCTCAATTGGGCTCGCCTGGCTTTTTTTGGTGTTGTGCACCAGGTCAACTGTCGCACACGCCCAAAGCTTCAAACTGAGCACCCACACTTCCGCTCTGACTGGTTGTTGTACCTCATGTTGCGTGTCCACCGTGCACACCGTTGTTCGACCAAGCTGAGCCAGCCCACACAGGACAACTCATAGTCACCACTCATTGGGCTCCCGTGCGCTCTCGTGTCTCCATGTACTAGAGCCACACACTACCAAGCACACATGGTGGTTGGACACAGCGTCCGTATAGTGTCCAAGCCGCACACGACTCCACAAAGGACTCCTTGACTGACCCGTACCCGAGGACCACCTACCCACTATTGCACAATGCCAACTTAGAACCTTAGCCGCCTCCTGCAATCGTGTTTGTCATCACGACATGCAACCCTTGAAAAAAGCTGCATCCATCAACCTCCAAGTCCATCATGGCTTTCGTCATCGCTGTCGCTACTCCACCTTGAGCATGCAGCAACCATTCAGATCTGGATTGACCACTTGTTAATCAGATCACGAATCGACGAAGCAGTCGCACCCATCCGCGATGTCTTCTAGACGCATTGTGAAACCTGGCCATCACGTTTAACCAACCCCTATCAAATAGCAGCCTCCAGCTGGCATCAACCTGATCTTCATTTCTAGATGGATCCCCGTTGATGTAGCCCATCGGACAGTTCGAGCTGCCATGCTCGAAGTGTCCGAATCCATCGATCGAGTCATCGATCACCACCATTCTCTACCTTATGCCAATGTCCCTCCCTGGACCGTGCAAGCTTTACGCGGTATGGAACATCTCCTCATGCCTTCACTTGATATTTCTCTATGGCTCTAGTACCACTTGGTAAGGTTTAGTGGAAGTATCACCAAGATCATCCAACCAAGCACAAAATCAAAACACCAAGACATGATGTTTTTTAAATGGAGTTCGGCCATCTTGCTTTCATCCTCAGAGTATGACTACGAGCGCTCATCACCATATTCATTTGTTTGTCGTCGTTGCAGTTACACAATGATGTCCAATATTTATAGGCCCAAAAATAAAAGTTATCTAATTTAAAATCAAGTCTATCTGTAATCAATTTTGTATACATATTAGACACATATCCCAACAGCTACCTAGCCCACATAGAGGGTTCTATCTATGCACTAGGGTTGCCCTCCCGAATCCCGACTAGTTGCTAAGCTGTTGCCTATGCAGCGATCAGGCGCTAGGCGTAATCTCGCCATCCCCTTAACGCTCAGTGCTCTTTAGTACACTGCTTATTTGTATTTCTTATTTTCACCATGTGTATATGCCAAAGATTTTCATATTTTAACGCTCAGTGTTCATACAGAAGGCAGCTTATGACAGACGTTAGTTGGAAGGCATCATGTACTTCTCAATTGAATCCCAGTTTCTGTTTCTTAAGTTGGTAAAAGAAACCATGTTTTTCGTAGCACTTTGGATTTTTTTAATGGAAACCCTAAAAAAGTTATGCTGAATATATATTATAAAGGTCCTTAATACAAAATAGAGAATCATATACTATAAAACAGAAAAACTGACAACCGCAAGATCTTTATTACAAAACAGAAAATGCTTATTTTGAAATTGTAAAACCAACGAATGAAAAATCCTTATTTAACACGTTAGATGATAAATAGAAGTTTTATATATAACTCAAATAGTGTCGTTGAGGAAGTAAGTGTTCCTGCTTGCCAAAGGTAGCTTACTTTCCCTAATTTTTTTTTACCAATTTGTTCGATCTAGAACCATCTACTGTGGTTTTTACCGCCAGTGCGCGTAGCCGGAGACGATAAAGAACTGAACGCACGCGAGAACTCAGTAGTTTTGTGCCGTAAGATCACAGCTTTTTCTTGACTCTATATTGCTTCTAAATAGATGAACAAGAGGCGATCGTGGCCATGTACCACGACGCGACGTGCGCGCTTCACGCGCTCCGGACTCGGAAGACTCGGCCCTGCATGAATGTGCATGCATCGGCCACTGACCTTGCATGAAAAACAAACGGGAAACTAGCCTATGACAAGCAAACACAAGATCTAACAAACTTCTAACTACAGAACCGTGCTAGGATTATCTAACAATCTCCCCCTAATGCTCGCACAGTTCATTTGATCTTGACAACGCCAATCTTCTCGCGAAGCTCGCAAAACTTGGCGCGACCGAGTGGCTTGGTCAGAACGTCGGCGAGCTGCTCCTGCGAACTCGTGAATTCCAAGCCGATCTCCCCGTTTTCCACACATTCACGAATGTAATGAAATTTTGTGTCAATGTGCTTACTCCTGTCATGAAGAACGGGGTTTCTGCTCAATGCGATGGCGGACATGTTGTCCATCTTCAGTTGTGGCGGCCGGAGCTTGGCCCTCACCACGTCGCTCCGCAGCCGTGAAAGCCACACCGCCTGGCATGCTGCCGCCGCGCCAGCGATGTACTCTGCCTCACAAGACGAAAGCGCCACCACTCGTTGCTTCTGCGACTGCCAAGACACGGGCATGTCGCCGAGGAAGAAGATGATGCCGAAGGTGCTTTTCCTGTCATCCACATCACCCCCAGGTCACTGTCACTGTACCCGGTGAGGTCGAGACTGGTGTTGCTGTGCCGGGCGTAACGAAGGCCGAAGTTGACCGTGCCGGAGATGTATCGAAGCAGGTGCTTCACCGCCATCATGTGCTCCTGTTGTGGCGTCTCCATGTATCTGCTTACATACCCCACGGCGAACGAAATGTCCGGGCGGGTGTGAACAAGGTAGCGCAGACTCCCCACGAAGCTGCGGTAAAGGGTCGCATCCACCTCTGGTGTGCCGCTATCCTTGGAGAGCTTGAGGCATGCCTCCATAGGCGTCTGGCAAGGGTTGCACTCCGCCATGTGCGCCTTGTCAAGCAGCGTCCGTGCATACGCCGTTTGGCACAGGGTGATGGCGTCGCCGGTCTGTTTTATCTCGATCCTGAGGTAGTACGAGAGCAACCCTAGGTCGCTCATCCGGAAGAGCAGATGCATCTCGCCCTTGAACGCGTCGATCTGCTTCCTGCTTGCCCCTGTGATGATAAGATCATCAACGTAGACGCTGACTACCACGCGCGATGCCACCTCGCCGCGAGTGTACATGCCGTGCTCGCTGGCGCATTTGGTGAAGCCGAGCTCGTGCAAGCTGTGATCCAGCTTCGCATTCCAAGCCTGTGGTGCTTGCCGAAGCCCGTACAACGCCTTTTGCAATTTGAGCACCTTCCCGGCGTGCCCAGACACAACGAACCCTGGGGGCTGCTGCACGTAAACTTCCTCGACGAGCTCACTATTCAGGAACGCTGACTTGACATCCATATGTTGCACAAGCCATTGTTCTCGTGCTACAACGGCGAGCACCATGCGCACGGACTCCATCCTGGCCACCGGTGCGAAAACTTTGTCGTAGTCGACTCCTTGCTGCTGCACGTACCCCTTCGCCACAAGTCGAGCCTTGTGCTTGACGATGGCGCCGTATTCATCGCGTTTCACCTTGAAGACCCACTTTAGGCCGATAGCTCGATGGCCTGAAGGAAGGTCGACAACGTTCCACGTTTTGTTTTGCTCGATCGACATCATCTCCTCGTTCATCGCCTTCTGCCAGCAGGGTTCACCAATTGCTTCCTTGAACGTCGATGGTTCATCCCCCATAGCAAGTAGCAGGTCATCGCCGAGTACACGCTCTGCGAACCCCGCGTGATAGTCGATTCGAGCACGTTCTCCAGGCGCCTAAACCGCAACGGGGCACTGTCGTCGTGCTCTGCATCCAGGTCCAGTTCGCCACTCGGGGGAGTGGCAAAGTCGGCGTTGTCACCGGCCTCCCGTGGTGTCTCTGGCGTTGTAGGAGTGCGGTGCGGCGAGACGCCCATTGGTGTTGCCGCACTTGATGTTGGGGTCGCCACGCCTGGTGTCGTAGGGGTTGGCGACGCGCGAACGCCTGAGTCAGTGCCCACGCCATCCATTGATGCTCCGTGACGCGCCAAGAGCGTCACGAATTCGACGCTGAACGGCTCCGCGTTCGCACCATCAGGGCACCTCTCCAGGGTGTCCCAGTCCCACGACTTTTCTTCATCGAACACCGCATCACGTGAGATATGAACGCGTTTGGTGCTCGGATCGTAGAACCTGTATGCCTTGGAGCCGGGTTCGTAACCGACGAACACCATCGGCTTGCTCCGGTCATCCAGCTTGCACTGGTGCCCACCCGCCGCTTTCACATGTGCTACGCAACCGAAAACACGAAAGTAGTGCACAGGCGGCTTGGATCCATACCATGCTTCGTACGGCGTCATCCCATCGACACTCCTTGTCGGTGCGCGGTTGAGGATGAAGACGGCCGTTGTTACAGCGTCCCCCCAAAACTAGCCGGGCAGCCGCATTGCCTTCATCATGCATCTCGCCATGCCGAGCATGGTTTGGTTTTGCTGAATCCCCTGGTCAGCGCAGTAGACCTCGAATGCCCGCGCCATGAACTTGCCACCGCGATCAGTGCGCAGCGTGCCGAGCCTCCTCCCTGCTTCAGCCTCACTCCTGATCTGGAGCCTCTGCAGTGCTGCCGCCGCCTCATCCTTGGACTCCAACAGCACGAGCCACATGTATCAGCTCTTGTTGTCGACGGCAAGAAGGAAGAGACGCTTGCTGCTAGGCGTTTGTGGCTTGATTGGTCCGCAGAGGTCGGCATGGATGAGTTCCAGTAGATGCTTGGCGCGGAACGCGGTCGCTGCCGGGAACGGGTGTCGCCGCTGCTTGCCTGCGAGGCAGCTGTCACAGATTTGATTGACATGATCAACCTGCGGCAGCCCACGCACCATTCCCTTCTTCGCCAGCGTCTTGAGCCCCTGGAAACCAAGATGCCCGTACCTCACGTGCCAACGCTAGCCCACCTCACTTGCACGCGCGGCGAGGCACACCGACCTGCCCACGTTCAGATGGAGGATATATAGATGACTCGGTGAGCGTTGTACCTTTGCCAAGATGCGTCGCCGCTGGTCCCAGACCCGGAGAAATCCATCTTTAATCAGGACCTTGTAGCCATCTTCATCAAGTTGCCCGAGGCTAACAATGTTTGCCGTCAACTTGGGGATGTGATAGACGCCGACCAGCTTCTGGTGCTCTCCGTTCTTACAGGTGAACAGCATGGTCCCACGTCCTTCGATGCCGACGACCGAGCTGTCGCCAAACCTGACGGTGCCGCGGACCGCCATGTCGAGCTCGGAGAAGGCGGATCTCGCGCCCGTCATGTGGTTTGTGGCGCCGGTATCGAGGATCCAGCGCGCAGTCTCCCCATCCTGCCTGTCGCTGAGGTGGACGAATAGATTGTCCTCCACTGGTGAACCTTGTTCTCCACCAGATGAATGGGGTTGGAGTCGAACGGTGGTGCGTCGTCCGTGCTCTGCGGCGCGGTGGAGGAGACGTGGGTCGTTGCATGCGCTACCAGCAGCGTGGCATCTGAGTCCTCCTCCGCTTGGGCTGCATGGGCCTATTCATCGCACTTCTTTTTGCGACATTCTCGGGCCCAGTGACCCCGTTCGCCACAGTACTTGCATTCGTCGTTGGCGACGCCGCCGTTCGCGCCGCCCGATTCTCCCGCCTTCTGGGACTTGTTGTTGCCTCGACCACCTCTAGCTCTGCCGCGGCCTCGTCCCTGGCCTCGTCCGCGACTTGTTCTCGACGATCTCTCTCCCGAGAGCTGGAGCCGTGACGCAATACGCGCCACTAGCTCGTCCTCGGTGAAGTTGAGGCCGGCGCTCGTACCACCGCCGGTAAGGTCATGCCGCTCCTCGGCAGCCTTGAGTCGACTGATCAATTCCTCGACCGACATCTCACTCAAGTTGAGGAGAGTCTCGATGGACATTGCGATCTGAGAATACCTTGGAGGGAGTGCTTGTAGGAACTTGCGGACGATCTCCTCCTCGCCGTAGCCATTATTGAGGACGGCGAGCTTACTGGTGAGCCCATTGATGCGGATCGCGAATTCGTCCACCGTCTCTCTGTCGCGGAACTTGAGGTTGTCGAACTCACGCCGAAGTGTGTTCGCCTTCGCCTTGCGCACAGCCTCGACACCGATGTGCATCGACTTGATCGCGTCCCATGCAATCTTGGCAGTCGCCTTGCTGGCGATTGATCCCATCATTTCCACGGGCACCGCCTTCGCGATCCCAGGGCCATCCGATCCTTGATGTAGTCGTCGGTGCCGAGGCTCACCGCTATCCACAGGCCCCTTGCCTGCAGCATGACGCGCATGAGCGCCGCCCAATTGTAGTAGTTCGTCTTTGTCAAGGTTGGGAACGACCCGCTGCTGCTGATCTCCTTGGTGACTCGATGGATCACCAGTCCTCGCTCGCCGCCGCTGCCGCTAGCGCCGGGTGTCGGCGTTGTCTGCCCATGAGGTCGCCAGACCGGCGAGGATGACCTGTGACGTGGCATGAGTGCCCACTCAATGGCCCGGTCACGGTTGCAGGCTTGATAGGCTCTGGTACCAATTGTGGTCTTTACCGTCGGCGTGCATAGCCGGAGACGATAAAGGACTGAACGCACGCGAGAACTCAGTAGTTTTGTGCCGCAAGATCGCAGCTTTTTCTTGACTCTATATTGCTTCTAAATAGATGAACAAGAGGCGATCGTGGCCATGTACCACGACGCGACGCGCGCGCTTCACGCGCTCCGGACTCGGAAGACTCGGCCCTGCATGAACGTGCATGCATCGGCCACTGACCTTGCATGAAAAACAAACGGGAAACTAGTCTATGACAAGCTAACACAAGTGCTAACAAACTTCTAACTACAGAACCGTGCTAGGATTATCTAACATCTACTATTCGATTAAAATTGTTAAAAGTAAAATATAAACAAAAAAAGGAAAATGCCATGATCGGGTAGAACATTATTAGCTTTTAATTAATCTTCAAGCTGAAGTCATCGTCACAGGCATTCGCAAGTCAAACGACCACCATCACACGCATTCTTCATGCCACATGAAGAATAATTTAATTGCGACTGATTTATCGAAAAGATCTCGATGGATATCAACTAGAAATAAACGGGAGTTGACTCAAGTCTGCAGAAGCTACTGGTCAGAGAAGCAGCTTAATATATATCAATACGATCGCTTAGGTGTGTATATATATATATTACCCTCTAAAAAAAGAGGTATATATATTACCCGATGACGTTGAGCTGATGGACCGGTCCGCCGGTTGATGTCGAAAGTGGCAAATTTTATGCGCGCACTTTGTCTCTCGGTCAATTGTAGGCCATGTCAGACTCGGCTATGGATGGAGACTTTTTGCTGACGCGTGTGATTCCATTGGTCTTTTTTTCAATAAAACCCGACAACTGCAAGCTAGCTCCTTTCACTAGCAGCTACAACTAATGTGTTTTATATTACTTGTATAAATTATATGACGATTATTACATTATCAATTCCATTGGCGAGTTGATGTAATAACCACTCAATTCGTATTTTCATGGCCGCAGTTAATATTTAAATTACTGAAAACTTACATGTTTAAGTGCTAATCCCTTTTCAGTATTAACATGTAAAGTCTACCATGAGCTATTTGGTCAACTTGATAATGGATGTCTGCATTGAATTTGGTCAATTTGATGTTTTGGTTTGCATGCAAGTAAGCTATCTAAATTTCAGCCATCAATATATTTATGTACATTTACTCTAACTAATTGAAATTGATGTCAACATGTTTATATCAAAAGTAATTTCAGAATATTATAATTTTGCTATCTTTTATGCTATTACATTAAGCATTATGGATGAAGTTTCTTGAGCAACCATGTCAATTTCTAAAATGATATTTTTCCCCGACGGGGTTTTATATATCACTGCCAATTTTTCTAACAACACCAATAACTCTACCAACGTTACTCTTACAGCATCTGTTTTAAAAAATTAAGGCTTTTGACAAAAAAAAATTGTTCATGGATACACGGCATTGTCCCGAGGTATATATTCCCCAAATGTGGTATCCCCTCCACTTTCCTCACCCCTATTATTTTCGCCTGAGATATCGTTGAGGTGCATTTTGTTCGCATCTCAAAAAATTGATTTCCAAATTATGTGTATTTGTTAAAAGTGTCAAGTATTTGAGAAAAATGGAATCGGCTTCTTGAAATAGAGGGCAGTGTGTACAAACAGTTCTATTCAATGGGTTCAAGTAAACAGAGATACAACGAGATTCTCACATAATCACCAACTATACAAAATTGTACTATGGATGCATACATGCATCGGTGTACCATCATCTAGTCGCTAGCTAGCAAGCTAGATGAGCAACATGATGATCAACTTGCAATGCAGTTAGCGGGCCCATCGTAACACAAACACAAGTTCTTATATGTATCTAGGACATACTAATATATGGATTCCGATCGAAGTTCAGTTTGGTTAACCACTTTGAAATTTCATGATTCCGTCGAATCAGCACTGATCGGCACAGAGCAGGAAGCAAGCCAGTCTGAATATGTTGCATGCTTATATCATCATCATGAGACGATGCCCGTATTTGGTAATGTATATTCCTCTCACCTGAAACTGTACGAGATTGGACTTACTTTTTGTAGACACAAACATCTCAGCTGTCAGTTTTAGTTGAGCTATTTTGGGGTAATTATTATAACGATGTGGCCGGGATGGTACACCAGTGTGCTGAGCGTGTAATAGAATATATAAATATCCACCAGTCCGTGCGTGCATGCAATTAGTAAGTACAAATTACAATATGAACTGCCAAACGTTTTCGGTAATTAACTCAAGGGATGAAGAAGATAGATTCAGTACTGCAAAAAATTCAGAGCACGGGCTAGATAAAGACTACGGCAGTATTACGCGTTTTCAACGGATCGGATCTAAGAAATCTGATAGCTTGAAAGGGTTTTACATGAAATAGTGCAATCTCAATAGGTTTTTTATAAAATGCGATCATCAGAAAAATGTCTGTTATGGTTGCAATGCAACACTTTTCATCATGGTAAAATGAATAGGGCGAGTTTTGATGAGTTCGCCTTCCTATTTTTAGAGAAACAAAATGTAACGCTTTATTTCAACATTTAAACGAATATATTATATAGGTAGATATCCGTACTCTCTACCACTGCATTAGAAACTGGTGGTTGATCTTAGTGTGGGGACAATGGAGAGTAGATTGTTGTTCCGCCGCTGTCCATCCGTGTTACGTATCACCATGCACAGTACATGCTAGAAAGGTAGGAAGCTGTTGATATCCATCAATCAAATCGTTCAATCTTTAAGTTGTTTATAATCATCGATGTTATCAGCAATATCATAAATTTATAATATAAGCGCATCTTTGGAATATAGGAATTTCACGGAGACTTTGTCAGGGCTAAGAATATTTATATATGAGGTATGTGCATATGTTATTCAAAAAAGAAACATGTGAAACTGTTCAAGTTGCTACCAGAGACCTACAGCAAACAAATTTTTTTTTTATCGAAAGAGGTATTCAGTTACTATGCCCCAACCAACTAATCCAAAACCATACCTTACATCTGTCTTTGTTACCGCATTGTGCTACTATACACTGACCAACTTACCCAAAAGACTAAGTTGAAAAAAAATATATGAACAATTCACTTATACCTCAACCAGAGATCATATTTTGCTTATACTTCAACAAGATCCTCAATTTTGGCTTAATTTTATCTCTTCCCCCTAGCTAGATGTCAAGACCAGTCTAAGAAACTAACAAATCCCATCTATGTGATGAGCCTAAGAATCAATTCTAACACATAGTGATTTTATTAATGATAATCAGTATAATATCTAATTTAATCGTATTTAATCGTCTTATAAAAGTGACATTCGAGGGTTAAGAATCAAATAAAACTACATCTGAACTATGTACTCAGCAAGTTATGAGGAAAATAATATACACATGAAAGATTGAACAATAATTTGGCAATATTGTCTCTTTTGCATATAAAATAGCATTTACTTTAGAACAATTGAAAAGAGAGTAAATAATTAAGTAAATTATAGTAAAAATAACCACATCAAGATTCCAACCATCTTGGTTTAACCAACCTTCCAACACCTCAACTAATGTTGAACAAACCAATATCTCAATCATAGTTCCCACCACAATGATTGATCAAACCAACCATACCATCAAGTTCTAATTATGTGACATTTTCCTCATAGCTTTTGACCGTGAGCATGGCTAAATATTCAGTTTTACACTTTGCAAATATTATATACTTTACTAACAAGTCATGATTGCCTATTTTGCCTGTGTCGATCAAACACTTACACACTTCCAAGGTATGCGGCTGAAAAATCATTACAAAGCCTCTCTCAACATGTGCATACCTGCTAAAGTTTCACCGCCATGTGAATACACTTCAACAATAGAAGCCACCTCTTACGCCTCATGGAAACCTTGGAAGTACACCCTTCCATTTTGTACAACCAAATGGTCTACACCATGCTGACAGTAAACCAAATTATTCAGCTAGTCCCGTCCTATACCAAATTTGTTGTTGTACTGTTAACTCGAAATGATCACTCTATGAATCGGTCCTTAGATTTGAGCAAAACTACAACAAACCCAGCCATACAACCTGTACCGATCTCATCCAAACTACTTACTCAAATCCCAATTCCATGTTGCTATGAAAATTATACCATCATTTTTTATCATCATTGCATATGACCATTATCATATTCAATTGAGCTATTATCATTATCACTATCCCAAAGCAATGCTAAGCATCATCTACCCTTCCATAACCAAAACAATGGCAATATGAAAGATGAAGGAGAACTAGGTATAGCCTAGTTTGGGAATTCATGCAATATTACTAGTGATGATGAGTAGTATAGAACTATCATATCCAGATATCCCAGGATTTTCCATCATTATCGGGCCATATCTCTATCCCTAGGAAGGGAATCCCTGGACTTATGAAAAGTGCGACAAATATCCAGGATATCTCCTAAACAGGGAAATTTCTCTCTAAGACAAAGAAGAAAGGACTATAGAGGCCATACGATGACTCCCGTATACATACAGAGATAGGTGACCATACGGAGGACAAGTAGACCCAAGCACATAGAAGTCCATGCATGCCATTGAAGCATGCGGAAGCCTTGACCCTTCAAGCCTTCTATAATTAGATATGCATTAGCATTCCTCCCTGACTACGCACAAGAGAGTTGTTCGACTAGGTTTAAATCTATCTAGGCTAGCCACGCACCCCCTTTAACCATCTCAGAGAATAATACAAGACCAAAATGATGTATGACTATTATCCTAAGGGATGCCTGAACCTATATAAAAACTCTTTGTGTGTTATGTGATTGGTCTACTCGAAACATCCCATACTATTTCTACAAGTTTGTTAGGTTGCGTTTCACCAACCGTCGATAGCTGGCGCCACCATGGGGATTATGACAGAAGGTGTTGAAATATCTACACACACCATGCCATTAGCTTCACCCAAGCTTGGATCAACGACCGACTTCTCAGGTGAAGGGTTCCATGATAACTTCACCCCTCGATCAATGATGAGCCGATGATCGATCAGGTGGACCTCGACGAAGATCTAACTGGCGATGATTCCAACGATGAGGTAAGTCATTTTATGGATCAATGCACCAAGACTACATCATCGAGTTCGAAATACTTGGTTGCCAAGACAATCGTGAGAGCGACGTTCACCACAAGTTGGGATCTTCCCTCGTGGCTTTCAACAATATGAATTATCGAGATTCCTATCTAGAGAATTCAGATGATAGATCCATGATGGACCTAGACTCCACCTCCAGTGGAGATTACCCCTGAGAAGTCTTTACTATCGGAGGTGGGGACGGTCTAGACAATCATGAAGACAAAGAGTCTACAAACATGCAGGTTCCCAACGCATCGACCGTGGGAGACGGTGGCTAGCTTCCACTGTCTAAATCCCCTAGATCCAAAACCCTAATGGAGCTCGTGATTTCACATCTCTAGATCATCAACCGGGGGTTCAACACTTCAGATCCGCAACGGGGCAAAGGCTCTTCCTCCTACATGAGACCCTCATTTGCCCCTTACTACAGATCTGACGACCCCCATCGGTAAGGGCTGGATCAATTCGATGACCGGCATGGAGAAGGAGGCTATCACTCAGTCCGAAAACTCCCATCTAGCCGTCGCCAGGGATAGCTCTAATCACGAGAAGTCCCGCACCCCCTTCTAGTGATGGATCAGATTCAGAGAGGCGTAATCCCCAGAACAAGACGGCCCAGGAAAATAACCGAGCACTTAATCGCCGAAGGACCTCACCGGTAAGGGATCATCCCATCCATGATCTGTGCGAGGTTATCAACTAGCGAAGGTGCTTGATGACTCCTGAGGAGACATCAACTATGCCTCAAAGGTCTAATCGAATGACATCCCGACATTATTCTAGCTAGGGCCGATCTCTGACCCCCATGGGTAGAACACCCGTGGCTACTCGGACTGAGCAAGGTGCCATCAATGGGTGCTAGGTCTTCTCTCCAGATCTACGAAATGTGAACTAGTTAGCATGGTTTCACCCTAGTCAATCAAGAAGCACGAATCTTGTTGAGTTCCTCCAAATCTACAACACGACAATCCAAGTAATTGGTGGGGACAAGAAGGGTATTGGCAAATTACCTCCCCACAACTCTTAAAGGGGCAACCAGAATCTGGCTGACCAACTTATCGCTAGGGATAATCTACTCATGGGAACATCTTTGTGATCTATTCTGAGATAACTTCCAGAGTACGCACGTTCACCCTGACACAAAAAATGATCTCTATGGTTGTGAACAGATAGAGAAAAAAACCCCGTGCGAGTTTGTGCGTCGCTTCAACAACACCGGGAACACCTTCCCCAAGATAAATGATTATGATGCCATCCAAGAGTTCACTCAAGGGGTTAGAAGCCAACGATGCATTGAAGATGTCACCAGGGAAGAGCCTGAGATGGTCAGGAGCTCATGAAGATCATCGTTAAGGCAACCAAGGTGGAAGAGGTGCTCCTATTTATCAAGGAGAAGGCATAGGGCATCAAACTCCCCAAGCCTGGGCTCGACAATGATGTGGCCAAGATCAAGTGCAAGAAGAACTCCAAGGGAGGTAAGGGCAAGAAAACTAAGTCCAGTGAAGTTTCTGCAGATCTACTGTACACTCATCTCGATAGGCACTCTAGCTCATCCTGGAGCAAGAGTTACACGCCAGGCACTAGTGAAAGTGATGGCAAGCCCTGGTGCGACCTTCATCAGACCAACAATGATAGTCTCCACCAGTGCTGCCTCTGGAAAAAACTAGTCCAGGTAGAGATCAACAAAGCTTAGGGGAAGAAGACCTAGCTCGCAACCTAGAGTAGGGGCTCCAGCTCTAGTAGTAGTGACAATGACTCAGACCGAATATCCTTCCAGCTTGATGAGAGGACCATCGAACACATGTTCGGTGGTTCCGTGTCCTACGAGTCCAAGAAATAGTATAAGATGGTGGCCTGATAAGTCTTAGCTGCCATCCCCAATGGTCGTCAGGCCATCAAGTGGTCAAATGTCGAGATCTCCTTCGGCTCGGATGACTGCCCAAAAAACTTTGTACGTCTAGGCTGCTTCCCGATAGTGATCAAGCCAACGATCAATAACTGCAAGGTCTCCTGAGTGCTTATCGATGGAGGAAGTTCCCTCAACAACCTCTCATGATCTGCCATCAAGCTACATACGCAAGCCTTCCACAGCATAGTATCCAGATCCTCGACCACTCCCATCGGCTAGATATTGCTCCCTGTTACCTTCGGAAAACATGACAACTTCTAGAAAGAAAAGATTCTGTTTGATGTGGTTGACTTCGAGATGGCATATAATGCCATCTTAGGACGACCAACTCTAGCCAAGTTCATGGCTGTCGTGTACTGTTGTCTAGTATGTGAAGATCCAGAGACCCGAGGGAGTCATTACTATCTAGGGCTGCCCAAAAGCAGGCCTCCGCTGCGACAAGCAGAGTCTCAACATGGCTATGAAGCATCAACCCGACAAAGAGACAAAGAACTTGAGGCCTAAGGCAGCCGTAAAGTCCCACCACAAAGTCAAGATTGTACCTCTAGACCCAGTAGAGCCATCGAAGATCGTCCAGATCAGCTCTAACCTAGATCCCAAATAGGAACTCACACTCGTGACCTTTCTCTGGGCAAATACCAACATGTTTGCATGGCAACCATCCAACTTGCTCGGGATCCCTAGGGAGGTGATCGAGCATAAATTAGCTATCTGGCCTGATTCAAAGCTGAACAAGCAGAAGCTCCGATGTTTCACGCCCGACCGAAAAGAGACAATCAAAGAGGAATCAAAAGGCTTACCAGGGTAGGGTTCATCAAAGAGGTGTGTCATCATGAGTGGCTCCCCAATCTCGTCATGGTCAAAAAGTCAAACAGGAAGTGAAAAATATGCGTGGACTTCACCGACCTCAACAAAGCCTATGCAAAAGATGATTTCCCCTAACACGCATAGATCAGATAGTCAACTCCACCTCCGAGTGTGACTATCTATGCTTTCTTGATGCTTATTTTGGTTATCACTAGATCATTATGCATTAAGAAGATGAGGAGAAAAAACCTCCAGTATTACTTTGTGGTATATTGTTATGTCAAGATGCATTTTGGGTTGAAGAACGTTGGCGCCACATACCAATGATGTTTGCAGATAACCCTCTATAGCCAGATTGGCCGAAACATCGAGGCCTACATCCACAATCTCATCATCAAGACTAAGAAGAAGAAAGAAGATCTCATCTCTGACCTGCAAGAAACCTTCTACAATCTGCGCAAGAATCAAGTCGTGGGCTATAAATAGAGACTTGACTGGTTGAAGGAAGCAAAAAAGCATTTCATTACAACCCATTTGAGCTCCTGCCTTCCTTCTCTCACTCTCTTGGCTGAGTGATTACATTCTTGAGAGTGTGAGAGCATCTATTGCATAACTTTGAAAAGTTTGAGCATTAAGGCACTAGTGATCCTTAAAGCAAGCATCATCGACTTGTTACTCTTGGAGGTTGCTGCCTCCTAGACGGCTTAGAGGTTGTTGCGCTATTGAGCCCTTCAAGGAAGATTATGAAGGAGCCACGGTGGTGATTGAGGGGCTTGAGCATGCCTTGTCGGAGCGGTGAAGTGCTACACTAGTGGAACTGAGGTATTGAGTAATTCTTGTTCTATTCCGACTTAAGATCAAGTTGCTCGGTGTGAGCCCTTTCTCTTGTGAGAATTGGATACTTGATAGAGAAGTAGTTAGAAGCTTGAACTCATCTCAACTTGGATTTGGGGTGATCGGCAAATCACCGATACCACGGGATAAATTTCTTGTCATACTTGGAGTAATTTACTTTGAGCAAATTTACTTCGTGCAATTTATCTTTCTAGAATTGCAACGTGGATTTGGGGTGATCGGCAAATCACCTTAGGATTGCAAACCTTGACTTAGCTTTTAGTTTCTTTCATATTGCCCTAGTGACCTTTAGTTTAATTCCGCAAGTTTTCTTGATCTCTTAGTAATTAGTTTTTAAAACCGCCTATTCACCCCCCTCTAGTCGGTATCGTAAATCCTACAAGTGGTATCAGAGCCTAGAACTCCTTTTTATAGTGGATTTAACCATCTCGAAGTAGGATTATGGCTAGTGACACTCATGTCAATGTGGGGAAGCCTTCGTTCTTTGAGGGGTCAAGCTACACCTATTGGAAGGCTAGAATGACTGTTTATCTTAAGGCTATATGTGGTAAGTTATGGGATATAATGGAAAAGGATTATGCAATTATTGATCCTACTAATCCTACCGATGTAGATAGGGAAAATACTCTTAAAATTACTCAAGCTATGAATGTTCTTTATGGTGCTTTAGATCTTAATGAGTTTAATCGCATTTACAAGCTTCAGACCGCTCATGAAATTTGGGAAAGGTTTAAAGAGATAGATGAGGGCACAACCATGGTTAAGGATGCAACACTTTTTATTTATAAAGGGCAACTTGAAAATTTTTATGTTGAAAAACAAAAGCATTGAAGAAATGTTCAATTGTTTAAATAATATAATAAACGAGCTCAAGGGGCTTGGCATGGATGTTTCCAATGTTGATTTTTCTCATAAATTTCTTAGAGCTTTGCCTAACAAATAGAACACGATTGTGACTTTGCTTGTGAGGTCAAATTTGAAGGATACAACTCCAATGCAAATATTGAGTGAAATTCTCACTCATGACATTTTCAAGAAGTCACAAGAAGATCTTCATGATGAAGCTACCGATCATAAGAAAAGAATGTTTCATTCAAGGATCAATCATCAAGAGATAAAGATGATCATGAAGAAAGTAATGATGAAGATGAAGAAGATGAGGAAATGGCTATCTTTGTGAGAAGGTTCAAGAAATTTATGAAGAAGAAAAGATATCAAGGTGGATATAGCAAGATGGGAGAATCTTCCAAAGGAAACCCCTTCGAAGAAAGAAGATGTTTTGAATGTGGTGAGAAAGAACACATTGCCACAAATTACAAGACAAAGAAGAAAATATTCCAAGAACAAGAAGGATAGTGATGGCAAGAAGGTATTCAAGAAATACTACAAGAAGAAGAAAGATGGTCAAGCATGCTATGTTGAGTGGGATTCGGATGCAAGCTCAAGCTACGACTCCGATGATGAGAAGCCATCTCAAAAGGGTCTTGTCGTTGTAGCCATTAAGGAAGCACCTTCACTCTTCTCCACACCTCATTGTCTTATGGCAAAGGGTGTCTTCAAGGTATTAATTGATGAAGATGAATATTCGTATGATGATCTAGTTGAGCTAATAAATGGTTTTGATGATTTCATAAGCAAAGAAAGAACAAAGTTTAAGGAATTGAAGAAGAGACACACTTCTCTTCAAGATTCCTATGAGGAGCTAAAGACGGCTCATGAGGGTCTAAAAGAAACTCATGAGATGCTTAAGGAAGCTCATGACTCTCATATTGCTTATGAAACCAACAAATCAAAAGTAGATATGAGTGTATCTTGCAATATTCTTGATGATGCAAGCCAAGGCACAATGATGTTCTACCTTGCATAATGACGTGTTTACTTTACCTAAAGATATATCTTGCAATGATGTCTTGATTATTGATGAAAATATCATGTTGAAAGAAAAAGTTGAAAAACTAATGAATGATCTTGCAAGATGTTATGTTGGCGAGTCTAAAATTAGACAAGTTTTGGATAGTCAAAGGTTCTCCATCAAGAAAGAAGGCCTTGGGTATGTTCCCAAGAAGAGTAAGAAGACATTTATTCATCACAAAACTATTTTTGTGAAACGTAGTGGTTATTGCATGAGGTGCAAGAAAACCGGGCATGTTAAAAAGGATTGCAAAAATATCAAAGATAATTCATATGCATCTTTTGATTCATGCTATGTTCTTAAGAGATGCTCTAATTATAGTGTTAACGCTAGATTTGTTGACACTCCTATAATTGGTGCTAAAAAAAATGCTATTTTGGTGCCTAAAATCTTGGTGACTAACATCCAAGGACCCAAACAAGTTTGGGTACCTAAAAGAGCTTAACTTTGTTTTGTAGGTAAACTACATGTCTGGTGGAAGACATTAGGAGCTAGATAGTGGATGCACTCAACACATGTCTGGAAATCAAAGGATGTTCACTTCTATGAGCAATGATAGATTAGAATATGACAAAATCACATTTGGAGACAATAGCAAATGAAAGGTAAAAGGGTTAGGTAAAATTGCCATCTCAAATGATTTATCTATCTCAAATGTTTTACTAGTTGAATCTCTAAATTTCAATTTGTTGTCAGTTGCTCAATTATGTGATCTTGATCTTTCATGCACCTTTTATCAAAATGATGTGATAATATCTAGCATGAAAGACAATAGTATAGTTTTCAAAGGTTTATTTCTCTTCCATTGATGCAAGCCTAAGCACATGTTTGTTTATAAAGTCATCAAAAGATTGGCTTTGGCATAGAAGGCTTGGTCATGTTGGCATGAATCAACTAAATCGCTTGCTAAAGCATGATCTAGTTGTAGGGTTGAAGGATATGAATTTTGAGAAGAATAAGCTATGTAGTGCTTATCAAGCCGGAAAGCAAGTGGGAAATTCACATCCATACAAAAGCTCTATATCAATTTCAAGACCTTTGGAATTATTATACATGGATTTATTTGGTCCTATTACATATGTAAGTATTGGAGGTAATAGCTATTGTCTTGTTATTGTTGATGATTTTTCTAGATTTACTTGGGTATTATTTTTATATGATAATACTATTGTATTTAACACCTTCAAAAGCTTTGCTAAAAGGGCCGAAAATGAATTTGAGTTCAGGGTCAAGAAAGTAAGAAGTGACAATGGCTCCAAATTCAAGAACACAAATGTTAAGGATTTTTGTGAAGAAAAGGGTACAAACATGAATTCTCAGCCAAATACACTCCAGAGGAAAATAGAATAGTACAAAGGAAGAATCAGACTCTTATTGATATGGCAAGATTAATGCTTTCAGAATATAATATTTCTGATAATTTTTGGACCGAAGCTATCAACACCATTTGCTATTCATCGAATAGATTGTATTGTCACCGATTATTGAAAAAGACTCCATATGAACTTCTTATTGGAAGAAAACCAAACAACTCATATTTTCGAGTTTTCGGATGCAAATGCTATATTCTAAAGAAAGGTATTCATTTATCAAAATTCCAAAGAAAATGTGATAAATGTTTCTTACTTGGTTATTCTTCTAATAGTAAAGCTTATCGTGTCTACAATCAAAATTCTAGTTTGGTTGAAGGCACACATGATGTTGAATTTGATAAAACTAATGGCTCTCAAGAAGAGAATTTTTTTTGGATGATGTAGGTAATGGAGGGTTGAGAAGTGCTATCAAAAATATGTCAATTGGTGACATTAAGCCAAAAGAGGAAGATGAACACGAGGATGATCCATCTACCTCAATTCGGGCTATTCCATCTTCTTCCAATACAAATGATCAAGTCCAAGCTCATAATTTGGAAGACATGGATGATCAATCAAAACAAGATACCACTTCATCAACTCCATCACAAGTGTCGGTAGCCCATCCAATAGTTCATCATGCCATTGCCAAGGATCATCTTATTGATCAAATTATTGGTGATCTTAGTAAGGGTGTTCAAATACGTTCTCGTATTGCTTTATTTTTTGAACACTATTCTTTTGTATCTTCTATTAAACCTAATCATATAGAAGAAGCTCTAAATGATCCGGATTAGGTGAATGCAATGCATGAAGAGCTCAACTACTTCACTGTAATGATGTATGGGAATTGGTAGAAAGACCAAGAGATCATAATATGATTGGCACAAAATAGGTTTTTCAGAATAAGCAAGATGAAGAAGGAATTGTTATGAGAAACAAAGCAAGATTTGTTGCACAAGGATATACTCAATTCGAAGGTTTGGATTTCGGTGAAACCTTTGCTCCCGTAGTTAGACTTGAGGCTATTAGAATCTTACTTGCTTTTGCTTCATCTCATAATATTAAGATATATCAAATGGATGTAAAAAGTACCTTTTTGAATGGTAAAATTAGTGAACTTGTCTTTGTTGAATATCCTCCCGGTTTTGAAGATCCTAAAAAGCCAAATCATGTATATAAACTCTCTAAAGCTCTCTATACCCTTAAACAAGCCCCATGTGCGTGGTATGAGAGACTTAGAGATTTTCTTGTTTCAAAAGGCTTCAAAATTGGAAAAGTTGATACTACTTTGTTTACTAAATCTATTGCAAATAATTTCTTTGTATGTCAAATCTATGTTGATGATATCATTTTTGGATCTACTAACAAAGATTTTTGTGAGAAAGTTGGAAAAATGATGTCTAGGGAATTTCAAATGTCTATGTTTGGAGAATTGAGTTTCTTTCTTGGACTTCAAATAAAGCAACTCAAAGATGAGACTTTTATTAGTCAATCAAAATGTTTGAAGGATTTATTAAAAAATTTGGTATGGACAATGCAAAGCCTATCAAGACTCCTATAGCGACTAATGGTCATTTTGATCATGATGAAGGAGGTAAACCAGTAGATTTAAAGCTTTATGGATCATAGATAGTTAGTTTTACCTTACCGCATCTAGGCCCAATATCATGTTTAGTGTGTGCACGTGTGCAAGGTTTCAAGCATCACCTACGGAATGTCATTTGGTGGCCGTTAAGCGCATTTTGAGATATTTAAAATTCTCTCCTAGCATTAGGCTTTGGTATCCAAAAGGTGCTAAGTTTGAGCTAATCGGATATTCGGTTCTAATTATGCGGGTTGTAAAGTTGATAGAAAAAGCACATCTGGAAGTTGCCAATTTCTAGGAAGATCGCTCATTTCATGGTCATCTAAGAAACAAAATTCCGTAGCACTTTCTACCGCTAAAGCGGAATATGTTTCTACATGTAGTTGTTGTGCTCAATTGCTATGGATGAGGCAAACCTTGTTAGATTATGAAGTTGAGTTCAAGATAGTGCCTCTTTTGTGTGACAATGAAAGTGCTGTGAAAATAGCCACAAGTTTGGTCCAACACTCTAGAACCAAGCATATCGATATTTGCCATCATTTTCTTAGAGATCATATAAGCAAAGGTGATATACTAAAGATAGTGTGCAGACCAAAGAAAAATTAGTGGATATCTTTACAAAACCTTTAGATGAGAGTCACTTTTGTAAGTTAAGAAATGAGCTTAATGTCATCGACTTCTCAAATGTTGCTTGAACCTTTGGGCACATGTTGTTTGACATATCTATTTGTTATAGCTATCATATTTTTGGTTCACATGCTCATATTGCTTGTATTTAATTTTGTTACTCTATCTTAATTCAAGAATATATTTCTATGATCATGTCTATGTCAAATTGCATATGGTTCTATCTTTTCTTTCCTCAAAAGTTAATATGGTTATCAATATCTCATCTTGAATCAAAAATCTGAAGTTTCTGGAGCTATGTTGTTCCCACGATCTGACCGCCATATCTATACTTGGTCTGACTGCCACATCCATACAGAGAGAAATTTCCTCTCTGCGCTCTCACGGTCTAACCGCACCTATCCTTGGTGTGACCACCATAGTTATATAAGAACTTCTCAAGCTTTTGGCTTCCTGCGGTCTGATCGCCAGCCCCTGGTAAGTCCAATACCGATCGTTTTCTTTTCTCCTCCGGTCCAACTGAGCACATTCTCCTTTCTCTCTCAGGAACTCGTGACCTCAGAAAAAACTTAAGGAAGTCCAAAATCTTCCGTTCCCAGTCAATCCGTGATCGTTCCCAGTCCAACCGCGGACAACTTCACCATGTCTTCTCGGTATTTTCTGAATTCTCTCTCTTTTACCATGGATTTTAAGGTCTTTCTTCATGCCTAGGGTTTGAAAGAGGGGATTCATCTTATGAGACAAGTATTTGAGATAAAAGTGAATGTAATGGCATGCTATGGTATAAATTAGGCTATGCTCAAAGATTGATCGGTTGAAACTTCAAATTCCTTTCAAAATCTGTCAAATCAGATCTGTCTGCATGCTCGTGGTCAGACCATGGCCTGTGCCAGTCTGACCGCCAACAGCACCAGAGGCTGATGTCTTCACTATTTATCATGTATCAATTCTTTTCCTTTATCTAATCTCTTGTGACATCTTATATGATCAGTGGAGGTGGAAGTTGTCTTGGAAAGAAGTTGAAGAAGCTTGTGGCTGGTAGGGGCAAGAGTAAGAAAAGAATGGTGAAATCTGATTCAGAGGATGACCGTGTGGATATAGAAAATCCTGGAATTCAACTGAGTACACTAGAGCTAGAAATATTTATCAATATGCTCTAGATAATGATGCATATCAACCTCATTTTCACACCATGATCTAGCAATATGCCTTCTATGGTCATCTTCTCAATAAGAAAGTTTTTGAACACAAATGGATAGATTGGGCATATGTGAGAAGTCAGCCCAGCATGGATGGTCTAGCTAATATATTTCATGAGCTAGGTTTATATTAGTGAGCTTCAAATGTAATTGGAATGCCACTGTCATCAGGCAGTTCTATGCAACAGTTGAGATTTCTCATGAATCTGAGAAAATTGAGTGGATGATAGAACAAGAAATTTTGAAGCTTCTTTTAGAGATTTTACAAATGCCATCAGAACCCCCTATGATATTGTCTATGGCACAATTGATATAAATGATGAAGTATGCTTCGGTGAAAATGTATGGAGTACTTTCTATGAGACACAGGGAGTTATTCATAGAGTCATACTTGGGACAGTAACAGGATTAAAGGTATTACCCGCTACAATCAATAAGATTGTGAGAGCCACTTTTGCTCCAAAAAGTGGAAACAGTGATGCTATTCGGGATCATTAATAAGATTGTGAGAGCCACTTTTGCTCCAAAAAGTGGAAACAATGATGCTATTCGGGATCATTACTGGAATATTATTAATCATATTATGAACAGGAGGAAGATTAATGTGATCAAGTACATTATAAAGGCCATTGATGATATCACAGTGAGTGTAACTCTAAACCTTTATGTTTCTCCATTTATAATGTCTCTTTTTCTCACGAAGACAAAGTTTCGATGTGCATCTTGTGATATCAAGCATGTGGGATATAAGCCGTTCAAAGTTAATCCTTGCATTCTGAATAGAGGTCAAGGAGGTCCGGATAAGGAACCTCAGTATTATGTTCCTCCTCAGGCTCAGCCAGCTCCAAAGCTAGTTCCTCCTTAGTGGGCGCCTCCTGCTAGTTTCTTTGATCCCTACATAGCATTCATTCAGTAGGGCTTTAAGCAGAGTTTGAATTCTTTCTAGGCTAGTTTTCAACAAAACTTTTATCAGCCTATGATGTCAGAATTCCAATCTACTCGTCAATCCATCTCCCTGGCTCGTGAGGACATGGCCGCACTTTATGCTCAGAACCAAGAATTGCATGAAATGTTTCACAATCTCTCACTTGGACAACAGCGGCTTGATGATCGGTTCACTACCTTCTCCGATCATTTCTACAGCGTCTATCCTCGTCGTCCTCCTCCTCAGGATAACTACACCTTTTGGTATTCGATGCCAAAGGGGGAGAAGTTGGAAAAAGTGAAGAAATTATCTTCATTGCATATTTGTTTAAACATTGTAATGAACTATGTGTGCATCTTTACTTCTTTCTGGTTAAGAACTATGTGATGAACCATATCTAAATATTGTAATATGTTAAAATATGTTTATTTGCTCATCTCTATGTTCTAACCTTGTTGGATGTCTCAAGGAAAATGCTCTTAAGTGACATATTGGATTTTGGATATCTTATTGATTATATCTCTTTCGTCGAATCCACATATATAGAGTAAACTCTGTCAAAATTCTCTTTTAAATCTATCACTTGTGTCATTTATCCTCTCTTTAATCTTATGAGCACATGCGTAGGGGGAGCTTACCTTGACCTGAGTTTTTATACCAAATTATATCTATTTTAATCTTATATACTTGAAATTCTTGCTATAGAAACTCACCTTCGAGTCTTCTTTTTACTAATGGCTAAAAGTGGGCTCAAAACTTAAATCACATCACTTCTTAGTATTATTGTCATCAATTACAAAAAGAGGGAGATTGAAGCATCTAGGCCCCTAATTCGTGTTTTGGTAATTAATGACAATATGTCTTTGGTGGACTAACATGTTTGTATGAGTTATGAAAAAGTTAGTCACAAAGATGTTGCGAAGCTAGAAGATGCATGAGTGGAAAACATGAAGAAAGGCTAGTTCAAGGCAAAGTTATAAGTGTAGGGTATTTTCTTTTACTGGTCAACGGAGATTAAAGAAGAGAAATTGACCGGATTGATACGATAAGTGTTGTACTATAAAGAGGGGTTAATGTGTGTCTACTTGAGGTATCTATAGTGCCAAAATAGCTCAAACTTGCATTTCATATAGAGTGGAAAATTTAGTTTGGGAGAACCCATAAAAAAACTCATCTTTGGGGTGTTTCTGTGTACTGGCGGTCTGACCACCGGAGAGGCTGATCCGACCGCTATATAAAGCCTCATTGATGCTGAGCAAAACCCAGTCGCAGTCTGACCGCTGGAGAGGCCGGTCTGACCACTGTATAAAGCCTCATTGATGCTGAGCAAAACCCAGTTGCGGTCTTACCGCCGGAGAGGCCGGTCTGACCGCTGTATAAAATCTCATCGATGCTGAGTAGAACCCAGTCCTGGTCTAACCGAAGGGTTTGCCAGTCTGACCGCAAATCATATAGAGAGTTTTGGGTCATTTGGTTAGGCTGGCAGTCTGACCGCTGGCTTGGCTGGTCCCACCGCTGGCTTGGCTGGTCTGACCGCCCGGGGAACAGAGAGTTGTGGCACTCTGTTCCCTGCTCACAGTCTGACCGTGAGTGGTCGCGGTCTGACCGTCGTTGTTTGTCAGGGTCATCATAACACCTTCTATAGCTATTGTAAAAGCGGCGGTCTGACCGCTATGTGACCCTACGGTCAGACCGCCAGAGTCACAGAGTTGTCTTGTCAACAGCAACGGCCACATTTTGGAGTTTGGGCTATAAATAGGGACTTGGCTGGTTCAAGGAAGCAAGCAAGCATTTCATTACAACCCATTTGAGCTCTTGCCTTCCTTGTCTCACTTTCTTAGCTGAGTGATTCATTCTTGATAGTGTGAGAGCATCTAGTGCATAACTTTGAAAAGTTTGAGCACTAAGGTACTAGTGATCCTTCAAGTAAGTGTCATCAACTTGTTACTTTTGGAGGTTGCTGCCTCCTAGATATCTTGGAGGTTGTTGCGCTGTTGAGCCCTTCAAGGAAGATTGTGAAGGAGCCACGGCAGTGATTGTGAGAAGTTTGAGCACGCCATGCCAGAGCGGCGAAGTGCTATGCTAGTGGAATCGAGGTATTGAGTAGCTCTTGTTCTATTCTAGCTTAAGATCAAATTGCTCAGTGTTAGCCCTTTCTCTTGTGAGAATTGGATACTTGATAGAGAAGCGGTTAGAATCTTGAACTCACCTCAATGTGGATTAGGGGTGATCGGCGAATCACTGATACCATGGGATAAATTTCTTGTGTCATACTTTGAGTAATTTACTTTGAGCTAATTTACTTTATGCAATTTATCTTTCTAGAATTTAAATTGTTGCTTGTCACCTTAGGATTGCAAACCTTGACTTAGCTTTTAGTTTCTTTCATATTGCTCTAGTGATCTTTAGTTTAATTCCGCAAGCTTTCTTGATCTCTTAGCAATTAGTTTTTAAAATAGCCTATTCACCCTGCTCTAGTCGGTATCCTAGATCCTGCACTCTTGTCATGGCCATTGGCGGCTTAGGGGCTGGATATTCTAAGGCCCTTCTCGGTAGCACCTGGGGGCTTTAAGTTCCTATTCATGACAATCGAAACCTTCACCAAGTGGATTGAAGCAGAGCCAGTCGAAAAGATCTCCTCGGTAGTGGCCAGAAAGTTCATCATGAAAAGTGTCATGACAAGGTTTGCCATCTCGAGTAGGATTATCATGAACAATGGCACTCAGTTCTCTAGCATGGCGTTCATCCATTACTATGAAGGACTATGCACTATGGTCTGCTTCGCATATGTGGCTCATCCACGAAAGCAACGGACAGGTCGAGCAGGCAAACAGTGTGGTGTTCCAAGGAATCAAGACTCGCATCTTCAACCGCTTATACGCCCATGCTAAAGCCTGGGCTTTCGAGTCACCTAATGTACTCTAGGCACTCCGGATGACATCCAGAAGGGCGACGGGTGAAAAGCCTTTCTTCCTAGTCTATAGGGCCGAAGCAATGCTATCCTATGAACTAAAGATCAAATCTCCCTGCGTCAAACTATACACTAATAAGGATGAAATCCCAAGAAGACAGAATGACCTCAACATTCTTGAGGAAAAAAGGATTCAAGTGTTGATAAAGATCAGCACGCCACTAGCAAGCTCTTAGGTGCTACCATGACCAAAATGTCCAAAAGAGATCCTTTGAACCTGGAGATCTGGTTCTATGACTTGTTCAAAGCAAAAAAAAAAATAGCAACATGCTATCTTCAAAGTGGAAGGGTCCTTATATGGTGGTTGAATCTAATTGGCCAGGCATATAGGTTAACCATGGAATATGGTCAATTCAGTAAAAACTTTTAGAATATCGACCAGCTTCTTAAGTAGAAATAGTTCCCCAAACTAATAGGAAGACATGTTTGAATGGTCGAACACTTGTTTGATGTTCCTTGTATTCATTCAGACTCACAGTCATACACATGCATTGTATTAGAAATAGGATTTTTTTCATTTAACAATATTTCAAGCTCTTTTAAAGATAAGATAAAAAGAACGAAGAAAGTCTAAAGAAGCCCTATGATCTACTCGACGTCGGGCAGGAGTAGGAAAACCTCTCCCACCTCCTTTTCCTCCCCAACCTCTGCCATCATCATTGGCATCATGGAGGTTGAGGACAGAGTGGAAGCCCTGGTCCCCCTCCTCAACTGTCATCATCAGTGTCACTCAAGGACGAAGGTCAAGAAGAAGCCAAGACCTTGCCATCTTTAATGGAGACACTGTCGGTTGCCTCATCTTTCTTTGCCTCAGCTATTGCCTCCTCTTCCCGTATGTATGCTTCAAAGAGGTCCCAATCCACCTCATCTTGGCTTAGGGGCAAGTCTTCAGGAGCCGGGGAATTGCCATCTTTAACAGGGACACTGCTGGTCACCCCTTCCTCTTCTACTTCCTCATTGGAGGAGATGATGAGGACCTCCATAATGGAGTCATGCTCGGCTAGAGATGGCGGTGGTGTTAGAAGGGACACTTTAGTGGTGAAAGCGGGGGACTTAATGAAGATGGAGACTCCATGGCTAAGTTTTGGTCTGGTGCAGCAAGGATTTGCCACCCGAGGACTTATAAATGCCTTTGGGTCAGGGGAGGCTGTGTCTTTTTGTCTTCAAGCATTGAATGCTAGGTATGGTCACTTAATGGCTCACGGTAAACCAAGCCCTAGTCAGCCGTCAACGTCCCATTGGCTCAGGTAGATAAAGAGGCGGCCTCTCGTTGCATTCAAATATCCGGTTTGTTTTTTGAACTATGTGAGGTAGTTGAGAGGATGGAGCATTACCTCACCGTACTTGTGCAATTCCCAGGCACCATCAAGATGCTCTTGACAGATACAAAATCTCTTCACCACCATGCAAAACTTCTGCTGTGACAACCTAACTTTTAATCTTGGCCAGCACAAGTCTTTTCCCCCTGCCTCTGACCCTCCAAGCCTTATGCAGTTAGATCAGTATTAGCATCTCTCCTCGACTACACGTAAGGAAGTCATTCAACTAGATTTAGATCCATTTAGGTTAGCCACGCACCCTCTTGTAACAGTCTCAGAGAATAATACAAGACCAATAAGATATAGGGCTATTATACTAAAGGAGGCATGAACCTGTATAAAAACCCTCTATGTGTTCTATGACTCATCTACTTGAAGCACCCCCTACTATTTTTATAAGTTCGTAAGGTCGACGGTTCACTAATTATCGACAATTAGCATGCATTTTTGTAAAACAAAATATTTTAAAACTGAGATCAATATAGTTAAGAACACAACTTGCCTTCATAGTACTCAATTGGGTCTTCAAACTCTTGATGGTAAAGTCCTTTTAGATCCTCCAGAACATCGGCATCTACTCATGAACATAAGAAAAAGGCAACAAATAAATACCAAATTCTAAAAAGAACCAAATAGAACACAACAAACAACATCACTCAATAGATTAGGTTTTTCTGGAAATTTTGGCGAAATAACGTATCAAATCAGAGATAGGGTTGAAGAGTTATGGCTTCTCAAAGATTAAAGAGGACAAAAAGATTAACGTACATGTGACATTATATGATTAGGAATTTTTCTAGAATTTTTTGGAGCAATCTATGATTGTTTGGGATATTTTGGATTTTTGTGGAATATATTAGCATTTATTTGAATTATTTAATCCTATAAAAATATTAAACAAAATAATTAAACATTACGGGTTCTCCTCCAAGCAGAATGAAGGAGGCCATGGACTTAAAACTATTATCAAATTTATCCCAATTATCCTAATTATTTTTATATTAGAAAATATATTTATTAAGCAATAAACATACTCATGACTTTAACAACCAGAAAAATTTTAAAAATAAAAATAAAAAATTGATTGTGCTACTGACTAGGCTAACACACAAGCTGCTAGGGCTAAGGTGTCGCACACGTGGCTCCGATGTATCAACAGAGATGGCGGGCTGATGAGGCATGGTGAATGGACCTGATTGGGCTGCCACGGAAGACAAAAAGATGACATGGTGGATGAACTGGACATGCTAACCAGGTTTACACAATTAACTCTAGAATGTAGGTTTCGGATTAGACAGCTGTCAACGAAGATCTAACAACATATACCTAATCCGGACTGGCTCCAACGCATATTGCGGTGGCGGACGACCAAAATCGCACCGGAGTTGAGCTCCCGTGGACGGATTTTGACGACGAGAGGCGGAATAGCATCTGGGTAGCTTGGCGAGCTCACTTGGACTACAAGTCATCGTCGGTGAAGCTCCGTGAGGCCTAGCGATGGTGAGTGGCAGACTTGGTCATCGAAGCTCAGTGTAGAAGGATCTCTGGTGTCCAATATGCTTCGACGACTTGGGCCAAAAGTGTGGGATGTTGAAGAGAAGCTTATGGGCTCATATATTTATACCGAGGGGCTATGGAGTTTGAAATCGACACGGTTAGGGTTACAGCGGAGTTTGATGGTGGCACAGCTAATCCTGAGTTTATCTCCTTATTTAAACGAGCTTGATTGGAGATTAAAGGAGCAAAAGTTCACGTACAGCTCATGGAAACTATCCATTAAAGCTCGGGAAAGAGATTACTATGGATTCGTCTGGATTTAGGGAAGTTGTGGATTCAGTCGGAAGATTCGATCCTAAGTCAAATTTGAATTCCGACCTGCCTCAGCTGGAGATGGCTCAGGCTATCTCTTCTAGAAGCTTTGGGGACCTCATTTGGTCAATCCCCTCATGAAAATCGGCTCAGGCATGGCAGATTGGCACCAAGATTCTGGTGCCATGTTTGTACCGGACAGCAACAGAGAGAGGTAGAGAGGAGAGTGTGGCTTCGACCAAGAGGAGAGAAAGGGAGGGCGGGGATGGCTGGGCCGTTCAGATCGGTAGGACGAAAGGGAAAGGGAGAAAAAAGAGAAGATGAGCTGGGCTATGAGATGGGTTTTTGCCCAATAGGTTTAGGCTTCTTCTTTTATTCTTTTCCCTTTCTATTTCTATTATTTCCTCATAGGTATATATATATGTATATATACCTATATACATATACATTATATTATATATATATATATTACACCCTATAAATCGAGCACATATACTCAAGCAATATATATTCAAACTATCAACAAATCAATATTCGCGAACAAAATTAAAACCATTTGTATATACAAAGATAGGTATATATATATATATACTTAATTAGGTTTTATTTACTTCATTCTTTCAATTTTCTTTTGTATGAGAATATATTTTAATTTATGATGAAATTGGGCTGTTACACTAGGTCGATGGATTGAGTAGAATGATTAACTAGTGATTAGATTCCTGCATGGGGTGTGACATGAGCGCATGCATATTGCCAGCTTCTAGCTACTCTTGAAAGGCTCAACTTCGCGGAAACTGCAGATCGTTCTTTCAGAAAGCGACACCGGCCGTGCTCACGGGCCAGGATTGGGTTCCGGTCCTTGCGGATCACCCATAATGCACCCGGCTGGCCAACCTGACACATGCAAGACAATTCAATCTGACTTGATTTGTTTTGACAAAAAGAAATGAAAAAGAAGATAGAATGCATGTTTCCTGATCTATTTATCCAAAAAAGTTGCTAATTTTCTACGTTTCAAATCTAGAGGTTCTTCAAGTTGATCTCATTTTGCCTCCCGTTGGATAGCCCAACAGAGTGTGGCACATACATTTTTTTCTCAGGTTAAATATTACAGTTTCACCATCAATAGGTTGAGTGCGAGTTATCTATGTAAATTGTTACTATGATTTTCCAGGATTTGAACCGGAGACTCGTGGATAGTGAGCGTTAAGATAAAATATTGTGACCATATAATGTGATTTTTCATATATTTACAAAGTAGTGATTTTTGACCAAATTAGCTAGGCCCTCAACTAACAAAAGATCATGGTGACGAAATGACATGAGGTGTATGTGCGACATAGTACTTTACGCAGCACTAAGATCGATCTTTTTTTTTCTAGTCTGCATGCACGAGATGGATCGGAGCTTAGCAAGGTCATGTGACCCAAACGGCCAATCCGGCTCGAATCCATATGCAAATCGTTTTTTCTAAGCCGTTCCGTTTAGGTGGCTGACGCCCTTGTCGGGTTGATCTGAGAGCCCTCTCCGTGACAACCATCATCACAAAACAATGCTTTGTTAGTTGACCTCGGCCTGCAACCTGCATATACTAATGGTCTTTTTTTTATAAAAAAAATAGAGTTTTATTAATTCTTATTGTTAATTAAGATGATACAATTGCATAAGAATTTATTCTGGTCTCTGCATTACCGAGATGCACATAGTCACGATATAAGAAACAAGAGTGTTACATGAGACACATGATTAAGGTTCTAAAAGGATGGAAACACATCACCTTAGACGACATTATTCTGCTTAGATATAGAGTCTAAACTGCCATACAAATTGGGTAGAGAGCTCTCTGGCCGCCGGCTCCAGCCCGTGTACACACCATAGTAAACATCTTGCGATGTTGCTGCCGATGTAGTAATTAAAGACTACGAATGGAGCCAGTGTGTACATGTAAAAATAACTTGCAAAGAAGAAACATAATTTCTCTTGTTAAAGTAATATCATTCCCACATAGCCATAGTGACCAACAAAATATAGCCACTACCATCAGTATATAGCCTTTGAATTTTATACTAAAATCTCAATGCCAGTTCCCAAGCATATTTTGAATACTTCGTGGTTGGTAAAGATTTGAAGCTTCATGAACTATTAGCTATGTTGAACATGCAAAACAACAATCAAAGAAGAGGTGTTTAATTGTCTTAGGTTTGTGATAAAAACAGCACTTCTGATCTCCTAATCATTGCCTTCTCTTTAAGTTATCTTTTGTTAACAGAACCCCTTTTTATAAATACCACGTATTTTTTAATTTTTAATGGTAGCCTTAAATTCCAATTTTACTATTCTATATTAGTTCATCTCCTTGCACAAGAGCCTAGTACAGGGAGCTAACCATGAATTTTTCATATTTGTTTAAGCTCCATTTAAACTCATCTCAAGCCCTAGACAATGTGATGTTGTTGAGACGAGTCGATAATTCATTCCATGTGACTAATTTCAGGCCATTCAAGTCCCGCTTGAAATAAATATTTGCGGGAAATGACTCCATTGCATTAGCTAGAGTCTTGCTTGTTTCGCACTATGTTATATAGTGAAGGATATTAGAGTCCCAGTGGCGAGTTGCCTAACCGAACGTCATCCCAGAATCTAATTTCTGAACTGTCCTTTATGTTGAAAGAATCATATCAAAATATGATACTTTTCATTTACATAAGTCTAGTCAAAAAGTATGAATCACCTGGTTTTCCTTCAACTTGCGAAAGAAGTTTTGTCCCCATATGTTCATTTCCTTGCAATTCTTGCCACGTCTCATCCTCAGTTAGTAACTTGTATAGCCACTTACATAGTAGAGAGGTATTTTGAATGTCAACATCCTTTATCCCTAAACCACCCAAGTCTTTGGGTATGCATAGGACATTAATTTCGCTAGGCTGTATTTCTTTTTTTGGCTATCGCTTTGCCAATAGAATCTTGATTGAAAATAATTGATTTTTTTTAGAGCCCCACGTGGTATCTAGAAGAAAGACATCATATATGTGGGAAGGCTACTAAGAATAGAGTTTAGAAGTACCAATCTTCCACCTGTGGATAAGTACTTGGCCTTTCAACTTCTCAACCTTCTTTAATTTGTTCCTCTACTCCCTTCCAGTATGATTTTCTGAGTTTTTGATAGTGAATCAGGATTCCAAGGTACCGCAAGGGTAACTAACCCGTTGCACATCCGAAAATATCAACATATTGGTCAGCCTTGTCTTGAAATGCCACAAAGCAAACATTTCACTTTTATGGAAGTTTCTTTTTAACCCTGAAAAATGCTCGAAAGCACAAAGCAGAAGCTTCATGTTCTTGGCCTTTTCTAGGTCATCCTCCATAAATAATATCATATCATCAACATACTAAATTATTGATAGCCCACTTTCTACCAAGTGAGGTACAACTCTTCAACATGTCCTACAGTTTTAGCTCTCTCAATTAATACTACTAACATATCTGTTATGATGTTAAACAGAATCAAAGAGAGTAGGTCACCCTGACGAAGACCTTTCTTTGTTTGGAAATAATGTCCAATCTCTTCATTGACTTTTACTGATATGCTACCTATTGGTGATATGCCCTAGAGGTGATCACGTATGCAAATTGGATCTGCGAATGAGATTAGGGTTTAGAGTAGTGATGGTCTTTAATGTGATTAAAGACCCATTAGCGTACTTTATATAAGAGGAGGCAGGATCCATGGGTGCATGTGTTGATTTCACCACCAAAACTCTTGCCGCCACCTCTTCCCAAACTCCCTATGAAGCCCTAGTCGAGCATGTGGCGCTAGCACCAGCGTACGGTGTTGTGTTCCATCCTTGTACATGTGGATACCATGGAGGCACTGCTGTGATTGTTGTGGTGTTGATCAGAGATAAGGACACAAGGACGGGTTTGATTACTTCCTCATCATGATCGAGGATGTGGGTGAGGCTTGCTGTTCATTGTTGATGAGGTGCTCGACGTGATCAACTACTTCCTCTACGTGGTCACGAAGCTGGTTGAGGACGCAATGCCCGTGGTCGGGGCTAGTCGAGGAACTGCTCAAGAAGCACGACCACCTGCTTAGAGCTGGTCAAGGAGCATGACCACTATGCATGTAGGTTCTAATTGAGAAGCTGCTCGAGGAGTTTGATGCACACTATGTTGGATCGATCTACTTCAACTTTTCTTCTGCTACACTATGCATCTAGTGGTAACGATCTATGCTCTCTTACTCGCATGGTTCCTTGGTTGAACTCGGTAGATAAAAATTATTTTATGCTAGCGTAGCCTACCCATTCCCCAAGAGCGGTATCAGAACCTACATTCATAGTTTTTGGCTTAGATCGGTCACATATAGATGATATGTGGTAGTAATAGATAGGATCTATTATTGTTCTTGTGATCGATTCATGTCATGGATCGATCGATGCATGGTCTGGTAAAATTGGATCGAGATGAGGTGTGAGCTGATGGAATCACATGACCAAAAAGATTAGCTCTATCTCTCATCTAGCCACACGTGCTACTTGCCTCTATCGGCTGGAATCGCCATCGGGGCTAACAACACATGTTGCTATATGGTTGGAAGAACAGTAGATCGAGGTTGTGTGTTGTCATCGTTTCTGAAAAACCTCATGCGATGATCAATATGATTGATCTAGTGGAAATTAAGGCATTGTGATTGACTCAGAATCGGCTTGATATGATCAATTCGATGAGATTTTCATAGCGATTTCATAGATACAATCTATGCCATTGTGTTGCGTACTCTCATAGATTGTTATAATAACATGTTCATGTCACGACATTAGAATTCAATTTTACACTTTACTCATTTTTGTAGAGAATGTTGTGACTGGTATGACTTTATTATGAATGTGATGCATGTGTGCAATTTTCACGGCCTGTGTGTCATGATTAATTGCAGCCAAATGTTGTCATGTTATTGTATAACGGCCTGCATGCCAACTTTTGATGCTTCTTTTTCTCATGTAATTCGTCTAGTGCTATTAGGTGTAAAAGACTAGCACATTATCATGGAGACTTGTAGCATGATGAGCCGGAGGATAGGACCGTGACGATAGAGATCACCATGTGAAGGTGCCATACTATGTCACAGTTATCTGTGATGCTTTTTGTTTCTATCATACTATTCTTTTATGTTTTACATGTGATGGATATGATTACCATGATAGAATAGCTTCCCCCAGAAAAATTAAGAGTAATTGATGCCCTTCCGATAGCTGCACCTACATAGGTTTTGATCATTGTTTGGTAGGTCTGCGAAAGCAGGGTGCAGTCATTTATCTTAACCAGTTACGGTGGATGTTGAACATCTACACACATAGTGTTAGTTTACTTAATAAAACTATCAAAACGGTTTTAGGCTTTGGGGGTATAGAGTTAGGCGCCGAGGCATTCGATGCCACCCAACAAACAAGAGTCACATAAAGATGTGATTAGCAATGTGTTGCTTACCTATGTCATCTAGGTTTTTAGCAGTGATGCCAAAGCTCACTAGAACCTTGTTGAATATGGATCTTGTCCCATTGTATGCGTTAGAGGGAAACAGTTTCAAAACATACAGTAGGAGTATTTTTTGATAAATTGTTTATTGGATGATACACACAAACATGGTGTTGAAGCATTGCATATATTTTTGTTGTAGATTTTGGAAGTAGTTCCCCTTACAATTATGGATTAAATTGTAACGATTGATATGAAATTGAATTGGGAATTGTTCTCACTCAATGATGCAAAGGATGTATTCTAGAGGTTCTTGTCCTGATGAACTAGCTCAAAGATGCTATAGTGTAACTTGTGGAGTTTATAAGAAATGTCATGATTACTCACTTTATGCCCATTGCCTCACATTGAATATGACTTCAATATGATTGAAGGACATATTTCTTTCTAGAGAATCAAGCTTGGCTACATGATACTTGATCATGAAAGCCTCGCGTATGTACATGCTCAAAAAGTGAGGCATAACACTTAAAAGAGCCGTAGTCATACGATGATAGTTCAAAGGGAAACCGGTACATGGAAGTTATCAAGAAAAGGAAAGGAAGTATGACTTCCACTAGACATAGATACCAAGGGTATAGACTTGGATCTTGCTATTTTCTCTTGTAACTCTTGGGTAGTTGATACTAGAATCAAACTGGAGTTTTGGCAAAATGTTAAGTTGATATATGCATCGGCAATATAGAAAATGGTTGTTGTGTTGGCTGCTTGGCACTGTCGCTTCATTATTACCCTCGGAGTTTTGAATGAATAATTGTTATTTCGATCTTAACTTGACTTTGACCATAAAATCTACTTTGGAAGTAGATGATTGTGGACTAATGTTGTTTATCTTTCTAGTAAATTGGTCCAGTTTTGAGGATAGGTGAATCTATAACATTGATTGGCCTCACTATTATTTGGCATTGTTGCTTGTGTAATATGAATAAGCGACGCACGGAGAAGCTCCATAGAGATGGTCTTCAAAATTCTTTTGATTTTGAATCATTTGATATATGTGAATCTTGTTCACTTGGCAAGATGATTAAGTTGTTTTGTACCGGTCTAGGAGAAAGGGCGGGCGAGTAATTAGCTCTTATACATACAGATGTATGCGGGCTAAGGAGCTCTATAGCTAAAAGGGGTTCTCGGTACAAATCTAAATCCTCCGAAAAGTTCAACAGGTTTTAGAATGAGGTACAAAATCATACGGGCAAAATAATTACATTCCAGCGATTGGATCGTGGTGATGAGTACTTGAGCCATGATTTGATGGTCATCTAGACCAATGTGGAATTGTTTCACAGTTGACTCTGCATGACATGCCTCCATGAAATGGGTGTCTAAACGGATGAATCGTTCTGTGTTGGACATTGTTCAGTGTATGATGAGCCAATTTGATGTTCCCTTGTCTTTCTAAGATACGCTCTAGAAATTGTTGCTTTCACGTTAAATAGAGTTCCATCTAAGTCTATGCAGGAGACGCCATATGAGATATAGGCCGAAAGTGTCTCGTGCTATCTTTCATTAAGATCTGAGATATAAGTGCTTCATTGTAGGGTATCCTAGGAAAACCAAAGGATATTATCTCTATAACCAGGGATAAGGCAAAGTGTTTGTCACCGGAATGGTATTTTTCTAGAGAAAGAGTTTCTCTCAAAAAAAATTAGTGGGAGCAGGGTGCAACTCGAAGAAATTCAGGAACCATCAGAAAATATTTTAGCTCCTACTGAACCACAACTAGATGTTGCAGAACATGTTGTAGAGACACCAGCCACATGTCAGTCAAAAAGGGACAGTCGTGCACCTGAGAGGTTTTTTTATCATAACCAGGGAGCAGCGCGATATATTATTGTTGGACAATAATGAGCCCAAGTACTATACGGAAGCAATGGTGGGACCAAACTCTGAGAGATGGCTTGATATCTAAATTAGAATCTATGCGAGGAAACCATGTTTGGAACTTGGTGGATCCACCCAATGGTGTAAAAATAACTATTGAGTGTAAATGGGTTTGACGGAAAATGGGTAGACACTGATGGAAATGTTCGCGTCTGTATAGCATGATTGGTTGTGAGAAGTTTCATGGTAATTCAACATGTTGACCATGATGAAACATATTGCCCATCACAATGCTAAAAGTCTACCGGGATCATCCTAGCATTTGCTGCATATTGTGATACGGCAAATGGACATAAAACAGCTTCCCTTTATGGAAACTTAAGTTAAGGCATGTATGTGGTACAACCTAATGGTTTTGATGATCCTAAAATATGCTAGAAGCAAGGCAAGCTTCGGCAGCCCATCTGTGGATTGAGGCAAGTATATCGGAGTTGGAATTTTCACTTTGATGAGGTGGTCAAAGGAGTTTGACTCTATCAAGAGTAAGAACCTTGTGTTTGCAACAAGGCTAGTGGGAGCACATTTGTTTTTATGATATTATAAATATGTATGACATATTATTGATCAGGATGACAATCCAATGCATTAAGTTTCTCAAATCTTCATTGAGAAATGGTTTCAAGATGAAGTTGTGTGAAAAACAATATAAATAGGGCAAAAAGACCTATATAGAGAGATAAAAGGAAGCCAAATTGTTGGCACTTGTGAGAATTAGTGTGTGATGAAACTTGATGAGCATGATATCTTGAATAAAATGTCCAAAAAAGGCTAATAAGATTAAGCCAAAGAACGCACATTAACAAGGTATTGACATAGTTCAATATGCAGGATTTCAAGTAAGGTTTCTTGCCAATGCCATGTAGCATCAATCTTTGTGAGACTCAGTGTGTTGTGACACCTGATGAGTGGGGAAATCTTGATATTAATCACAAGTCTTGTTGATAGTCATCAGAAAAAATTATCCTCTAGTATTGGATAAGAACGAGGATGGGACCATGGTTTTTTGAGGAAAGAAAAGGTCGTTGTAAATGGTTACATCGATGCTAGATTCCAAGCCAACAATGGAATCATGATGTGGAATCTGGTTTATGTAAATGATCAAACAATGAGCTAGAAATGTTCCATGCAAGAACCGTTGCCTACTCTATAACTATTTCTAAGTACAACACCGCTTTTGAAGTTGCATTGGAAATTGCTTGGATCAGAAAATTAGTTTCTGAGTTATGTGTGGTTTGCAATGTGTTCAGTCCAATGGATCTCTATTGTCGATAGTTAAGCTATTGCCCAAGCACTAGGTGCATTGGTATCACCATTATTTCGTGCATGTACTTTGCCATGGATACATCATTTGAATTGAATGGAGAAGTGATGTAAATATGCAACTGGTATTGGATACCCATCGGATTGGATCCATTGGCTTGTCTTATCCTACAGCATGAAAGAAGGTGTACTATCAAGCAATAGGTATTGGATACCTATGTGTCTAACTCTAGTACAAGTAGGAAAGTTTTAGTGATATGCCGTAAAGGCGATCATGGGGATGATTGTATCACTTCTATGTTTGTGTTGTCTCGAGTACTTTGTTACTCTTCTCCTTGAATAATTTTGTTCCTCGTGTTTACTCACACCTATGCTCCGGTAGTTTTCCCCTTTTCCCGACCCATCGCACTGTGCGGTCGTTAGTAGCCAGAGGTTGTGAATATAGGAATGTTTAGGTGTATTAGGTGCGCAAGGATTTAGGACCTCGATGCGACCGAGGCTGATGTCTTCGAGGTGGCGGAGAGTTTTTAGGACCTCGACGTGACCGAGACTGATGCCTTTGGGTGGTGGAGGGTTTTACGACCTTGATGTGACGAAGGTTGATGCCTTTGGGTGGCGGAGGGCTTTAGGACCTCAACGTGACCGAGGATGATGCCTTTAGTTGGTGGAGGGTTTAGGACCTCGACGTGACTAAAGCTGATGCCTTTCGGTGACGGAGGATTTTAGGACCTCGGCGTGATGGAGGCTGATGCCTTTTGGTTGGGGGATGGCTTAGAACCATGACATGACTAAGGCTGATGCCTTTTGGTTGGGGGATGGCTTAGAACCATGACATGACTAAGGCTGATGCCTTCGAGGTGGCAATGGGTTTTTAGGACCTCGATGCGACCGAGGCTAATGCCTTTGGGTCGCAAAGAGTTTTAGGACCTCAACATGACCAAGGCTGATCTTTCAGGTGGCGGAGGTTTTTAGGACCTCGACGTGACCGAGGCTGATGACATTGGCTGGTGGAGGGTTTAGAATCTCAACATGATTGAGGCTGATGCCTACTGGTGGTGGAGAATTTTAGGACCTCGACGCGACTGAGGTTGATACCTTCAGGTGGCAGAGGGTTTTAGAACCTCAACGCAATTGAGGCTGATGCCATTAGGTTGTAGAGGGTTTTAGGATCTCAACACGACCGAGGCTAATGCCTTCGAGTGATGGACGGTTTTTGGACGTCGACGTTACTAAGGCTGATGCCTTCAGGTGGCGAAGAGTTTTAGGACCTCGATGAGACCGAGGCTGATGCCTCCGAGTGGTGGAGGCTTTTAGGACTTCGACGCAATCGAGGTTGATGCCTTCGGGTGGTAGAGGGTGTTAGTACCTCGATGAGACCAAGGCTGACGCCTTCAGGTGGGCGTACCTTTCGCGAATTGGGCCTCCTTGCTGGCCGCAGCAAGGCTTGACAGAGGCAGGGACATCTAGAGCCCTGCTGTGGTGAGATCTTCTCCTCTTTTCATGGTGTAGCGTCATGATGGCGCGTAATTAGGCAATGTACCTGACCCTAGTAGAATTGGTCTAAAACATGGCCCAACTCATTTTGGGCCCTGTACGTCAGTGACCATGCTGCAGGGTGAGGTATGCCTAGGGAATTGTCTTCATCTAACTTCTGGGGTCTTGTGCCTTCTGCCCTTGCATGTGCTGAAAGTACTTTGGGCAATAACTTTGACGGGACATGTGCACAAAAAACTAGGTCATTTGGTGTGGTTGCATGCTCCCGAGGTGGAGTGAGAGTTGTCATGACCTAGCTTTATAAGTCGTGACCTGCCTTGCGACCTGGTTGCCTTTGAGTGTGACAAGATTTCTTCTTGTGACCTAGCTTCTATCTTGTATGGTGTCACCTTCCACGCCTGGCGTACCGCCATCGATGCCGATGCCAATCCTGTTGGCTGTGTTGCTACTAAGGGCAGGCAGTCTCAATGGCTTGCTTGTCGAACTGGAGCCAGCCATCATTGTGCTACCATTCTCAGGGGACCACCTCTCATTGCTCCAGCTCGATCTTCGCTCCAAGTGGTTGCTCCAGTAGAGATTGTAAATATCTCCAATGATTAAGAGGAGATTAATTGGGATCTCCCAAAGAAGGAGATTGACAAGGAGGAGAAGATGAGTAGGCATAGGAGGAGGCCAAAGAGGTGTCCTCTAGTGCATCCTCATCCTCTGATGGTGCCCACTATTGCATCAAGTTCTAAGGTAGGGCATCGCATCTGAAGTGCCTGCGTCGGTCCTAGGGCCTCATTGGCTATCGGGTTTTTTTTTGTTTTCTGGGTTGCTTGTGGAGCCTAGAGTTTGGAGGGGTGCCCATCGTGTGTGAGCCACTTTTGGATGTAAGACCCGTTGGTCGAATGATTGTAATGGAACTTTGGTTATCTCATAGCAATCATTGTTGACTTGCTTTTTTTTAGACTCTCTTCCCTAACTAATACATTGGTAAGGCTCCGTTAGCTCTCCATTTTACTAACAACATTTAAGGAGTGATTCCACATTCCATGTGTGGCCAAGGGGGCCCATCTGTGTCTACCAAGCGATAGGAGTCTGGCCTCTTGAATGCGAGGATGAGGTTGGGGCCATCCCATTTGTTCCAGAGTTTCCTAGAGCTAGCTCACGTCGGAGGACTAGATCTCTAGGTTTGAAGGTTCGCAACACGACCTTAGGATTATACCAAGCCTTGGTTTCAGCGATGTAGTGATTGAGGTTCTAGATGGGATGAAGCCTTGTACCCTCTGCAAGGTCGAGGGAAAATTCTATTTATCTGGTAGTCTCTGTCAAGTGAACCCGAAGGGAGCATCCCTTGATTTCTACCAATGTCATGGCTTTGTAGCTGAACAGGAGACCAAAGGGAGTAAAGTCAGTGGGATGGGTGACCGCAGTGCGGAGGGATCATAATACCTTTGGGAGCTCATCGACCCATAGGCCTTTAGTGGGGCCGACAAGATGTTAGTTTAGTTCAAAGAGGAAGTTGTTATTGGCGCGCTCGACCGCCCTATTGGATCTAGGGTGACGAACCGTGGTGAAGCACATCTCGATGCCGAGGTCGGTGCAGAACTCCCAGAACAGGTCGGAGTCAAACTGAGTCTCGTTGTCTATGGTGAGGTGCCGTGGGATGGCGAAGCGGCATATGATGTTTTTACAGAAGAATTTATGGACATTCTTGGCTGTGATTGTCGTGAGGGGCTCAGACTCGGTCCATTTGGAGAAGTACTCCAAGGCCACGACATACCTGAGTTCCCTTTAGCGCAAGGGAATGGCCTGATTAAGTTCATCCACCAGCGTGCCAGGGGCTAGCCAGGAGTGATTAGCTATAGCGGAGTCGGAGGACAGTCGCTCCGACGTCCCATCCACTGGCATCCTTGGTAGGTGCGGATGAGTTCCTCAACGTCAGTCATCATAGTAGGCCAATATAGCCTCTGGCGAAGCGCTTTGCCTATGAGGGCGTGGGGTGTGAGGTGGCTGCCATAGAGCCCCTCCTGAACCTCTCTTAAGAGGTTGGTCCCTTGCTCTTTGGTGACACAGCGGAGGAGGGGACTGCAGACTCCAGATTGTAAAGGGCTCTGTCAAGCAGGAGGTAACCCTTGGCATGCTGTTTAATACGACAGAGCTCAACTGGGTCATTAGGCTCCTCTGTTCCCTTTAGAAGGAGGAGCGGGGGGGGGGGGGGGTGGGGGGGGCTCTAGTCAAAAGGCCTGATTGGTAGGACAGTGGAGGTTGCCTCATCGGAGGTACCCGTTGCTGACTTGTGGAGGATTTCGAAGAAGGCCCCCAAAGGGAGGACTCTGCTTCTGGAGACGGCCTTCACCAGGGTGTCTACCTGTGGCTGTCCGTGCGGGGTATGCTTCGCACTGAGATGCCTTGGAAGAATCTTTCAGCCTTGCAAATGGCTTTGAGGTATTTAAACATCTTCAGATGTTGGACCTGGAAACTCTTATCAATATGCCTGTTAACAACCTGGGAGTTTGTTTTGATAATTATCCTAGTGGACCGTAAGGCCCAAGCCTTGTGGAGCTCTAGGAGGACGACCTTGTACTCGACAATGTTGTTTGTTACCTTGAACTCCAAGCAGGTTGTGAATGCCACTTGTTGGCTAGCCAGGGAGATGAGGACGGCTCTGGCCCCTGCACCGCTAGACCTATATGCTCCGTCGGCGTATACCATCCATATATCTTGGGGAGGGATCTCCGGGGGCTCTGTGGATGGGGGAGTCCATTCGGCGACGAAGTCAGCTAGGACCAACAACTTTTTCACGCCCTCAAGTGTTAATCTCTTAATTAAGCATTCATGAGTATCACTAGCATCATGTTTATTAATTTGAGCAATTTTTGGCTTGTATTTTATTGTGAACCAAAATTGTTAAAGTTAATCTTAGATAGTGCCTTGTGAAGCAACTCACAAAGTTGATATGAAAACTAGGGTTGGAAACAATTTTAGAAATTAGTACATGTCATGTGACGAATAGTAATGAATTTTCCCAAATTTTTAGGAATTATTTTGAAGGCATAAAAATTACCACAAGTTAGAAAAGGTTGCGTGTTTCTAGAATTTTAGTTCAAATTGCCTCTAGCTTATTGGGTCAAACAAGTTAAAATGGGTTGTACATGAATTTTAATTTCACTCAAAAAATTGTCCCATAATTTTCAGACCATAGGAAGATTTTTCTTTTGAATTGGAGAAAAGGTTGGGATATTTTCCTTTGGCTGGGTACTGTTCATCGCCCATCCCCCGCTCTCTGGTCAGCCGCCGTTGTTGACCGACAAAGCTGGCAAACCAGCCATGCCATCGAGTCACGCCATTGAGCCCCTTCCCTGGAATTTGGCAGCCATCTTTATCCCCCTGCCCCCTCTCTTTTTTTCCCTCACTTGCTCTCTCCCTGCCGCCCCCCATCGCAGAGCGCACACACAAGCAGCAGCGTCACCATGCTGCCCTCTGCTCCCATCATGCTGTTGCCGTATGCACATCTCCTGCGTGTAGCCACTGCTGTGTGCGTTGTTGCCGCTGTTGGTGCACTGCCGCATAGCTCCACTGCACAGCTCCAGTGCGCCACTACCCGCCAGTCGTGCCCGTGCATCCTCTGCGGTCCTCTACACCACTCGCGCCATGTGTTCCCCAGCTGGCCTTCACCGACACCATGACACACTTAGGCCCATTCCGTCGCACCTCCGTCCTCCACATCACCGGTCCGCACTGCCTAGCGCTGAAGTCCCTCCACCAGTGTGCTCAACCATGGAGCCCGCTGTCACTGAACTTTCAGTCACCCAGCCGTCTCCTCCCCATCTCAGCCCGGCATGGCTTTAAGTTGAGCATGCACGTCACGGCTCAAATTCACTGGAGCCTTGTCGTCTTGAGCCCGTGCAGACGCCAAGAAGCTCGGAGGAACTTTGTTGAGCTCTCCTTGCACGATTCCCTAGCCAAATTCGCCCCCTCCTCCATCGGACTAAGTTCCCCACGCTCCTTCCTCTTCTCTGGTGTGTTTCCTCTGTCGCTCACCTTCGACATGCCTCAGCGTAGCTCCTCCGTCCAATCCAATATTGCAGTGAGCTTCCTCGAGCTCTCTTCTTCCTTTTGGGTATGTTATTTTGGGCTTAGCCTGCGGCCGACGTGCCTCGTAGATGTTGTAGGAGCTTCTGGTTGAGTCGATCTTGCCGTCGTTTCGCCGCCAGTGCACTAAACCAAGTCACCGCCATGCTTTGTCTGCTATGCACCGTGGCTCTCCGCCTTTCGGCCATCGCCATTGGCTAGGTGTGCCTCAAGCAAAATCACGTGCGTCTGCTATAGCCATTGCTACCCTCCCCGGCCGCCTATGTTCTGCCACTCGCTGCCGACGGTCCTCACCAGCGCCACCCGCCATGGCCAGCCTGGGCGTTGGTCGGTTTTGACCCGTGGTCAAAATGCTCAGGCCCATTGTCAGCGACCGTGACTAGCTCCTTGCTGGTGCAAAAAGGTTTAGGGCCATTTAATAACTCGGTTAAATCAGAATTTGTGAATTTGAATATTTGTTCAACAAGTAATTCTGCTGAAAGTTGTAAAATGCATAGAAAACAAAATATTACTCTAAACATAGTGAAACCAATTTTGTTGGGTTTGTATGAGCATAATCTACATGTTAAAAATGCTAGGAGCTATGAAATATGTACTGGAATTTCATTAGTTAATAAAATAGGCTTATGCTTTATTAATCAATGATTAATTGTTGGTAACCCCAAAATTGGTGAGGTCAATTCTGTTAATCTCATTATCTTATGCCCTGTTCATTAAAAATACTCACACTCATGTTAAACATAATTAACTTCCTAATTTGATTTGAGTTTGGTTTAAGCTTAATTAAATCTATAATCTATTAAATGTTTAACAATAAAGTTAAATTAAAGAAATCCTTAAAGCTATAAACCCATAACATGAAGCATTGCATCTCCACTGTTGTCATACGCTGTGGAGAATCCATCATTGCATGTCATTCATGCTCATCATTGCATGCATTCTTCAGTAGTGAATGAAGATTCAGAGCGTGACGCAAGCACGATCGAGGACAACGCCAACCTTCCGCATTTCTGTGAGTTCTGTGCGGGAAGTATCGGGCAATCCCTGGAGTAGCAAGGCAAGCATCTAAGCATACTGCACTCTTTGTTCAAATTGAATGGAGTCTAAATTGATAAATTATGCTTTATGTATGTTTGCATGTGCTGAGTCCAATGTCGGGGTTATTTGGGTAGAACCTTTGTTGATACATTGTCTCTACCTTGAATTATTGATTAATCCTTGTCCTTGTAGCCTTGGTGATATAGTTGGTGTCTAGCTTCAAGGATTATTCGAAATGCTTAGCAATACTTAGGTCTTCAATAGAAGTCGAGCGATGGTGCTGCCGTTGTTCACGAGCCAAGGGCTTAATCACTGTTCACAAATACAAAGATGAGGTTAAGATGATGGTTGAGATGTGACATTGAGGCAAGATGTGGGCGGTGTTAGGGGTATATTCTGCCCAGGAGAAGTCCTCTGGGTAGTTCGGGAGAGGAACCCGGATGCCATAGATCGCTTGCATCATTTAAGGCTGTCCGTCGATGCAGTTGGCTCTAGCAATTTCTGTACTCACCACATGCTAATCTAATGGTAAGGTAAGCCAATTATTATATGCGGTACCGACACTTGCCTTGAGGCTCTATGACGCGTAAGAGAAATAGAGAAGGAGAAGCAAGGTGTCGGGGAGCCGGAGCATGGTCGGGACTTGCTCGTGGTAACCCCAGTGCCATATGGGCATTGCAAGTGGTGGTTCTAGGTATGAGAAAGGTTGACATGAGTACCCCCTTGTGTGTACTTCTGTCAGTAGCACAAGCCAAATGGTCCTCGAATCGTGTGGGTAAAGTTGTACCACTTGCAAGGTGTAAAAACATTTTGAAATGTCTTGCTCTCGGTCATGAGCATGCTTCTGTTCATTTGCATCAGTCGTAGAGTTTACGAATATGAGATAAGGATATGGTATGATGGAAATGGTCGGTGGATATTGTTGATGAGATACTATGGTTCCTATACATACATGCACAAGTTGTGGATTGTAGGATACACTATATGTCAGTTAAGTATAGATGTTCACACGTAGTTGTCCAGGTTTCTTACCTCATATGTTTTACTTGACTCTGTGGCCTTACTTTTGCTAATAGCTCAATGCTTGATCCTTGGAGTCGGGCTATTTATATGTTCCCTATGTGGATTAAGTCTTGCGAGTACCTTCATACTCACGCTGCTCTTTCAAGTTTTGCTGGTGAGGGTGAGGCAGTGTTTGGCCACTTCGTGCCCACCTATGCAAGTGGTGGGCAATAGTAGTGCATCCTACTCTGGTGTGGCGTAGGTTTTGGGGTGGAGTCTAAGAGCATATAGCTCCACTCTCCTTTTGTTGTTGTTAAGGTTTTAATATTTCGCTGCATAGTTTCTCTTTGTGTAAACTATTGCAAATGGTTGCATGCTTAAGAACTTATATTATAACTGTAATTACTCACTCTTTCTTAAGCTATGTTGTGATGCACATGTTGGAAAGACATATGTTCCGATCTTGGGCACAAAACACGTGCTGGGACTACCAGGATGGTATTCTGGTTAATCATTGAGGTTGTGATTATGAATAATGATCCTCCTAATGATTAATTAGAATAGTGTTTGGATGGTTCCTCATAGACTTGATAGTCATAACGGCCACAAACTGCACTGCGAAGGGTGCAAGCTCCACTGCCCATTTGCCTATGCGTCCCATCGCTTCTCGATCATGGAACATGTCACCCAGTGGGTATGAGGTTGGTACAGTGATGTCGTGGGTGACGAAGTAGTTCCTGAGCTTGTGGGAGGTCATCAAAAGTGCAAATGCCACCTTTTTGAGCTGTGTGCAGTGCGTCTTGGCCTCGGCTAGGGCCTCCTAAATGTAGAAACTACCCTCTGTTGGAGCAGCCTTCCTTCTCTTCTTCTCGTACGAGTACAATGCTTACAACGGAGGCGGAGACGGATAGGTATAGGAGGAGCCCCTCTCTAGGAAGGGGTATAGCGAGCGTCTTGAGATTGGACAGGTGGGCTTTAAGGGCCTCGAAGGCATCCTGGCACTACTTTGTCCACATGAATGGCCTAGAGCCCCTCAACATTTTGAAGAACAGAGGATTGTGCTCGGTGGACTTGGCAAGGAAATAGTTGAGGGCTGCCAGGCGACTGATCTGGCACCCCTTTGATGTGGTTGGGTTGCCATCTCTATGATGGCACAGATTTTGCAAGGGTCAGGCTCGATGCTACGCTTGGATATGAGGTACCCCAGTAATTTTCTATCTTTAGCACCGAAGGTGCACTTCTCTGGTTTAAGCTGCATGCGAGTGACCTAGAGGTTGTTTTAGTTTTCCTATAGGTCTGCAACTTGGTCAGTTTCAAGCTTGCTTTTAACTACTATGTCGTCGACATAGGCCTCCATGTTGCGGCCTAACTGTTGTTCTAGGATCTTTCGTACTAGGCAGGAGAAGGTAGCACCAATATTTCAGATGCCAAAAGGCATCTGGATGTAGCAGTACACTCCGAAGGGGGTGATGAAGCTGGCCTTTCCCTCGTCCTCATCGACCATCCAAACATAGTGGTATCTGGAGTATGCATCCAAGAAGCTAAGCAACTTGTAGCCAGTGATGGAGTCCACCAGGTGCTCTATGTGAGGGAGTGGGTATGGGTCTCGTGGGCATGCTTTGTTGAGCACTATGAAATCAATGCACATGCGCCATTTCCCATCAGGCTTCTTCACCAGGACCGGATTTAAAAACCACTCTGAATGGATGAGCTCTCGGATAACACTAGCCTCCAGTAGCTTCTGGACCTCCTCCTTTGTGGCCTCCACTCACTCGGTGGACAGCTTGCGAAGCCCCTGTCATACAAGCCAAGCCTAAGGGTTGACCCGGAGGGCATGCTCAAGGATGTGGCGATCAACTCTAGGGTGGTCCTACCGAGACCATGCAAATACATCAGAGTTGTCTCTTAGGTTGGCTATGAGCTAGGCTTCCTGCTCTGAAGTGAGGTCTGCCCTAATTTGGAACACTAGGTCGGTGTTCCCTACACCTAATGGGATGTGCTTGATGTCCCCCTCTGGCCGAGGCTTCATAGGGACTTGGCATTCGAGGTATGCTAGAGATGGGTCTTTAAGGGGGCCTTCAACCACGTTATGCATGTGGCAGCTATCGAGAGGGGTGGGGTGCCCATACTCGATGCGCCTAGCCAAGTATTGATCACCATGTACAAAGATGAGTCCCTGGGGCCCAGGTACCTTCATGTAGAGGTAATTGTGATGAGAGACTGCTCCAAACTTGTTCAGAGTTCCCCGGCCAAGGATGATGTTGTATGTGTAGGGCATGTCCACAACATCAAAGGTAATCGTCTCGACCCGCATAGCGGGGCCTTCACCGAAGGTGATAGGTAGCTCTATCTGGCCCACAGCATTGAGGGGAGTCTCGTTGAACCCTTGAAGGGGCCTCCGGGCTAGAGAGAGCTAGATCCGCACAATGCGGAGCTGGTCAAAACCATATACAAAGATGGTACTTGCGGAGCTTCCTTCATTGATCAGCACCATCCGAACTTAAATTTCAGCGATGTTGGCTGTGATGACCAGCGCGTCGGTATGGGGGAAGGTTACTCCCATAGCGTCATCATGGCAGAAAGTTACAGGGGCTTTGGCCCATCCAAGGACTAGGTGGTGGATATTGGTGGCCCCGACGTGGTTAACCTCATGTGCATAATCCCACTACTTCCGCTTTGAGGAGGTCACTGGAGGGTCCTCCTCCTGTTGTGGCCAAGACCACCCACCTAGCATTGTCCCCTTTGTTAACATGATTTACAATTGGTAGCGGCGGTGGCAGAGGTAGAGCCAGTGAAGGAGGGTTCTGGAAGGAAAGGTGATCATTCTGGTGGCTTGCTGCTAGCCTACGGCCTTCGCGTTGCTCATCATCAGCCCAATCCCTCACCAAGCATGCTGCCTGCCTCTCGAGGTACTCCTGTTGAAAGGTGATAAGGGTTTGATCTTCAGTGTCGTGGGCTCATCCTACCCTGTGCAGAGTGTACCAGTATCCTTCTTCTGGCTGCCAGCCCTGGGTGCGCTGTCACTCAAGGAAGGCTCTACAACACTCTTGGCCGTGCCCCCTAGAATGGGCCAAGCTTGGAGCCCCTCGGTCTTGAGTGATGTTGTGCATGCCACACCGTTGTTTTTTTCGAGGGCTACGCGCCCCGAAGCCCTCGGCTTTCTTGTAGCCCCTTTTTATCGATGGAGGTGTCAAGTCATGCGAGGACCCTGCTTGAGAGGTGGCTTCTCGGGCTTGATGCAGGGGGTCATAGTGATACGCACAGTCTCCTGACGGAGCCGCTCCTCCTCCACACACGCGCATTCCTCGAATTTGCACATGAGGGCGCTTATTGAGCACACCAGGCGTCGCTACAGTCGATCGAGGAGAGGCTCGGTGGCTAGACATAGGGTAGCGGCATTAATGCTGATGACTTTGAAATTGTCACACCCAGTTTTAATGGGCAAAATAAAGTGCATCTTATGTGTGCCTAGGAAGTTTAACACACATAATGACATCATAGGTGAAGTAACAAAAACAATACTTTAACTTACAACCCTTTAACTCTCACACAAAGACTTCACCTAAACAACTCTATTAACCAAACTACTAAGCTAAATGACAACAGCGGGACTAAAGCATTGGCGACTACAACAACTCCATAGGCACCGACTAGGGAACGCGCTCCTAGTACACCAAGTCATCATCTTGAAAATCTTGAAAGTCCTCCACTGAGTAGCGTATGGATTGCGAGAGATAGCAAGGGTGAATATGTGGAGTACTCACCAAGTGTGGGAAAAATAATGATATGTAGCCTCACAACAAGAATAGGCTGACAAATGGTATATTTTCATAAATACGAATAAAGAAAATAGTAGTGTAATTGAAAAACATTAAACAATTATTAAGTGATTATACCCGTATGACCCAAACTGTTATTATCCGAGAATAACCACCTTGCAAATCATAACCAGCTAACCATCACCAAGACCATTCCCATAACCAACTAATCATGTGAGGATCCAAGTCTCCCATAACCACAAGCACGACTATTATAACAATTTTAAACTATATAGAGGTTGTCCAACTTTTAGCCATGAGTCATAATATCCTTGTTGCCGTATTTGCAAGACACTTAACACAAGCTAGTGGTGTGCCGCCAGGAGAATCACTATGAAGCATGGTCCATCAATTAGGTCCTGGTACTCCAACGAATGTCAGCCAGTTGTCTAATCAATATGCTAAGCTTTACCCATATCGGCCTTGTGTTAGGTATGGTATTTCTTGGGTTGTCGCTCCATGAACCGATCCTTAATCATGTTACACATGGGTAATAACCATCAAATGATAAAGGACATCCAGAACCTACACAAATGTTAACAAACATCCATAACCGTAGCAAATGTTAAGGACATTTAGAAGCTACCATTATGCTTGGAACGTATCCACAAGTACCAACAGTATCAAAGCCATCTCTTTGCCGTAGTCCTAAGTTCCATGTTGCTACATCATGTTTACCACCCTCGTTGCATATGTCTATTAATCAATTATATGACACTTCCCAGCAATGCTAAACAATTCTACCTAAAAGACTCATACAATCTACCACTTAGGCTTCTAGGAATGTAAAAGAACTAGGTAAACCCTAGCATAGGTGACTATCCATCAAGTTGACATACATTACATGCAGTTTTGTAAATCAAAACATTTGAAAACATAGATTCATAATGATTAAGAACACTTGCCTTCTCTTTGCTGCTGCTCATTGTAGTCTAGCTCCTGGTCTTGATGTCCCTTAGATTGCACCAGGGCATTGACATCTAATTGCACGATTACTAGCAAAGCACACAAACATAACATACTAATAATAGAGCGCAAAACAAAGGGACAACAAGACAAAACTCATCTGGAAAGATAGAGCTCAGAGAAACGAGTTTAACGGCACAAGAATCGCTTAAAACGGAGCTACGACGAAAACGTTATGATGGCTTTACTAAACGAAGGCTTTTCTGCAAAATTACACAAATTTCAAAGTTTAACCTATTATTTTTATTACCGAAATCCTTGAATTATTTTGTGAGTAGAGGGTTTATTGTGCAAGCATTGACTAGGCTGACACATCAGCTAAAGCTATGATGTGGCACTGAGGTGGCTTGCTGACGAGGCAGAACTGTTGACTGTTTTTATGTTGACCCATGGCAACTTCCAATTGGTGGATGAAGGGGTATCTAATGGATCTAATCTAAGACGTGCACTATAGATTGTATGGCTCAAAGGAGGGGCAGCCAGAGCAGATAGTGGGCATGCCGGAGATTCGCTAGAATAGCATTCTGGCTCGTTGGCAGCGATGGCAAGTAGCATACTACAATGAAAAGCTCACAGGGATCTCATTTTGGTGCTTACCGAGAACGAAGTGGCACCAAAGGGGTTTCGGCAATGGTGGGGAAAATGAAGGAGCTCGGGATCACATCGGCGGGCTATTTTAGTGGCCGGGGACCCAAATCGGCGGCGGCACAAGCTTCAGGGAAGGCGGGAAGGTCTGTTGGTAGGCTCAGATGGGTCGAAGCGGCAACAGAATGGTTCGACGATGATGTAGACCGAGGCAAAGGCGGAAATGGTGTCGGTGGCTCCAGATCTCGATGAGTTGGCTCAGGAGGAGGCTGATATAGCTTGGGCAAAATACGAGGAGGAGGTGGGGACCTATATAGGTGGGTGAAAGAGGGTCAGCACAGTTTGGGACTCGGACACGGTGGCGGCGTCCGAGTCAGAGATGAAGGCGAGCGCAGAGGCGGGAAGAGGCTAAGCACTTTCATGGGTGAACAGGCGAGCGGCTGGGCTAGTGTGGAGGTAGGTGGATGGAGAGCTAGAGCGGCATGGCACGACGCTGGGCTGAGACTGAGGCCGGCCCAAGCGGGAGAGGCTGGTAGAGGAAGGCGAGAGACAGGCCGGTTGGTGGGCTGGGCAGGCCGAAAGGAGAGAGAGCGGCTCAGGAAAGATTTTATACTTTTTTCATTGTTTCTAAACAAATCAAAGCAAAGCCGCAAATGAAAATGAAACAAAAAAACAAAGGAAACCGTAGATGACTAATTCCAGCATGAATGCATATAAACAAATATAACCTATGTCAAAATTGGATTTAATTTAGAAAATAGATGTTAACCTACTATGTTTGTACCTTAATTAAATTCTAGAAAATTTTAGGAAATTGCAAACGAGAAAATTAGGGTGTTACAAACCTAACCCCCTTAGAATGAATCTCGCCCTCGAGATTCGGACAGATCGGAGAAGAGATGAGGAAACTCTGTCTTCAGATCTTCTTCTCTTTCCCAAGTTGCCTCATCCTCTGAGTGATGACTCCATTGCATCTTGCACATTAGTATAACTTTGGTTCTGGTCACTCTTTCTGATCTTTCAATAATCCTTACCGAATACTCTATATAGGAGAGATCTTGTTGAACATTCAATTCCTCCAATGGTAACTACTATCCAGGCACTCGTAGACACTTCTTCAACTGAGACACATGAAAGCTATCGTACACATCTAACAGCTAAGGTGGTAACTCCAACTGATAAGCTACTTCCCCTCTTTTATCCGGTATCTTGAAAGGTCCGATGAATCTGGGTAATAACTTTCCCTTAACCTTAAACCTACAAATACCTCTTATGGGTGAAATCTTGAGATAGACATAATCTCCAACTTCAAATGCCAATTCCCTATGTCAATTATCTGCATAACTTTTCTATCTTGATTGAGCAATCCTTAGATTCTCCCGAATTATCTAAACTTACTTTTTTGCATCTCATAAAACTTATGGACCAAAAACTTGACTCTCACCAGTCTCATTCCAGAATAACGGTGTTCTACACTTTTTTTTCCATATAAGGCTTCAAATGGAGACATTTGAAGACTTGCTTGACAACTATTGTTATGAAAATTCTACATATGGCAAACTCTTATCCCAACTTTTACCATACTTCAAGGCACACGTGCTCAACATATCCTTGAGTATCTGATTTACTCTCTTAGTCTGACCATCTGTTTGAGGATGATATGCGGAACTGAAATTCAGCTCCGTGTCCATAGACTCATGTAGCTTCTGCCAAAATTTTGAAGTAAAGTATGTTCCTCTATCCGAGACAAACTTATTCGGCAATGAAATCCATACTAATATGTACAAACACACTATTCTCGACATGTACAACTCTTCTAATCTGGCTCCACTATATGTGGCCTTAACCAAGATGAAGTGGGCAACTTTAGTTAGGCGATCAACTATAACCCATATTGAATCATATCCTCCTTGTGTATGTGGTAACTCGACAATGAAATCCATACCAATTTCTTCCCATTTCGATTCTGATATCTTCAAAGGTTGTAGCAATCCTGCTGGTCTCTGATGTTCTGCTTTGACCTTCTGGCAAGTATCACATAAAGCTACAAACTTGGCTACATCTCTCTTCATTCCATACCAACAATAGCGATCCATGAGATCTTGATACATCTTCGTTCTTCTGAGGTTAATGGAATATACTGAATCATGAGCTTCTCTCAGGATTAACTATTTAATGGCCTTCTAATTTGGTACACAGATTCTCTTCTTGAACCACACAGTACCTTGACTATCTTCTATAAAGCCTGATGCTTTATCATCCTTGATAAGTTGCCTGATTTCCTTGAGTTTCTCATCATCAAGTTAACCTTTACGAATTTCTTCATCTAACATGCAATCAACTTTCACGGTAGTTGCTTCCATATCTGCCACAAATCCTATAACACCGTAGTTTCCAAGATTTTACAACTTTTTAAAATTTTCCAACTTTAATGAGTAGCTTCACTAGTAGAGTAGTTTAAAACCTATTTTCTTAAACAATCAAGCAGCCAAGGTTATTATTTCTTGTGCATTGCATGCTGAGTTTTGCTAGAAGCCAAGTAAATGCATTAGAGTTCTTTTTCTTTTTCTTGTCTTTGGTTTTTGGAGTGAAAAAGGTTTGAAAATGTTTTTACAAAATTTAGTAGTAGGTAGGTTAAGGATCTTGATGGCTGGAATTCGAAATCCTTAAATTCATCATCTATTCATCCTTGATCATACCTGATTCTTCTCTAGTTCAATTCAAATCTTATCCAAATTCTTGTTTTAATCTAATATTTCCACTTTATCAAATTGTACCCAAATCCAAATTCAAATTCCTGATCTACTCTCATTCTTGTTCAATCTCATTTTTTGTTTCTCTTAAATTCACTTCAAGCTCAATTCAAATTTAAACCCTATTCAAATTTCTCTGTAAAAGTTTCTTTCTAAAACCCTCGATATGCCTAAGATTCCATTAGACCCAATCCTATCCAAGTCCAAGCTCTTGGTCGGCACATAAGTCATCTAGAAGGCCCAACACAAAGGATCCACAAAATCTGTGGATATTCACGGAGTCCTGGACAGCCTCATATTCTGATGCAGTTTCTGAGTTCAAGACACCCTCAAATGTTGATCTTGACAATACCAAAGTTGTAGGCCTTGTCGAGATATTAGATTTTCACCTATGGAAGTCCCCTTTTGGATAATTGACCTAGGAGTTATGGGCACCGAAATCAGTGCTCCGCAGAGAAGCCTCAGTTCAAACAGTTTATCTTGTGATGAATTTTTGGAAATCAAAATGGCATTTTCAGAAGTTCCAATGAATACCAAAGTTGTAGATATTTTTGAGTAGTCCAGAAACATCCAATTTGTGTCCAGATGGTGGAGATATTGTCCTAGGAATAAAGAGTTGTGAAAAAGAAAATCCAAACCGACTCGAACTCGAACCCAATTCGTGTTCGGCTTAGACTCCACCTCAATCAGCCGCCCCTAGCCCTATAAATAGGTGTCTCACGTCATCCCCTAACCCCTTTACATCCCTCCAAGCCCTAGTAGCTGTAGGTGCCCTACTTGTGCACCGCAATTCACTGATGCACAATGTTGTCGTCTCCGTGAATCCTCCTTCTCCGATCGTCAAAGCAATGTGAGGACACCTCCTTCTCCTTTCTTGCCCCTATTTTACCATCATACTAAGTCCCTAGCCAAACGCTAACCCCGACCAAAGCCCGATCTACACCACCACAGTCGTCGCCATCGCAGACAGTCGTGCCATCACTGATTGGCATCGATGTTCCAGGCTGTATAGAGGTCAAATCGCAATTCCCTTTCACCAGAGCATGAACCATGATGTTACGCACTCCCTCGCGAACCGGTTTGTACAGTAGATCAGCCAAACCACCGGGATCAAGGTCGACATGCCTGCTGTCTGGTTTCTGGATGTGTTCTGTGCGTGCACCGAGTTTGCTGTCGTGTTCCCCATCAATCCGGAAGCCATATGGATGTGCCATCTATGTCACAACATGTCCCATCGAGTCTTCTACGTGACCCTACGAGCCCATCCCCATTTGTGGAATGACACAACCGAAACACGATTGCCAACCATAGCATGTAGCAACTGTCACCCATCTCATCTCCGCTGATCGTTCTTCCTCTCAAGGAATGATCTACACAAACCCATACTATAGCATTGTGTTCCCAGGATATATGAATGTGTTTATTCAGACAGTTCTCAAAATTCATAACAATCTCTGGTAACACGAGCATCTTCGTTGTTGCATCTGTTCGCAGTCACCACCAAATCTAGCAGCAGTCGTCGTTGTTTTGCCGCTACCTCAGATGATCACTTCCAAAACCGACCATACCTCTGAGTTACACTTTCTGCATTCTACGCCATACTTCCCTCGTTTCACTGAAATGCCACTGAAGCCCAACATCGATTTTGGTGGCCACGCGCCCAATCGCCATCTTCGACGAAACCCGAGCCGTCGCTAATACACAGGGTCACTGGTAGTATCCTTAACGTAGAAGCGTAACCTCGAGCCATTTGATCCATCATAGACGATTTAGGCTAGACCTCATCTTGCCTCTTCTTTAATCCAACATGATGCTTGCATGGCATGCCAAGTCAGCACCACATCATCGTCTTTAGTCTAGTCAGTGAAGTCTAGTTAGTTCTATACCTCTTGAACCTTGCACAATGATGTTGTCAAGTATGACACAATGATTGCGCAATAAACCTTTTCCTATAGAAAGATAACTCCGGTAAACCAGCCTTTCCTTTTCAGCCTAATCCATCTTCCAAAATTCGTTATCCTAAAACCGACATAGGTGATTCTTGCATCTAAATTTCTTCCCCAAAATCCTACATAGAAGACAATATATGTCAATTGCAGTAAGAGTTTTACGTTTATTTCTTTAAAGTGCTGCTTTTGTTATTTCACCTGTGACGTCCTTATGTGTGTTAAACATCCTAGACACACATAAGCCGTGTCTGGTTTTATCCGTTAAAACCGGGTGTGACAGAGGTGGTATCAGAGCTATACTAACCGTAGGACGCAAGGCTAGATAGATTGATTGTGCCATTGGGTCATATCTTAAAAAGACTATTTGGAAAAGAAAACCATCCCCATGCTTTTCTAACCTCTCAGTTTCTCTCTACTCACCTACTCCAATCTATTGAGCAAAATGATTTTCCAACACTCTCTCTTTAAAAACTTTTAGTTGTTGAACCATTCTGATTACTCCCATCCAAGAGGATGCACTTGAAAATCTCACTTGATGCTCCTACCTCGTATGAAAATTCCGATGATGGGGTTGAAGACCCTTCGCTACCAGGAAGAATCATCTACCACAACACTGAAGACATAAAGATCTACCTTCGCTTTACTCCCAGTTTTAGTTTTTTTTTCCGAGTCATAGGAGGATTTTCCCTAATCTTCATAAATGTTAGAATGATGTTAGTAGTGTGCTTTTGTGTGGTGTGTCTTGTATGATTTGGATTTTCTGTTTGAGTGCTAGTATGCGCTGTGGGATGCTTTAGCATCTAGTACACTGCCACATTTCATATAGGCTTACTACCTCTATAGTTAATAGTATAGCTGGGTCTATTCCCTCTAGTCCTTCCTTTTCTTGCCCCAACATTCCCCTCAATCTTGATCAAATGGTGAACACAAAGAAATGTTAGCTTGGAAAAGGTACCAACGACAACAAAAACAACCCAAGGATGCCGCTCAATTCAACAAGGAACAACTTTTGGTAATACAGACTCAGATCCTTCAAGGTGTGGCTCAGAATATGGAAAGTTTGCTACGAATCATAGAAGCTCTACGTGTAGAAGACGAGCATAGTCAGCTGTGCAGCAACAAGGAGAGGAAGAGAGGCCTCCAATACCAACAAGCAAGGAAGAAGGTCACTATGCTAGCAATTGTTCCGAGAGGTCTCTTACTCCTGATGCTAAGAGAATGTGTTTCTACTTTGGAGAACTAACATAGTTGAACAACTGATGTCCAAAGAAGTACCTAACTCCGGACAGGTTCAACTTCCAAAGCCAGACGAAGTGCTCAATGTCAATATTTATCGATGAAAAAAAAGAGCTAAACCCATATTCTCCAAGAAAAACCTTAATTTAAGGGGTGTAGACCTCCCTCCAATCTTGGTAAAATAATAATATGTTACCCCTACAAAGGTTGGGTTGGCCAAGTTAAAGGAGTGAATGTGGTTGCTGGAGGAACAATCACCATGGCTAAGGTCGAGTTAGTGGCAGATAGTACAACAGTAGTGGAGAAAACATTAAATCGAATAGAAGGAGCAACATTGGAGTAGATTCAAGTGGTCTACGAGTTTCGGCTGTACGTCCCAAAGTATTGCCAAAAGAAAGACGGAGGCCAAAGGTTATGCATAATGGAGCTCCCAATGATGTTACTATCAAAGACGAACATCCTCTACCAAGAATTGAGGATTTGTTTGATCAAATCAGTGGAGCCAGTGTTTTCTCAAAAGTTAGACCCAAAGCCGAGATATCGTCAATTGAAGGTACCTTATGAGATAAGATTTTCATGAAGTATTTGGACAAGTTTGTGGCAATGTTTATCGATGATATACTGGTTTACTCTAAAAGTGAAGAAGATCGTGAGGATCACCTAAGAAAAGCTTTGGGAAGCTTAGAGAATATTATTTAAATGCTAAGCTCAGTAAGTGCGAGTTCTGTTTCAAAGGAAGTGATGTTCCTCAGATGTACTCTATCTACCGGAGGAGTTGGGTAAGGTGAAATATGTGCAAATTGGAAATCACCTACAAATGCTACAAAAGTACAAACTTTCCATTGGTTCAACAGGACATTAGCATCGCTACATAGAAGGGTTTTCTAAGATAATAAAACCACTCACGGAATTTCTTAAAAAAAAAAAAAGAAGAAAGAGCATGTGTGGACCTCCGCTTGCGAAGCAAGTTCCAAGGTGCTAAAGAAGAAACTACCTCTACCCAAAGCTAGTGTTACCTGATACCCAGAAGAAAATTTGACATGTATTATGATGCATCTCGATAGGGACTCGGATGAGTTTTGATGTAAGAAGGTCGAGTTGTAGCCTATGCCTCTAGACAATTTAGAACACTCGAGACGAACTACTCATCTCATGAGGTGGAATTAACAGCCAAAGTGCATACTCTAAAGATACGGAGATACTGCTTTATTCGTAAATGGTGTGAGATATACGAATCTTAAGAGCCTGGAGTACAAATTTACTAAAAAAAAAAGGATCTTAACCTGAGACAGCAGGGATGTTTAGAACTGATCAAGGATTGTGATATGAGAATCCATTACCACCCTGGGAAGGCAAACGTAGTGGCAGATGTGCTAAGTCAAAAAGCATATTGCAACATGGCCATGCTACAAGAAGCTCAACATATCATATGTGAAGAATTTCGGTGACTCAACCTAGTGTCTGTCATGGACGTGGGTTCAATAGCCATAGGAGTGGAACCCACCTTGGATGAGAACATTCAAAAAGGTCAGGCGGAAGATGAGAATATAAAGGAGAGCATGCAGAATATCTAAGTACACAAGATTAGAAGCAGCTCAAGGAGATAATTCTAAAAGAAGATCATGTGTTAGCGTATTCAATTCATCCCAGAAGTGCCAAGATGTACCAAGATCTCAATGTCATTATCGGTGGTATGGAATGAAGAAAGACGTAGCAGAATACGTAGCTCTATGTGATACATATTAGAGGGTCAATGCTGAACATCGAAGATCCGCAAAATTGCTACAGCCACTAAAGGTGCCTAAATAAAAACAGGAAGAGATCGGTATGAACTTTACAATTGGACTACCACATACCCAGACTAGTTATGACTCCATATGGGATGTAATAGAGCATTTGATTAAGGTTGCTCACTTCCTCCCAGTAAAGGACCCCGTCTCTAGATACAACAGACCCTCAAGGTGCTAAAAGAGAAGTTGTTTATCGCCTCAACTCTCATATGTGCCTGATGTTTTCCTCAGTTAAAGAAGAGCCTATGAATCTCCAAGGAGCAGTTATCAATTGAAGAGTTGGATGTACAAAAAGATCTCACAAACTCAGTATCCAGTCAAGATTCCTGAGATAGGTAAAAGAGTAACTAGAGGCATGGTAATTGCTATATGCAAGGTGCAATGGGGTGGACACTCAGAAGATGAGCTATCGAGAGATAGAAGATGAAAAAGTTTCCTTATCTCTTTTCAAATTTGCTTGAATCTCGAAGGCGAGATTCCTGTTGAGGGGGGGGGGGTAGATTTGTAACACCCTAGTTTCCAAGATTTTAAAACTTTTTAAAATTTTCCAACTTTAGTGAGTAGCTTCACCAGTAGAGTAGTTTAAAACCTATTTTCATAAAGAATCAAGCAGCCAAGGTTATTATTTCTTGTGCATTGCATGTTGAGTTTTGCTAGAAGCTAGGTAAATGCATTAGAGTTCTTTTTCTTTTTCTTCTCTTTGGTGTTTTGGAGTGAAAATTTTTTGAAATTTTTTTTTACAAATTCAGTAGTGGGTAGGTTAAGGATCTTAATGGTTAGAATTCAAATTCCTTAAATTTATCATCTATTCAATCCTTGATCATCCTGATTCTTCTCTAGTTCAATTCAAATCTTATCCAAATTCTTGTTTAAATATAATCTCTCCTATTTATCAAATTCTACCCAAATCCAAATTCAAATTCCTTATCTACTCTCATTCTTGTTCAACCTCATCTTTTGTTCCTCTTAAATTCACTTCAAGCTCAATTCAAATTTAAACCCTATTCAAATTTCTCTACAGAAAATTCTTTTCTAAAACCCTATATATGCCTAAGGTTCCATTAGACCCAATCCTATCCATGCCCAAACCCTTGGCCGGCACATAAGTCATCTAGAAGGCCCAGCATAAAGGATCCACGAAATATGTGGATATTCGCGGAGTCCTCGATAGCCTCATCTCCCGATACAGTTTCGGAGTTCAAGATGACCTCAAATGCAAATCTTGACAGTACAAAAGTTGTAGGGCTCGTCGAGAGATTCGATTTTCATCTATAGAAGTCTCCTTTTGGATAACAGAGCTAGGAGTTATGGCCCCCGAAATCAGTGCTGCGCAGATAAGCCTCAGTTCAAACAGTTTATCTTGTGACGAATTGCTGGAAATCAAAATGGCGTTTTCAGAAGTTTCATAAAGCTATAGATATTTTTGGGTACTACAATTTAGGGTCCAGAAATGTCCAATTTGGAGTCTGAACGGTGGAGATATCATCCTCGAAATAAAGAGCTGCGAAAAAGAAATCTTAATCGACTCGAACTCGAACCCGATTCATATCCTGCTTGGACTCCACCTCAACCAGCTGCCCCTATCCCTATAAATAGGTGTTGCACGTCCTCCCCTACCCCCTTTACATCCCTCTAAGCCCTATCAGCCACAGGTGCCCTACCCGTGCACCGTTGTTCGTCGGTGTCACCGCCGTCGCCGCCTATGATGCGCTACGTCGTCGTCTCCACGAATCCTCCTTCTCCTTTCTTATCCCAGTTTTACTATCATACTAAGTCTCTAGCCAAGCCCTAGCCCCATCTAAACCACGATCTACACTGCCACGATCGTTGCTGTCCTGGACAATCGCGCCATCACCGATTTGCATCGACGTTCCTAGCTGTCCAGACGTGAAATCGCAATTCCCTTTCACTAGAGCTTGACCCATGATGTTAGCCATGACCTCACCAACCAGTTTGTCTAATAGATCAGCCAAACCGTTGGGACCAAGATTGACATGCCCATTGTCCAGTTTCTGGATGCGTTCTGTGCGTGCACCGAGTTTGCTATCTCATTCTCCATCAATCCGAAAGACGTATGGATGTGCCATCTATGTCACGGTGTGTCCCATAGAATATACTATGTGACCCAAGGAGCCCATCCCCGTTTGTGTAGCGACAATGATGTTGTCAGTCTAACACAATGATTGCGCAATAAACCTTTTTCATATAGGAAGATAGCTCCGGTAAACCAGCCTTTCCTTTTCAGCCTAATCCATCTTCCAAAAGTTATTATCTTTCATCCTAACTTTGACTTAGGCGATTCTTGCATCTAAATTTCTTCTCTAAAATGATACCCATTCAACAATAGTGTTTTTAAAGTGTTTTGATTATGTTTGGTATGTTATTTTTAGTGTTTTCCTTTGTGTTGTTTGTCAGTAGTTTTCACGATTAGTCAATGTTCCGAAGGAGTTAGAAGGACTTCAAGACCAAGATTTCTGTGAAGACCCAACTGAGTTGAGCGAAGGCAAGTTATGTTCTTGAACATACTTATCCCAGTTTTTAAATTTTATTTTATAAACATGCATGCTAATAATTTATTGGAAATCCCAAGAGTGAGGCTTTACCCTAGTTTTCCCTTATCATCCTTGTTGCCATAGTATGGTTTTGGGTTATGGATGGGTAGATGATGCTTAGCCTTGCTTTGGGATGGTAATCATGATTAATGCTCTATGAACTTGATAATGATCCTATACAACAATGATAAAATATGATGGAATAACTTTTGTAGCAACATGGTATAGAGATTTGAGCATGTGGTGTGATGAGATGTAAGGTTTGGAAAGTGGAAGTGATGCTCAAATCTAAGGATGGGTTAATGGGGTGACCTTTCTATGTTTACAGTACAACCACAAGCCTAGTATGGGTCAGGCCTAGCCAAGTAATTTTCTTACTCTCAGCATAGTGTAGATCAAGCAGAAGAGCAATGAATGGACAATGTCTTGGGATCCGAAAGGCGCAAAAGGGGGTTTCTGTTGTTGAGGTGAAATCACACGGTGGTGAAACCTTAACGGGTAGACATGTGCTGAGAGGAGCATTGTAAAGGCTTTGTAGTGATCTCCTGGCAACACACCTTGGATGTTTGCAAGTGTCTAGCTAACACAGGCAAAATGGAGACTTAGTCACCTGCTTGCGGGTGATGAAATCATGACTTGTTGGTATGTGCAACCTCTGCAGAGTTAAAACTGAATATTTAGCCGTGCTCACGGTCATGAGCGGCACGAAAAACCTACCATGATTATAACTTGATGATTTGGTCAGTGTGGTCAACTGTGGTGGTGGGGATCATAGTTGAGGTGTAGATTAGTTACGATGGTGGGAATTATGGTTGAGGTGGTTACTAATTCAACTTTGGAGGTGGGAGCCATGGTTGAGGTTTGGGTGTTCAACCTTGGTGGTTAGAACCTTGGTTGAGGTGGTCAGTTGGTTAAGTCAAGATAGGTGGAATCTTGAGGTGGTGGGTTGTTTATAGTCATATATTTAATTACTACTGCTTTTCAAATATTTTTACTTAAATACAATTTTATGCAAAAGAGCCAAACTAGCCTTACCTGTCAAAGCCTTCATATGCATAATATTTCATTCACAACTTGCTGAGTGTGACATGTGCTCACACTTGCTATAACCAAACACTCAGTTGGGAAAGAATTCGAAGACCTTGTAAAAGATGCATTCTAGTGAGGTGTTCTCCGTCGATTGCCTATGGAGTTATCGGTGAAAATGTTGAAGACTATCAGCATAAGGTTGTGACATTCTAGGCACGTGTCACCTGGTCGGTTGCCTGCGGTGTTGTTGGGCACCAGTGCTTCTGTTCCGCTATAGATATCTACATAGAAGATAATATATGTCAGTTATTGTAAGAGTTTGATGTTTATTTCTTTAAAGTATTGCTTTTGTTACTTCACCTGTGACGTTCTTATGTGTGTTAAATATCCTGAGTACACATAAGCCGCATCTAGTTTAGTCTGCTAAAACTGGGTGTGACAAATCAGTTGAGCTTTTTAAACTCTTCCCATAACTCTGGTTGACCTTCTTTAACCATTATCGAGTTACAATAGCTCTTTCGAATCAAAGCATCGGCTACTACATTAGCCTTTTCTGGGTGATAGTGGATTCCAACATCATAATCCTTGATTAGTTCTAGCCATCGACGCTGACGAAGGTATACATCCGGTTGGTTGAATATATACTTCAAACTCTTATGATCCATATACATCTCACATCGTTTTCCAATGAGATAGTGTCTCCCAAATCTTCGATGCATGAACTACTGTTGCTAACTCTAGGTCATGGGTAGGATAATGTTCCACATGCTTCCTTAACTGTCTTGATGCATAATCCACAACTTGACCTTCTTACATGAGAACGCATCCAAATCCTTGTCGTGGAGCATCACGGTAGATATCGAAGTTCTTGTTGATGTCTGGTAGAACTAGCATTGGGTTGTGGTCAATCTCTTCTTCACTCTTTAAAACATGAGTAATATCATGCTAAACCAAGAAAACTCCTGATCTCTAACACACTTGTAGGCGGTAACCAATTCAACACATACTTCACTTTGCTTGGGTCTACTGTTACACCACTAGTTGTTATGATGTGACCGAGAAAAGTGACTTGATCCAACCAAAACTCACACTTGCTAAGCTTGGCATACAACCGATGCTCTCTGAGTATCTGTAGCACTATTCTCAAATGTTTTTCGTGTTCTTTTTCCCTCTTAGAGAGTTGTCTAGATAATCTATAAATACGTTATTCATGAGATTCATGAAATAAGCTGGTGCATTGGTCAATCCAAAAGACATATCAATATACTCATATAATCCATATCGAGTACTGAAGGAAGTCTTGGGTATATCCGATGATTTAATCTTTAACTAATAGTATCCATACCTTAGATCAATCTGGAAGAACACTCGGGCTCCTCTCATCTGATCAAACAAATCCTCAATTCGGAGTAACGAATGCTTGTTCTTAACAGCCACATCATTGAGTGCTCTATATAGTCTACACACATTCTTGTTATCCACAAAAAAAGAACTGGAGCTCCCCATGGTGATGCACTTGGTCTAATAAAACATTTATCTAACTATTCTTGGATTTGCTTCTTTAACTCAACTACTCATTAGCAGACAATCTATATGGCATTTTAGCTATGGGGGCCATATCGGGTACCAATTCAATAACAAACTCAATATCTCGATTCGGAGGCATACCTGGCAACTCATCAGGAAAGACATCGGGAAACTCTCGAACAACTCTGATCTGTTCAATGGGTGTACCTTCAAGTAAATTGAGAGAACATTCTTCTACTGCTGGGACAATAGCTACAAAGTAAACTTTGGTTCGAACTCCATTGGTTAGGTGTACTGCCTTTCTAGCACACTTTATAACTCCATCGAACTTGGTTAACCAATCCATTCATAGGATCACATCGATGCCTTTAGATTCCATAAGGTTTGCTGGAAAGTCTACCCCCTTATTTTAAGACTCATCCTACGACACATATATTGTTCTTTCAAATCTCCACCAGGAGAACCAATAAGCATAGGGTGTTTCATCATAACCATAGGCAAACCATGCTTTGCAACAAACTAAGTAGTTATGAAGAAATGCTAAGCTCCAGAATCAAATAAAACAGATGCAGGCTGAGAGTTGATCAAGAACATACCGTATACCACATCATGAGCATCCTGAGTTTCTTCTACGATGACATGATTGATCTTCCCATGGACGAAGTTCTGTTGTCCATGGTTGTTCTGAGCGGGGGTCTAGTTTCGATTATGTGCTTGGGATTGAAACTAAGTAGGCTTCGGCGTGTTGGTGTTGACCTGATTTGGGAACTTCTTGGGACATCTTTTCACAATGTGTCCTTCTTGTCCATAGTGGAAACATGTTTTGCTTGAGATGGGAGTAGCTGGGCTATACTTGACTTGAGGAGTGTCTGGTGGACTAGGACAGGGTGTTTGAAAATTGGAGTGCTGAATAGGTGCTTTAGGCTGAGTCTTGTACTAATTGTTGGAACGGAACATGAGACCTTGTTGAGGTGCTTGAGTTGTCACACGGGGACGTGTGTTGTTTCCTTGCCCTTGGAATGATATCTTCCTTTTCTTTTCATCCAGCTGATAACGCTTTTGTTCAACAACTAAAGATTTGTTCCCCAGAGCTTGGAAATTAGCAAATTCTTGAGGTAGTAGTGTGTACTCTATAACATCATTCAAACCTTCCAGGAAGCATTTTTGCTTCTTCTCATCTGTGTCTACTTCACTTGGTGCATACCTAGACAACAAAGTGAACTTGGTCATTGGTCCTTGCTTCAAGATCATGAATTCCTTCTTTTTGAGACGAACATCTCCTAATGACATGTAGTGATGTGAAAACTAGCTTTGAATTCCATCCAGGTGATGGCTAAGGGGTTGCCATGCGCGGCACAGTTTGCTTCCCACCAGTCCAAAGCTTGACTAGTGAGTTGGTGCGAAGCATAAAGAACCATCTCTCTGTCAGTGCACTATGCAACTTGTAGCTTCCTTTCTATGTCCTTCAGTCAATCATCTGCATCCATAGGCTCTCCTACATAACTGAAGACTGGGGACTGAGTTCCCTTGAGTTCTCCAAGTCTTGATAGTTGATGGGTTTGAGGAACATGATTTGGCTACTACTGCTATTGCATATGCACCATAGTTTGAGATAAAGCTTGCAAGATCTGAGTTTGCATAGCCATCTATTTTTCCAGGGTCATTAGAGGAGGCGGGGGTGGATTCTGATTGTTGTTACTATTATCCTCATTGTTGCTACCACTGCTTCTTCTTGTGTTAACCATCTAATCAGAGTTGGAAAGAAAGATAAGAGAAGATAAGCAAGGTTGGAAAAGATTTAACTAAGGAAACCCAACTATATTGTATTATATTATATATTAACAATGTTACTGTGGATAAGGTGCTAAATCATTCCACAGCACACATCGACACTCAAACAAAAAATCCAAAATCACACTCTTAGCACAGTAGCAATTCTCACACTATCATTATTTTCCTTAACAATTACATCGACGCTTGACTCTAGCGACATTAAAACGATCTACTAAAGGACTCTTCTATAGGGACTCCTCTCTAGTGCGGGATCCTGTCAAAGAATTAGTTCATCTTTCTTCTTCTATGGTAGGGGCATTGAGGCAGATTCTCTTGCGCGGAGGTGAGTGGAAAGACAAGGCTTCTTTTTTATCTTCTGTACGTTCTTCTTGGTTGGCTCATTGTTCATCCATGATAAGTGAAGTGACAAAAGTAAGGTGATGACGAACATCTACCAACTCCCATAGGGCACAGTCTAGCTTATCTTCCAAGGCCATAGTGAGCGCCACTTGCTCACTTAGCTTGGAATTTTCACCAAAGGTGCGCTCCACGAATGATTCATCACTTCCTCAAGTTCTCCAGGGACAGTAAAGCATAAGGTGAATCAACCATCTTGCTGTTGTATTGATCACCGACACGGGATATGGCTTGATCTGCTGCATCTTGAACACCGATGGTGAAGGTGGCTCCGGGGATATTGCAGAGTGAATGCCCACAATTTGACGAACATGCATTCCTTCAACTTCGCTCCGCTCGTAGTCATAGATGGTGGCTTCTACATTCCATTCCATATCCAGTTCATTGTTTCTTGATTCCTCTATAGATTGGCTTATGTGTATGTCCAAGTCCAGAAAGTATTGCCTACAATAAGAAAGGAAGGTGTCTAGCGTGAAGACCATCACTCTTGTAGACATCGGGAATGGAATCCATGTTGTAGAAAGTGGGATCATCAATCTCCTCTTCAGTTGACTTGCGAGCAATGAGTACTTGATGAACCATCTATAAAAGAGAAGATAGGATATAAGAGATGGTCTTAAAAGATAGCAAGAGATGAGAAAAAAACTAAGAAAAGCTTCTAGGGTATGAAACAAACTAGGAGAAACTTTAGCGACGACTATTCTAACTAGGCTTGTGGTCCTACAGTCAGTGTGGCTCTGATACCACCTATATCACATTCGGTCTTAATTGATAAAACCAAGTGCGGCTTATGTGTGCCCAAAAGATTTAATACACATAAGGACATCATAGGTGAAGTAACAAACACAATACTTTAACTTACAACCATTTAACTCTTACACAAAGACTTCACCGAAGCAACTCTATTAACCAAACTACAAAGCTAAATGACAGCAGCGGGACGAAAGCATCGGTGACTATAGCAACTCTACAAGCATTGACTGGGGAACGTGCTCCTAGCACACAAAGTTATCGTCTTAAAAATCTTGAAAGTCCTCCACTGAGCAGCATATGAATTGCGAGAGATAGCAAGGGTGGATATATGGAGTACTCAGCAAGTGTGGAAAAATAATGATATGTAGGCTCACAACAAGAATAAGCTGACACATATTATATTTGCATAAATGTGAGTAAAGAAAATAGTAATGTAATTGAAAAGCATTAAATCGTTATTAAGTGATTATACCCGTATGATGCAAACCATTATTATCTGAAATATCCACCTTGCAAACCATAACCAGCTAAACATCACCAGGACCACTGCCATAACCAACTAATCATGTAAGGATCCATGAGTCGTGATATCCTTGTTGTCGTGTTTGCAGGACACTTAACACACGTCAGTGGTGTGCCGCCAGGAGAATCAATACGAAGCATGGTCCATCAATTAGGTCTTTGTACTCCAACGAATATCAGTCAGGTGTCTAATCGATATGCTAAGTCTTACCCATATCGGCCACATGTTTGGTATGGTATCTCTTGGGTTGTCGCTCCACGAAGCAGTCCATAATCAGGTTACACATGTTTCATTTGTCCATACTTAGGCAAAGACTATCGAACCGAGTAATAACTATCAAATGTTAAAGGACATCATAGGTGAAGTATCAAAATCAATACTTTAACTTGCAACCGTTTAATTCTTACACAAAGACTTCACCTAAGAAACTCTATTAACCAAACTACTAAGCTATACAACAGTAGCGGGATGAAAGCATTGGCAACAACAACTCCACATGCACCGACTAGGGAATACGCTCCTAGTACACCAAGTCATCGTCTTGAAAATCTTGAAAGACATCTACTGAGCAGCATATGAATTGCAGGAGATAGCAAGGGTGAATACATGGAGTACCCAGCAAGTGTGGGAGAAATAATGATATGTAGGCTCACAACAAGAATAGGCTGACAAATGGTCTATTTGCATAAATGCAAGTAAAGAAAACAGTAATGTAATTGAAAAACATTAAACAGCTATTAAGTGATTATACCTGTATGACCCAAGCCATTTTTATCTGAGATAACCACCTTGCAAACCATAACTAGCTAACCATCACCACGACCATTCCCATAACCAAGTAATCATGTGAGGATCCAAGTCTCCCATAACCACAAGCACGACTGTTATAACAGTTTAATACTATGCAGAGGTTGTCCAACTTTTAGCCACGAGTCATGATATCCTTGTTGCTGTATTTGTAAGACACTTAACACACGCTAGTGGTGTGCCACCAGGAGAATCACTAGGAAGCATGGTTCATCAATTAGGTCCTAGTACTCCAACGAATGTCAACCAGGTGTCTAATCAATATGGTAAGCCTTACCCATATCAGCCTCATGTTTGGTACGGTATTTCTTGGGCTGTCGCTCCATGAACCGGTCCTTAATCAGGTTACACATGTTTCATTTGTTCATACTTGGGCAAAGACTATCCAACCGGGTAATAACCATCAAGTGATAAAGGACATCCAGAACCTATACAAATGTTAACAAACATCCAGAACCATAGCAAATGTTAAGGACATTCAGAAGCTACCATTATGCTTGGAACGTATCCACAAGTACCAACATTATCAAAGCCATCTCTTTGCCCAAGTCCTAAGTTCCATGTTGCTACGTCATGTTTATCACCCTGGTTGCATATGTCCATTAATCAATTATATGACACTTCCCAGCATGGCTAAACAATTCTACCCAAAGACTTATACCAACTACCACTTAGGCTTCAAGGAATGTAAAGGAAGAACAAGGTAAACCCTAACATAGGTGACAGCCCATCAAGTTCACCTACATTGCATGCAGTTTTGTAAATGAGAACATTTAAAAACATAGGTTCAAAATGATCAAGAACACTTGCCTTCTCCAAGCTGCTGCTCAGTGTACTCTAGCTCCTGATCTTGATGTTTCTCTGATTGATCCGGGGTGTTGACGCCTAATCGCACGATTACCAACAAATCACACAAACAAAATAAACTAAGAACATAGTACAAAACAAAAGGACAACAAGACAAATTTATCTAGAAATATAGAGCTCAAATAAACAAGTCTAACGGCGCAAGAATCGCTTAAAACAGAGCTGCGATGAAAAAGTTATGATGGTTTTACTAAATGAGGGCTTTTCTACAAAATTACATGAATTTTAGAGTTTAACAGATTATTTTTATTACCTAAATCCTTGAGTTATTGCTTTAGCAGAGGGTCTTTTGCGCAAGCATTGACTGGCCTGCTAACTAGGCATGATTTGACTCACACATCGGCTAAAGCGGTGATGTGGTACTAAGGTGGCTTGCTGATGAGGCAAAACTACTGATTGTGTTAATGTTGACACGTGGCAAGTTCCTATTGGTGGATGAAGAGGTATCTAATGGATCTAATCTAGACCATGCTGATGAGGACATCACTCCCTCGGATACATACAATGATCCTCCATTGAACTTTCAAGGTCCAATCACAAGAGCTCGCGCACGACAATTAAATTTAGAGGTGAGCTCGTTCCTAAGCAACTCTTTATATAATTTTGAGAATAGATTACTACCTAATGATTATGTGTTGTTTAGGAATCATGGAGAGGACAAGGAAACACATAGAGGAAGGCTTGGAGGCGTGGAGGAGCAGCTAGGACGTCCAACAACAGCAGGAGGTCCAGTCCAACTCGAGTCCGAATCAGCCTCGGCCTCCAGGACCAGCGAGCAATAAAACGGACGCCCAGGACGCATCCGGACTTCGTTTTCGACGATTCACATATGGTTGGAAAGATAATGTCATAAGGAAACCAATGGCGTTGGTTTGAGGTCCAAATTCCTTCTGAGTCAACGGGAAACGTCGAAACAAGTCAGCGTCCAGAATCTGTCCCGGTGCTGCGTCACCGTTTTTGGTCCGTTGGGCCATATATCGTGTTGGAGTCCATTAGGGACGCGTCTAGGGGTCCTTGGCCGACCCTAATCCTTTATATACAGTAGTCGTTGCCCTAATTAGGGTTGGATTTTGCTTAGATTATTCTGTCAAGAACAGTTTCGCCGTTTCGTCGGTTTGTGAGACCCCAACTCGTGAGATTAATCATTCATCTGCAATTTGGTTGCATTCTTCCTTGTTCTTGCTTGTGTTCTTCGATTCGCAGGCAAGGATTTTAGCCTTCTTGGCGAGGTCAACCGTGCAACGCCGGTTGATAACCAGAGGAGACGTGGTGCTGCGATTGCGGGGTTTCGGATCGTGTTGTTCGGAAGCCGGATCGACTTGTGTCTCGTTTCCACCAAATCGAGAGTTACCAGAACCTTTCGGAAGATCGGGAACCCTTGTTCATATTAAGTGGTATTCAGAGCTTCAGGTATACCGTCAGGTTCATATCTACCCTTAGTTTCGAGTGTTTTCGCCTTCGTTCCATAGTCCACTGCCATATCGTTTTTTTTTCCTGTCCTACAACCCTTCCGCGCCTTTAGCTTTTGCATATTTCAGTTTCAGAGTTCGTCGTGTTGAGTTTGTGTCCTGGTCAAGGTCTTGTTGCTGGTTAGGTCGTGTTAGAGTCCAGTTCGTGTGTTTTCCCCCACCGTTTCCATCAAACCCTAGCCTCCGTCGCATATTTTCCCCACTTTCTTCCCGTTTTGTCCTCTAATTCGGAGTCGTTTCTCAAATCGGGCATAACTTTCGCATACGAACTCCGTTTTCAGAAAAGTCATAGAGTTTTTCGCATCGAAACAGCGTTTCGGATCCGTTCGTCCCCTGCTTTGCTGGGTTCGGCGAAATCAGAATTCCCAAATTCGCCTCCGAAGTTTGAGTTTTCAATTTCCAAATATTTTTCTCATTTTACGGCTGAACTTCAGAAAATTCTACAGGCCACGTCTTTCACTTGTTTAAGCTCAAATTTTCTGTGGTTCCCTCTTGTGTGCTCCTAAGTATAAAAAAAATATCAAAAAAATAAAAAGAAAAAGTCGAATTTTCCCAAAAAAAGAACGACAGCCCAAAAAAATAGAAAAAAGAGAGGGGCAAAAGAGGAACAATATCTAGAGGAGCACATAGAGAAGGGCAAAGTGAGCTGTGTTAGCGTGTGCTGTTTAGTTCTTTGTTTCTGTTGCTCTTGCTATCCATCATACTTGTTTCTCCACCTTGTTTCACACACATACTTGGTACTTGCAACACTTTAGGCCAGCAACGAGAACAAGTACTTGGGACTATAATTCAGCATTACTATCTGTTTCTGATTTGTGTTCCACATATACATATTTGTTCTCTTTGTGTGCCTTCCAAGCCCCACAGATTCTTCTGGACAGCACTGGTTTGCATCCCTGCAATCGCTCGCACGCCTTCCAGGTATCCTTTGCTTTGCTGGTAAGAACCCTGGTAAGAGCTTGGTAAGGTGTCTACCTTTGCTGATCTTGATTGAGAGGCACCACTCCACCTTTGTAGTACGATTATTAGGGATAACCTTCACTGTTTGTTGTTGTGTTTGTTTCCACAATGTCAGTTGAAGGAGATAAAACGCCAAAGGACTTCAAGGAGTGTGTCAGCCAAGAGCAGCTACAAGCTGTTGTAGACAATGCTCAGAAGGAGATGAGGGAGACAGTCATCAAGGCTGTCACTGAAGCGATAATTGAGATGAAACTCGCAAACGCGGTTGAGCGGGTGGACAAACGGTTATCCGAGCTCACCGACAGAGTAAATGCTTTGGAAAACCGTCCTGTGCACAACGAAGATGTGAATGGAAGCAACACCGGTGATGAGTTGTATGATGACGATGTTAATGTTGATCCAGCGGCGACATTGCAAAACAGATTACGGCGTCGTCTTCGCACTAACACCACAGGTATGGGTGGCGTTCCACATCACCACCACCATCGAGGTATGTATAATCGAGCTCCTGAAGATCCTTATGCTAAGGTTAAATTTACTATACCTTCTTTTTCGGTACATTATGATGCTGAGGGATATCTTGATTGGGAGATGACAGTAGAGCAAAAATTTAGTGCCCATCAAGTACCTGAACAACATAGAGTTAGACAAGCCACTAGTGAGTTTAAAGATTTTGCTATTATTTGGTGGACTGGTTTAGCTGCAGATGGTGCCACACCTCGTACATGGGAAGAGCTTAAGGTTGCTATGCGTGATAGATTTGTTCCCCCATCTTATCATAGAGACTTGCGTAAGAAATTGATGCGCTTAGAACAGGGAGATAAATCTGTGCAGGATTATTATGGTGAGCTTCAAAAGGGCTTGATGCGTTGTGGCATAGTAGAGGGAAACGAAGATTCTATTTGTCGATTTTATTCGGGTTTGAGACGTGAAATCCAGGATATTATTGATTATAAAGAATTTAACAATGTCAACCAGTTGTTTCAGTTTGCTATGCTTGCAGAGAAGGAGTTGCAGGGGCGTGAGCAGCAGGGCAAGTACAAGGCCAGCACCACATACACGCCGCGCACAGGACCATCCTTTGGGCTGTCCAAACCATCCACTTACAGGGCTCCCTCACCAGCGAGCAAGCAACAAGCAGCTACGGCACCAAATCCGGTCACTACACGACCTTCAGGCTCAGGTAAAAATTCTGTTTTGCAGGGACCTTCCAAGAGTGCTTCCTCTGTTGCATCAACGGGACGCACCTCTGGCATTCAATACCGTCGCTGCCATGGATTCGGTCATGTGCAGAAGGATTGCCCAAGTCAGCGGGCATACATTGCAACGGAAGATGGGTACATCAGCGCCTCTGACATTGAAGAAGAAGAAGAACCAGTTGTTGAGGAGAGCAACGAAATCTTGGGCAGTGATGACACAGTGACCTATAGGAGCATCATTGTGCAGCGGGCGCTCAGCACAAAGGTACAACAACCAGAGAAGCTGCAACGCCATAACTTGTTCCAGATTTTCTTCGTCATCCAAAATCGGCGAGCACGTGTCATCATCGATGGAGGTAGTTGTAATAATTTGGTGAGTTCAGATTTGGTCAAGAAGCTTGGCTTGACCACACGCCAACACCCCCATCCATATAATCTTCAGTGGTTTAATGATGCTGGAAAAGCTAAGGTAACACAAACTTGCAGAGTTTCTTTTTCCATTGGTTCCTATGCTGATTATGTTGACTGTGATGTGGTACCTATGGAAGCTTGCTCACTTTTATTGGGTCGACCTTGGGAATTTGATAATGATGCTATACACCATGGTAGAAATAATACATATACTTTTATGCATAAAGGAAAGAAAATTACTTTGGTTCCTATGACCCCTGCTGAAATTGTACAAGCTGATAAAGAACGAGCTGCTAATTTGCGTGATACTAAATCTGAAAATCAGCAAGTTGCTAATTCTCTTTACCCACCTAAAAAGGATAAGTCTCCACCTAGTTCTAAGGTAGAGGGCATAAAATTGAAGGGTGGTGTTATGCTTGCACTAAAAAGTGACCTTGCTGAAATTTCTAATAATGATATTTGCTACACCTTGGTTTGCAAACGAGTTTTGTATTCGCTTGATGATGTTATTAGTTCGATACCTCCTGCTGCCACTAACCTTTTGCAGGAGTATGAGAATGTTTTCCCAGCTGAGATACCCCCGGGACTGCCACCTATGAGAGGGATAGAGCATCAAATCGATTTGATCCCGGGAGCAACATTGCCAAATCGTGCTGCGTATCGAACCAATCCCGAGGAGACTAAGGAAATTCAGCAGCAAGTCCAAGAGCTTTTGGACCGCGGGTATGTACGTGAGAGCCTTAGTCCTTGTGCTGTTCCTGTGATTTTGGTTCCTAAGAAAGATAGTACTTGGCGTATGTGTGTTGATTGTAGAGCCATTAATAATATTACTATTCGATATCGCCATCCTATTCCTAGACTTGATGATATGCTTGATGAGTTGTGTGGCTCTGTAATTTTTACAAAGATCGACTTGCGTAGTGGTTACCACCAAATTAGAATGAAACTTGGAGATGAATGGAAAACAGCTTTCAAAACTAAATTCGGATTATATGAGTGGTTAGTAATGCCTTTTGGTTTAACTAATGCACCTAGCACTTTCATGCGTTTGATGAATGAGGTTTTAAGAGCTTTTATTGGACGATTTGTGGTGGTTTACTTTGATGACATATTGATTTATAGCAAGTCTTTGGATGAACATATGGATCACTTACGTGCTGTTTTTAATGCTTTACGTGATGCACGTTTATTTGGTAACCTTGAGAAGTGCATCTTTTGCACGGATCGAGTCTCTTTTCTTGGCTATGTTATTACTCCACAGGGAATTTAGGTGGATGAGATGAAAATTGAAGCCATAAAGAGTTGGCCGGTGCCCCAAAACATCAAACAGGTGAGAAGTTTTCTTGGACTTGCAGGTTTTTATCGTCGTTTCGTGAAGGATTTCAGCGCCATTGCTGCCCCCTTACACGAGTTGACAAAGAAAGGTGTGGTGTTCCATTGGGGTAAGGCACAAGAGGAGTCCTTTGACACTTTGAAGGACAAGCTTACGCACGCGCCATTGCTGCAACTTCCAAATTTTGGTAAGACCTTTGAGCTAGAATGTGATGCTAGTGGAGTTGGCATTGGAGGTGTTTTGATGCAAGAAGGTAAGCCCGTTGCATACTTTAGCGAAAAATTGCATGGCCCTGTTCTTAATTACTCTACGTATGATAAGGAATTGTATGCACTTGTACGTTCTTTAGAGACGTGGCGTCATTATTTGTGGCCTAAAGAATTTGTTATACATTCAGATCATGAATCGCTTAAGTATCTTCGTTCTCAAAATAATCTGAATCGTAGACATGCTAAGTGGGTTGAATTTATTGAATCTTTTCCTTACGTTATCAAACACAAGAAAGGGAAGGATAATATAATTGCTGATGCTTTGTCTAGACGATATGCTTTGTTGTCCCAACTTGATTATAGAATTTTTGGACTTGACTCAATAAAAGAACAATATGTGCTTGATCCTGATTTTAAAGATGTATTGCTGAACTGTAAAGAGGGACGTACATGGAACAAGTTTGTGATCAATGATGGATTTGTGTTTAGAGCTAACCGTCTATGCATTCCAGTTGGTTCCGTTCGTCTTTTGTTGTTGCAGGAAGCACATGGAGGAGGATTGATGGGACATTTTGGTGCTAAGAAGACGGAGGATATGTTGGCCACACATTTCTTTTGGCCAAAGATGAGGAGAGATGTTGAGCGGTTCGTGGCACGCTGTACCACATGTCAAAAGGCTAAGTCTCGCTTGAATCCACATGGTTTGTATATGCCTCTTCCTGTTCCTTCTATTCCTTGGGCAGATATTTCGATGGACTTTGTTTTGGGATTGCCTAGGACTAAGAGGGGGAGGGATAGCATTTTTGTTGTTGTGGATCGTTTTTCTAAGATGGCATATTTTATACCTTGTCATAAAAGTGATGATGCCGTTTATATTGCTGACCTCTTTTTCAAAGAGATTGTTCGCTTGCATGGTATGCCTTCTACTATTGTTTCAGATCGCGACGCTAAATTTTTGAGTCACTTTTGGCGCACTCTATGGAATAAGTTGGGTACAAAACTATTGTTTTCTACTACTTGCCACCCACAAACTGATGGCCAAACGGAGGTAGTGAACCGCACTTTGGGTACCATGTTGAGAGCTATTTTGAAGAAAAATTTGAAGATGTGGGAAGAATGTTTGCCCCACGTGGAGTTTGCTTATAATCGGGCAACACATTCTACCACCAAGGTAAGTCCTTTTCAGGTAGTGTATGGTTTTACCCCTCGCGCTCCTAATGATCTTTTGCCTTTACCTACCACTGAAAGAACACATAGTGATGCTAGTGCACGTGCTGATTTTATTCGTAAGTTGCATGAAACAACTAAAATAAATATCGAAAAGATGAATGAAAAGTATAGAATTGCTGGTAGTGAAGGTAGGAAAGAAGACAAACTTGAACCGGGTGATTTAGTGTGGTTACATTTAAGAAAAGATAGGTTTCCAGAGCTGCGTAAGTCTAAATTAATGCCAAGAGCTGCTGGTCCTTATAAGATAATTGAGAAAATAAATGATAATGCATATAAACTTGAGTTGCCACCAGAGTTCGGGGTTAGTCCTTCTTTTAACATTGCAGATTTGAAACCTTACTTGGGAGCCGATGATGAGCTTGAGTCGAGGACGACTCCAATTCAAGAGGGGGAGGATGATGAGGACATCACTCCCTCGGATACATACAATGATCCTCCATTGAACTTTCAAGGTCCAATCACAAGGGCTCGCGCACGACAATTAAATTTAGAGGTGAGCTCGTTCCTAAGCAACTCTTTATATAATTTTGAGAATAGATTACTACCTAATGATTATGTGTTGCTTAGGAATCATAGAGAGGACAAGGAGACACATAGAGGAAGGCTTGGAGGTGTGGAGGAGCAGCTAGGACGTCCAACAACAGCAGGAGGTCCAGTCCAACTCGAGTCCGAATCAGCCTCGACCTCCAGGACCAGCGAGCAGTAAAACGGACGCCCAGGACGCATCCGGACTCCGTTTTCGACGATTCACATATGGATGGAAAGATAATTTCATAAGGAAACCAATGGCGTTGGTTTGAGATCCAAATTCCTTCTGAGTCAACGGGAAACGTCGAAAAAAGTCAGCGTCCAGAATCTGTCCCGATGCTGCGTCACCGTTTTTGGTCCGTTGGGCCATGTATCGTGTTGGAGTCCATTAGGGACGCGTCTAGGGGTCCTTGGCCGACCCTAATCCTTTATATACAGTAGCCGTCGCCCTAATTAGGGTTGGGTTTTGCTTAGATTATTCTGTCAAGAACAGTTTCGCCGTTTCGTCGGTTTGTGAGACCCCAACTCGTGAGATTAATCATTTATCTGCAATTTGGTTGCATTCTTCCTTGTTCTTGCTTGTGTTCTTCGATTCGCAGGCAAGGATTTTAGCCTTCTTGGCGAGGTCAACCGTGCAACGCCGGTTGATAACCAGAGGAGACGTGGTGCTGCGATTGCGGGGTTTCGGATCGTGTTGTTCGGAAGCCGGATCGACTTGTGTCTCGTTTCCACCAAATCGAGAGTTACCAGATCTTTCGGAAGATCGGGAACCCTTGTTCATATTACATGCACTATAGATCCTACGGCTCAGAGGAGTGGTGGCCAGAGCAGACAGCAGGCATGGCAGAGCCCAGGGGAGAGCGGCGGCGCACACGCCGGTAATTCACCGGAATAGCATTCCGGCTTGCCAGTGATGACGAAAAGCGGTGGACTACGATTAAAAGCTCATAGGGATCTTATTTTGGTGCTTACCAAGTGTGGAGCAGCACTAGAGGGGTGTCAATGACGGTGTGGAAAATGAAGGTGCTCAGATCACGTTGGCAGGGCTGTTTCGGTGGCCAGGGGCCCAATTCTACAGCGGCACAAGCTTCAAGGAAGATGAGCGGGTCTGTTGGTCGGCTCGGACAGGTCAAAGCGGCAATAGAATGGTAGACTAAGGCGGCGGCGACAATGGCATCGCCAGCTCCGAATCTCGATGAGTTTGCTCGGGAGGCGATAGATTTGGCTTGGGGAAAACATGAGGAGGAGGCGGGGACCTATATACGCATGCGAAAGAGTGTCGGGGCATTCCAGGACTCCAAGGCGATGGTGGACCCATGTAGCACTCAGACACGGTGGCGTACAACTTGGAGACGAAGGCGAGCGTGAAGGCAGGAAGCGGTCGGGCACTTTCATGGGTGAACAAGCGAGCAGTTGGGCTGGCCTGGAGGCAGGGGGATGGAGAGCTGGGCTGGGGCGTGTGCTGGAGTGGCACGGCACAACGCTGGGTGAGGTTGAGACCGGCCCAAGCAAGAGAGGTTGGTGAAGGAAGGCAGGAGACATGCCAGTTGGCAGGCTCGGCTGGCCAAAAGTTGAGAGAGTGACTCAGGAAGGATTTTCTTCTTTTTCTTTTTCTTTTCTTTTAAACCTTTGAAAAAAAATCAAAGAAATCTAACTAAAAAAAATCCACAAATCAAAACTAAACAAAAATGAAGGAAACCCTAAATGACTAATTCCAGCATGAATGAATATAAACAAATATAACCTATGTGAAAATTGGATTTAATATAGAAAATAGGTTTTAACCTACTTTATTTGTTTAAACCTTAATTAAATTCTAGAAAATTTTAGGAAATTGCAAAAGTGAAAATCAGGGTGTTACAGAAATGCTCTTTACCTGGGCCTTGGTTTGGGTGAACCTTCGAAAGTACTGCCGGAGGGTCTCATCTGGCTGTTACTTAATGGCATACAAGCTCCCACAGGTCACCAACTTGACAAAGGTACCCTGGAACTTGTTGTAGAAGGTGTCTCTGAGTTGGGCCCAGGTGTAAATAGACCTAGGTTCTAGCACCTAGAACCATCGGAGGGCTACTCCTTCCAGAGCGAGAGGAAAGCACGTGGCCATGGCGGCCTGCCCACCTTTGTTGGGTTCAATGGAGAGAGCATACCCGTGAGTGAACTCCTCCACATCTTAATCACCTTTGCATTTAGGCAGCTTGGGGGTCCAGAACCCGTCCAGGAAGGGTGCTGCATGCAGGTGCCTGAAGGAGGGAGTCAGAGTTGACAAGCGGAGCCTCGCGCCGATGAGCCCGAGGCTTCGCTGCGTGTTGGTCGACCATAGATGGCACATGATGGTTATGCCTCGTGATGACGATGCCCTCACTGGCCCCCGGAGCCCGAGCCAGCGCAGCGTTGACCATTCCAGCTACCACAACAGACATGTTGGTAGGCAGCTGGCTACCCATAGGGCCGCTTGCAGCTCCTCCAGCTGAGCCCGGAGGGCCATCACATGCACCTACCGGCTGGCCGTGGTGGCTTGTGAGGCTACAACCTCAATCGCAGCATCCTGGGGCACAACGAGGCCTGCTCCTTACTGCAGCTGAAGATCCTATGGAACGGTGAGGCCCCTAGCATCAGTCACAGACAAGGTCATAGCCGAGTCACCGGTGGCCACGAGCTCTCATTTCGGCCAGTTGAGTGGCTAGTGTCAGCATAGCATGAGCTTGGTCATGGCAGCGGTGTGGACTTTTGCACTGGCATGGTCGGGGAGTCAGGTGTTTGGGCCACTGCCCTTGCTGTCTTCTTCTTTGGTGGCATCCTACCTCTCCTAGTGCTTATACATGTATTCTCTCCCCATGGACGATGCCAGCTATTGGGGAAAGAAAATATTTTCCACAAACAAAGTGCGGTGAGAGCCAATTCATTGGAATGACTCAAGTTTGGAGGAGAATTGAAGATGGATAGAACACCACATGTTTCCAAGGAAATATGCTCCTTTGTCTTGATGGCCAAGGGTCTGTATTTATACTGATATTCATAGTGTAAATGTACAAATGAGCCCATATGAGGCTGATAAAGATACAAGTTCTTTGCTGTATCACAAGGTATAGAGACAACCTCATAATTCATGGCTACAACTGGTGAGATGGTTGTCCTAGTGGATGGTCATTTAATCCGGTGCCACACTAGACCATCTTATCAGGCAGCTACCACTTGCACCAGTGTGTCAGATGGCCACCACTTGACTGGCACCAGTCATTTCGCTACAAGTGGGGGTGACCTGCGAGCCCCCTCCTGGTTGATCTTTCTGAAGGGCTGATAGCTCCAGGGGTCAGGAGGGCCTCGCAGGCATGGCCTCCGGGACCCCTCTGGAGCCATGGGTCCTGAAGGGGTCTTGAGCCTGATGGTCCTTAGACCTAGACTGGCAGAGCCAAGGGGGCATCGGGGTCCTTGATGGTGACCCCAATAGCGACCTAGGTGGCGCGAGGATGGATCGACCTCTTCTGCATGAGTGAGCCCCTCACACGATGACCCATTCATGCCTAGAGACACTGCAACAACTTTAGCACCCGTTACTAGGGAAAGAACATCGGCTACGGCATTCTCCAGATGCCTAGCCAACCCACAATTTTCCTCTGCCTGCACCTGTGGAAACAAACAAGAACCAGTGTGTATTTTCTCTACAAGAATCTTAGAATGTATTAGCCCATCTGTAGAATCCAAAACAAGCTTCTTAGAATTGTGGATCCTAGCCAATGCCGCCCTATCCGCCATTCCCACCTCCGGCACCTTGGCAGAGCCAACGGGAGAAAGCCTCTGGGAGCTCCGCCCAGTGTTTCTGTCGATCGAACGAACCTGTGCATATTGTCCTAACTCCTATACTTGCCTATTCGGATTCAGGTTGAAAGGAGTGACGGCAATGAGGCGCGTCCCACCACGGATGACACCATCTGAATTTGCTGCCGCAAGGATGCTCCACGCTATAACCCCTCCATCTACCTAAATTGAGTTGCAAGACTTGGCTGATTGCTTTGTAACATTGTTTTTGGGGAGTTTTTTGGTTTCTTGGTCATCTAATCTAGTTTTTCCTGCTTCTCTTCCTCTTCCAGCAGATCATCATCATCGAAGTCCGGCTCCCTATCCTGTGGAAGGAGTGGACCATCATCCACTAGGAAATCAGAGGCTTCATGGGAGAAGGTTATATCACAACCATCAATACCGTAAATAACATCGGATCTGAGGGGTAGCAAATTTGCATCCATCATAGCAACTTGCAAACGAACTATACCATGCTTCGTCAAACAATGCATGTCAACTTCTTGTGGGGCTTCGAGTATTGTGCCAATAGCCCAAATACCCAAATAGTGAGAAGCACAGATGGGAATCCCAATACATGAACTCATACCTTATCTAGTTGAGACCAAGGTTTGGGATCGTCCGACTGCACACATTCACTAAATGCAAGGGTAACCCCATGCGATTTCAGCCGGAACTAAATGTCAACCACCTTATGAAGCTCTTCCGTAGATAGGAAGGCCACCCGAAAGTCTCCATCTCCCTGGTCTATGGCCTCCCACTTCTAGTGTAGGCAGATGAGATGTTGTAGCTCATTCTGTATAACCTCAGTCGATAAACTTCCCTCTGAAATTTTGATGAGAGCCTTCAAGGAAGGATCTGCTATGACTCATTTGCCATTAACAACAAGTAGTTGTAGGAACCCTAGTTTACTCGCACTAGAACCAAATAGGGAAGCATTCTATTTGGAAATTTTGAATATATAGCACCTTGATGTCCTGTGGTCTTCCTTATCACAAATGACACAGTAAAGCACCTCTGTACATTCATCTTGAGTACAGCCTTTTGTTTTACATGAAAACAATACAAAGTTTTTGGCCCCTTTGGCTTAAGATCAGCGTTTTCCATTGATTTCTGAGGCACTTGGTTAGACAATGATATCAGCCGATCCACTCCTTTGATGAAGCCACGGCCACATCTGCCTGCCCTGCCCATTGTCCGCCATCCCCCCCCCCCCCCCCCGCGCGCGCGCCGGTTGTCACCTAATATCAGTTGATCCAAAGGAAAATGAGGCAGCAAGGAAACCTCTTGGTCCATACCGAGCACCGAACCCTCCAGGGGCTCCAGCATCGCTGAATGGTGAGAAGCTTGGCGGCTTTACCAAATTGCTACTCTCATGGTGGCCAAAGCCACCTGAGCGACCAAAACTTTGATTGGCCAGGAAACCATCGCCGTCTTTCTTGACGTTTTGTATCATGGTCTTGGCGGTCGGAGTTGGCAGGAGATTGGCCGGAGATCATAGGAAGAGAAGAGAAGGGGGGAAATGGCAAAGGATTGCCGTGGGGAGGAGGTAGATTCGACTGAGTCCAATTCCTTACAGCCAAGGCAAGCTATATACTCGGCAAATAGCCCAGAACCTCAATGCATACATCCTTGGACGAACCTAACACCAGGTCGCTCGGTCGAAGCCTCTGTTGCCAAACGAGCATAGCTCCCTAACAATCCCCCTCCCTTAAGTGGCGGCTTGACCCGAAGCCGAAGCACAGGGAAAATGACAGCAGAGATCAGCTTCATCGTCCCAAGTAGTGAGCAAGAGAAAGACCACTCCATTGAGTCAGCATGCGGTGTGCCGTAGCACAGCCATGGGAGACCAGAGCATGTTCCAGAATACACACTGGGGATAGTAAATTCAGAGGATCAGTAGCAACTGAAGAAAGATCAGTATGCACCTGGGTGAGTGGTGGCACATGGCGCTTCAATTGAGAGACATGCATCACAGGGTGGATTTGACTAGAAGCCGGCAAATCCAATTTAAGCAGCACGCCCAACCCGCTGAAGAATAGAGAATAGTCCATAGAATTGGAACGATAGCTTGTGATTGCTGTGCAAGACTACCAAAGACTGTAAGTGAGGTTGCAACTTCAGATATACTTGGTCACCCACCTCAAATTCCTTCTCACTTCAGCGAGTGTCGGCCTGATGCTTCATTCTCTGCTGAGCACGTAGAAGCTGCTGATGGATGAGGCAGTTCAGCAGGTTCCGTTCTATCAGCCAAGTCTCCAGATCCGGGACGGAGCTATCTTTAGGATTAGCGATACCGAAGTGACGGGGAGGATGGCCATACAACACCTCAAATGGAGTATGACCAAGGGATGAATGGTAAGCCATGTTGTACCGATACTCCGTGAGTGGTAGCCATTTGCTCCAATGACGAGGACAAGAATGGACAGTACCGCGGAGAAAGGCATCCAGGCACTGATTAAGTCGCTCAGTTTGCCCATTAGTTTGCGGATGGTACGAAGAACTCATGAGCAACTGAGTATCCGTGAGGCGGAACAACTCCTTCCACAAGGTGCTAGTGAAAATCCGACCACGGTCAGAGACAATGGCTTTCGGCAGACAATGCAGCTTGTAAATGTGATCCAAGAACAACTGAGCAATTTGCAGGGCAGCAAACGGATGAGAAAGGGTTATAAAGTTTCCATACTTTGAAAACTTGTCAATGACCACAAGGATCGTATCATATGAGCCAGACTTGGGCAGAACTTCGATGAAGTCCAAGCAAACGGTCAATCACGGCTCGGTGGGAATAGGCAATGGTTCCAGAAGGCCAAGACGTTTCAGATGTTCCACCTTAGCTTGTTGACAAATGGCACAAGTCTGAACATATTGGCGCACTGAGTCTTTAAGCTTGGGCCAAGCAAAAAGCGCTTTGATACGGTGACAAGTAGCATGAACACTAGAATGTCCTCGAACTCCACTACTGTGAAGTGCTTGTAAAATATGCTACTGAGCTAATAGATTATTACCAACCCAAACTCAACTTTAATGCGAATGATGCCATCACCGAGAGAAAAACCACGCTCATTGGAGCCGATGACACTCAACTCAGTGAGGAGAGCCTTACTGTCAGCATCGTTAGCATACCAGAAGTGAAACGTTCCAACCAAGAGGAAGTGACAGTAGAGACGGCACAAACTGAGGAAGAATCTGGGTAGCGAGATAAAGCATCCGCCACAGCATTGATACACCCCTTTTTGTACTGAATCTTGTAATAAAGGTCCATCAACTTTAGCAGAGCTTTCTGTTGGAGCTTAGAAGAAGCTCTGATACCAAATGTCACGATCTGACGATCGAAGTTGGCCGGAGATCTCAGGAAAAGAAGAGAAAGGGGAAAATGGTAGAGGATTGCCATGGGGAGGAGGTAGATTCGAATGAGTTCATTACAGCCTGTCCAATTCCTTATAGTCGAGGCAAGCTATATACCCGGCAAATGGGCCCACAGGCCGCCACGAGTTCACACCCAAGATAAGAACAGGCCCAGCCTAGAACCTCAACGCACACATCCTTGAACCAACCCAACACCAGGTCGCTCGATTGAAGCCTCTGTTGCCGGACGAGCACAGCTCCCTGACATTGTGACCTCCTTGATTTGCACTGCCCGGCTCAACCTGGCCAAGGCCGGCGCTGTTTTCGGACGTTGGACCAGAGTTGTTATCGTTGGAACCGCAGCGTCCGGCCATGAGTGCCTGGATGTAAGATTTCTGGTGTCCTTGTGAGATGGTGCGATTGATGGCAGCCTAAGAAACCAGCTTGCTTTCACCTGCAAAAGGAAAAGCTTCCTTTGATTGCTGCAGATTCCAAAACCGCCCGTTTAAGAGGTAGCGCGAGTTTCAGAGGTTGTAACCAGCCACTGCAGTAGTGAAAATGTTTTCTTTTGCTTTTCCCTTTTTTTTTCCCTTCTAATTTAAATCGGTAATGCTCTTGCCGCTTTTTGAAAAGAAAAAAAAAACTGTAGCTGCCGGATTGGAGTTTCCTTTCATGTCTAGAGAAAAGACCCTCTCCTCCTGCGCCTGAATTATTTGCTGATGGTCCCTCTTGCATCCATGACTCAAAAGGCTTCGTCTCTAAAACACCACTTGCTCACAAAATTAACAAGAAGGAAATGAAGATAGTTGGGTTATTGTTCTCTTCACGATATGCATAGAATATTTTGTTTCAGAAATTAATATATCGAGACATATTCTCTTGCTTATAGAGAATATTGAGTTCCCTTGGACTTTCTGAGGATTTCAACGGGATGGACGTAACGAGAATAAACTGTCAATGTGCTTGGAACGTTTCGGCGCCTGCAAATTTTAGATTAATTTCGATCTCTGCTGTCTACATCTGCATATGCAGGCGCATTCTAGAATTTTAGGATGCAAGGTCTGTGGTTGGACTGGACTATCTATGCACCAAAACATAGTTTCGATCACCATTCTTTTTTACACTACACCAAAACACTTTATCAGTGTCGGTTTTAAAATCTCATCAGTGCCAGTTTTGGAACCAGCACTCCATAAGTGGCACTGATGATCGAAGACCATCAGTACTGGTTTTGGAACCGACACTGAAGTGGTTTTCTAGAAAGAAAAAAAAAGAAATTAGGAGCCAGCAGGAGCGGCATCCAAGCCAGCTCGGATGTCGCTCCTACCGCCGCTCCCCCAACGAGCTCCCTTCTTTCTCAACGCTCTCCTCCACACCTCCTCATGCTCCCTTCTTCCCTGCCGAGATCAAACCCACCACACCAAGCTCCACGTACACAAACAAGAGGCATTGCAGCCAAAAATCAAAACAAAATCCCACCCCGATGCGGATCCAGCGACTCCGCCACGGATCCCACCGCCCTGGCGCACTCACAATTTCTACGACCCTCTAGCGCTCCTCGTATCCGCCCTCCAGTGCTCCCCGCCCTCTGGCACTCCTCATGGACGCCCTTCGGCACTCCCCTCTGACTCTCCCCTAGCGTGAAGAGAGAGGAAGAGAGGAAGAGAGAGGAAGAGAGGAAGAGAGAGGTCTATATGAGTGGAGTTCTAGATGAGTGAAGTCGAGTGAGGTCTTTGGAGGATTTGGACTGGAAGAAATTTGGACGGGAAGAGAGAAAAAGAGAGAGGAAGAGAGAGGTCTGGAGTGGACGAGTGGAGTCGAGTGAGGTCTAGATGGGTGAGGTTAAGGATAACAAAGAGAGAAGTGGAGTTCGAGCCGGACATAAGGGAATGAACCAAAATGGGAGTTAATTAAACTTTGGTCCAGAGCAAGTATCAGTACCGGTTCTTATTAGCAGCTGGCACTAATACTATTAGTGTCAATTTGTGTTAAGAATCGGCATTGATAGTAACTATCAGTGTCGGTTCTTAGTGTCTTTCTCATTTTTCGTGAGCAGGAGATTAAAAACTAGTACTGATACATTTTCTGTTGCAGTTACTTATTAAACCGATACTGATGGGACGTTACTTTTGACCCGTTCTGTAGTAGTATCACATTGAAAAATGTAAACAAAAGCTCATAATATTATAGTTTAATAGAAGTATTTACACCGGTGACCAAAACTTTTAGGAGTTGATTAATTTGACTGCATCCACCATACAACTTATACTACTACATTGATTAATTCGGCATGCATGCATAAAAGGGAAGAAAAATGTAGGTTTCAGGTCTCATGATCAATGCTGCTTCCGGAAAGGGAGACGCGCGCCCACACGAACGCTGGTCTCCATGCATGGCCTGCGTCCTCGATCACGGCTGCCATGCTCTCTCTCTCTCTCTCAACCACGCGCACTGTCGTCGGGTTGCTGGGCTGCAAATTAAGACAAATTAAAGGAATTAACCGGCCGTCCGTGTGTGCGCATGAGCGTGACAACGACCAATTAGCTAGCTAGCTGATCGATCGTGAAAGAGAGAGAATGAGGGGTATGGCTAGTCCTGTGAGCTTAACCGTACCAGCTAAAGCTGCCTTAGTTCCAAAGCTAGAGAGAGAGAGGGTATGGCTAGTCATTTGTATTTTTTGCTTTTCTTTTCCTATCGTGATCCATGCGGAGGAACTGTTGGGCCTACTACGGTTCGGAAGATTCATATGAAGAGCTAGCTTTTTATTGTCTCTATCTCAGAAGTGCTGGAAGAAAAGAACGGTATTGCTACGAAGAAATTATCTTAATATTAGTCATCTGATATAAAAAGAACGGTATTGCTTCGACATCTTTCTCGTTAACAGCGGCGAGGTGACCTTGTAGTTCTTGATTCATATGTATTGTGCGTCGACCGCTTATCTTACACAACCTGCAGCCTGTGCTTCATGCATCGTGATGAGATATGGCATGCATGGCCAAGGATAATGTTGTATTTGTGCTTTAGGCTCTTGAGTACCCTTGTGTAAATGTTAAGAAGGGGCGCTGTTTAACAGAACGTAATTTATATATCCGAAGCTATATCTCCAGTTTGTTATTTGATAACAACTTTCTTAGGTATATGATTAGATTCATGAGATTAAAGGCATAGGTTTTTGTCTATAATCAAGGGCCCTCCATTACAACAGAACAGCACATTAATGACGAATGATAACCATCATTAGTGATAGGTCCTATACCTGTCACTCCGAATACGTCACTAATGATGATCCATTAATGATAGGTGCCGACCCGTTACTAATGACAGTTATTAGTGACGGGTCATAGTTGAGACCCATCACTAACGTGCGTTTCCGATGGCCCGAGCAGGCATGTTACCCGTCACTAATGTTGCCTGTCACTAATGATGATCATTAGTGACGGATGTGTTTACCACCTATCACTAATGACCGACACTACTACAGAACTGGCCTTATATACCGACTCATCACTGCCAGTTCCTAATGGGCTGGCAGGGGCATCACTGCTGGTTCATAAGCCGCGCGGGAAGAATCAGCCATCGTGGCTTATGAACCGGCAGTGATAAGGGTCATCACTGTCGGTCGATGCATTGAGCCAGCAGTGATGCCCTGCTCCCTCATCACTACCGGTTTAATCCACCGACCAGCAGTAATAGCATAACATCACTGCCAGCTAGTTAAATCAGCCGGCAGTGATGTCCCAGCTATATAAAAGTTGCCCTCTCCTTCTGCAAGCTCGAGCATAACAGAGAGGAGCTCTATTCTCGCTTGGTGACGGCTATTTTTGCTCACCAGGATCTTGGTGGCTTCAAAATTTTGAGGAATCCTCATGCCCTAGGTGTTTCAAGGTGTGTAAAATCCATTTCTATTTGAATTTTATTTGCTAAATTGCTCTAGATTTTTAAATGATAGAGATGAACCCATTGCCATGAGGTTTTGAGACAATGTAGATGCAATTATACCTCAATTGTGATATGGAAGCTTCAATTCTGGTGAAAAGTGACTTTATTATTTATTTACATTAGCTATATGTATGAGCATATTTATTTTTAGTTTTTAATGAATTAGAAATTTAGCCATGATATTAAGGTATATAGCAAATTCCAATTATATGTTTTATATTTTGATTAATTAGCAAGCTTCAGTATAGAAACTTTAGGTATGAGCATATTTATGGTTGATTTTTAGTGAACTAGAAAAATTAGCCATGATATTTAGGTATGTAGAAAGCTCCAATTATATTTTTACTATTTTAATTAATTAGCATGTTCCCAATATGAAAACTTTAGGTATGACGTATTTATTTTGATCTTTACTGAATTAGAAATTTTTGCCATGATATTTAGGTATGTAGCAAGATACATTTATATTTATGTATGAGGGTATTTATTTTTCATATTTCCTTAATGAATCATAGATAAGGTTTTGAATAATAAAGAAAATTTCTAGGGATGGCACCAACAAATACTCAACAGAAGCAGACGCGAAAGCATGCAAAAGGCGGCTCCTCCAACCCAGGCCAATTGCCGGTAGGAGATGACGACGTAATTTATTTGTTGATGATCACAAAATATTCTAGATGTTATGAATTTGGATTTACAATAATAATATAATTGAAGATGAACAGAAGATGAATGTACGATGCGAGCCATGTGAGCGCAGAGTACAAGAATGGCATGGATTGTTTCCTAGTACAAGCCGCGACGCACAAGTCAAATACACAGTCTCAATATATATGCTGTCTATGCGTCGATTGCAAGAACAAGAAGTAGTTCTCCACCACCCAGCAGATATATTCCCACTTGATGCCAAGGGGCTTTATGCCTGGCTATACCCGTTAGACCGAGCACGGTAAAGCTGAGATCGTATAGGATGGGCAATACATTGAAAGAGAAGACGAAGACATATGCACCGATATGCCGGTCGACGAATACATCGATATGCCACCTACCGGAGATACGTTGGCCGATGATGATCTAGAGATGTTGGCCAACACCGATGTCGATGATCTGAAGCAGATGTTGCGAGATGGGGAGGGGTACTTCACCAATGAAAGAGAGTTTTAAAAGTTTTAGTGTATGTTAGAGGACTTTAAAACACCGTTGTTCCCAGGTTGCGAGAAGGAGCACACAAAATTGCGTACCTTGCTTTTGCTGCTGCAATTGAAGGCAAGCAATGGGTGGTCTAATACAAGCTTCACAAAGTTGTTACTGTTCTTGAAGAAATTGCTTCCAAAGGAAAATGTGCTGCCAGAAAACACGTACCAGGCCAAGCAGGTTGTATGCCCATTGGTGTTGGAAGTACAAAAAATACATGCATGACCAAACGATTGCATGTTGTATCGTGGAGAGCATGCAGACATGCAAGCGTGTCTCATCTGTGGTGTAGCACGGTACAAGCGTGACGGTGATGATATCGATGGTGAAGGAAAGACGAAAAGGCGTCTCCTGAAGGTGATATGGTATTTTCCTATAGTGCCCCGTTGGAGCGTTTATTCGCGAACAAAAGGCATGCCAAACCGATGTGATGGCATGCTGATGAGCACAAGGATGATGGAATGCTGAGACACCCCGCTGATTCTGCATAGTGGAGAAACATCGATAGGAAATACAAAAAGCCCTTTGCAGAAGATGTGAAGAATATAAGATTTGGGTTGAGTACGGATGGGATGAATCCATTCGGCAACATGAGCAGTAGTCATAGCACTTGGCCTATGACTCTATGTATTTGCAACCTTCCTCCTTCGTTTTGTATGAAGCGGAAGTACATTATGGTGCCGGTGCTGATACCAAGGCCGAGGTAACCTGGCAACGATATTGATGTCTACCTGAAACCATTAATGGAAGATCTTGTAATACTGTGGAATGATGGTGTGCAGGTATAGGATGCATACAAATGAGAGAACTTCAACCTACGCGCAATGTTGTTCGTAACAATCAAAGATTGGCCAGCCCTTGGCAACCTATCGGGCTAGACTGTCAAAGGCTACTATGCATGTGTGCATTGCTTAGATAAAATAGAGAGCTTGTGGCTGAATAACAGCCAAAAAATGGTGTACCTAGATCATCGTAAATTTCTTGCAAGGATCACCCGTACCGTAGAAACATGAGAGCTTTTGATGGGAAAGTTGAGACTCGATCACCTCCTAAGCATCGCACTGGGAATTAGGTATATGAGATGGTAAAGGGACTTAGGGTTATCCTTGGAAAGGGACGCGGGAATACACCGGTTCCAATATCTAATCTTAGAGCTCCTATGTTCAAAAAGAAATCTATCTTTTATGACTTAGCATATTGGCGGATTTGATGGTTCGACACGCAATCGATGTCATGCACATTGAGAAGAACGTGTGTGATAGCTTGATTGCTACTTGACTAGACATACCTGACAAAACAAAGGATACACTCCAAGCACGAAAGGACCTAAAATGTTAGAAACTCATACATGATCTACATCCCTAAGAGATGGAAGAAGGCAACAAATATCTTGGCCCCACGAGCTACAATCTGAGCAAGGCGGAGAAAATTGGAATGTGCAAGTGCTTGGAATGCATCAAAGTTCCATCCGGTTACTTCGCCAACATAAAGAGACTAGTAAACATGAAAGACTTGAAATTAACTGGCGTGAAGTCTCATGATTGTCATGTGATGATGACACAGATCCTTCCAATTGCAATTAGAGGTATTCTGCCACCAAAGGTCCAAAACCCAATCATAAAGCTGCGTTCATTCTTCAACGCGATATCACAGAAGGCCATCAATCCGATCAAGCTAGATAAGCTGCAGTAAGATGTGATAGAGACTCTATCCCAGCTTCAGGTGTTGTTCCCTCCATCATTTTTTGATATGATGGTGCATCTCATTGTTCATATTGTGAAAGAGATACAGATTCTTGGCCCCGTGTTTCTGCATCAGATATACCCTTTCGAGAGGTTCATGGGAGTTCTTAAGAAATATGTTCGTAACCAAACGGCCAGAAGGTTGCATGGCCGAGGGCTAGGGAACCAAGGAGGTCATTGATTTCTGCATCGACTACGTGACTCTGAAATTGATTGGTGTGTTTGTATCTCACCATGAGGGGAGGCTACAGGGGAAAGGAATGATAAGTGCAAACGCATTCCGCACTAACGACCCTATTTCATTCATGAAAGCACATTTTGCAGTTCTGCAACAATCAGTTATAGTGGACCCGTATGTCGAAGAACACCAGAAGATGCTACTTACCAGAAACCCAGGGAAGTCCTATGTTTGGATCGCGCGAGATCACATCATTTTGGCGCTTGGTTACGTAGAAAAGTGATGCATAAGCAGATAGTGTGCTTAGTTGAATATGTTGGCTCACGGACCGTCTACTACAATCCTCACATTCTAAGGATATAACATGAATGGCTATACATTTTATACAAGAGTTCGAGATAATAAGAGCTCCAACCAAAATAGCGGTGTCCATATAGATACCGATGATTGCAATGGAAATAGGGAGACCTATTACAAATTCATAGAGGAGATTTGGGAGCTCGACTATGGAGTGTTAAAGGTTCCTCTTTTCCGGTGCCAATGGGTCAGACTCCCAGGGGGTGTGAAGATCGACAAGTATGGTATGACTATAGTGGACCAAAAACTCGTTGGATACAGAGAAGAACCATTTGTACTTGCAATTGATGTTATGCAGATCTTCTATAATAAGGACCCGAACCCCGCTAACAAGGAGGAGCATCACGTGGTTTTTCAAGAAAAAAGAAGGATTATCGGAGTGGAGAATGTTGTTGACGAGAAAGACTACAATCAATTCGACACGCTACCTCTTTTCGGAGAGGACATCAACCTAGGTCCCATGGAAGACACCGACGAACCTCCCTATGTACGTCATGATCATAATGAAGGGAGAATCATTAAGACAAAGTAGCTAAATTGTATTAATTACTATGTATGAATTTGTTTTAGATGGAATTATACCTCACTTTTGTTATGAAAGCTTCAATTTGTAGAGTATGGTGGAAGATATATTTATTATTGACCATATTGATTTTTTATTTTAGGTATATACAAAAATTAATTATTGTATATAGAAAGTTCAAATTTAAATAAATATGTATTAGGTCTGCTAGGTCAACTTAATGTTAATAAATATAGATAGTACAAACTCAGTCAAAATCACCTGAGTAGTGCAACGGTTTGTTCAGTCTTACTTGGTGTAGTAAGGTTTGGGTTCGAGTCTTTGAGCACGCGAAGCTAAAACACATTTTTTGCACCCCGCGGCACCAGCAATGAAAGGGGATTAACTGCTGATGGACATATTGGGCCGCAGTGAAGGTACCATTTCACTGTTGGTGGTCTTATTGAGCCGACAGTGAAAGTCCTCACCTATAAAATAGATCGATGCCCTACGCCCTTTGAAACTTAGAAAACTTTTCCCGTTCCCGGTGTCGTCCGCCAAAACACCTCCTGACGCCAAGGAGCCCACGCCGTTGGAGGTCAACGAGCCAGTGCTTGTTGTCCGTGTCCTCCTCAACGCCATTGTCCTCCTCCCCGCCGCTGTCACCGTCCTCCTGCCCGGTGCCATTCCCATTCTCCTCCATGTCGTCATCCTCTTCCCCGCCACTATCGCTGTCCTCCTCCCTGCCGCCATTCTCGTCCTCCCGAGCTCCAATACATCATCACGGTGAGTAATCCACCGCCTGCTGTCTCCCTCCACCTCCCAGATAGGGTTTTGTGGTTGCTGCGAAGTGATAGGTTCTGTGAGGTTAAAGGTCAATTTGGTAATTGAGTTTTGGTTTCACCACTGGGTGGTTTAGTCAATTGAAATTGAGCCGAGTGAGCTCGGTTGTGGTGTTTAGAACTTTGGTGCTCAGGCAATCGATTGGTGGTGGTGTTGTGTTGGTGGAGGTGCTGTGTTGGAGGTGATATGCTCTGTGTTGGAGGTGATATGCTCTGTGATGATCAAATGGAACACTGAGGTTGAGCTAGATGTCTAAGTGCAATAGGTGTTAAATCTGTTTGTTCGCTGTTGTTGGATCGGCATAGATTGCTCTGATAGTAGTGGTGCATTCCATTGTTTAGTCCATGTGCTTATTGTTAGTAGTTTGTACATTGCCAGTTAGGCTTGATTCCTGTACTAGGAGCTGCTGTATTTATTTATTCAATTCATCTTGTTTTGATTGAATCTAGAAGAGCAGGAAAACCTTTGGTATTGCTCTGATATTTTGCTACTCGGTTATTGTTTATTTCTCAAAGAGTAATCCTCTCCCTGTCAGCTTTTATGTCCAACAGCATTGTCCAGGAAGAAAGCTCAATTTTAGAGAACATTTTTTTTAGTTTTACATCTAGTTGTGATCTTAGCTTCTAGCCCAGCTTGTGATGTGTGAAATGGACAATTAGGGAGCAGGATATCATAGTCCTAGGGCCAATTGTTATATTTATCTAAGAGCAATTTTATTCAAGCATCTGTATGTTGTTCAGTTCACTATCTTGCTTGATGGGAGGTGGTTTTGCTTCTGTACTTATGGCACTTACGTGTATGTTCATCTTCAGTGTATATGAACTACTTTGTTTCTTGATTTTTATATTCGGGTGGTCCTCAAGCATATTTTGCAGTTGCAAATGATGAAAGGAGATAACTATTTACCATACATATGACTGCAAAGCTCGACTGGGATGGTTATTACACACGCACCTTGCACGTATTTTCACTATCCCAGTCGAGCTTGCAGTCCTATATAATTATCTCCATAATCTGATGTGGATCAATCAAATAATAGTGGCAATGATGATATGGCTCGAGGCCATATTTCTTTATTACTTCTAGGACTTCAGTACTGATTTCATGGGTTCGAAAATGAAGCATTCTTCTCAAATCAGCATTTATATGCCAGTCCTACTAGTTTAGAGAGCAGCTTCTCTCATGACGAGCTGGACGACGTGAAGAAAACTGTTTAGGCCAACCTCAGATAGGTCTTCCAGCTTGTCATGAGAAAACTGTTTAGGCCAACCTCAGATAGGTCGTCCAGCTTTATCTCTATCTCCCTCCTTTCTCAGCTCTCTATATGTATACTACCCAACCGCTCATCATCATCGTATGCAGAACTTCCAAGAAGGAATGGCACCACCAACCACCGGTCGAGCACAGGTGCCAGAAGAAGATGTAGTGCCACCGTCAAACATTGAAGAAGGTAGCCTGAGCCACTACCTCAACCTGGAACAAATAGGCGCCTGTGGAGTCGATGAGGTAATTCATAATTAGATGAATGCAACTCTTCTAAATATTATCGTATAGGTTCCCAATAGTTTTTTTGCATCTGTGCATATGCTTGATGCTCTGGAGGGTCACGACAATGAGCAATCCCAGGCATGTCATCGTGTCTGAGGTCCCTCGAAGATGCCTACCGGGTGATTTGTGATCACGGAGATCTCTCCAGCAGGAGAGCCAACTGCACCTGAGAGAGTTCTAGGGTCATACAAGTCAGTCTGTGGGATTGCTGTTAAGGATCACGTGCCCATCAGCTACAGATTGTGCACTAGCGAACGAGGTGATCTGCATGTGGTTCCTGATTCGATCAAGAACGACATCTTGTGGCCCAAGATATTAGAGAAGTTTGACTTCCCTGAAGGGACAGATATGGAAGTAATTAAGTGTAAGATGCTAATGATCATGGGCATTTCATTTAAGAACTGGAAGGGCATACTGAATAGAACATATGTGCAGAAAGGTACGATGCCAGATTTCACCAAGTGGCCACAACTGCAAGATCATTGGCAAGCCTTTGCAGAGTACAAGTAGTCAAAAGAAGCACAGAGGTTGAGTGTGGTGAACAAAGCAAACTCAAAGAAGAACCTCTACCCCCACAAAGTTGGCAGCCATGGGTATGTGAGGAAAGAATGGCAGTGGCAACAACAGCTAGATCAACTGCGAGAGAGAGGTGTCACGCCTGAGACGAAGGGTTGGAACGATCGATCGACGTGCTTCCTTCTTGGGAGGGGTTCTTCTTACTCGTCTGATGGAAGCTTATGCTTTGCCACCTCCAAAGAATAGGAAGTGACGCAAATGCTTGCAAAAAAGCTTGCAGAAGCCCACGAGCAGTCTGCATAAGGCTCTTTCAAGCCAGACAAGGATAAGGATGAGCTCACTTTGGCCCTGGGAAACAAGGAGCATGGTAGTCGCACACGAGTCGTTAGTGTGATGGGTTGGCAATATGGATTCCTAGGCGAATTCGACAGTTACAAGAGCCGAAAGAGATCCCAAGCACAGCGAGATGCAGAACGAGAGGCAGAACAAGCTATGATGATGGAAATTCTTGAACAAGCGCTAAAAAAGGAGAGGGAACATACAAAAGAAAAAATAACACAAGCAGTAGCACAATCTCTCATGCGTGAACGAGGCACCATTGTGAGCCAACCCCATCACTTATCCTGTGGACCTCATCACATCATAGACACCGTGTGAACTACACATTGGTGCTAGAAACATTACCATCAAGGTGGCTTTCGGCGTGGCTTATCCCCGTGGCTCCCATGAACATTTGCACGGACGTCCGATACCGGAGAACTACACCATGGTCAAAGTAGATGAGGCAGTTGAGCAGTACCACCATGTTTAGGTGGACTACCCCGCAGAGGAGGGGGCGAACACTATAGAGAGAACGAGCACACATTCATCGCGTGGGAGAAGGTCTACATAGTGTTTCCACCAGGGACAACTCCCGAGACTCTTTACTCTCTACTACACCCCAGACCATCGTCGCCTAAAAGATCTCCCTCTCCTCAACCATCTCCCAAAGAAGTCCACCTCCTCAGCCATCGCCTCAAAGAAGTCCATCGTTCAAGATGCCAGCACCATCAAGAAGCCAGCCATTAGCTCAAAAAACAAGATCAGGTTCTGTAACATTTAAGCAGATGACATCATCTAAGAAGTCGATGGCATCTAAGAAGGTAGCGGAACCCAAGGATGTCTATTCACTCACTGCTGAGGAAACAAAAAGATTATGGACGCTAGTGTCACGTCTCATTTCCACCCTCCATCACCTCCACCGAAGCTTGGTGTGCTTGAAGATGCCTTCAATTTTTTCATGAAAATAGCCAAAGCTAAACATACGGGGTCGTCTTCAAGTAAGCCTTCAACTGACTATGAACACATCAGCAAGATGCAGGCCAAGAGCAAACTAGGTCCAATCATTAAGGATGCTCCAAGCATTGCGGATTTCCTGGCTTCTTCTAGATTAATAGCAGAAGAACTAGCACGATTTACTGTGGGAGTGGATATATCAAAGCCGGATGTTATATGGCCGATTGAGTTGGGCAAACCTTTAGTCAAACCAAATATATAAAGGAACCTTACAACTCAAATGCGTCAATTACATCAATGGTACATGGAGCAGTCTAGGTAGGGTTTTCAGGCGTTCCCTGTGAGATACAAAGAATAATATTTCCTCAACGGGGATGGCTTCTTCTAGATGGAATTCTTGCACTTCTATGAACTGTAGAAAGAAGATGCCCTCGATGTGGCTATAGTCCGAGCGTGGACTCTGTAAGTAACTTATACATATAATTCATGTTATATGATCTTGCACCTTGTAATTGCATAGCTAACTTCTCTCTTTCGTAGAATAAAGATCCAAGCATATGAACAAGACTTAGATAAGAAAGTAGGATTCATCGATCTTGGCCTTGTGAACCAAAAACTTGTAACAAAGAATTCAGACTTAACCGAGGCCTACTTATTAAAGTGTCTGCTTCACAACCAATACAAGAAATTCATACTCTTACCCTGCAGCTATGAGTACGTGTTTGCACACAAGGGTGTCCTTATTTTATGGGCAACTCAATTCTAGTACTAATTTTCTATGGTGACATATTCTGTAGTTTTCATTAGATCCTATTTGTCATCCAACCAGACTTGAGCAAGATCATTGTGTTGGACTCAGCAAAGAGAGATCAGACGACTTACCAACACGTCATTGACATGCTAAATAGGTTAACTCAGTCATTTAATCTTCTCGATGATTGCATCTAAGTTTAATTGGTATTCATATTCATAAAGGAGTATGCTGTAAAAATTGACTTTCCAGTACATAATACATATTCATGTCTTGCATTTCCTACTAAATAAAAAGGGTCAATTCATTCCACTGACGAATCCTTTCCTCTTGAAGTGTATGAGGCAGCTACCTGGCAACAATCTCTGGGCGTTTTATGTTCTTACTTTCATGCACGCATTCAGCTCGGATGGAGACGCTGTTAGGTTCAATGACCTTGAGGTATGAAATAACATATCGATGTCTTCTTTTCAATTTCTACACGTGTTCAAGGATTAATCATTTTGATTCTTCAGCGCAGCGCTCCAAACTACGCACAAATGTGTTACAACCTGCTAAAATACATGCCCTTCAAGAACAGATGGCCGAGTTCTTATTGGAACATGTTATCAACCCAAATGGCGAGTTTCATGAACCGATCATGCCGTCCACGCGTGCAAGACCTTCAGATGACACCTTACCTTCTAGCAGAAAGTATGAGACAAGGAGGAAGGCTACAAAGGGGCTTGACAATGCATTCTATTTCCATAATTCACAAATATTAATGAATGAAATTACCTGTTCTACGATATGCCACCGGTGTGTCAATGACATGTGGGACCAAGTCCCACTTGTCATCCTCACAATGGATGGCATATCGTAGAACTAACACTTATTCAGTTGTAAATCATAGATTTTTTCATTTATTAATGAATTATATGAATTACTATGTATGATGCGAAGTTGGTATCGTCGGACGACTCTTGGACACAATGGCCTTCCAACGATGATGTGAACGAGGAGTAAGAAGTGGCATCCCGTAAACGTGCCCAACAGGAGGAGGATGAGAGGCTAGCCTGTGAGCTGTGCACTGCGGAGGAGCAAGAAGCAGTATCCCGTAAACGCACCTAGGAGGAGGACGACGAGAGGGTGGCCCGTCAGTGTTCAGTGGAGGAGGCTGAAGGCTCGAAACCTAGAGGCGTTCAGGCGTCACACTTCGATGTCTTTGACACGCCGGCGATCCTAGAGCATAGGCGACGCTACGGTCGATCAAGCATTCTGGGGTCCTCCTCTCCACCACCATAGGCCCCCCGGCGTCCCCGGACATACTCACGCCCTCAATCGTCAGTGCGGGGATGCGGTCCTCGTTGCGGGAGAAGTAGAGGTAGAGGGATACTAGACTGGCTCAACTCAACCTACTTTTCAGGGGGGTGACTTGTAATATTGTGTGTTTGTCGATGCCTGACTTGTAATATGTGTTCATTACTATGTATTAATGAAAGTGTTTTTATTATTGATTTACAGTAAATATATGTATCATTGTATGCATGTATTGAGAGAGAGACAGAGAGATTGAGGAGAGAGAGAGTACAAAGAGGACAGAGAAGAGGACAAGGGGAGAGGAAAAACATTGCCGGCTCAAACCTTCGGCCGGCAGTGATAACCCCCTTCATTACCGGTCCACCGAGCCATCACTGATAGAACTCGACTATCACTGCCCGTTGCCCACTACCGGCTCCAAAACCGACAGTGAAGGGGGTTTTGGAGCCAACAATGAAGGTGTTTTCTATAGTAGTGCGAGTTCCAATGACGGGTTATAATCTCATGCGTCATTGATGACTCAGTGACAGGTAATAACCACACCCGTCACTAGGACTCGCTCATTAGTGATGGGTGATAAATGCACCTATCACTATGACTCGGTCATTAGTGATGGGTGGTATGAACCCATCACCGATGAGCGAATCATCAGTGACATGTGAGTTTACAACCCGTGACTGATGACCTCTTTAATGATGCATGACATTTTCACCTATCACTAATGTGCTCATGCCCCGAAGGGCTTTACCTATTTCCTAGCTACATCCTGAAGCAATGTGAGGATTTAGTAGTCATCTTCTCCTGTAAATATTTCACACTAAGAAACATATATATGCACATATCGACCACATCTTCGATGTCAGGTAACATATACAAGAGCTTAGGTAATATATATATATATATATATATATATGCACATATCGACCACATCTTCAATATCATGTAACATATAGAAGAGCTTAGTCTATATAAAAAGGGCGTAATAACAAAACACAACAGTACATTGACCATATTAAGTACATCACATCAATACAATGGAACATATCACATCAGTACAACGGAACATATAAAACATATCAAGTTACAATGCCACCTCCCTACAATGGAACTCACCTTTTGAAGAGACAACTTATATCATTATTAACGAGGCGATCCATCCTCGAATGTTAAAAAGTGAAGACTCCTCGATGTTACCATTTGATATCCTGAATTCCTGGTAAATAAAAGTAATAATTGAAAATGTATGCAATTAGCTTGAGAAAAATCATTTTATTATCGGATATTACATGAATGAAAGAAGTTACGAAAAGACTATACACAATTATCTCACATCTAGGGATTGCATATCCTTTGCTGCCATGGCTAGCAGCATATGATGTGCAACGTAGAAGCCGCAAGCATTGCCCGATGGTTGTTGGTGGCACTAGAGAGAAAAGAAACCGTCAGTTCGAAAGAAAACATGTAGTAGTAGAATATTTGTAAATATGTCTGCTAGCATTTACCGTGAAGGCAATCTTATGTGTCAGTGTGTGGGGCTCATTCCGATTGTACTTTGGATCATAGCATATATACGTGTCAAAAGCCCTATATGCAAAAGGGATCCATTAGTCAACACTTGTCAAAAGTTCACAAAAATTAAATATGTAACCTAAGTCATGAAGAACTTACTCGTCAAGGATTTGTTTGACCAAAGTATAGCTACATACTCCCCGGTCGTCGTTGTGTCCTTCTACTGGTCCTGCTGAATTGAGGTACTAGACCAAGTTTCACTTGGAGGCAATGACCAGTAAGATCCAATGGCCACCCATATTGTGGGCTGGTATCAGGTAGTCCTTCTTCAAAAAGTGGCTCAATGCCCTAGCCATATATCCCACAACATATTTCCTATGCTGTTCCATCACAGAAATCGTCATAATTTGGGGGGGTCATGTCATACCCGATTTTATAAAGGGACAAAACCAGATGTAACCCACATGTATGTCAGGATTAAGTTTCATACATGCAGTGACTTCATCAGTATATCACATAGTGCCATTGTTACAACGTTTAACTTAAACAAGATAGAAAGATCTCAAAGTCTTTAACTAAAACCCACTAGTAAAACACAACGAAGCTCTCATCTTCCACAAGCAATTGACTAGGGTCCACTAGCCTGGCAATCTTCATACCCATCGATGTAGTATTCTGATTCTCCTTCATTGTCTGAGCAGCGTTTGATATACATTTGGATAAAAATAGCACGTCTGAGTACAGGTCGTATTCTGCAAGTGTGGAAAGTAAATGACATGCAAACTTAAATAAAGAAACAGGCTGTAACTGGATAAATTTGCATAAATGCTAACTATGTTATCATAGAGTATCCTATTTAACTATTTCCCAACTACCTGAAAACCACTTTAGGTTCCCAAACCATCCGACTTGATACCCATCGTAGGTAACAAATAGCCATCCAACCAAACCAACTAATCTAAATCAACTAATCATGTGGGGATCCAAGTCTCTCATGACCATGAGCACGGCTGATATATCAAATTTTACACTCTGCAGAGGTTGTCCAGCTTTCCCCACGAGTTGTGTTTTCCATGTTGTCGTGTCTGTGAAACACTTAACACACGTCCATGCCATTACAAAGTTTCATCCAGTATGTGCACACCCACTAGGTTTCACTACCATCAAAGTGGCTTTCACGCCACCTAGAAACCTCCTTTTGCGCCTTGTAGCTCCACAAGATGTCTCTCTTCCCTTCCACTACACATCTCATACCACTAACCAAATATTTCTAGCCTTAGTCATCCCCACACATCCACTCTTACAATTTGGCATGCACTAATTAATAGGCCAAGCCTATCTCATACTAGGTCTCATGGTTGGTACGATGCTTCTTGGGTTGTCGCTCGACAAACCAGTCATTACTTAGGTCACTTGAGCAATTGCCAAACCAACAACATAATTGTAACCACCATCACTAGCACCTCTTTGATCAAGACCTAAGGTTCCATGTTTCTATACCATTACCAAAATTTTCTAACTCATAGTTGCATAGTTCATTAGTCATGTTTAACTGACTACCCATCCATACCCTTTGCAAAGCTAAGCATAAGTTAACCAACATAACCACTACTAACAACTAGGCGACAAGGAATATATAACAGAGTACTATAAGTAAATAGGATTCAGAATTAATAGCATGCATGTTTCAAATAAAGAATGCATTTGAAAAACTAGAATCAAAATATTCAAAGACACTTACCTCTTCCAACTTGCTGCTAAGACTCTTCAAAAACTTGGTCCTGGAGATTCTTGAACTGGTCCTAGTTTGCTCTCAAAATACACCAGAAAAGTACACAACAAAACTAACTAAGAATAGTCCACTAAACAATAGCTAACATCTATGAAAAAGGTACAAAAAGATAGTACATGCTGCTACGAACACGAGACCGTGAAAATCATCTAAATCGGAGCTAAAACGAGAAAGTTGCGCTAAAAACAAGTTTAGGGTTAAAACTGTAAAAGGAAAGGACTTAATTTGAATAAAAATAGAGAGGACATGGCCCTTTTTGTAAAAATAGAGGGACCTAATTGTAATCATAGAAAGGTTTAGGGGCTAAACTATAAAAAGATAAGGGCTTTTAGGTAAATACAAAGAAGTTCAGGGGCTAAAGTGCAAAATTGCCAATTTTGCCAAATTAAAAACAATTAGAATTGACTAGCTAAAGGATCTGCTAATGTGGCTTCACACGGCGACTCTTCGGCTGATGTGACCAGCTGACTATGCATTGACGTGGTATAGAAGCTGATTGGGATTATGAAGGGGACATGTGTCATCGATGGTGGCACTCTCGAACCGGCAGGGCTGGCTGCCACGATAGTGGGAGGGGAACAAGCGGCAACAGTCTCGAGACATGGTGGTGGACTCGTATGAATAGTGCTTCGATTTGCTGGTGGTGTAGGGTTCGAGTACAAACGCTACAAGTCAAAGATCACTGGTAGATACTACATCACCATGGCAGGACTTCTTCACTTCTTCTTCAAGTTGTATCTTCTTCATCATGACTAGCATTACTCTTCTTCTTCTTCACGTTGGCGGAAGCATCTTCGTCCCCACAATCATCATTCCTCATGTACCGACTCGCACTGCACACTGGGCATCTATCCAAGTCTTCATACTCTTTACAGTAGAGGATATAGTGGTTCAGACACACATGTATTTATTGAACATCCAATGACAATGGACAAATAAGCTTCTTTGCTTGATAAGTGATGGTAGGCAAGGAGTTAGGCTTCGGAAGCATGTTTGCTAAGAGGCTTAATAGATCCGAGAAACTCTTGTTGGACCATACATTTCTGTACTTCAACCTTAGAAGTTCAAGCACTGAATGCAACACCGTAAACTCCTTATCACAGCTCTTTGATTCCTCATACAAAAATTATTTCAATGCCTTCTGTAATGCCTTGAAATTATCTAAACATCTCCTCTCCCTTAAAATATGCAGTTCTGCGTGGCGCAACATTTCCTCCAGATCAAAATCATCATCATCATCCATCATCACAACAATGTCACCTTTGACTCTCTCATCATCACCATCCACTTGATTAGCAGCAATGTTGTCATTTGATTCGCATGTATGTTTTTTTGTCGTGTTTGGACCAAAATGTGTAATCCTCGATAAGGACCAAAATGTGTAATCCTCGACAAAGCCTCTCAAGATCAAGTGTGATTTGATTATGCTTGATTTGTCTCACAATTTCTAGTTCTTGCAGTCAGAGCATAGACAGTATATTTCCTTTATCTTCTTAGTCAAAGAGTTATTTTTGATGGCTTCAATAAAAGTAGAGAGTCTTTTGATGTATATTTCTCCATGTCTTGACACATCGTACATCCATGCTCTATCCATCTTTAACTTCAACACAAAATTAGATCCACAAATTAATTAATAAGAAAATCATAATAAAAAAAAAATTAAAAAATGGGAAGAATTGGTCTTGCTATGATTATAATATATCTACGCAATTAAATCTACATTGGTACAAATTTATAGCTCAAAACCATGTGGATTCATTACTCTCTCTACATCTACATCTATATCTAGATCTAAGATCTAGATCTAGATATATCCAAAAATATCCCTATTCATGATAAAATGTCCTAGAGTCTAAAAACATCAAATTGAAGCTACATTTTTTAAATGTAATGCTAGAATCATGTGAATCTATACAATTGAATAAATATTGGCCACAAATTTTAGCTAATTCAAGCATCTAAATGGCTAGAACCTTGTGCATCTCTAGATTACATCCAAACCCTAACTAAGCATTAAATCTATATCTAAACTTTAAAAAGATGCTACCTAGGGATGGGATACTCTTACCTTCGATAGCAAGCTCCTCTAAGAAATTCAAAATCAAAACCTCCCCCCTTTATTTTCAAATCTCCCAATCGCCGCTAAGCTGCTCTATTAATAGAGCAAGCTTAGTCTAAATGGAGCTCGCAGATAGGCACTATTTTATAGAGAGATTACCAAAGGTGGGTCACATAAGGAACCATCTCTGAAAATACGTTTTAACAGGCAGCTAATTATGTGGCCCGCATGTAGTAATTAACCCATTGCTAGAGGTGATTCCTTATATGAACCGCCTCTGAAAATGATTACTACAGGTGGGCCACATAATGAGTTGTCTCTGAAAATAAACATTACCACAAACAGCTTCTTATGTCGCCCGCCTGTAGTAATTGGTGATAACTACAAGTGGGCTACATAAAGAACCACATGTGGAAATGACCATTTTCACAGGTGGTTCCTTATGTGACCCGCCTCTGGAAATTGTCCTATTACCACAAGCGGCTGTCATTAGAAACCGCCTATGATAATTTGTTTACACAGGTGGCCCACTGCTCATGCAGTTTGTCATATGAGTCACCTATGGAAAGGGACCATGGTGTCCCCAAAAATAGTTTTTTTAGTAGTGTCACTCGCCTCTAGTTCAAGACCTATGGAAAAGGATGATTTCCATAGGTGCAAAAGAGATTGCATGTGGAAATCAATTACTAGAGACGGTTCACTTAAGGAACCGTCTGTGATAGTCGATCTCTGAATCGACGTTTTCTAGCCTGAAAAAACAGAAAAAAGAGTCACAGGGCACGCATGCGGTTCATAGCACTCGAACCTAGGAGCTCTCAGCTCGCACAATGCGTTCTTACCATCTCACCACAGAAGTACTAGTAATACTAGTAGCATATGCAATCCTTTTGATCTCTTTTGTCTGAAATTTCAAATGATTATTTAAAGATTTTAATGACTTCAAATGAAAAGTTTTTAACTATAAAGTTATAGATCTCGTGGAGGGCCATAATTTTCATATAAAGTTCATCCACATCCACTTCATATGAAAAAGTTATGAATTTTTAAGATAAGTTGTTATCCATTATCATATACGGCTTTTATGTGGCCCGCCTATAGTAATCATCTCATTACCAAAAGCAATTCACATAAGAAATTGCCTCTAAAAATGACATTTTACACAGGTGACTTCTTATGTGGTTCGCCTCTGAAAATCGTACTATTACCACAGGCGGCTGTCGTAAGCATCCGCCTGTGAAAATTTGTTTCCATAAGAGGCCCGAAACCGCAGAGGACTCCAGTAACTACTCAGACAGTTTGTCATATGAGTTGCATGTGAAAAGGCACCCTAAGTATTTCCAAAAATAGTTTTTTAGCAGTGCATCTCCATCCTAGTGAACCAAGTGTTTTATATATATGGCCTACACCTGTCTTCCAATATCAGGTACAGATCAGATGAGATGCCTGATAGGATCAATAATCAAAATAAGGAGGTGAATTATTAGGAGATTTGTTATTACACTTACACCAATAGTTCATGATCATTATGAAAATCCACTGTTAAACCTGAATTACATGTAGTTATTTAGCCAGATGATATAGATACCGTACCTTCCTAAAGTATTGCTTAGTTGTTGTCGGTGCTGTTTTCAGCTGGGACCTCTCATCATAAACCAAAAACATAGTTTTAATTTCTACAAATCTTTTCGATGTTTATAAAGTTCTAAAGTCAAAAGGATGAATATATATGCTCACATCACGGTTAGGACTAGGATTGTAAGTTTGGAGTGAGAACCACAGGATTGACTACAAAATGCACCTTCAACAGGACAATGCAGTGTAATCGTCTCTAGCCTCCTCACCCAGGTCCGTTTGGATAGTTTGTAGAGTTTGTAGCCAGCTAAGAAAACGGTTATGACTATTGAATTTTAGTTGTTAGTTTTTATAATAAATTTTTGGCTTCTTAACACATCAAAAGTCAAAACCAAAACCAAACTATCCCTTAGATAGCGTTGGACTTTTTCAGAGAAAAACCAGAAAAAAATCATTCCAAACCGGGCCCAGAAAGGCTCAGTGTCCATTTCTTCTTATCCCTTTTCCCACAGTCCAAGCCATTACTTTCAGGAACCCCTGGCTCTGAGCTAGCGCTACACTTGCTCAAAGGCGAAAGTGAATTTTGAACACTATGTCGTGGTCGTGGCACGAGACAACAACTTATTGCATGTTGGAGGTCTCTCACTGATGCATTTGTTTAAGAACATAGTGTGCATCTAGGCCGGGTGCACCAAGCTGTGTGATTTGTGTGATGAACTGATCAGCTGGATTCTCATTTCATGATTAAACTATCAATATTCAGTTGGATACATAGCCTCTGGGGCAGAGAAGGTCAACCGTGTGATGTGGGAATCATTTCACAGGATGTCAGGATTAGGTGACGGACAGGCTAATGTGTGATAGGTTTGGGGACTTGGGGCTGGTGGATGTTTTTTACATCCAGCAAAAATTCCAACCTTGTCGGCATGGTAATCCTGGCAAAACATTCACTGTCGAATTAACACTGCCAAAACATGGTAATACTTAGTCCCCCGGAGTAGTACCAAGAAGCATGCCTCCGCGCGACATGGGTTTAGGGATTCCAAATGTATTAGATGACAAACATCCCAGGGCTACAACTAGTAAAATACACACCCCCTGACGTATTAAGAGATTACTAACTTAGTTCGACTCTGCCCGATAAACCTCGAAGGACGATTGGGTTCTGCTCTGGGAGAAGCTGAAGGATCCAGTAGGTTATAATTGCAAGATTTTGTCTGCCGTACATACTAACTTTTAATGACTAACCTTGATACATATGTCATTGTGTATTAACACTAGCCAATGTAATCCTACAATACTGTCTATGGAGACTTGAACATTACTAGTGGCCCATTCTGGCCCAGAGCTCGAGTTTATAGGGCAGAGTCTAACTGAAATACAACCTGTATAAAGCTCCAGCAAATACCATTATCGGTTCAGAAATCGGTCATGCCCAGTGGATACTGAGAAAACATTAACGAGCAATAACACTCAAGGTTCACCGCTCTATACGCTCTTTTCTATATCATCTTCAACGTATGTAGTACATGAGATCTACGTACATACGAATTCCTCAAGGCAAGAAGGCTGTCCGCTTGTCCCTTTTTCCGTTTGTCTTGATTCTTGATACAACCGACATGCTAATGGACCTTCTGACGAGGTGTGATTTTCTTGTGGTCAAATTGATTTCTTAATATGGTTAATGTTGATAATAGTTAGCATATCAATATAGGGAGAGTTTCAAAAGTTTTGACTGGTAGGCGCGAAATTTAGAACTCAATTTCCATCTTACACCAGAGTTCGTATACATATGTGGCCCGTTCCTGACAAGAGGATTTCTAAACACCTATTTTTTGAGATCCAAGGATTTCTAAACTTGAAAATATAGCAAATCAAAGTCTCATTAAGACATTAGCTTACGCCTCACCAATGATTTATTTATTTGACTACGTAGATCAACCATCTTGGTCTTTAACTTAGAATCGACGACTATGCCAGTTATTTGAGCATCATATAGAAAATACTGTAAATGGTGATCCATGGTGTACTGAAAATAATCTTATTAGGTTATGATTATGATTTTGTGACTAATGATAATATAGATTGGAACTAACATGTTTATCAAAAATATATGTTAGTAGGTCTAATGGATACAATACATGAAGAAGTTACCGAAGTTAGGATAAAGTTTGGTTGAGTTAGAAAAAGTCCTAGGAGAAATGACTACAGGGGATGGTCCGGTGCTCAGAGTATTTGCACTCACCGGAGCATCTCTATCAAAGAGAAACAAAGGCATGAAAGCCTCACCGGATAACCCAGTGATGAAGTAAGGCAACACCGGATAATACACCGGATAATACAGTGCAAAGATGAAAAAGAAGCAAAATACCTCATTAGATAGTCCGGTGATTAATTTGAACATACCGGAGAAATGCATCGGAGCATTATTGACAAAGGGAAGAATGCAGTGATCTCACCGGAAGGTCCGGTGCTCTGAAGATTTGTACACTGGAGCATATATTTTCAGAGAGGGTTGCATTGGCTCGGCTAGCTGAGGATAACGCACCAGATGGTCCGGTGATGAAGTGATGTGCACCAAAGAATACACCGAAGCAATTTACACAGAGAAGATGTTGGCTCGGATAACTAAGCTATACTCACCGGAGAGGCCAGTGATGAAGGTGGAGTATACACTAAAGTATCCGGTGTTCACAGAAATTTGAGTGGGGTTCCAACAGCTAGTTTATGATAGTGTATTCACCAGATGATCAGGTGTTAGTACTGCTATTTTTACCGAATCATCCGGTGTTAACAGCTTTTTATAGCCGTTGGGTTAACGGCTAGTGCGCAAGTTTGAGGCTATAAATACTCTTCTACTCAGTCATTTGAGTATACTGGAGTCCAGAGAAGTTCATATACACCTGAGAAGACATCCAAGCCACCAAAGTGCTTAAAGTGATCATCCCAGGCGATTAAGCACAAAATTAGTGAGTGATTATTGCTTATAGGTCTAGATAGTGAGTTGATAGGTGATTGCTGCCTAGAGAGTGGGTCAAGAAGTGATCTAACAGTGTATCTCTTGGTACGCCGGCACCTTGAGTCTTGGTGACTCGCCAGCAAGCTTATTGACCCTCAAACTTGGTGAGCGGCAGCAAGGCGATTGTGCGAGGACGCGGAGACCCTTGCATTTGTGGCTCAAGCTCTAAAGTGATCACGGTGACGAGGAACCGGAAGAGAGGCTAGCGGTGAGACTTTGCCTTGGTGGCTTATCCGGGTGGATGCCTTATCTTTATGACTTGGTGGCTCAAAGGCCGTGACCAGGTGCCGACCGGGAGGATATCATTTGTGAAGCTCCAACGTGGATTAGAGGTGGCATTCATGCCATCGATACTATGGGAAAAAAATCTTTATGCTAAGTTTGCTCTCTTTATTTTATTTACGTTTCTGTATTTACTTCTTTGTAATTTACTTTCTTATATAGTTTGCAAACTCTTTGATTGATAAAGTAGACATACTAGATAAATCTAAATTATATTTAGTAAAAACTAATATAGGTTTATCTTATATTGTTTGTAGAGTCAAAATAGTTTTAAGTGTCCTAATTCATCTTTCCCTTTTAAGATATCACCGATTCTCGCACATAGTTGTAGATGTGATCTCAGAAAATAAGCACTACATTGTTTTGTCTTTTTCGGATGACTTTGCCTTCTAGCCACTCAGCCCCATCAAGAATACAAACTGTAGAAATTAAATCTCAATCCAAAACCATCCAACTGAATTTAGTGTCTCAATCTTGTGGCCCTGGATCTATTATACTATCTGATTAGAATAATATAGAGGAAATAATAAGTAGAGCAGGACAAACATCCCTATCATAGAGGATAAAAATAGGACAACCATTAATAAATTAAATAGTAATCCTATGAGGTTTTAGCCCACATTGGAATAAATAAAGTAGTAGATGGACTCAGCGATCTAGCTCAGAGACCCTTGTCCCTATCTCAATTAACAAACCCCTGCTCAGTCAGTGCTTGCAGCATCTGATCTCTCAGCAGGAGTTGCTCAGCTCTAGTAGTTTCCCTGTGGACTTCGGTGTGCCCTCATGCATGTGTGTTAAGTACTTTTTCTAGATTATTTGTGGAGATTTTGATCTGTACATGGTCACTGTTTAGCTGAAGACCCGCCGCAAACCAAGGCGATATATTCCGCTAGATGCGGATCTTTTGCGCAAAAGAATGCAGTGTCCTATATTGTGTGTTGTAGCACAACCAAAATGAGATGTTTGTTCTTCCGAAACAATCGAGGGTATGTCCAACAGGGCTTTATTCTACCTCATTTTGTTCATTCAGTTGTTTATAAATCATCATGCATAGAGATGTAGAAGTAGGACGATCGGGCCGGGGTTATCCAAGCGGCCGCCGTCAAATTGATGATGTTCCAAACATAAAATATGGATTCTACTATTACTGCAGTAGCTCCATATGACAAACATGATACCATCGCATATCCTTCAATCTTCCTCTTGCTCCCTCTCCACCGCAAGCGCTCGCCATCACAGCGCCGCACTCACCCATCACATCACCCACTGGCCTGCTGCCTCCCCTCCTCAAATCCAGAAATTACCCCTCCATTCTATACCCGATCGAAGGGGCGGGGATTGAAATCGGCCCCACCGATCACTGTCATCAGTGATTGACCTACGGGCAGCAGCAATACTCTAGAAGTACCATTAATTTTGGTTTTACGGTATATAGAGTTTTGGCCTGCTCTTGACAAAATTGCATATTTCCCTTGATTACTTTTTTAGAGGTCCTTGATCACTCTTGTTTTTAAGGAGTCCTTGATAACGCTAACCTTCTGGTGCGCCCACGCGGGTGTGAGCCCACCCACGCTAGAATCAGCCCAGGCGAGTCCTCCGTCTCAGCCCACTCTTGTGGGCTGCAGTGTTTCTTCTTCTTAGGTGCTAGGTCTGATAACGGGAATGCTTAGCCCATTCGTACTTTTTTCTTTCCTTTTCTATTGTGATCGTATTTCTTTCTTATTTATTCCTTGGTATTTTTTCCTTATTTTCTTCTTTTGTAGTTTTGTTTCATCACCTTATCTTGTTTTTAGTATTCTTGAGATATTTTCATGGCATATCTTTTAAGTTTTTCTGTGAGAAAAATTGCATAGTTCTCATAGTAGAATTTGATATTTTTTATTGGTCTAGTAGAATTTGATTGTTGGCTAATATAGTTTTCATATATTCCCATGATATGTTTTGAGTTGTTACCATGCTACTATTGTATTCTCCTCATACTAGATTTTGGTTGTTCCTATGATATGTTTTCAATTGTTCCCGTTCTACTATTGCATTGTTCTTGGATTGTACCTTTACTATCTTTAAAATTTTGTCATGATACATTTATAATCCTTGCTGTGGTGTACTTTGAATATATTTAGGGAATACTTTCAATTATTCCGACATAAGGTTCATTGTTTTTCAGTATAATTGATTAAATATTTTTTAGTCCGCTGTGTTTTTGTTGGTATATCTTTTTTTAGCGAATTATAGTATATCTTTGAATCATATTATTTGTTGAAATGGTCCAAGAAAGACACACATGCACCTAACTGTTAGAAAGCAGTCCAGAAACTTTGGCAGGCCGACTCACGAGCATGGGCCTCTACCAACCTCCACAAGCCGCTCTGTTTTCCTCATCAACATTGCTGATGATTGTAGGCCAACACCAGTGCGCTGGAAGGAGGTAAGGAGCGACATTTTACGTTTTTTAAATAAAAAATTATAAATATATGTGGGCGTTTAGAAAAATTGCAAGAAGCGCGACATATTTAAAAATAAAAAATATTATCTTCTAATGCCCTAAAATTAAAAACACTATCAAAATAGTCAGAAAAAAATTAAAAAATTATGTAGTGTAGAGAATGCTATCATCTAGCTCTAAACAAATTCAGATAAAAAATAAAAAAGGCAAAGTTTAGGGATCCTGAAATTTTTGATAGTATCCTCTGTAACACATAATGTTTTCTAAATTTTTCATGACTATTTTGATATTGTTTTGAATTTTAAGAGCATTGGGGTATAATATTTTTCTGATTTTTAAACATGTTGCCAGTTGTAAGGGTGGCAGGTCCATTTGCAATTTTTTTAAAATGGGGGCATACATTTGTAATTTTTTAAATTAAAAATATATAAAATTAAAAAATTCTCGCCAAGGAGGGATTTGCACCATTAAAGAAGCCCTAGTTGGCGGGGGTGGGCTACCTTTGTTTTCTCTCCGCCCAGGCGAACTCCAACCCCACCCCTGATTACTAGTGATGAATTTTTTTTATTTTACATTTTCTAACATAAATATTTATAAAAATATACCCGGATGAAAAGATTTACGGGAATAGGCACCTACTGCCCTCTCAAAGGGATGTAACCCTTTTAGAGGGCGGTAAACATGCCACGATGGCACGGACAGCCCTTACCGCCCTCAGCAAAACTAGTTGTCATTATCGCATACCTTACCCATCCAGTGTCGTGCATCAAGGCCATTTCTCTCTTGGCTCATTTCGTATCCACTACGAGAAGTTCCTAACAGATGGCCTTGATCTCCTTACTATCTGGGAAGTATCTGTTGAGATGGGTCCAAGAGCTACTAGCTCATATTTGGTGTCTCCTACCTAGGCTAACTGCTTCGTGGTTAGTTCGTCTAGCCTTGTCTGTAGTGCATTGAACTTTCTCTATTGGTTTTGGTTGTATAATTTCTTTAAAATATTCATCAAGTGCTTGTTTTTTAATTGTCTGTAAAAGTTTGCACCCATATACCTATGCACTACCTGCTCTTTAAGTTGGGCCACTTTGCTATTACACATCGTTAAACACTATCGTATTGCATATTCAACAAAACCTGCAACAACCTTGCATGTCTATCATGAAACAAACATACATCAGACCAGTACAGAACAAATAACTTGCTTCACCCGCTCAAGGAATCAATACTAGCTATTCCCGTTCTCGCTCTCCACAAAGGCAAACCCCAGTGGTATGATTTGGTTGTTCCCGTCTACCCCAAATACAGACAATATCTATCATTTATACTCCCTGGTGAGAAACATCCTGTCCAAATAGATGATGGGTCGATAGTGCCTAAATGCCTAGATAGTTGCCCCAAATGCAAAGAAAGCACGCTGTAATACTCGTATTCCAGATACTTCACTCGAGGAGTAATGCTTGATGTCAAAGTAACTTTCAGGATTTCTCGCACATATTGTGGCTAGTTGACGTGGTAAATTATCATATGATGCTTCGTATGACCTAAACTTCATCTCAATAACCTTCTGTTTTGCTCTCTATCCCTTAGCATAACTTATTGTGTGCTGAAACTTTTTCCTCAATAGCATGAATTATTGATCGTGGCTCATACTTTAGGTTGCTCACAATCTCTCTGTACATAATATTGGCAATAAAAGCATATGACAGGTTCACGTATGAGAACTCTATTTTTTCAATACGATGGTTATGCTCCTTATCTATTGAGCACTCCCAATGGTCAACCCACTTCCCCCAGAATACATGCACCTGCTATAGACAATCAAGCACCAAACACTTAACATCATACTCCCTTTTGCTTGACTTCACAATCTTGAACTACCTTTGAAGAGATAGTGACTAGTATTTCACTACATCAATAACAGTCTCCTTATTAGTGTACATAATATCCTGGTTCCTCATTCTCATAATATTCTCACGGTGTTTGATGACCCTCACTGACCACTAGCTTTGAAAAATCCTGATTCCTCCACTCTGAAGGAAAAGAGCATTTTCCTCCTCGTCGGATGGATCCTCATCGGCAATGGCTTTCTCAAGCTCCTGATCCTCTCTCTCTAGCTCTTCAATTATGCTAGAGATGTGCTCCCCTCATCGGCTACACCTCTCAGTTGCATCTCCTGCACATCCCTAACTTCATTCTCGTCCCTCACAATTGCCAAGTCTGTTTCGTTCACCTATACCTGACTTGTTCCTGCTACTGCTTCCCCAACGTTTATCTCTGTTGGATCCTTCTGGTACACCTTAGCTAGCAGCATACAAGGGAGACCACGTTCACATACTATATTAACGTACTGCCTCCAAGTAGCTATTGCATTAATCAGGATGGGCTCCCTGAAGTACCTCTGAGTAGTATAGCTTAGCACAGCTCTCAGCTTAAACTCATGGTGCTAAGGATCCAGTTGAAAATGACGCGTCAGCCATTTGCTCATGCCCACTATGGTCCTCTCATTAGCTCTACTAAGTCCCTTGACGACATGCTGAAATTTTGAGAGATTTACACCACTAGAACCATAACCAATCTGATCTTCAATATAATATATTTGAAAATGTAGCTTATCAGACATACCTGAAAACATCCGAAAATATATCTAGCGTTAGGAACCTTATACTTCTGATTATCAAAACTCTGACAAAATTACTACTACCTCCGTTTCGCAATATTTATCCACGCCCACCATTACGTACAAACAAAGAAATACTGAAATCGAGTGAAAAAATGCAGTGAGATGACCATACTACCCCTAATCAATGCAAGGATGAGAGCAAGTAACTCACCAGCGTTGGAGTAAATGCATGCATGCACTCAAGGGCATACCAGAAAAATAGATCATAAAGTATCATTGGTTACCGCAATGGACAAACAATTTGAGACAGATACTCCCGAGGCCATGAACAAACATTGCGAAACGGAGGGAGTAGAACTGATGATCATCTAACAATACATTTAGTTCACTACAATTAATATTGCTCCTAAGCAACCTAACCAATTTAAACTAATTAAACCTCCATCACTTAATAAAATTTCTAATTATCGGTACATCACTATTTATAAATTCTAGATAATCCTATCATGTTGAAATAGATCTTTATAATATACTACAAAAGACAGATAAGCCTCATTTTAATGTAACTACTCTATATCACTAAACCCTAGATCTAGTGCTATTTTAATTACCAATAAAAACAAAAATCTAGAAAAATTACCAAAAATCGAGATGAAAAATAGTAAGGCTTCGCCGCGCTGCCTCTCTCCTCTCCTCCCACTCTCTTTTTTTCTAGATTAAAATGATCATTTTGACTGAATTTTAACCTTTTATATAGGCTAAAGGGGTGCGGGGTTGACGCGTGGGCTAACCGTCCACTAAGAGGGCGGCGTGCCTAACTATCCTCTTATGAGATGGTAAGGATCGGTGACCCTAATGGTGGGGACTAACCGCCCTCCTAAGGGGCGATAAGGGTGACGTAAGTCTAATCGTCCCATGAAAGAGTTGCAGTACTTTAAAAAGACGGTAAACGTTTGTTTTTTAAATCTATCTATCCGGAATATATATTTTAAATATTTATATTAAAAATGTAAAACAAATCTGATAAGATTGACCAACTCGCCATGTACCCTCTCGGCTGCATATAGGCCAATTTGGGCATCCTTAGAAACTCAGGGTTTGTGCAGCACCACTATTTTAGCACAAACGGAATTCTTCCCACCTGTTCTCTTCCGACAGAACCAGGCCCAGCCAGCCCAGCCCACGCCACGCCTTGTGCATCCTCCGCCTCTCTAGGCCTGCTGCTATCCTTCCAAACCGATGAACCGAGCCCACGGGTCCAATGGAGCAACTGAAGCAAACTGGAAACTGCGTGGCGTGGCTGCGACACATTTATAGCTCCACGGAAGTTCAATCCATCGGCTGCAAGTAACGTCAACATTACCACCGATCGATAGCTGGAATATTATGGATGTAACATGTCATTGACAAATGTTCTTATGGTGTCACAATTGTTTGTGCGAAAGGCATTCTTTTGAGGGAATTTTCTGAAGGCATCCGTGTCCGTAGTTTACTCCAATATCTATGTGTGGTTCGTGTGGCTAGCGTTTCAGTTCAGGTGTAGTGCTTTAAAGTTTTCCAGTATTAGAATAGCAAGGTTGTACACTCCTACACTAGTAGTAAGAAAAATTATTCACTCTAAAAGGAAATCAGAGAAACAAATTGTTACTCCAGTAATCCTTGTCACATCATTAGTACTACGTACAATATAGCATACAAGTCAATTGGGACCGGTACAAATTTATAGCGAATGTGCCCTGTGGATGAAAGCAAGCGATGAACTGTGCTTCAGCAATGACACTTGTGATTCATCATATTCTCTTTGGTACAATCATAGAGCCAGGTTTTTGCACTCATGCAGGCAAGTTATAGGCCAAGTGATTGAGTTGCACGGATGCACACACACCTCTTTTACAGGAATGCAGAGAAACGGCATTGCATTCAGTTACATTAAGAGAAAACATTATTGGTACAACTGGTACTCTTTTCTTACCCGAAAAAAAACATGGTGCAGAGATGTACATATGAAAGGTACTAGTACTCCACCTGACCAAATACAAACTTGATTTCTCTTTCATCCAGAAACTGAATGCACTGAGATTTCACCACTTCAATGCGGGCTGCGGATTGCCCTGTACGAAAAGCAACATGTCCCTAGCCAAATTGGTATGATTGGCAGGTTGATTTGGCGCCAGATAGTGATGCGATTCTGTGTTATCCTCAAGCCGCATGCTTTACCAAATCATGCGGTAACAGGAGAACAATACTCTTACAATTGAATCTTCAAGCATTTGTTCGGTATAATATGGTTGCGTAGTGGGGTAGGAGAGCCTACACAATTATTTGGGCACACTGATCAAAATTTTAAGAATGAAAAGGAGTTTTTTTATGAATAAGGAATAATGAAGAAGCATGGAGGGAAACTGAAGGTTAATAAATTCTTCTAAACATTTTCTAGTATCAGCTCGACTAAAAGAAGCGCAAAACAAAACTGATAGTGTACCATCTATTTCAGAACCAGAACAATATTTGCAGTGTCTTTCAAATTCTTTACCTGAATTATTGCTCATACGGTGCATTTTGCAGGAATGAAATCCTCTAAATTGTCATAGGGTCAGTTTGGTTTTCAGAATTGGAAGAAATGAATTGAATTGGGCTTCAAATTCAAATCCATGCTGAAATAGAAGTAGGGCACCAATTCAATGCTTTTCTTTGGTTGGCAAGTGAATTGTTGAGAAGGAAATCAGCCATGGTTTCCAGCCCCATGATAGCATGGAGATCATCCATGAGGTGGCCTAGAGATCCTGGCCTTTGGGCTTAGGGATGGCAGCCAAACCTGTGAGTTCGGGTCCCTGCAGGTTCTACACCCGGTGGGTATGGATTCGGGTACAAAATTCCACCTATGAATCTAGTAGGTCGGGTACCGAACTGTAGTGGCTCGAGCATGGATTTGTATATACCCATGTGGGTGCCCATGGGTCACCCGAACATAGGCCAAATAATATGTCATCCAGCCGGCCAACCCAACCCAGCCCACTTAGGCACCTATCCCAGGTCAATAGGTCACGACAGTTCGCCAGTTCGCTGTTTGACCTTGCCTCCATGCCCACGCCGCTAGCCCACCCCTTGCCCATCCCCCTCCCCTGCGTGCTAGCCCTCCTGCGCCACTACGCACCAGCCCCCTATGCGCAACTCCTTTTGCGTCGGCATCCGAGCCGCCCTCCTCCTCTACACCACAACCTCTGCGTTGGCCCCTCCGCCCTTCCGCGTCGTCCTGGAGGACCCAAAGGTTGAGGGCCCCTCCGCCGCCACGTGCTCTGTTCAGCGAAGCTTGCTAGTGTGCGGCGCGCTGTGCCTGCGTGTGGGTGCCTGCTTGGAGCCCGTTGGCGCTAGCACAGATGTTGGCCTGCTTGCGTTGATGCTTGCGACCTCTCTACCCTCCCCCCCCCCCGTCTAAACATTGTTGAGAGTCATTGGGCACCACCGAGAGACTACTCCCAGTATCCACGAGACCATGACATGATCCCCTATGGTAAACCATGGAACTCTACACTCCACATCACCACCCGAATCGAGAGCACGCTCTTGCTAGATTCGATATCATCTCATCAGGAGATGGAATCCCAAACCCGACAGGCATCCGAAACCCGATGGGCACCTGGCGGATGTAGGTTCGGGTGCTAATTTTCACTCATTTCTCATTTCAGGTTCGGGTTGGGTTAAGACTAGCAGGTTTCAGGTCAGGAATGGTTTTGCTCCACCCAATCTAGATCCGACCTGTTGCCATCCCTATTCGAGCTTGGGGTTGAAGATGGCCACAATGGTGGGATCTCATGGCTGCTAGCCTTGGGGAACAAGGGGCTGATAGGGGGATGACATGGCTCTTTGTGACGGCCCTAGGCTTAGGGAAGGACGCGACTATTGGGAAATGAGTACGCTAGGCTAGCATAAAACAAAAAATTCTATCATGTTCATCCAGGAAACCATGCAAGTAGGAGATCAAGAGTTGTTACCACTAGACGCATAGTGCAGTGGAAAAAAACTTAGAGAAGACTAGTCCAACATCATGCGCGTCGGTATAGAGTAAGTAGTCAATCTTTATCATGAACTGATCATCTCTTCCTTGAATCCTTGTCGCCAATCAGCACCGCAACAACAACAGCAGCACCTCTACGGTATTCACACGTCCAAGGGTGAAAACATCATATGCTAGTGTGCTAGCACTGTGCGTCCGGCTAGAAATTTGTGAGGAGGTCGAGTGAAGGTGGCTGCTAGGGTTTCAGGGTGATGGAAATTGCTATCGCCCACAACCCCCACTCCTTCACTTATATAGACCTCGCTAATGGGATGCCACGTTGCAAGCCCATTAGGGTTCTAATTCCTTGTTGATCATTATCTGCAATGCTTATGTATAGATCCAATTCGAGTTTGAGACTACCTCTAGGTATATTGCCAACAGCGGTAGGATCTTGAGGTGGCAGTGGTGGTGCTGATGTGGTCGAGGTCCTCCAAATGGTGCTACAGAAGCGGGACCTCAGCCTCGAGATGGAGATGCCGGCAATAGGGCTTCGGGCCAGAGTTGGGGAAGAATGAGGTGGTGCTTGACGCTGGAATTAGGTGGTCGCAATGGCGTTGCCGTCGGAGTCCGATGGCCAGCGGTGACAGTAGGGTCAGATTCCAACGTTGGTCGATGGTGGTCGATGTTGGAGCCTGGTTGTCACAACAGGAGCTCTTGCACTTGTTAGTTCCATTTGGAGCAAGCAAAGAGCAATGTGAATCAGGGCATCGGGCTCTGAATCGGAGGGATATATGTCCGAATTATGAAAGCCCTTTCCTAGTTGCTCTCCAATTTAACTAGAAATAAATTCTAATTCTAATTCCAATTCCCACCGTAATCAAACAACCGAACTAGATCCGCTCCAATTCCAATTCCCCATTTCCAAGTTTAATTCTACAAACCAAATGGTACTATAGCTATTTAAGTTTCTTATTAGATAAGACTACTACAAAACAGTCTATTACTATTGATTTTAAAATCAACAATTAACACTTAACAGTAATAGTCGCCCACTATGGTAGGTGATGCTTTTTCGAGAGAACAAAAGAACTAGAAAAAAGCAACTCCATGGAGGAGCGCAGGAGCTCGCCGCAATGGATCCGGCCTTGGAGGAGCTCGCCACCGTGGATCTAGCCATGGAGGAGCTCGCCGGCCACAGATCCACAAGGTGACCATGAAGGTGATGGCGCCCAGCCACTCCCCACGACGCAGCCCACTGCTCTATCAATCCAGTGGTCGGTGTTGGAAGGGATGACGCCGGTTAAGGTGTGAACTGCAGGCGATGGAGCTTGCGGCGAGACTGAGCGGTTGTGCGAACGTCGGGAGCATCAATCAAGCGGGGGTCAAGCGTCTGCGAGCTGAAGTACAGGTGGCGGGCTGCGTATGGGAGGTCGGCGACGCACACCATGGTGGTAAGGCTATGCCCAACGGTTTCCCTTCGGGGACAAAAATCCCGTTGTGAAATAATTTTCGTTCCCTTCAGCGCTGCAACGGTTTCCCTTCATAGTTCCCTTCACGACGGGATTCCTAGGATCATTCCCTTTAGGACGGGATTCTCTCTCCTTTCCCTTCGCGATTCCCCTCGAAGGGAAATTGTTGGAGATGAGAGAAAATAAAGGGAATGGGAACAGAGAAGGGAATCGGGAAGAGAACGAAATGAAGGGAATATGGTTGGAGATGGTCTAAGGTCTAGGTTTGGATTTGAGGTGGAGGGGATGGGAAAGTTTTACTAGGGGGTGTGAACCTCCCCTTCTTGCCGCTCTTCCGGCCGACGGCAGGGGCACATCCCTTGCCCCTAGTGAGCTCGGCCAGTGATGCAACACACCGCCGTGGAGGATCTGGCAACCGCCATGGATCCATGGAGGATCCGGCCGCCACCGTGGTGGATACGGCCGCAAGTGTACTGATGAGCGAGAGAGAGGGGGTGCTGGAATGGAGACTTAGATATTTTTTAGGCTGTGAGAGAGCCGCTGCGGGCGGATCAGGTGGGGTGCAAACCGGCAGCGATAGTGAGAAGTGCTGAGTTTTTTTAAGAACAGTCAATGTTCATATTTTTCTTACAAACCGACATCTATAATTGCATTACTGTCTATTTTTAGTAAACTGGCAATGATACGGGGCAAGAAAAAGGTGTTTTTTTATAGTGTAAACTGTAACTATTAGGAAAGAAAAGATATATTATGAAAATCTAATAAAAAAAGTATATTTATATGTATTCACAAACTGTCACTCACACCGGTTGCAACCGGTGTTATTTTTCGTGCCAACTGCATAATTTCAGTTACTACAATTTTCATTGGTCCACATCGCTATTGATCGCGTGGTATCTTTTCGTTTTATCATTCCATTTTTATAAAAGTACCAATTCATTAAAAGTAAAGGGAAAGGATTAATGGAATTGTCTAAATGTATCAACTTGTGCTTCTCAATACAGAAAAAGTGATAAAAAGTGAGTTTAAAGGCATTTCATCTGGGAAGCTTAAATAAATCCATGTGATCATTTTATTATGCAGCATGATTGACAAATTCTTCTTCAGTCGATGCGAATTTCTGATAGCAGTGGCAGAGACACGTCACCTGCTTGAAATCGTTATTGTTGAGAAATTTATCGATGTGGAGAGAATATATGTCGTGAGCAACTTTTGCTGCTTTTTCTGAAGCTTCAGTTGGATACTCATAGGTCTGTAGTTTAAGCAGCTGTTTGGACATGTGGCTCATCTCAATCAAAGAACCATCGATTGGTGAACTCTCTGAATATGTGGTATTCTTTGCCCCAGCTGTGCTGGCGTTTCTAGGTATGCCAAACAGCTACTGTACCAATTTGTAACAAGAGCATGAGCAGTTTGGTATTAATTTAGCAAACATATGTCCATTGTATGGACACTTCGTACAGAGTGGCAATGAAGTAATACTATATAAATTAAGAATAAATTTGTGATGTTTTCTTTGTAGGAACTAATAACGTACTGCTTTTTTTTTAACCCGTTGTCAACGATGAACCAAGTACTTTCAGCAAGTTTCAGATAGAACGATACCGTTTGAACGTTGTTGGTTTGTTTGGAGGAACTATAACATAATGTTCTTTGACGCACTGTTAAAAGAATAACCAGTCACTTTCAGCAAGTTTCGGAGAGAAAGGTGTGGTTCAGGTTGAATGCTTACTAATTTGGTCACCCAGATAATAGCACCATTGGACGATAGGGCCAACACATACAACGTAAAGAGAATATGATAGCGAGACAATTTTCCAAAACTGAAAAATGTGGCATAGCTTTTGATTCCCATCAGATCAGTAGAGAGATGTTAGTGTCGTCACATCTCTTTTTGTGATCAAACTAGTGCTCCTTTATCTTCTATAAAGATTTTCTCAACTTGTCTCTAGCCTACCCCAACTTGTTTGGAACTGAAAGGCTTTGTTGTTGTTGTTGTTGTTGTTGTTGTTGTTGTCTTTTCGATGAAGGAAAAGAAAGTTTCAAACCACCATGATCTTTGTTATTTGGGAGCATTTCAGTTTCAAACCACCACAATCTTTATCAAAAAGATCAAGCATACCTGAACATCTACCGGGTCATTTGGCAGGAGTTCTGCCTTCTCTTTATAGTAGCAGTGACCACTGCCAACAGCAGTGCCACAGTGGCGCCCCCACGGCGGACCCCCGTAGGACCACGACGGTGGCACCGAGCAGCACCACCGGCGGACAAGCAGGACGCCATGAGCAACGCCGCTGCCAAGGAGGTCCCTACCACGGCACTACCAGAGCAGCACCCGAATCGCCGGTTCTCTATGCCCAATCCAAGTCGAAATCCTTCCAAGGCTGAGGGAAGGCTCAACAATATCTCCGATGAAACCACAATGGATGATCGAGGACGAATGAACTCATCTCGTAAAGGTAATCTAGTATCACTTATTTAACTATTCATCGATTTCCAAAGAGCATCTTGATCTGAACAACGTGATTCGAGGCAATGCGTTGGGATATAGGCAGCCAGACCTAGATCCGGAAGCTTGACCGGCGATCTCACCAGCAGGGAGGGTGTCCTCATCGTCTCCGACGCGTTCCGGAAAGGCGAAAATGTTCCCCGAGCCACTGTAGCCAAAATAGCCCTATTAGACTATGATTGCGATTTTGGTGATTAATGAAAATATAGTCAATGGGACTAACATGTTTGTCAAGAATATATGTTAGTAGGGATCATGGATGCAATACATGAAGAAGCTACTGCAGCCGGGACAAACTTGGACTGAATTTGAGAAGTCCTAGGAAGATTTACCTCACCGGATGGTCTGGTGCTCTAGGTGTTGAACTCATTGGAGCATATTTGTTAAAAGGGGAGAGAGGATCGAAGACCTCATCGAAAGGTCTGGTGATCAGAGAAGACACATACCGGAGCTTTTTGTCCAGAGAAGGTTGCAACCATTGAAGTTGAAGACCAAAGCACCGGATGGTCCGGTTATTAATGTGTTGCACACACCGGACAATAAACAGTATAAAGAGGCAGAACGAAGTTCAACACAATGGATAGTCCGGTGATCAATGTATTGCACACACCAGACAATAAACAGTGCAAAGAGGCAGAACGAAGTTCAACGCAACAGATGGTCCAGTGATGAAGGTTGTGTATACCGGAGCATTATTTTCAGAGAGGGTTGCATTGGCACGGTTGGCTAAAGTCAACTCACTAAATAGTTCGGTGATGATGTGATATGCATTGGATGCTCACACCGGAGCAATTTACACTGAGTAGAAGGAAAGGCTCGGATGACTCACGAGAACTCACCGGATAGTCCGGTGATGGAGATGAAGTATACACCAGTGTGTCCGATGTTCACAGAGGGTTGAGTGAGGTTCCAACGGCTAGTTTGTGAGAGTGTACTCACCGGATGATCCAGTGTTTGTACTATTATTCTCACCGGATCATCCGATGTTAACAATTTTTCAGAGCCATTGGATTAACAGTTAGTGCACGGGTTTGAGGCTATAAATACCCCTTCACTCAGTCATTTGAGTGAGTAGCATGCTGCTGGGGTCTAGAGAAGTTCATGTACACCTGAGAAGACATGCAAGCCACCAAAGTGCTTAATGTGATTATCCAAGGTGATCAAGCACAAGATTAGTGAGTGATTAGTGCTTATATGCCTAGAGAGTGCATCAAGGAGTGATCCAACATTGTACCAAGTGGTACTCTGGTACCTTAGAGTCTTTGTGACTCGCTGGCAAATTTGTTGACCATCCGACTTAGTGTGGAGCGGCAGCAAGGTGATTGTACAGGGACGTGGAGACTCTTGCCTTGGTGGCTCAAGCTCTGGATTATGACGACAAGTTACTGGAAGAGAGGCTAGTGGTGAGATCTTACTTTGGTGGCTTAGTGGCTCATCCGGGTAGAGACTTTATCTTTGTAACTTGGTGGCTTAAGAGCCATGACTAGGTGCCGACTGAGAGCATATCCTTAGTGGAGCTCCAATCTGGATTAGGGGTGGCATTCATGCTATCGATACCATGGGAAAAAAATCCTTGTGCCTAGTTTTCTCATTCTACCTTGTTTATATTTTCGCATTTACATTCTTGCAATTTACCTTCTTAGATAGGTTGCAAGCGCTTTGATTGGTAGAGTAGACACACTAGATAAACTTAGAGCATATTTAGATAGAAATTGATATAGGTTTATCTTGTGTTGTTTTTAGAGCTGATATACTTTTAAGTATCCTAATTCACCCCCTGTAAGGACGTCACTGATCCCTTCAGCACCTACAATCTACTATGGGCCAAATGAATAGGGACCCGGTCCAACCTGCTGGGATGCTAGGGCTTGGCTACTCTCACACAGACATATATGCACACTCCTCCTGGCCGGCGCCGCATCCTTGGATTTGGATCCTTAAGGCTAACAACCAACTAGGGTTAGGGTTCCCAGTTACGAGAGAGGATATCCGATAATTCGGTCTGGGAACGAGGAAAGAGAGGCTTGTTAATCCCCCTCCACCTTTGTCAGCCTCTTTTGCTCAAGTTCTAAAGGCGCTTCCCACGGTGCGTCGTCAAGACCAAGACCAAGGGAGGCTATTGTCGAGACTGATTCAAGAAACAAACCAATCTCATCTATGTGCTGAGCTCAGGAATCAATCCCAACACATAGTGACTTCATTGATAATAATCATTACAATATCCATACTTAATCAAATTAATCGTCTTACAAAAGTGACCTTTAAGGATCAAAGAACCAAATAAATTACAGCGGAACTAAACGAACTATGAAGACTCTAATCCTTTACGACTCTTCCACAGGCATCATCGATGTAGAAAACATCTTAGAACGAACCACCTTCAGCATACTCCTCAATACCTTCTCCAACTGAGTGTTTGGTGATAGCAAGAGTGAGCACTTATCGTACTCAGCAAATTGTGAAGGAATAGTATGCATATGAAGGCTTGATAAGAATAAGTCCATAAGAGTCACTTGCATAAATCAGTGTTTAAGTAAAAATATTTGAAAAGTAAATATAATTAAGTGAATAACAAACCACCTGAAGATTCCATCCATCATGACTTAACCAACTAACCAACACATCAACCAAAGTTCCATCCACTAAGGTTGAACCCTCAATCATAGTTCCCACCACTATGATTGATCATCCTCAATTATGATTCCCACCATCATAGTTGACCCTACTAACTAAAAACATCTAGTTATAATCATGGTATGTTCTCAGTGCTGCTCATGACCGTGAGCATCGCTGAATATTCAGTTTTAACTCTATAAAAGGTTGTACATTACCCACAAGACGTATCATCCCGTTTTGTCGAGAATCCATTGGCCGATGGATAACTCTTGCACACCACTGAGGTGTGCGCTATCAGCACATGTCTACCCGCTAAGGTTTCACTGCCATGTGATTCCACCTTAACAATGGAAGACCCTCTATCGGATCCCAAGACATCGTCCATTCACCGCTCTTCTGCTCGGTCTACACTATACTGAGAGTAAGCAAATTACTTAGCTAGGCCCGTCCCATACTAGACTTGTGGTTGTACTGTAAAAAAAGAAAGATCACCCCACGAACCGGTCCTTAGATTTGAGCAAGGCAAATACTTTACAAACCATACATCCCATCATACCACATGCTCAGATCCCGATACCATGTTTCTACAAAAGTTATTCCATCATATTTATCATTGTTGCATATGACCATTATCAAGTTCATAGAGCATTAATCATGATTACCATCCTAAAGTAAGGCTAAGCATCATCTACCCATCCATAACTAAAACCATACTATGGCAACAATGATGATAAGGAAAGAACTAGGGTAAAGACTAACACTTGGGATTCCCAACAATCTATTAGTATGCATGTTTATAAAATAAAACATTTGTAAAACTGGGACAAAAATGATCAAGAACACAACTTGCCTTCACTAAACTTATTTGGGTCTTCAAAATCTTGATCCTACAATCCTTCTAGCTCCTCATAAATGTTGGCATCTACTCGCAACATACACGAAAAAACAACAACACATAAACACAAAGATCCAAAAAGAACCAAATATCACACAACAAACATTAGGACAATTCGACGGAAGAAAGGGTCATAGAGCTACGGTTTACATGTTATGATTTCCTAAAGATTAAAACAGGACTAAAAAATTATCTACATATGATCTTATGTTGCTAGGAATTTTCTAGGACTTTTACAAAGCCATCTATGATTTTCTGGGATTTTTCTAGAATTTTTAGCATATATTTGAATTATAAAACTATTTAAAACTATTAAACATGATTAAATAATCCTATAAATCATTATTAAACATTTTCAGAAATTAATTACCTAATTATTATTAATTTTTAGTATCATTTTCTTACTAGAAAACTATTTATTACGCAATAGTTAACTATTATGATATCATCAAAGTAATTAAAATAATTAAAAAGAAAACAAATACTAACTGGGCTACTAACTGAGCACTAGGGCTGATGTGGCATGACACGTAAGCAAAATCGCTGATGCGGCTGGCTGACTCGGCGAATGACGTGGCAAGGAGCTGATTGGGATTATGTGAGACACATGGCACGCTATGGTTGGCTGGTGAAAGGCTATGAGGGCTTTCTAATCTGGACCCTTGGCTGTGGATCAGACGACTGACACGTCTTGACGCTCGGCTCTGGCGGACAGAGGGTGATAGCGTCTCTCCCACGGCAGCGCATGGCCAGATGCTCGCCGGAACGATGCTCTGGTGAACTAAACTTGACGGCGAGCGGTGGAAAAGTTTCGGGGCCGCATGGGGAACTCACCTAGGGTACGTGTCGGTGTCAGAGATGCTCCAGCGAGACTAGCAATGGCGATGGGTGGTGCAAAGCTTCGAAGCTTGTTGGAGATGCGTTCTGGGCGTTGATTTCTTCTCGACGAGTTGGGCAAAAGTTTCGCAATGATCTAAGGAACCTCTAGGGTCGCATATTTATAGGCAGGCGGCTACCACATCTCCAATTCAATTCGGATTTGAACAGAGAAGCGACGGTAGCTCAAATGCGATTCTAAAGATTCAAATGAGCTCGGGTCTCTATCTTTGGCCAAAAGCTCGCGCATAGCTCTGGGATTCTTCCTCCTTTTACTCCATAGCTTATCTCCAACACAATCCCTCGAATTTGATTGAGAGCTTGTGCGGCCGGCGGACTCTCTTGCATGTTCTTCATGATTTTGGCTCAGGCTTTGGAAAAATTGGCATAGGCTTGAGCTTCTAGATGTTTTGGCGATCTTGTTTAGCGGTTGGGCGGTTGATCTCGAGCTCAGACACGATGATATCTTCACAGCGAGGCTGGCTTGCTGCTGTTGCGCGAGCTGAATCAGAAAAGAGAGAAGAGAGGGAGATAGTGGTGGGCTGGATCGGTTGGGTCGGTCTAGTCGAATGGACCGATTAGAGAGGGGAAAAAAGAGTAGGGGAGGGATGGACTTCGGTCCATTTATCTCTAAAGGCTTTTCTATTCTTCCTAATGTATGTACCCATGTGTATATATACATACAAGGTATATACTACACATATATAGCTCACATAGCCAAGCAATCAAATATACATATATATATATATATCTACAAATATTCTTTTGATAGAAAAATAGCCCTCATATTTATACACATAACACACATACTCACATATATGTATATATGTATAAAGCACACAGACACCAGGGATCTATTTAATTTTGCAAAGCTTTTTTTAACTTCTTTTGAAAAAAGTTTTTATTTTCTTGATTTTAAGAATTTGGGCTGTTACAAAACCTACCTTCCTTAAAGGAATCTCGTCCCCGTGATTCAAGCTGATATGTAAATAGGTGAGGAAACTCTGCCTTTAGCTCTTCTTGTTGTTCCCAGGTTGCTTCGTCTTTAGTATGGTGATTCCACTAAACTTTCACATACGTATAACCTTTCTCCTAGTTACTCACTCTGCTGTTTCTAGAATTTTGACCGGTTATTTCGAGTATGTCAAATCCTCTTGTGGTTTCACTTCTTCCAAAGGTAACTGTTCCTATGGTACTCACAAACACTTCTTCAACTGCGATATGTGGAACACATTATGCACATCTTCCAGCTTAGGTGGTAATTCTAACTGATAGGCCACTTCTTCACGTCTGGCACTCACTCTAAATGGCCCAATGTACCTGGGTGTCAACTTGCCTTTAACCTTAAAATGATGAAGTCCTCTTAAAGGTGAGACATTGAGATACACAAAATCTCCAACCTTGAAGGTTAACTCTCGGCATCGATTGTCCGTATAACTCTCCTGTCTGGATTGCACTATCTTTAACTTTTCTCGTATTGCCCTGACTTGTTCCTTAGCTTTCTTGAGTATTTTTGGTCCAAACACTTGACCTTCTCCAGTTTCATTGCAATGTAGATGCGTTCTACACTTCCTTTCGTATAATACCTCGAACGGGGTCATCTGTAAACTGGACTAATAACTATTGTTATATGAAAACTCTGCATATGACAAGTTCTTATCCGATCACATGCTCGCAACATATCCTCAAGTATCTGATTTATTCTTTCTTTCTCTCCATCTGTTTGTTGGTGATATGTCGAGCTAAAACTCAACTTCGTGTCCCTTGATGAAGTTTCTGCCAAAACCTTGAGGTAAACTGGGTCCCTTGATCTGATACTATTCTCTTCGGAACTCTATGTAAACACACAATACTGGACATATATAGCTCTGCTAACTTATCTCCTTTATAGGTTGTTTTAATAGGGATGAAATGAGCTACCTTCATGAGACGATCTACAATGACCCATATTGAATCATAGCCTGATTAGGTACGAGGTAAACCGACTATAAAATCCATCCCAATTTCTTCCCACTTTCATTCTGGTATCTTCGGAGGCTGTAGCAATCCTGCTGGTTTCTGATGTTCTGCTTTCACACGCTGACATACATCATACACTACCACGTACTCGGCTATTTCTCGCTTCATACTAGGCGACCAATAGCGATCCTTCAGATCCTGATACATCTTGGTACTGCCTGGGCGAATAGAATAAACTGACTCATGAGCTTCTCTTAAGATTATCTCCTAAAGCTCCTTCTGGTCTGGTACACAGATGTGCTTGCCAAACCAAACCATGCCTTTCTTATCTTCTGAGAACTTTGGGGCTTTGCCTACTTTAATATTCTCTTTAATCCCTTTGATATTTTCATCTTTTTCCTATCCCTTCCGGATGTCCTCATCCAAAGTAGGTTTCACTTCCATGGTTACTGCATCTAAATCCATGACAAAACCTAGGTTAGTCATCAGAATTCTTCACACAAAGTCGGTTGAGCTTCTTGCAACATAGCCATAGTACTGTATACTTTACGGCTTAACACGTCTGCAACCAGATTTTCTTTTTCCGGGTGATAATGGATTCCTACATCATAATCCTTGATCAATTCTAGCCATACTCATTGCCTCAAGTTAAGATCCGTCTGGGTGAATATATACTTCAAACTCTTATAATCCGTGTATATTTCACATCTTTCCCCTAGAAGATAATGTGTCCATATCTTCAAAGCATGTACCACTGCTGCTAACTCCAGGTCATGAGTTGGATAATTCTTCTCATGAGTCCTCAACTGTCTCGAAGCACATCCAAGACCTTGTCAAGATGCATCGTAGTATAAATCGAAATTCTTTTGGATATCCGACAACAATAGCATTGAGGCTGTAGTTAACTTCTTCTTAAGCTCATAGGAACTCGCTTCACAAGCGCTTGTCCACTCATACCTCTTTTCCTTCTTTAGCAACTCTGTGAGTGGCTTGGCTATCTTCGAGGATCCTTCTATGAAACAGTGGTAATAGCCTGCTAAACCAAGAAAACTTCTCACCTTTGTAATGCTGGTAGGTGATTTCCAATTCAACACATCTTTCACCTTACTTGGGTCTACTGCAACTCCTCCGACAGATAGAATGTGTCCAAGAAATGACACCTCTTTTAACCAAAACTCACACTTTCTAAGCTTAGCATACAGTTGATATTCTCTAAGTTTTCCTAGAACTTCTATTAGGTGCTCCTCATGTTCTTCTTCACTCTTAGACCAGTATGTCATGAATGAAGACTACCACGAATTTATCCAGATACTCTATGAAAACTTTATTCATGAGGTACATGAAGTAAGCCGGGGCATTAGTTAAATCGAACGACATGACTGTAAACTCACACAATCCGTATCAAGTGATGAATGTTGTCTTGGGTATATCTGACTTCTAAATCTTTAACTGATGGTATCCCGATCTTAAGTCTATCTTAGAAAACAGTCTAGCTCCAGTAAGTTGGTCGAACAGATCTTCAATTTTGGGAAAGGAATACTTATTCCTTATGGTGACATCATTGAGTGCTCGGTAGTCTATGCACATCCTTTGGCCTACATCTTTCTTTTGCACAAAGAGCACACGAGCTCCCCTAGCGAGGTACTAGGGTGAACATAACCCTTCTCTAACAACTCTTGTATTTTCTTCTTTAAGGTCATTAGAGAGCATCCTATAGGGTCTCTTAGCTATAGGCGCAGTTCCAGGCATAAGATCAATTACAAACTCAATGTCTCAGTCTAGTGGTATACATGGTAATTCATTTGGGAACACGTTTGAAAACTCAAAAACTATACATATCGAGTCCACTGTCAATCCTTCAAGATGGTTCAACTTACATTGATCTGCTGACAGTGTGTCTACCACGAACTCTACCTTGACGCCTTCTCTGTTTTCCAAGATGACTGCCCTTCTAGCACACTCTATCACTCCTTTGAAATTGCTAACCAATCCATTCCAAGGATCACATCGATCCCATCTGATTCCAGGAAGATGAGGTTGGCTGGGAACTCTACCCCCCTTAATTTAAGGTTTAACTTAGGGCAGTGGAGACTAGCTCTCATTTCTCCATCAGGTGAGCTAATTAGCATCTTATGTTTCAAGGTTGTTACTGGCAAACTATGCTTGATCACATACTTGGATGTAATAATTGAATGTGAGGCTCCAGAGTCAAACAAAACAGATGTAGGGGCTGAGTTGATAAAGAACATACCGAGTACGACATCAGGTGCATCCTGAGCTTCTTCTGCGAAGACGTTGTTCACATGTCCCTTCACATGGTTCTGTATGGCTCTGTTAGGTGATGCAGGTGTTTGGTACTAATTGCGGTTTTTGAGTTGGAGCAGGTGTCTTCGTTGGTGTGTTAAAGTTGAATGGAACTGGTGATTGGTTGTGCCTCCTCTTAGGACACTAGTTGGCATAGTGTCCAATCTCATGACAGTTGAAACATGCATGTCCAGTTGGAGCTGGTGTGTTGTAGCTGATGTTGGGGCGAGGCTGCTGGTTCACTTGACGAGGTGCTGCTACTTGAGGTCTAAACTGAGTGGATAACTGCTACTGTCCCTGGGGTGTCATGGTGCATGTGCGAGAGTTACTACCTGAGAGTTGTCCTTGTGAGACCATTCTTCTCTTGCGATCTTCACCGAGCATACAACATTTGTCTTCCAATACCAGTGCCTTATTTACCAAATGCTGAAAATCTGGGTAGTCATGGGTGCTTAACTGAGCTTCATTCCATAAACTAATCCATCCAAGAAATGCTCCTGTTTCTTCTTGTTAGTGTCGAAATCCTCTGGTGCATACCTTGAGAGTAAAGTAAACCTGTTGACATACTCATTCACTGACATTGACCCTTGCTTCAGGTTGCAGGACTCCTTCTTCATCATGGCAATAGTGCCTGCCAGCACGTGATGGTGGCAAAAAGCTTCCTTGAACTCTGCCCAAGTGACTGACTCCTGATCCTCATGGGTGTTGCAGAAAGCATCCCACTAGTCAATGGTAGGACCAGCGAGTTGATGTGCAGTGTACAGAACCTTCTCACGATCATTGCATTAGGAAATCAACAATTTCTTCTCAATTGTCTTAAGCCAATCATCTGCATCGAGCAGCTCAGTGGTGTGAGAGAATGTAGGTGGCTTAGTCTGCATGAATTCCCCCAACTTGGACTGATTGTGGTAGTGGGGCTGTGGTGGCGGCTGATTTTGAGTAGTCTGCTGCATGTTGGTTATTGCCTGGGCCATCCCTTGCAAGATTTGGGTTTGCATAGCCATAAGCTACTCCATAGTCATCAGAGGTGGTGGTGGAGGCGGGGTTTCTGTGTGGTTTCCACTGCTTCTGAGGGTGCTCCTGGTGTTGACCATCTGGCAGAGTAGGGCACAAATAAGAGGAAAGCACAAGATTCTAAGAAGTCTATGTTGTAGAGAATGATTTTAGTAAAAAAAATCTTATTATATTTAGTACTTACTGTCATCAAACCCTACTTCTAAGATGTGGATGCAGACAAGATTCCAAAAGGCGCTCCTGCAACTCACATCTGACACTCACAAGTAATAGGATCCATAAGAACCGAAAACTCCGGAACAACCTAAACAACACCACTGATCGATCTCTATTATTCTAACGGGGAACTCCCTATCCGGTAGACATGGTGGGGTTGCAGGTTCTCCATCTGAGTCACTGTCTGGGTACTCTGATCCTGAGCTGGTGAGAGGTTCGGAGCGAGCTCTCTTGCTTGGGGGTGAAACTGGTGTAGGAATGAAATCACGCAAGCGGCATCGAAGTGTCATGTTTTCTTCTTTAGCTTCTTCTAGGCGATGGCGAACCTCCTTCAGTTCTTGCATGGTGCTTTCGTAGAGACGATCTAGGGTGACGGTGAGTTGAACTGAATCTGGAGTGTGGTATTCTCTTCATTGCAATAGCATCGAACTCCAGTATCCGAGCTTGCGTCATCACGAACGGGGACATAGCGGTACATCGAGTCCTTAGTTGTTGCTCCATAGTCTAGGCACACATGGTAGAGGGCTTGACGGGTGGCGTCTTGTATGCCTTCTTCGAAGCTGGACCTCTTTGTCTCCATGGTGTAGGTGCATTCAACTCTAAACTCTCCCTTGTGTGCGCAGAATCCATAGACGAAGATGGTGATGGACCATTCTATGCGGTTGGCTTGCCTTCTTCCTTTGTACATCGGCTTCTTTTGGTGTCCCATGTTGGTAAGTAAGGCCCACAGCATCCTTGGTAAGATCCCTTAGCGCAGTCCGTTGGAATGGCGTACTTCGTTGAGATCCGACTCCATCTGTAGGTTTGAGCACAAGGAGGGTAAGTAAACCTTACTAGAAGAGAGTAGGGTAAGGGGTCTTTAAGCATAGCTTTTATATTTTTTTTCCAAAATTCCTCTTTTTAAGGTTGACCAGCTATCTAAGGTTGCGTTCTAGGTTGATATGGCTCTGATACCACCTCTGTCGAGACTGATTCAAGGAACAAACCAATCTCATCTATGTGCTGAGCCCATGAATTAGTCCCAACACATAGTGACTTTATTTTTGATAATTATTACAATATCCATATTTAATCGAATTAACCATCTTACAAAAGTGACATTCAAAGGTCAAAAACCCAAATAAACTACAACGGAACTAAACGAACTACAAAGACTCTAATCCTTTACTACTTTTCCACATGCATCATCGACGTAGAAAACATCTTAGAATGATCCACCTTCAGCGTACTCCTCGATACATTCTCCAACTGAGTATTTGGTGATAGCAAGAGTGAGCATTTATCGTACTCAGCAAGTTGTGAAGGAATAGTATGCATATGAAGGCTTGACAAGAATAAGGCTATATGACTCACTTGCATAAATAAACGTTAAAGTAAAAATATTTGAAAAGTAAATATAATTAAGTGAATAACAAACCACGTGAAGATTCCATCCATCATGATTTAATCAACTAACCAACATCTCAACCAAAGTTCCATCCATTAAGGTTGAACCCTCAATCATAGTTCCCTCCACTATGATTGATCATCCTCAACTATGATTCCCACCATCAGAGTTGACCCTACTAACCAAAAACATCTAGTTATAATCATGGTAGGTTTTCAGTGCCGCTCATGACTGTTAGCACGGCTAAATATTGAGTTTTAACTCTATAGAGTTTGTACATTACCCACAAGACGTATCATCCTGTTTTAATGAGCATTCGTTGGCCGACGGATAACTCTTACACACCACCAAGGTGTGCGCTAGGAATCCACTACAACGCCTTTACAATGCCCCGTCTCAACACATGTCTACCCGCTAAGGTTTCACTGCCACGTGCTTCAACCTTAAGAATGGGAGCCACCTCTTGCGCCTTTTGGATCCCAAAACATCATCCATTCACCGCTTTTCTGCTCGGTCTACACTATGCTGAGAGTAAGCAAATTACTTGGCTAGACTCATCCCATACTAGGCTTGTGGTTGTACAATAAACACAGAAAGGTCACCCTATGAATCGGTCCTTAGATTTGAGCAAGGCTACCACTTTACAAACCATACATCCTACTACGTGCTCAAATCCCTATACCATGTTGCTACAAAACATGTGTAAAACTAGGATAAAAATGATCAAGAACACAACTTGCCTTCACTGAACCCAGTTGAATATTCAAAATCTTGATCTTGCAATCCTTCTAGCTCCTCGAAAATATTAGCGTCTACTCGCAACATACGCAGAAAAACAACAACATGTAAACACCTAGATGCAAGAATAACCAAATATCACACAACAAATATAATCATCACAAGAATACACTATTCCGGACAATTCGGCGAAAGAACGAATGGAAGGCATCCATCCCCTTGCCAAGGGGATGCCCACTAATAGAACAAGTCCTAATAAGGAGTATAAACTCCTTCTTAGTACACTAAGAGAACTGGTACTGTTAAGGAGTAGATTTCTACTCCTTATTAGTACACTAATAGAACTCGTAGTATTAAGAAGTTTACACTCCTTAATACTACTTAGGTCAACTAATAGAACTATAGGGCCCCCGGACCGAGGGCTCTGTTCTCTCTACTCTACTGCCCGGAAGTCAAAGTGTTTAGCAACCACCCTTATTTTTAGAGGCTCAAAGACGAGTTCTTTGAACAAAGCAAAAGAACCCATGTGTCTCGGATGAAGTCTACCCTCTTTTTTTTTTGCCGGGAAGATCGTTCCAATCCGTTAATTTCTTTAGTAAGGAGGTCAAGGTATAAGATCAATCAGAAGCAGCGAGATAAAGCACGGATATTGGAGTTGATGAGTATCTTGAAGAACGATGGCACTAGATCGGGAAAGATGAATGACCAATGAGGACAAGACAATGGGGGGAGTTGGTAATAGAGAATCCTCCCTTTACTAGAAATCCATTTCTTCCACAAAGCTCCTGTGACCTAACCATCTAGATAGAAGCCTCGCTCGATCCACTCTCATTTAAATGATGTGATTGGGCCATACCAACCTTCACTTAGTCTTTATATAAGATTGCTCCGTATCTTCAAGGATTGGGTGGAGGTGGCGTAAAAAGGAAGGAAAAAGGAATTTAAAATTCATCCCTTACCACAGAATCATTGGGTCGAAGCAAAATCCTTGCTAATTCGACAAGGATTGTATTCTTTAATTATTTCTCTATTTTTATTACTTAATTTACAAATTTCAAAAAAAATTATTCTATTGGATTGGATTCGTTAGCTTCGGTGAACTCGGCTATTGCGGAAAGTGCACTTCAATAATACTGTGAAAGACTTCTCGATTCACTAGAATTGTGCTTCTTCCGCCTCTCATTTGAGTGCCTTGAGGAGTCGGGAAGCACACAAGAAGTTTACGAGAGAGGTACTTGAGCTGCCATCTTATCCTTTGTTGCTCAAGTCTATAACCTTTCTTGCCAGGGGAATGTAATTGTCGATACCTCGATTTGATCGAGGGCAGATAAATCGTTATCCCACGAGAGAACACTTTTTATAGCAGACTTAAACGTTTAAGTACAATTCAACCTATAAGGATAGATAAATATAGGTGAGCGTTTGATAGACTTACTTGAAAGGCCGATGGTAAAGCTGGGGCAGATTTTGAGTTGACTAGTTCGCTAAGGGCGAGATTGGAAAGAGTGGACACTCAGCATAGACGCCCAGCTTTATTAAGAAAGCCATTGGAACCTCATAGGCTACCGAGTTAGGAGATTCATTTTATTTATTACTTTGACAAAGGCTAGTTCCCGTGGACTAAGTCAGTTAACCGTAAGGAAACATATAGATAATGACTGGTCCACGAGTCAAAACGGATCTACAGTTTACAAGTTATGATTTTCTAAAGATGAAAACAAGACTAAAAAGATTATCTACAGATGAAATTGTGTTGCTAGGAATTTTCTAGGATTTTCCCAAAGCCATCTATGATTTTCTGGGATTTTTCTAGAATTTTCTAGCATTTATTTGAATTATAAAACTTTTTAAAACTCTTAAACCCGATTAAATAATCCTATAAAAAATTATTAAACACTTTTAGAAATTAACTACCTAATTATTATTAATTTTTAGTATTATTTTCTCATTGGAAAACTATTTATTGCGCAATATTTAACTACTATGACGTCATCAAAGCAATTAAAACATTTAAAAAGAAAAACAAATACTGACTGGGCTGCTGACTGAGTATTAGGGCTGACGTGGCATGACACGTAAGCAAAATCGCTGATGCGGCTGGCTGAGATTATGTGGGACACGTGGTGCGCTACTGTTGGTTGGAGAAAGGGTATGATAGATTCTAATCTGGACCCTCGGCTGTGGATTAGATGGCTGACACGTCTTGGCGCTCGGTTTCGGCAGACAGAGGGTGACGATGTCTCTCCCGTGGCGGTGCATGGCCGGATGCTCGCTAGAACGGCGCTCCAGTGAACTAAACTCTATGGTGAGCGGCAGATAAGGTTTGGGGCAGCACGGGGAACTCACCTAGGGCATGTGTCGGTGTTGGAGATGCTCCAGTGAGGCTGGCGACAGCGACGGGTGGCGCAAAGCTTTGGAGCTCATCAGAGATGCATTTTGGGTGTCAATTTCTTCTCGGTGAGTTCGGCAAAAGCTTCGCAATGATCTAAGGAAGCTCTAGGGTCGCATATTTATAGTCGGGCAGCTACCACATCTCCAATTCTATTCGGATTTGAATAGAGAGGCGGTGGAAGCTCAAATGCGATTCTAAGGATTCAAATGAGCTCGAGTCTCTATCTTTGCCAAAAGTTTGCGCATAGCTATGGGATTCTTCCTCCTTTTACTCTGTAGCTTATCTCCAACACAATCCTGCAAATTTGATTGAGAGCTTGTGCGCCTGGCAGACTCTCTTGCCCGTTCTTCACGGTTTTGGCTCGGGCTTTGGCAAAATTGGCACAAGCTTGAGCTTCAAGATGTTTTGGCGATCTCGTTGAGTGGTTGGGTGGTTGATCTCCATCTTGGACACGATGATATCTTCACAGCGACAGCGGGCTTGCTGCTGCTACGTGAGCTGAATCAGAGAAGAGAGGGAGATAGCGGTGGGCTGGCTCGGCTGGGCGGTGTAGTCGAGTGGACCGATCAGAGAGGGGAAAAGTGAGTAGGGGAGGGATCGGCTTCGATTCATTTATCTCTAAAGGCTTTTCTATTCTTCCTCATGTATATACCCATGTATATATATACATACAAGGTATATATTACACATATATAGCTCACATACCCAAGCAATCAAATATACACATATATATCTACAAACATTCTTTTTATAGAAAAATAGCCCTCAATGTATATGTGTATTTATACACATAACACACATACTGACGTATATGTATATATGTATAAAGCACATAGACACACTTAGGGATTTATTTAATTTTGCAAAGCTCTTTTTAACTTCTTTTGAAAATAAGTTTTTATTTTCTTGATTTTAAGAATTTGGGCTATTACAGCTATGGGGGAAGAGAAGACTAGAGGAAATCCGGATGGATGAAGATCTCCATGGAGGACATCTATAGAGAGAGCATGATATGCGCCACAAGCTTCAATGAAACTTTGCTGCTCAAGGTGAGTAAGGGGGCTCGTGTACCCACAAGAAAGATTAGCTCCACCACTGTGGCCATGGTGGCTGGAGGGAGCATATGGTGACTCGAGACCACAGTTTGGCCAAGGAGGCTGTGGATCTGGAGCTAGAGACCACATATCTAAAGGTGGTTATGGGGGTACACGGGGTAAACAAGAGGGAAGGTAAGAAGGGAGATTTGCAGATTGGCAGCAGGGCAGCCAACACTAGTGGGGTGCTAAGCGCCAATGATCCAAAGGTAAACACCCCAAAATGACCACCTTGTAGAGAAAATTAGGTGCTTCAAATGACAACAAGATGGCCATGATCAGGCGGACTGCACCAATGAACTAGTTTGTTACAAATGTAACAAACTGGCCACATGGCGGTGAATTGTGTTACTGGGTTTGGCAAGACCAGGAAGATCAAGATGTACGGATTCGCCACACAAAACCATGGCTTGTACTCTATGCACATCCAATAGAGAAAGCGCAGGTGTTCCAAACTTCTAGACTACTGTTTGTCCTCAAGGGTGAGGCAACAGTGGAGAAGATTGAAATAGAACTGAAGCACCTCATTGATTCCAAATGGGACTGGAAGGTGAGGAAGCTTGATGAAAAGAAATTCATGGTAGTGTTCCCTAACAAGGAATCCTTAACAACCTTCACAAGGTTTAATTCTGTTGAATTGGCCTTACACAATCTGAAGGTCAAGATCAGTAAGTATGAGAAGAACCTAGATGTTACTGATGTGCTGAAATCCACTTGGATCAAAATTTATGAAATCTTTGCCTTTTCTAAACATGTGGAATCAGTCAAGGAGATCACATCCTTAGTGGTTGAGCCCTTGGTGGTAGATGAACTCAACCTTTTAAAGAATGATCCAATCAGAGTTAAGGTCTTGTGCAAAGATCCTCACAAGATCAGGAGTTTTATTGAAATCTTCTTTAATGGGAATGCGCATCTGATCAGATACATCATGGAATGCTTTAGTGACAAGACCCCAATAGGAGACACCCCAGCAAGCCAGATGAAGATGATGACAAAGGGTCAGATGATGATGTTTTGTCTGATTTTGCTGAAGAAGCTAGTCATGGTGACTTGGCAAAGAAAGATATGGAAACTAAGGATAAGATATATCAAGCAATAACTCACAAACCAATGGAAAAAGGGAAGCAAGTGCCAGGGGGGCTATACCTCCAGAAAACTGCTAGGAAATCACTCCCCTTGCATCATTTGATCCAATTATGGGAGAACTTAAAGTTTATAGTGAAGTGGAGGTGGGAGAGAGCCATAAGGAGTACCCCTCTCTATCCAAAGCTTAATTGAGACAGGGGATAAGCCCCTAGTAGCTTATTCTGCCATGGAGGTAGTTCATCACTCCCCTTTAGACTTAGCTTTATCTTTCTTCGATCAGGTTACAAAAGCAGACTGCTACATGGGAGAACAACACAATCTTGGAGCAGGACAGTTGGAGGTTCAGCTCAAGAAGGAATGTTAATATGACACTGAAGCCAACCCCCCCCCCCCCAAATGATTTCCATGTTTCTGATGGAATGTTGCCTATTCATAATCAGAAAGGCCCCCACCTAATCCATGCCAATTCCTGGCCAAACTGTCACTCCCACAAGACATTAATACTGAGCATCTTCATGTGAGTTAGGAGATTCACACATCTGATGAACTATAGCCAACTGAGCCTATGGCAGAGGAGGAGGACAACTTTGAGAATCCCTCACTTGTTAGCACTAGGACTGAGGATGATGACAACTCCCAAGGATGGGTGTTTGTCCCTAAAAAAAAGATCAGAATTCCCAAGAAAAAAGACCCAACTATTGCCACCAAAGCAAGCTCCAGGATCTCCAGAGATGGCATACCAATTCAAGCAAAAGCTATGAAGAGAGCTCAGCAAAAGAACTCAACTGTAGGTACTTCTTTATCACCTAACTAGTTCACTATTCTGAATAACTCCTCTAATACTTGTATTGCTAATGTCATCCATGAGTTAGATTTAGTGGCTGATAATATTAATACTCAAATTGATGCCTTTAAAATTGATGAAGTAGCTAGGGCTAGGATTGCAGAGGCAAATTATAAAGCCTTCCTGTAAAAATAAAGTGAGTAGGAAGCCTCAAGAGTGGAGGGCCTAGAAGAAGATATGACCATGGAGGTCATCGACAACTCTGTTAGAGATCTTGATAATCCTAACTCTGGAGCCCACAAAGAGTGGAGCTATGCACAAAAAGGGGAGAGGCAGACCAAAGAAAAAGAACAAAAGAGGATTCTCTTGTGGAATGCTAGAGAGTTAGGCAAACGAGTAAGGAGAAAACATATAAAGGATTATATCATGTAGGAAAAGCTGGATATCATAGGCATCCAGAAGTTTATGAAGAAGGACTTCACAGCAAAAGAACTTAAGGACATAGCTGGGAATGAAAACCTTGTTTGGAGTGTCCTCTCTACTCATGGTCACTCTAGAGGTATCCTTGTTGGGGTCAAGGATGACTTGTTGGAAGTGGAGCAGACTATGGTGCACCAATACTGTATTCAGTAATTGTGAGGATGAGAACCACCAATCTCAGATGGGAATTCATCACAGTATATAGCCCAAATACTTCCAAAGACTTCATCTGTGAATTGAAAAGGATCTGTGACAAGGTGTCACTACCTCTTCTTCTAGGAGGGGACTTCAACCTTATTAGGTAGGCTTAGGACAAAAACACTAAGAACATAGATAACAACTTGATGAACCTCTTCAAAGGTTTTATTTGGAAATTTCACTTAAGAGAAGTGAAAAGAGCTGGAGCTAAATACACTTGGACTAATAAACAACTAACCCCAATAATGGTGAATCTGGATAGATTTCTTATGTCCAGTAAGTAGGAATAACATTTTCCCTTATGTCATGCATGGAGCTTGACCAGGGTTGGCTCTGATCAAAACTCTATTTGTTTGGATTCAGGGCAATCTAGGGTGCAGAGATGTAAGTATTTCAACTTTGAGAGACAGTGGCTCCTAGTTGATAGCTTCAAAGAGAGTGTCCATCAAAGGTGGTTGGAGAAGAATGGAGAAGACCTGTTAATGGTTGTTCTATGGATAAATGGAATGGTAGTCTATGTGACATTAGGCAGTTTATGAGTGGTTGGCATATACATCATATTGGTGAACAAAATAAAAATAAGCATGATATGTTAGCTCAGCTTCCTATGTTGAATAATAAAGCAGACTTTGAAGGGCTGGCCATGGAGGAATGAGAGTTTAGATATAAGTTAGAGGAAAGCCTTGAGAAAATTCTTTCCATGGAGGAGATTTTCTAGAAAAAGAAAGGTGGAAAGACATTGATTAAAGAGGGGGACGGCAACACTAGATTTTTTCATCTGTTTGCCAATGGGAGGAGGAGGAAGAACCTGATCATGTCTATGGAAACTGATTAAGGTGAAATCAATTCACAAGAGGAGATTAGGGATCATGTTTATGAATTCTACAAAAACCTCTTTGGATCTGAATCCAAAGGTGGGATGAGGCTTGGTGATTCTTTCTAGGACAACCATAACAGCCTGCCACCTGATGTCAAAGATACCTTGATCCAACCTTTTTCTACACAAGAGATTGAGGAGGCCTTTAGGCGAATGAAAGAAGATTCTGCACCAGGGCTTAATGGGTTTACTGCTACCTTCTTTAGAGTCTTCTGGGACTATGTCAAGGAGGACATCTTTGACATGTTTCTTGTCCTTCATGCTGCGAACCTAGATTTGAAAAGAGTCAACTATGGTGTTATAACATTAATTCCTAAGGTCAAGGAGGAAAACACCATCAAACAATATAGACCTATCTGCGTAGTCAATATTGACTAAAAAGGTTTCACTAAGGTCCTTAACAACAGACTGACGCCAGTAGCCAAAAAGGTTATAGGCCTATGTCAAACAACCTTCATCAAGGGTAGAAACATATTAGAAGGGTGGTGATCCTTCATGAAGTCATACATGAACTAAGAAGAACTAGGCAACAGGGGGTGTTGGTGAAAATAGACTTTGAAAAGGCATATGAAAGGGTCAAATGGGATTATCTAGAGGAAGTAATGAAAGGGAAAGGGTTCCCTCCCATGTGGATTGACTGGGTTATTCAGTCTATCAAGGGGGGCAGAGTTTGCATAAATATTAATAGTCAAATGGGACCATACTTTAGAACTTACAAGGGCTTAAAGCAAGGAGACCCCTATCCCCCTTTCTTTTCAATATTGCAGTAGATGCTTTAGGTGCCTTGATGGTCAAAGTTTCAAACAAGGACCTGCTTAGGGGGTGATTGACTATCTCATTCTAGGTGGGATCACTCGTATTCAATATGCTGATGACACAATCTTGATGATTGATGGGTCTAATAGATCTATCCTCAATCTTAAAATCATCCTTTACTGCTTTGAATGAATGTCTGAACTTAAGATTAATTTCCACACAAGCGAGGTATTTGGGTTTGGTATGCGGCAAAAGAACAGGAAAGGGTGGCAAACATCCTAATTTGCAAACTGGGACAACTCCTCTTGAATTACTTGAGTATTCTTGTGTCTGAAAACAATTTAGGTGCTACTTTCTCAACTGAGATCCTTCCAAAAATGATCAAAAGGTTAGACCCATGAAAAGGTAAAAATCTGACCTATGAAGACAGATTGACACTGACAAATTTTTGTCTCACTAACTTACCTATGTATACCATGGGGTTTTACCTCGTTCCTAAAGGGGTTCATAGGAAAATAGATACTATTAGGTCTAAATTCTTTTGGAGGGAGGCTGAGGATGTGAACAAATACCATATGGCTAATTGGACTGCCATCTCCAGGCCTAGGGACTATGGGGGCCTTGGTAATTTTTAACACTATGATAATGAATGATTGCCTAATGGTCAAATGGATTTGGAAGATTTCATCTGGCTCTAAGGACATATGGTGTAGGCTACTTCGAGCCAAATACATGCCAGATGGTAATTTGTTTTCATCTAGATAGAGAGGCACCTCTCAGTTTTTGAAGTGCTTACATAAGGTTAAACACTTATACCAATAGGGAGCGGTGTACAAAGTGAATAATGGTAATAAAGTTTCCTTCTGAAGAGATGTGTGGCTTAGAGACACTCCCTTAAAAACTCAGTTTCCTGATCTGTTTAACCTCTGTGCTGACCCTGATGCTATGGTCTCTGATTGTTGGAGTCATAACGAATGGGAGGTGCAGTTCAAAAGGAGTCTGACCACTAACAATTTGCTCCAATGGGAGGAGCTGTTGCACATGGTACAACATGTTCAGCTGAATGCAACATGAAGTGCCTTGGGCTCTAGATAAATCAGGGAAATTTACCACTAAATCTCTATACAGGTTTCTCACCTTTGAAGGGGTGTCTTTCAAGGGGGCAATGACCCTCTAGTCCTACCTCCCTCGAGAAGAGGGGTTGAAAAGAGAGCATGTATTGCTGCTTGTGTAATAGACCTGAAGATGCCAACCACATTTTCTTTGGATGCGTTTTGGCGTAATTCACTTGGAGTGCTCTAAGAGACAATTTTTGTGGGAATGAGTTTCTATCTCGGTAGCCGACTTATGGGCGAGCTGGCTCCCAAGCATATCAAAATCTCTCAAAAGCTAGATCTTTTTCTTTTTGTAGGGGTTGCTTGGGCACTTTGGAGGATACGAAACACCATGGCGATCGAGAAGAAAATATCCTCCTCAGTGAAGATGATAGGGCCAAGGTGAATACAGCAACAACTCAGGCTCGGGAGTGGCTGCGGAGCTTCACCCCAGCTGGGGGTCCAGTTTTTGACATTTATGAAATTTGATTTGGTGCCTTCCCTCAAACATGTAACTGATCGGCCTGTTTATCTATTACTCTATCACTATGATAGGTGTGCATCCTAGTCTGCTGGTATCTCTAGCTATTGCTTTTGTTTTTATTTTTCTTTCCTTCTATATGTTGTGAACCTGTTCATTTACTTTCAATATAAACCAAGGTTTTATTTTTTTAAAAAAAATCAGTGATTACCCGTCGCAGATTGACAACACCAAATCAATCTTAAACATCAGAAAACAACCAGTACACATAACAATAAATTATCTTTTCCAAATGAAATGCATAACGATGAGAAGTGTACATACTACACCTAGCAACGTAACAACAACAGTGCCGTGATAAATTCTTGATCCACCATTAACACTGTCAGAAAACTTAAAACTCGTAGCACTATTAAATTACTGCAGTAAAAGAAAAGATACTTGAGCCGCCCTACCGGTCACTCAGAGTCGCAAGCTACACAGACGCAGTCCTCTCGCAGGCCGTCGACTAGGCCACGCAGGCCGGGCTTGAGCTCATTGCTACAGAACTGCCGGTATGCGGCGATGTCGCCAGCCTTCTTGCACACCTTGACCATGACGAGCTCCGGCGTGATCTCGAAGATTTTGGTGGAGATGAGGAGCGCGCCCCTGAGCCCGTTCCGCGTCTCCTCGATACTCACCTGGTACTCCTTGGTGCGCGCCGTGAAGCTAACGTGCCCGGCAATCTCCTCCAGCTTGGAGATGATCTTGGCCACGGGCGCGGCGGACACGAACCGCATCTGCTCGCCTGGTTCCTCGAACAGCCCGGACAGGTCGAAGCTTGGCGAGGACGCGATGATGTCGAACGCGTTCAGGCTCTTCGGCCGGCGCATGCGCGGGTGGACCTGGATGGCGGCACTGTCCGTTTTCTCGAGCGTGGTCAGCGACGGCGCCGACACCGAGGTGTGCATACGGCTGCCGCTGCCACGGTGCTGCACGCCCGCCACCGGGGAGAACGGATCCTCCGACGACAGAGATGACACGGTCGTGTCGTCGTCCGAGTCGGAGTCGAAGTATCGCTGCTCGGGCTCGCCTGACTTGCCGAGGCTGCGTGGGCGGTCGTCGTTACCGATGTAGAAGTTGATCTCTTTGAAGCCCTTCTTGAACCACGGAGTTTCCTTGATCTGTGGTATGGTGATGCGCTGCGTTGGGTAGGGACAGAGGAGGCGGCGAATGAGGCGGACGAGGCCGGCGCTGAACCACGGCGGGCACTGGTAATCGGAGCGGCAGATCATGTGGTACATGGTATAGATGTCCTTGTGATTGAAGGGCAAGCGGCCGGCCGCGAGCGCGAAGAGCACGACGCCGCAGGCCCATACGTCCGCCTTGGCGCCGTCGTAGCCCCGGCGCGCGAGCACCTCAGGCGCGATGTACATGGGCGTCCCGCAGATGGTGTGGAGGAGCGCATCCTGTCTCGCCGTGTCGGCGAGAGAGGAGAGGCCGAAATCGGCGACCTTGATGTTGCCCTTGTCGTCGACGAGGATGTTCTCGGGCTTGATGTCGCGGTGGTACACCCCAAGCGAGTGGCAGTAGTCGAGCGCCGACACCAGCTGATGGAACACGCGGCGCGCGACGACCTCGCCGACGCCGCGGTCGCTCCGGTGGACAAGGTAGCCGTGGAGCGAGCCGCCGCCGACGAACTCCATGACGACGAAGATGCGCGTCTTGCTTGCCATCACCTCGTGGATTCGCACGACGTTGGGGTGTCGCACGCGGCGCATGATGTCGATCTCGCGCATGATCTGCTGCTGCGCAGCGCCCGTCTTCGCCAGGTGGTCCTTGTCCATCATCTTGATGGCCACCTCCTCCCCCGACTCGACGTTCCGCGCGTGGTACACCTTGGCGAAGCTGCCCTTGCCGAGCAGCTTGCCCAGGTGGTACCGTCCCATCAGAAGGCGCGGCATCGCCTGCACCATACCGCCGTCGATCGCCCTGGCCGCCGCCTGCGGCGAGAGCGATCTGTTCGGGTCAGCGCTGCTGTTTTTCTGTTGGAGTCCAGGCAAAGATGGCGTTGGGCCGGGGAAGGAAGGCCGTTAAATAGTCTGTTGGGGAGGGAGCCGGCGCAGCTAGGGTTAACGGGACGGGGTGGAATCGTAGCCCGAAACGCCAATAACGCAATCGCGTGTTGGGAGCGGTAACACAGCGAACGCTTTCTCACCTGCAAAAACAGGAAGGTCGACCCACACGGCCACACCCACCTTTCCATCCTTCCCCTTCCGTTCGAGTTGACCGCTCTCTTCTTCCTTCGCTCCGGCGCTCCCAGACTCTCCAAGATCGGTGCCCAACGGCCCGCGAGGATGCCTCCGTCGCTCACTTGACGTCGGATCCGCGCGACCTCCCCTTCGGCCGTCGCGACCTACCCGTCGGATTCCCGCTCCGCCACGCCATTCGTGTTGGAGGCAGAGCCACTGCAGGATAATAACTCACTTTTAAGTTTAATTTAATTTCTAGATAAATCATGATAAAAGATGATATATCTTTATTATTATGTAACAAGAATATAAACTAAACATATAAATGACAGAACTACATATCTCTAATATATTCAATAAAATAAACGGCAAGGGTACTGTTCAGCATGATTAAAAGAATATTAATCATAACGAACTGATTAATCATAACGAACGTACTGATCGGAAGCGAGGGATGATGAAGCCCATATGATGACGAAGTAGAAGGCAATGACCAACAGAAAGTAGATTGCGCGAGCAGTTGATGGCTACAAGAAAACAGATCACAAGCAGTCGTGCAGAGCATTTTCAAAAACCTTATTCGTCATCTCCTGGTGCAGGATCTTAAGGATGACGGGTTTTAGAGACCTGCTCTTCCGATCACCGGTTTACGCCAGCATAGCAGGATAGAATAGTCTATCGGTGGCGGCGCAGCAGAGAGAGAGGCAAAACCCTACCATTTTGTATTCTATTATATTGGTTGTGATTGACTGGTGTATATATAGAGAGAACTAATCAACACAGACATGCCACGATTGGTTTATATATATAACCATGTTGATCATTTTCTCACGTAGCAAAAGAATAAAATTGCAAAAAATATAGCACCTGCGAAAACAACTGAGCCCGATTTCAACGGACCATTCACAAAGGTATCGTGTGCCCGGACCCTTTGCACCGTCCCTGGCCCCGGCCCGGCTAGGAGAGGCGAGCGAGCACGTGCGTGTTCTACTACTTTTCTCATCCACACATGCTAAGTGGGTGAAGGAGATAATTTATTTTAAGTTGATCTCCCTCCGCCTCTGTTAACAAGGTGAGACTAATAAAACTACAACTTCCTTTCACATGTTGAGTCTTTGAGATTTATTTGTAATTATACAAAGATAATGGACCAAGCCCATATATCCTAATAATCCATCCACTATCTCTCAAAGTCGTCCCACGGTGATTCTCATGTTCCTAATGCTATTTGATATAGTAGTATTTTGATGGAGGCATGTTAGGGTTGAACATCCACCCAGAGTATTAAGCTATACTCATTTACAACTTGGACAATTAACTATAACTTGAATTGCAACTTTTGTGGAAACAAGTTTCACTTAAAGTCATAACTGATACTTGGCTATTAGTAGACTACCCCTCGGGTGGAGCATATAACTCATACTCCTTAGTCTCTTTACGAGTTTATTAGATGTTGCCCAAGTCTCATAGACTACGACCAAAAGTCAGGCTCATATAGGTGTATTCTTTCCAGAATACCTTGTAGGACAACATCTTCATTAATTAAAGCAAATAGAATACATTAAGACAATAGCCAATGTGCTTTACATATTTTGAGTTGTGTAATACTCTCCTTGATTTAACCAATATCTTGTTCTTCTAAGGTCCTAATTCATGGGGTCTCGGATCATATAGGTCGGGTCACTATGGTATAACTCACAAGGGTCTCATACACATCTCCTTCGATATATTATCTATCACATTTTGTGAAAATCCCTTTATAAATTGATATGCTAGGTTTTTTGACATTTGGATATAATCCAAAGCTATCATACCTGAGTTTCTCTTTACATATCTTGAGAATTTTATGTTGTCTTTAGAATTGTTCACTTTAACAATAACCGTTTAATTATCACAGTTCATAAGGATAGTCGATATCAGTTTTTTAACCACTAGAAAATTCATCAAGAGCTCACGCAGTCATTTTACCTCAACAGTGGTTGTATCTAACACTATGAATTCTGCTTACATGGTTGATCTCATCAATATGGTATGTTTGCAAGACGTCTATGAGATAGCAGCACCGCCAAGAGTGAATACATATACACTTGTGGCCTTAACCTCATTAGCATCGAATATCTAGTTTGAATCACTATAGCCCTCCAGTACTGATGGGTACCTAGTATAATGACGTTCATAATTCATAGGACCTAGCAAGTAGCACATGACTTACTCAAGCGCACATTTTATCATCACTCGTGTTAGAAGTAAACTAGCTCAATTTGCTCACAACAAAGTAAATATCAGGCCTTGTAGCACTAAATAGATACATGAGTGATCCGATTATCTAGTAGTATCTCAATTGATCCGTAGCAATCCTTTTATTCTTTTGAAGTATTAAACTATGATCATAAGTATCAACGATTGGGGAACCACCTATCTTACAAACTTGTAGAGAAGATGCGGATGCTTCGACTAGACGAATTACAGAGTACACAGATGGGTTTTTATACAGATTCAGACCTCTCTTGGGATAATAGCCCTACGCCCTGTTTGACTTTGTATTATTCACTAAGACTATTATGGGGGGGGGGGGGGTAGCCTAGATGGATCTAACCTAGTCAAATAGCTTCCTTGCATATAGTCAAGGGGAGATCTAACTGCGAAAGGCTTGGTGGATGCAAAGCTTCCACATGCTTCAATGGCGTGTAATGGCTTCAACTTTTGTTGTCGTCCGTATGATCCCCAGGCTCCACATATATATGGGGGTTACCATGTAGCATCCAGACAATTTTCTATTAGAATTCTGTCATCCTTAAACTTAGAGATAAACTTCCTTATCTAAGGGACATCTTGGAACTCCTTTCCCAGAGATGAAGATATGCCGCAAGAATAACGGAAAACCCTAGGGTATCTAGAGATTGCAGTTCTATACTAGTTATCGCCAAGCTTCCCATCAGTACGTGAAATGAGGCTATGACAGATTGTAACACCCTTACTTTTACATTTTCTCAATAGTTAAAATTTTTGTCAGAATTAAATAGGGGCTGTAGTTTTTTGTTCAATTAGAAAGAAAATTAATTTATAAATTTAATTTGTCATAGGTTATAATCATGCTTGATGCATTCATGTTGCTGTAGTTTGCAATAGATTTTTATGAGTGAAAAATGTTTGCAAAAATTCGCTAGAAGGAGCTCACTTAAAAAAACCCTTTGCAAAAATAGTTCAAAGATAAATGGAAAAGCTTTTTCCTAATTCTCAAATCCTCTCGGGCCGCTTTCCTTTCCAAAATCTGGTCCAAACCTCATTTTCCTCTCCTCTCGGCCTGGCCCGAGCCACCCTCCTCTCCCTCTTCTGCCGGGCTGAGGCCCATCTCTTTCTCCTACCTCCCTCTCTTTCACTTAGGACGAGCCCACCGGCTGAGCCGGCCTCTTCCTATGCCTGAGCCAGCCACTCCCTCCTGCCGCCTTCACTAACCAACAGGCCTGGCTCAAGTTGTGTCGAGCCGAGCTGACTTCTTTTCTTCCTCCTCTGACCCACGCTCGAGCTCCCTCCATCGCCGGCCGTTTCTCCTAACCACGCCCTCTCCTCTCTCAGTAACAGCCAGATTCAAAGCTCTAAATCCCCATCAAGCACCTCCCACCATTTCCCCCTCCTTAATCTCTCTCCACTGCACAATCAAGGTAGAAGATTGCCAGCCACTAAGGCCATGGCTGTTGCCCCTTCACCTTCGAATTCCAGCCGTTCCGCTCACTCTTTCCTCTATTTAAGCCACCCTCCTCCTTTACGGCGAGGTTCCACAACTCCTCCAACCACTCCCATCCTGTTTACTCACTCGGAACGCCGTCGCTGCCAACTTCTTCTTTGGTCCTGGTGACAAGCTCCGCCTCTGCCATTTTCACTCCTCTGCACTGTATCTAGCGGAGCTAACCGCTCCTTTGGATCTATAGGTTCATTCGGAGTCGATCCCGGGGGTTTTTCATCGAAGTTTGGCCGTCGAAGCACCTCCATCGCTGCCACACCAACCTCCACCGCCGCTCTCACCATTGCCCGACCACTGCCCTCCACCACCATTTCCCTCACCGTCGCTTGGGATGAGTTCGTCGGTGCTCTCTCACCATTTTCCGTCACTTGCCGGAGCCTCCCGGGCACCGGCGCCCGGTTTTCGCCACCCTGTAGCTGCCCCCAGACTGCCCGCCGCCTTGCAGAGCTTCCAGTCCATGGTGGACCCGCGAACCAAGGGGCTTCTCTCGATTCACCGCCCAATGGACTTGTCCACGCAGGGTTTCCATCACAAAAAGAATTCATTTCTTATTTTATGACGTCAGCATGCACAATAAACAAGCTTTTCAGTATAAAATTAATCGGTTTATTCTTTGAAACTAAGTAAATTTTGTAGATAGGCCCCTAGAACTAAATGCTTATAGCTTTTTTCTCGTAGCTCCGATTTAGACGATCTTTGCGCTCATATTCTCGAAGCAACGTGTAGAATCTTTTTATATGATCTTCATAAAGTTTTAGTACTGCCTGGTGTACTATTCTTATCTTTGATTGTGTGCTCATGTAGACGATTCAGTTCAAGAGCAATTCGGGAATTTCTAGGAAGAAGCCTTTCAAGGAACCATGCATCACCTTGATGAAGGCAAGTGTCTTGACCATATTGTTAGCCAAGTTTTAATATAAACATAGTTTTTACAAAACATGCATGCTATTTTTGTGGTTAAATAGGTAGTATAGCAAACACTTGCTTGATGTATAGATTTTACTCTTGTAGATGTCTAATCCGCAAGTAATATCGTGTTTATGCTTAGCCATGCTTTTAGCTGAACATGTAGTATGTAGGTAATGAATCATGAGCTATGAAACTAAAAGTTGAGAGAGGAATATGTTTTGATAATTGTTTTTGTTAAGGAAATTAGCAACAAGTATTCTAGGGTTTGGGCAAGAAAGGTATGTTGGTGTGTTCCTATTGATGTGTTCCAGGCATAGTTATCTTGAATGTATATGATTGGTGTTTACCCTTGATTGGTTAGCTGGTGGTCTTGCCCAGACCATAATAAGGATCAGTTCGTAGAGCGACCACCCATAACAATAGTACAACCACGAGATCTATATGGTATGGCTTGGCTAAGTAATTAGATGCTCTCCTAGTGATGTGTGAGCCAGTTGGATGTGTAGAGAAGGAAGGGGTACTTCCTGATTCTACCTGGCATAAGAGGGGACTTCTAGGGTGGAGGGTTAATTCACTTATGTACGGCGGTGAAACCTCAGTGAGTAAGTGCATACTAGGAGACTCTTTGGAAAAGCCTCGTAGTGATCGGTTGGCGCACACCTCGAAAGTGTGTGAGGTACCAGCGGGTACCAGCAAAAGAGTTGGTCATGACTCGTGGGTAAAGTGTACAACCTCTGCAGAGTGTCAAACTGAATATTCAGCCATGCCCACAGTTATGAGCGGCAAGTACCCTCACATGACTAGTCGTGTGAAAGTTTTCCATGGTTAAGAAATGGTTGAATTCTCGAAGGTTAAAGGAGATATGTTGCGTTTCTTTCCTTTTAAAATAAAACTGCTTTTTTGTAGCTTTAGGAAAAAATTGGCCTTTATGCAAATTAAACCCTAGAGGATTGGAAATCTTGGTTTAAGCCTTCATGTCATACTTTCCCCCACTTGCCGAGTACTGAAAATACTCACACTTGCTTTTCAGAAGGTGAAGCTTATGAAGAATATCCTGAAGACGGTGTAGAGTTCTAGGCTTGTGGAGCTTCCGGTCGACTACGTGAGAAGTGGGCACGGCACTATTTTTCTTTTTCACTACTATGTAATTTTCTTTAGGAACGTGTGATCATTTTGTAAAAGATAACGTTGTAATGAGCATTGTGTCTGTCATCCACTAATGATATCGCTATATATATGCGTAAATTGATCCTGGCATATATATAGTTTACATTTGGTTTTGGTCTTAAAACCGGATGTGACATAGATCAAGAAACTTAGCCTAGTAAAGGAAGACATTTCGACAAGTGGCCTCTCTGAGAGATAACTCGGGCTTCTGAGTAGGATGTACATCTATTTGGCTTCATGGTTGTTATCTGGTGTAGGGATCAGTGACATCCTAAGATGGGGGTGAATTAGGATATTTAGAACTATTTCAGCTCAAAAAAACAACACAAGATAAACCTATATCAATTTCTATCTAAATGTGCTCTAGGTTTATCTAGTGTATCTACTCTACCGATCAAAGCGCTTGCAACTTATCTAAAAAGGTAAATTACAAGTAAGTAAATGTAGAAACGTAAATAAGGTAGAGAGAGCAAACTCGGCAAAAGGATATTTTTCCTGTGGTATCGATAGCATGAATGCCATGTCTAGTCCATGTTGGAGCTCCACAAATGATATGTTTCTGGTCGGCACCCGATCACGGCTCTTGAGCCACCGAGTCACAAAGATAAGGCTTCCACCCAGATGAGCCACCACGGCAAGGTCTCAACACTAGCCTCTCTTATGGTTCCTTGCCATCGTGATCTCTTTAGAGCTAGAGCCACTAAGGCAAGGGTCTCCGCGTCCCGTACATGCTTCTCGTAGCCGCTCCACACCAAGTCAGAGGGTCAACAAGTTTGAGTAACTCCGGCTCAAGTTGCCGGTGAGTCACAAAGATTCCAAGGCATCGATGTACCAAGTGGTACAGCTTGGATCACTCCTTAATCCACTCTCTAGGCAACAATCACCTAGGAACATACTCTCTAAGCATATAAGCACTAATCACTCTCTAATCTTGTGCTTAATTTGCCTTGGATGATCACTTTAAGCACTTTGGTGGCTTGGATATCTTCTCAGGTGTATATGAACTTCTCTAGACTCCAACTACCTCAAATGACTGAGGCCCACAACTCAGCGTATTCCATCCACCCAGGTGCCACAAAGATGTACATGGACCTGAAGGAAAAATACTGGTGGAATGGAATGAGAGAAGACATGGCCAAGTTTGTTGCCCAGTGCGACATCTGCCAGAGAGTCAAGGCAGAACACCAGAAACATGCCGAATTACTGCAACCCCTACCAATTCCTGTGTGAAAATAGGACAAAGTAGGCATGGACTTCATAGTTGGATTCCCCAAGACAAAAAAGGGAAATGACTCACTATGGGTAATAGTGGACCGCCTCACCAAGGTTGCTCACTTCCTACCTATACAAACCAATTTTGGTGGAGATAAGTTAGCTCGGTTGTATGTCGACAATATAGTAAAGCTACATGGAATCCCCAGCAGGATTGTCTCAGATAGAGGTACTCAGTTCACCTCAAAGTTCTGGAAAAGCTTACACACAGCAATGGGAACCAAGATAGACTTCAGCACTGCTTATCACCCGTAGACTGATGGCCAAATAGAAAGAGTTAATCAGATCCTAGAAGACATGTTGAGAGCTTGTGCACTGACCTATGGAAAGGATTGGGAGCACAGCTTATCCTATGTAGAATTCTCATACAACAATAGTTACCAAGCCAGTTTAAAGATGTCCCCTTTCGAAGCTCAGTTTGGCAAAATGTACCTTGCTTGGACCAGCCCTCGTCAAAGAAGCAGAAGACCGTGTTGCAGAAATAAGAGAAAAGTTGAAGGCAACTCAATCCCATTAGAAGAGCTATGCAGACAAAAGAAGAAGAAATTTGGACTTCAAAGTCGGTGAGTATCTGTATCTTAAGGTCTCACCAATACAAGGAACCCGAAGGTTTCGATTCCATGGAAAGTTAGCTCCCGAGTATATTGGACCATACGAAGTTCTGAGAAAAGTTGGTATAGTTGCCTACAAGATACAACTACCGTAAGAATTGACAGATGTACACAATGTCTTCCATGTCTCCCAGCTGAAGAAATGTCCGAGGTTACCAGAAGAATAGGTCCCTGTTGAAACACCAGACCTACAGGATGATCTCTGGTATCAAGAAGTTCCAGTGAAGATCTTGGACGTAGTCACCCGTCAGACTAGAGGATCAACAGTACATCTGTGTTGAGTGCAGTGGAGCAGGCACACCGAATTAGAAGCTACTTGGGAGAGAGAAGAAGCCTTGAGAAAAGAGTTCCCCTTTCTGTTCGAGAAAGATTCCAAATCTCGAGGTTGAGATTCCTTTTAAGTGGGGTAGGTTTGTAACATCCCAGTTTTTCCCAAAATTTGAATTTCAAAAATCTTTGCAAAAGAAATCAAATCAAAACCTTTTCTCTTTTCCCTCTCTCCTTGGGCTCTTTCTAATCCACCTTCTCCTTTGGCCCATTTCCCGGTCGACCCATCTTCTTTCACCAGCCCAGTTTCCCCCCAGCCTTCTTTCCTCTTCTCCTGGTCCGCTCCCATCCTCTCTGTTCTCCCTTGCGTGGTAGCCCAACCCAGCAGACCCCCCTTCTTCCTCCTCCCGCTCCTACCACTTGCACATGCGCTTGCGTACATGCAACGCACTGAGCCACCGGCCACCGGCCTCATCGCCGAGCCAACCACCTGTATTTATCACCATCGCACCATTCCCTAGCCGGAGTCGCAGGTTCACACCATCATTTGCCTTTCTCCTCTCCCACTACCACCACACTCAGCGACAACGACTGAGAAAACCACCGGCACGAACACGCGCGTCATTACCTCGACTACCAAGCACGACTTCTCCTGCCGCACGCCCATGAAGTCCAACCTGCTACACCGCTGGCACCTTATCATTGTTGATGAACGTGCACACCAAGCCTCTCACACATGCACTACTGCCAGACCTCACCGCCGCCTCTGCTGCTCCTCCGCCCGCCAATAAAAGATGGCCACTCGTCCCGCTACTCCTCACCGCCGCTCACCAAGTGCATCGAGGCAAGCATCTCTCTTTCTCTCCCCCTCGCACTCTCGGTGTCTTCCCCCTTTCGATAGCCACCATCGTCGATCCACTGTCCAGAGCTGCCACCGGCCAATTGGACCTCGTGGCAAGCTTCATCACACCATCCTCCACCTCCCTGGCCCTTCTCGCTGGCCTCTTTCCCTCTGGCCCGAGCTACCGTCGTGCCGAATGGCCGTTGGGCTCTCTCTTCATCACCGACCGCCATGAAAGCATCACCGGCCAAGCCAAGCACCAACATGCATTCCCCATGCCACCTGCGTACTCCCAGTGCCCAGAAACCCAGCTCCAAGTCACTCTCCACGAGTTTACCCCGTCAGTCGCCGCCTTACCCATCTTTGAAGAGAAATCATCTTTGGTCCGGCCGCCACTTGCCGACAATGTGCTCCCCACCAGCTCCGTCACCTCTTGTCGATCACCGTAGTACTACTCCCGGTCCCATCGGAGGCCTAGAGCCGGTGGCGACGAGTTTCCTGGTGAGCTCCTGGCGCTGCAGCCTCGCACTGCAACTCCCATGCCGCCCGGCCGTAGCGCCATTTCCCGTTGTCACTCACCATCTCTCCCTCCTCTCTGCATGTAATCTGTCACCCCCACCCAAGCCGAGGTGGGCTGCCTCGGCCCAACAGTAGCCCAACTACACAGCATGTAGCCCATTATAGCCCAAATGAACAGTACCTAAGCACAATAGCTTTTCCTAATCCGTCATCCCCACCCAGGGCGAGGTGGGCTGCCTCGGCCCAACAGTAGCCCAACTGCACAGCATGTAGCCTAGTATAGCCGAAATGAATAGTACCTAAGCACAATAGCTTTTCCTAATTTCCTGAAAATCTGGGTTTTCAAAGAAAATTCCAGGGAATATTCCCCTTTTCATTTTCCTGAATTAAAATCTCGGCCAATTTTCGAAGCCAGTATCTCCTCCGTTTCGTCTCCGATTTCAATGATACTTCCACCAAAATTCATCTAAATTCAAGCTCTATCTATTCATACCAATTTCCTATTTTTTAAAATTTATTTATATTTTTTTGTATTTATTTGTGTTGTTTGTGTGCCACACTTTAGAAACCGAAGCATTTGAGGAGCCGGGAACACAAGGCTTCGAGCAGGACCCCCTCGAGGACTTCAGTGAAGGCAAACCTCAATCCATTTCCCTTTGATCATATTGAACCCAATTTTATCACCACATCCCGTAGCAGCTATTTTCCATCGATTAATTGCATGATGTATTACTTATTAGCATAATTTAAACTATTGAGCTAGTTATGTCCTATTGTAGATTAACCAGCCTGCTTGTGAATACCCTGATTACAATCTTGGTAACCCTAGGATTTTCGTCTCGGTTATTGTAATTATGCTAAGACGCTTACCTTGTTGCTAGCATGCTTAGGATGGTAATCATTGTTGTTACTTCATACTTAAACAAGAATAGTTTTGTGAACTGTCTAAAACTTGGTGATTGATGTTGAGTGAGTTGTGGGATGGGATAACTTGTCGGATGGTGATAACAAATGAGAACCAGTTAGAGCTAGGGCAAATAAAGGTTCTGTTGGGGACGCCTTGGGAGTTGAAGTGCTGCCTGGGTGGCAGGCTTCGTAAGGAGTGTTGCCTGTGTGACAGGTTCTATGTGGAGATGTTTGCCCTGGTTCGCATAAGGATAGAGTTGATGTGACATCCTTCCTAGTCTTCACAGTACAACCACATGACCCTGTATGGGCAGGACTAACCCTAAACCCCGCCAGCTAGTCTACTATTGTCTGGAGGCACGTGTGCAACGGGAAACCATGGAGCAGGTGGAGGCGGTGCAGGCTTGGCGACCCAGTTGGAGGCCTAGTTAAAGCTCATGAACCCCTAATTAGCTCCCGTAGGTGGCTAGTGTGATGATGCTGTGGTGGGTAATGGTTTTGTTGAGTCGCACTACCACGACGGTGGTATGTTGCCAAACTCAGCTTGTGGGTAAAGTGTACCATTCTGCAGAGGTTAAACTATTTGAATAGCCGTGTCCACGGTCATGAACGAACTATGGTTTGGTCATAGCAACTAGCATGGATTGTGTGCATTTCCTTGGAATCTGAGTGAGCAAGGAGTGCCCATTTTTGGAAGATAGGTCCGGCCATGTGCCGTGGGTTGCCGTGAACGGGGTGTCCGGCAACATTAAAACTTGGGCCCTGATGACTTTCCACCGTGGAAAAAATCCCCTTCATTCACTAACGATGATATGTTGATTTCATAAAACTTGCTTAATGAAAAATAAACCGTGCATGTGTAAACTTAGCCTTTCTGCAAAGTTAACCATACAGCTCTATCCTTGTTGATATCATATGCATGTATATTTACCCCTGCCATAGGGCAAGGGTTGAGGCTTGCTGAGTACTCTTGTACTCACCCTTGCTCATGCTTTCAGAGGATGATCCGGACTTCACCGAAGTAGACGGTGAGGCTAACGAATAGGTCTCGATCACGTCCGCACCCGAGTTGCCTGTGGAGTGGCGTGATCTCCATGACATTCCTGTTGTGCTCTCTGATAACGTGGATCCTGTTGATCGCTGGAATCCTTTATGTATTTCTGGGATGTTGGGTTGTAATCACCACTCCCCGCATGTATGATTGAGATATCATTTGTTGTAAGACTCTTATTTACCAGCGACTGATCTAGGGACTGGTATAATAATGGTTTTAAGCATCGGGATAACCCGGGGCGCTTCACATTCTTAGCCATGCTTTCTCCTCAATATCAAGAGACATGATTAGACTCTCAATAGAGATTTCTTGTCTTTTGTATTTTAGAGCAGTGGAAAAATTCCTCCATGTAGGAGGTAATTTGGCAATGATGCTCCCAATCACAAACGTGTCGGGTAATGTACATTTAAGGAGACCGAGTTCCTTTACAATGCATTGTATCTCATGGGCGTCCTCGACTATGGAATGATTATCGTTCATCTTGTAGTTATGATACTATTCTAATGGTAGTTCAATGCATGGATCTGGTGCACCGAATTTAGTATTGAGTGCACCCTACAACTCTTTTGCATCTTTTATGTGCATGTACACATTGAAAAGATGGCCAGCAAGAACACTAAGAATGCATCCTTTTTAAATAGTGTGTTGGCATCCCTGAATGCCTTTTTCTTTTCAAGAGTAAGGGTTCCTTTAAGTTTGCTAGACGCAACCTAGTAGACATTCATAGTTGTCAGCCACATAGTGGCTTTTACCTGCTATCTCTTAAGGTGCACACTTGTAACTTTGTCCGATCTTAGTGCATCGGCAAAACCAGTCATCATTAAACCAAAGTGTCTACAATAAGTTTTTTGGATTGTGGAATAATAGTATACTTTTAGGTTTAATTTAACTCCTAGATAAATCATGAATAGTAGCTGATATACCATCATTATTATGCAGTACGAGTATAAACTAGACATGTAAATGACATAACTACATATCTCTAATATACTCAATAACATGAATGGCAGAATACTACTCAACATGATTAAAAGAAGATTAATCAAAATGAACATCACGATTGACACCACGCGTGGGACTAAAAGAACTACAGCCTGCTTTCACATGTTAGTCATTTGAAATTTATATAGAATTACACAAACATAATGAGCCAAGACTATATATTCTAATGGCCATACCATGGAAGTCGTCGTCCCACTACCATCCGTGTGGGTTTCTAACCCAAGATTTGAAACACTAGAAAGTTTTTTGTAAATTAGCTTGAATTGTTTTAATTGAAAATTTCGTAGAATCAATGTGAAAGTTTTAAAAATCGATTGCAAAGTTTCTTTGAATCAGTTTGAAAGTTTTCAAGTTGAAATTTTTGTTCCAATCTGTTGAATATTTTTTGAATCATTTGAAAGTTGTTTTGGCATCCAATAGCGATGTCAATGGCTTCCAATGCGGGGAGTCGTGGGATGGCAATGCAGGCATCCATTCACATGAGGAGGTGAAGGAAGGAGGAAGAATGGGGCGAGGGGCTCGTCGTGACTGTGTCAAAAATCATTCTCCGGGAAGGATTGAAACGTGCGCGCTGTATAGCTTGTTCAGAAACCTGGAGCTTTACAACCTAATGTGAGTCCATTTTGATCTCTTGAAAGATTCGATTCTATCTCTTAGGGATTTTTAGCACTATATATACGAGGCATAACCCCTCATTGTAAACACAGATTAATAAAGAGAAAGCTTTTCCCCTATATTATGTCTTCTTTTTTGTTTGTTCATCGCTGAAATCGCTAGATTACACCTAGTAGCAGAGGTTCCTCAACACGTTATTAGCATGAAGCTCTGCCAGAGACCAAGCTAGGGAATCAGAACAGAACATATTCTTACTTCTACTGTTTTTGCTTCAGATCTATACATCATAGCAACGAAAGTAGCATGAATAGCAGTGTGAATAGCATTAGCATAGCATCATCAGATCTATACACAGCGTAGAACCAGTGGGGCCCATAGCTGCCACACGCCGCCGACCGACCGTCTGCACAAGAACTTGGTGGCTCAAAGTCCACCGCTAGAGATTGAGAAAAAAAGGAAAAAAACATGGCACACTGCCAACATGGAAGCTGGCAGCCCTCTCGCTTCGCCGTTCCGCAGGCCCATTGGAGGCCACCTCCTCTGTGCCGCTCGAAGCAATGCCCCACCTATGTGCCACTTGAAGCGACACCGCCACGCGGCACCACTCGAGCCGTCGGGCCACCTGCCACCATCGCTTGGCTGCACCGGAAGCGCATCAGTGCTGGAGCACTGGTTGTGGCCTGCGCCGGGGTGCACCTCGCCCAGCATGTCGTCCTGCATTGGCTCGCTCGTCACTTTGGAGACAGCTGCCGATGGGTCAAAGTGACGGCTAGGGTTTGGAAACCATAGCCGCCCTGTTTTATTAGAGGAGTGCGGACTGGATGGGCCGGACTGTTCCAATGTTAGCGGGCCAACCCAATAAAGGAAGATGGTCGGTGGAAATACAAAAAAAGAAAAAAATCCAAAATTTTACTTTTATCTCTGTGGATTTTTTGTTAATTGAGCAGAATCCTTGTATTTTTGCATTTAGGCCCCTAGTTGTTCTGAAAATTATCCGGAGCCTCTATTTTTGCATAGAAGCACCTTTAGAATTCGAATTTTGCATATGTTTTAGCAATTATGTAGTATTTAATTCTATTATTATTATTACTGCTCTATTAATTATTATTGTTACTATTTAAATTGCTTGTTATGCATTTAAATTCAGTAAAATCAAATAATAGCATAGAAAATGTCGAAAAATTGCAGTATTCCGATTTAGTAACATGATGCAAATTTACTAGAAGTAATACTTGTATCATTTAAATATGTAGATAGCTGGCATCGCGAACAACGAGTTCGCTGAGCTGAGGTGATATGCCATAGAGGCAATCATAGAGATTGATTGGCAACCGAATAATGTGTTATTCCAAGAATTACTATCATTTACATTGATTGGCAAGTATGTGACTTATTCATGCAACTCTTTGTTTATTTTATGATCTTATTCTTAGTCAATCCCTGGTTATATATCATTATGACGATACATAAGACCAGCACATGTATTGATTGATGATCATATTTCATGGATCATAGGTATAGAGATACCAGGTCAATAATGTGGACATTTATGTTAGAGAACATGATGTTGGATAGACCCACCTTGAGATACTTCTGGGATTGTTATTTATGATGTGCCATTAATTGTTATCTCAAATGGTGCACCTGTAGGATCCTTAGATCTGAGATTGTCATTGATTCCCAAAATATGTAGTGGCATACTTTGAGGCTGCCAAACGCTATTCCATAACTGGGTAGTCATAAAGGTAGATTTTGGATTTGTCATGAAACATGTTGTGGGGTATGAGTGATCAAGATATAATTTGCCCGTCCTTGATAACGGGAGAGATATCTCTTGGCCCCTCGAGGTAGTTGGATTGAGAAAGTGCATAGCCATACCAATATGATTAAAAAGTTAATCATGATGAATCCACTACTTGATCGAGTGAATGGCCGAGCTATCACAAGGGTGACACGTATCTCGCCTTGAGCTTGACTGGTATCGTGAGGCGAAGGGATTAGTGCATGTGTATATCACGGTTTAGTTGATATGATCTTTTATGTATACTCGGGAGTCAACATGTCCTGCTAGGGACCGTTATTGATTTCGGTTTGGAAAGGGTTTTTGAGTCGTAGCCATTTGTACATGAACCTAACGGGTCACAAACTTAATGGGTTCAAACAAAACACACGATTTGGATTCGTATATGAGTTTTGATTGGATTGTGATCCATGAGAAGTTAGAGTTCTAAAGGTTTTCTAATGTTGGAGCCCATTGGCGAGCTCTATATAAGGAGAGGTGTGGGTAGGACGTGCTGAGGTTGAGCCATTCTGAAATCCTAGTGCAGCCTTCCACACGATCTCCTAAAACCCTAGCCGCGCGTGCAGTACTAGCACATCGGCGCTCGGCGATTCTGCCCAGTACGTGTGGATACCGTAGAGGCATTGCTGCTATTCTGGGCAAGTTGAATGCGATGTGTTCGGAGTTGGTCAAGAAGCACGACCACCTGCTCGGAGTTGGTCAAGGAGCACGACCACCTGCTCAGAGTTTGTCAAGAAGCACGAACACTAGCTCAAAGTTGGTCAAGAAGCGTGACCACCTGCTCGGAGTTGGTCGAGGAGCATGACTTCCTAGGCGGGGCTGGTCGCGGATCTGATCGAGAAGCTGCATGAGAAGTTTGACGCGCACGAAGTTGGATCGGTGTACTCCAACTCTTTTTTTGCTGCACTGCACGTCGAGCGATAATAATCTATGATCTCCTACTAGCATAATTTTCTGGGTGAATACGGTAGAAATTTTTTGTTTTAGGCTAGCATAGCCTGCCCGTTCCCCAACAGCAACTATCTCACTTGGGCGTTGGATGTCCGGATTGTACTTTGAGCGAAAAAGCTCCATGCTGCTATTGGCCATGGAACAAGTAGTACAATAGTTCCCACGGAGGATGAGAATGATCAGGCACTTTATTTTCTCTGCTGCTATCTCTCCCCCACTATGAAGGATGAGTACATGGTAATGACTAATGCTAAGGCACTATAAGAAGAACTACATGAGCATTTTCAGCGCCTTAAGTACACCATCAAGCCTCTTGTAGAGTAAGAATGGGTCCAACTCCATTTCTCTAACTACAAGCACGCCAGAGGGTACAACTTCATGTTGCACTGCATTTGCACACTTATGTATCTCTATGGAGAAGAGATCATATAAGAGGAGAAAATTAAGAAGACTCTCTCCACTTTCCACCCTAATGCGACAGAATTTGCACGCAATCACCGTCAATCAAAATACAAGAAGTATTATGAACTGATTGACATGTTGCAGCTTCATGAAGTTCATGACAAAGTCATAAACAAGAACTTCTTATCCCGGACGCATGGAAAGAGTAGTGGCCTAGAAGTCAATCACAACTCTTTCAAAGCACGCAAGATCTGCAATAAGAAGCGTGGGAAGGGAGGAAGGAAAGTGGTGGTAGACAAGGTCAAGCCTAATGATGATAATAGCAAGACAAAGAAAGAAGTCAGGCCATATGATGAGCAGAACCAGACATGCTATAAGTGCAGTGTTTAGGGCCACTGGTCCCGAATCTGCAAAGCACCAAAGCATGTTGTGGAAGCATACCGAAAGAAGAAAAAGGAGCAGCCATAAGTACACCTCACCACTGCAGTGGGGATGGAAGTGGACAAAGCAGCAGTAGTTGAAATGGAAACATCTCATATGAAAGTTGATGATGCTCCCACACTGTCAGTAAAAGACCTTCCATTGAAGGATGTAGAGGCCTCTACTTGGACATCCTCCACTGTCATAGAAAATGCCATGAAGGATGAAGCAGAAAAGAAAGCCATTGAAGATGAAGTGGCCAGATATTTCGTAGACTCTATTTAGAATTAGAGTAATTAGCCATTCATTTGGTTGCTGAATTTAGGAGGATTGAATAAATAAATGTAAGCTCTAGAAGAGCAAGCTTGGCTGTAAATAATATTTTTCGATAGTTAATAAAGCATTTAGTCTTGTTGCTACTTTCTCTCATGTGAATGATAGAATGCTTTATTTATATAATATGTGTGGCGTCCGTATGGAGGAAGTGTGTATTGTGGAAAGTGGAACCACAAACACTATCTTAAGAGAAAATGTGTATTTTCAATCTATCAAAAATAACTCTAGAAAAGTGACAACTGTCATTGATAGTGATAAATGCATAGTAGATTCTAGAAGAGCAACAACATACTACATATGGGAACTACTTTGCATATTGAAGAAGCATTGTTGTACCCTGAATCTACAAGAAATCTCTTAAGTTTTAAAGATATTTGCGCTAACGCTTTCCATGTAGAAACTGGTGAAGAAGATGGTAGGGAGCACATGCTCATCACTAAGCGTGACACACTACGTGAAAAACGAACAAAGGAGACTCAATTTAGTGACGGGTTATCACAGTACCCATCACTTATGTCGCCTCTGGTCAGGACCGGGTGTATAGCCGTCACTTATAACATGTAATAGGTGCTGGGTAATAATATTACCCGTCACCTATAACATAAGTGACGGGTAACGATTAAAACCGTCACCTATAACCTGGTCATAAGTGACGGTTCTCCCGGCACCAGTCATAAGTGACGGGTGACGGTTAAAACCGTCACCTATAAGACGGTTTTGTCGGCACCAGTCATAAGTGACGGGTCATGGTACAACCCGTCACTTATGACGTGGCATAAGTGACGGGTCTCCCTAGTCCAGTAATAAGTGATGGGTCGTAATATGACCCATCACTTATGAGTAGTAATAAGTGATGGGTTATATTATCACTCGTCACTTATTACTTACATCTGTTATATAAAATTAGCTTGCAGCCACTGTGCGGGCCGAACAGTAGTCAACAGTACTGCGCGATAGTTCTGGCGATTTTCTTCGGTTCCCCTAGAGAGTCTCTAATATTTTGTTAATTTGAAGTTTGAATTGGTGCTAGGTCTTTGAATATTTGTATCTCCCCCTTTCCTCCTCCTCTCATCCCTATTTAGTAGATTTGTTGTGCTTTGAGTTGTAATCGGTCATTTTGCATCTTTATCCAAAATCTTAGTACAAGTGAGTTGTATTTATGTTAGATTTGGTACTAGGTTTCGCCGATCTACTGCACCACAGATCTAGTGTAAGTGTTGGAGATTTTAATCGCGTGCTTAACCACAAAATTAAGGTCATTATTAATGAAGAATGAATGTTTTTACATTAATTGTAGATGACAGACAAAAGTTGGATGTACCTCGAGACCCGGATTTGTACGAAGTACCTCAGCGGGGTGAAGCATTTCATGAGTGCTGCCTTGGCGGATATGAAATATCGTGATATAACGGTAATGTATTGTCCATGTATCGACTGCAGGAATGAAAAGAAGTTCCTGAAACTAGACAATATCCATGCACACTTGGTCATGCGTGGATTTAAAGAGAATTATACATGTTGGAACATACATGGCAAAGAAGGCCTTAACGAGGGAGAGATGGATCGGCCCCCCCATGCCGACAGGGTGGATCAAGGACTTACACCCGATGAAATGGATCATGATGTCAGGGATGAGGACATATTAGGTTTGAATGATAATGATCTCGAGGATTTTGTGGAAATGTGGACCATATGGTGCAGGATGTTGAGCGGCACGACGAGTATAACAATGGTGAGTTTGCTAAATTCCAGGAATTTGTGCGGGATTCCAAAATGCCCCTTTATCCCAACTGTAAGGAGAAGTACACGAGGATCTTTGGGAACCTAAACTTCTACAGCTAAAGGCAACCCATGGTTGGACTGACAAGAGTTTTGAAGCATTATTGGATCTGCTAAGGGACATGCTACCGGAGAGGAACTTGGTGCCCAAGGGCGTCTACGTCGCGAAGAAGATAATTTGTCCTTTAGGACTGGAAATAGAAAAAATACATGCATGTAAGCAGGATTGTATCTTGTTTCGTGGAGAGTATGCAGAGCTGGATCATTGTCCCGTGTGTGGAACCCATCGATATAAGCGTAGAAATGACGGTAGTGATGGGGACGAAGGCAAGAAATGTAAAGGTGGTCCTAGGAAGGTAGTGTGGTAGTTTCCTGTAATTCTCCATTTGAAGTGTCTATTTGCCAACAGAAAGGAGGCCCAATTGGTGCGTTGGCATAAGGAGGGTCGTAAGAACGACACAATGATACGGCACCCGGCAGATTCTACTTAGTGGTGAATTGTTGATTCCACATTTAGTTGGTTTGTCGAAGAATTGAGAAATATTAGGTTTGCTATGAGCACGGATGGCATGAATCCATTCGGTAACATGAGTACCTCACATAACACCTGGCCTGTGTATTGTTGATCTACAACCTTCCACCCTGGCTTTGTAACAAGCAGAAATACATTATATTATCGATCTTGATAGTAGGACTGAAACAACCTTGGAATGATATAGATGTGTACCTTAGGCCTATAGTCGATGATCTTAAGAAACTCTGGTCAGAAGGTGTTGAGGTTTGGGATCAGTACAAGCAAGAGTACTTTACCTTGCACACCATATTGTTCGTCACCATCAATGATCTACCTGCACTTTGTAACTTGTTAGGTCAGAGTAAAAGAAAAGGTGAAGCCTACCCCCATTGCTTAGATGACACATGCAGTTTGAGGTTGAACAACTCAAAGAAAATAGTATACATACGGCATCGACGTTTCCTTCCCAAGAAACACCCGTACCGAAATATGGACAAGCAGTTCGATGGCACAAGGGAGGAAGTATTACTTCCGAGGCATTTCAGTGGGGAAGATGTCCACAATCAGGTTAAGAATATCAATGTTGTCCTTGGCAAGCGAAATCAATCCTCTAAAGATGATGAACAGTTAGGAATGTGAAACAAGAAATCAATACTATTCGAGCTAGAGTATTGAAAAAAATTAGATGTTCGTCACTCTATCGACAACATGCATGTAAAAAAGAATATCTGCAAGAGTCTGATCGGTACATTGCTCCAAATGAAGGGAAAAGGAAAGGTTCATGAGAACGCACGAGCTGACCTTGAAGAAATGGGCTTAAGGCCAGAGCTCCATGTACAAGATACGGACAAAGGAAAACACCTACCCCTAGCAGCTATCACTCTCTCCAGGAAGAAGAAAAAATAATTATGTGAGTTCTTGCACAGTGTGAAAGTTCCCTCGTCCAACATCGCAAGACTTGTCTTGGTGAAAGAGCTAAAAATGAATTTCGCTATGATAAAGTCCCATGATTGCCATGTAATGATGACGTCATTGCTTGCGATAGCAATTAGGAACATCCTCTCAATAAAGGTTCACGATGCTATCCTGAGCCTGTGCTTTTTCTTCAATGCAATTGAATAAAAGGTGCTCGATCCAGACTCGCTAGAGGAGCTAGAAAGAAGAAACTTTGAGAATCTATGTATTCTTGAGGTGTATGTCCCACCATCATTTTTCGATATCATGGTACATCTCACTACTCACCTTGTGAAGGAGATACACTACCTTGGCCCCATGTTCCTACATCACATGTTTCCATACGAGAGATATATGGGCATTCTCAAGTCGTACGTAAGGAATCGAGCCTTTCCTGAGGGATGCATCGTGCAGGGTTACGCGACAGAGGAGGCATTGGAGTGATCTGTTAATTACATTGACCCAAATAACCCAATTGGCGTGCCTAAGTCGCACCATGAGGGGAGGCTCCCAGGTGTGGAACTTCTGGGAAAGATGGCAATAACTCCTGATCTGAAGGCTTATGACCAAGCTCATTTCCTCGTGCTACAACAAATGAGCGAAGTGTGCCGATATGTCGATGAGCACAAGCAGATGCTGCTTGAAGAGAATCCAGGGCAGACTGAAGCTTGGGTTGCGAGGCAACATATGCGAAGGTTTACGACTTGGTTCCGAGATCGAATCAGACAATCGAGTACTCCTATAAGTGCTTTAATAAAAAAACTGGCATCGGGCCCTATATACACAATTATGACATATCAAGGGTACGATATAAACAGATACACATTTTACACGGTTGCCCAAGATGAGAAGGGTATATACCAGAACAGCGGTGTCCGTGTAGAAGCTTATAACAACGACATGTAGAGGGGCACATACTATAGTCAAATAGAGGAGATCTGGGAACTGAACTACTTGGGATTCAAGGTAGCCCTGTTTCGGTGCCGTTGGGTATGTGGAGCAAAGGGAGTCACTAATGACACGTATGGGTTCACTAGGTTGATCTCAAACATGTCGGATACAAGTATGAATCCTTCGTACTCACTAAAGATGTTCACCAAGTCTTTTATGTGACTGACACAACAAAGAAGAAACACCATGTGGTTCTCGCTGGGAAAAGACGCATCGTCGGAGTTGTAAACATCGTTGATGAGGAGGAGTTCAATTAATTCGATGAAATTCCCCCTTTTGCTACTGCAGTCGTGCCACGCCTTTCACTGATCGAGGAAACTCCATACATCCGCCCCGACCATAACGAAGGGATCCATGTAAAGAAAGCACGAAAACGATGAATTTGAATTTCAATGTGAAATTTGTAATATTAATGACAATTTTGTAATATTAATGTCAAATTTGTAATATTAATGGCAAATTTGACTTTTAAGTTATTTGAATTGTTAATGTTAATGTCAAAATTGAATTTTAAGTTTCAATTTATTTGAATTTGTAATATTAATGTCAAATTTGAATTTTTAATATTATCGTCAAATTTGAATTTTTACTTACAATAGGTGACGGCTGATATTTATAAACCGTCACCTTTTATAGGAAATAAGTGATGGATGACATTTATAAACCATCACCTATCACTTATATGTACAGGCTGAGTCGAAGTAAAAGGTGACGGGTCTTACAATAAGTGACGGGTGACATTTATAACCCGTCACCTATCACTTATATGTAGATGCCGAGTCGAAGTAAAAGGTGACGGGTGATATTATTAACCCGTCACCTTTTAGTTACAATAAGTGATGGGTGATAGTTATAGGTGACGGGTGAAATTAACACCCGTCACCTATGACTTGTTTGTATATAACCCTAGCTAGTCCCCGCGCGCACAGTCTCATTTTGTCTAAGTCTTTTTTGCCTGTGCAAGCTAGAGTTCGCGGTCACCCTCCACCCGCCGCCATGAGCCATCGCCGTCGCCCTCCACCCGTTGCGATCCACCCATCGCCATCGTCCTCCACCTGTTGCTGTCGACCCGTCGCCGTCGCCCCGTCACCCGTCGCCGTTGCCACGCGCCGTCGCCCCCCAACCCGTCTCTGTCCCCACCGTCACCCCATTGCTGTCGTCAAGGTTTGTGCCCTCTTCCTCCCTACCATGGCTCTACGAAAATCAAAGAACAAACCTAGGATGCTACCCCCAGAATGGGACATTTTAGCTTACTTGTATCGTTGATCTTTCTTATTGCCATGTTCATAGCGTCTTCAACATAAATGTTTGATCCATTGTGGTGAACCAGCAAGAAGTTTTGGTCTGCTATCTGCATTGTTAGATCCATTTTCATAAGATATATGAGAATCAGATACATTTTGGAAGGTGTCGCTGAATAAAATAATAAAATCTGCTTGGCAATGTAGCAATCTAAAATGTAAATAGTCTTGTTTCTATGGAAGGGAAACAATGTACACTATTTTCGTGAACATTTTTTTGGTGAATATTGAAAGTGCATCTAGGCCTCCTAAGTGGGTTTTGACTTACTGATGACAAAACGATTAAGGAACTAATATGTTTATCTAAATTATGAACAGGTTTAAGTATTAGTTGAGAAGACACATGACGTTTGACGCCCGTCGAAATAAATGGAGAATCAACGAAGAGTACTCAATAGGATTTAAATTCTTTTATTTTTGAAATTGAGTCTAGGATAGCCGCTCTATTAAGAGGTTTGCTTTTGATTGCTTGGTTAGTGTCTCAATGCTCAAAATATCCCTTAGAATCAACTAGTTGAGAGACACACTCACCCACGGACACCGAGCTAGTTCTGCAAAAGTTCACTAAGCCCGGATACTCTGGTGTTCACCGTATACTCCGGTACTCAGTATTTAGTCCGGAGTCTCCGAGGTAGACTCCGGCAGAGAGTCAAGGTTCCGATTTATTTTTTATTGGAAAAAGACCGGAGTCTCCGGTGTTCACCGGATACTCCGGTAATTTATGGGTTTTTAGACCGGAGTCTCCGAGGAAGACTCCGCCAAAGAGTCTCGGTTAAGTCTTTATTTTAATTGAAAAAGACCGGAGTCTCCGGTGTTCACCGGATACTCCGGTAAGAGGATAAGTTTTAACCGGAGTCTCCGAGAGAGACTCCGGCAGGGGTGTCTCGGTTAGCTTTTAATCTTTTTGATAAAAAGACCGGAGTCTCCGGTGTTCACCGGACACTCCAGTACCTGGAGAGGCCGGAGGGTCCGGCTAGTCTCCGAACTTAGTCTTTTTGAAAGCCCTGTCAGGACCGGAGACTCCGGTGTTCACCGGAGACTCCAGTAATTTAACAGAATTATAACGGCTAGTTTTGACACGTTCTGTGACCGTTCTGACGGTGTTTTTAGATTTGGGGCCGGATACTCTGGTGTTCACCGGATACTCCGGTCAGTTTTGACAGAACAGTAACGGTTAGTTTTTGAGAGAGAGCTATAAATACTCCCACACCCCTTGGCATTTAAGGCTTGCTATTGCTGGTGAACTTTAGACTCTTTGAGCACTTTAAGAGCATTCAAATACACTCCAACCACCTCTAGTGCATAGTTTGCAAAATTTAGTGAGTTTGTGTTTAGAGAGAGTTTAAGCCACTTGAGCATTGAGTTCTTCCTCGAGCATTCGCTGCGCAGTTTCTCCTAATTAAACAAACACTTATATCCGAACCGAGAACAAGAAAAATAGTATTTGGTGGTCCATTGTTTAATTTGCATGATCCATGTATGGCAGACTAGTGGCACACTACATGCGGCGCTTCACATGCATCGCTCCTATTCCTGGCAAAGGACCAACCGACAACCCAGCAATAGTCATACAATTTATTTTCGTAACTCTCAACTCAAAATAGACGAATTATTGTGATTCCAATCGACCATGATTGGATTCTATCAAGTAAAATAATCCCCCTTGTGAATATGCGCTCCAATTATAGGAGTATTCAACAAACAACACGCAACGATTTAAGCTGTCTGTCCTTCGTTACAATCACACGTACAGCCACGGGCACTCGAATGCATGTTTGCCATCCCCTGCAGCGGCTCTACACTGTGGACTGGAGGCACCAGCTGGGAATGAACATGCTGATGAGCGAGGGAATGAATGAGGAATAATCTTCTTTTCTTGGAGCCTGTGTCATACTGTCATGTCATCATTAGCTACGGAGCGTTCTCCCTTAAACGCAAGACTCTGGACACGTACCGAAGTCCATGGACACGTTGACTGGCTCCCTCAGATTTTGCCGCAAAATTGTGCACGGCGGAAGTTGTTTACGGTGCTTCCGTCCCGAGAGGAAGGAGTAGACCACCGCGCGCGTCTGACCACGGCGCCGGTTGAGCTGATCCGTGGCGTGCGCCCCGCCGGTTATAATGGAATCGCTGCTGGCTCCACGTTCGGTGTCGCGGTTTGGCAGCCAGGTGCATCGGATTCGTTTCAGCTGTAGAACCGCGTAACAAACAGCCGGATTCTATAAGCATATTCCGGGATAGGTACGAAATTATTGAGATGTGGCCTATTCGCAGAAGGAGCCGTTCCGCGAGTGCGCGACCATGTGCGCGACCATCTTCAACGGTTTCCCTTCAGAGGGCTAAAATCCCTTCACGACGGAATTTTCGTTCCCTTCAGTGCTCCAACGGTTTCCCTTCACGGTTCCCGACACGACGGGATTCCCAGGGTCATTCCCTTCAGGACGGGATTCTCTCTCCATTCTCTTCGCAATTCCTCTCGAGGGGAAGCTGTTGGAGATGAGAGGAAATAAAGGAAATGAAAACGAGGAAGGGAATCGGGAAGGGAACGAAATGAAAGGAATATGGTTGGAGATGGTTATATGGCTTGGTGGCTTCGGTCAGAGGCATGCATGCAGCAGGCGGACGCGCATTGTCATACGATCAAGACAAAACTGTGTTCTGATGGCTCGCAGCCTTGCTTGCTTACACGCCTCGCAACCATTTCATTGCTAGTCGACCATGCATGCTTCTTCCGCGTTTGGATGCCAGCCTTTCGCCCAAGCTGACGGTGCATTGTTTTTCAGGGGAAAAAAGACAAGCTGGCGGTGCATTCGGGTGGTGTAGTTGTGGAGAAAGATACTGAACAACAGGGACGCCGCTACCCGTCTAAAACTAAAATATAGTAAGCTAAGAAATAAACTCTAGGTCCAATTTAATTTATCAAAGTTTTGAAACATCGGGACTCCATATGGTATACTTAGATACATGCACTACTACAGAACCCCATATAATTATCACCACCTTCAGTACCGGTTCCTATAAGTGCCGGTTCTAAAATTCGCGCCCGCGATCGAGGGCCTGGAGTTAAGAACCGGCACTGATAGTTACTATCAGTGCCGATTGGTGTTTAGAACCGGCACTGATACATCAGTGCCGGTTCTAATAACAAACCGGCACTGATAGTGGTATTTCAGTGTCAGTTTCTCTTTAAACCGGCACTGAAAGACTGCTACAGTATATATAGCCTATCTTCTTCCCCGTCTCGACCCAGAACAGAGCCGCCACCGCCGCTGCCGTAGCCCAGTATTACAGCGCCTCCTTGCCATTTTTTTTTAGCGATTCAAGATTTTTTTTTGCGTGGAAGCCTTCAAAATTTGGAGGAGTCAACTGTTTTAAGGTTAGTGAGATCTATATTTCATTTTTGGATAGATTACTTGGTAAATTGCTCTAGGGTTGATGATGGATGGTGCTTGTTCCATGGTTATGGATTTAGAGATGTAGTTGAGATCTAATTTAGGTAAAGTTTGCAACTTTGTCGTTGTTAGATGTATAGAGATGATCTAAATTTGATTCTTAGTTGGATTTTAGTTGTTAGATTTCTCTAGGTTTGAATTTAGGTGGTTGTTAGTTGGTATTGAAATTTGAAATGAGCAAGAGCTCAAATATCCATATAAATTAGAGAAAGGTCACAATTTTATCATTGTAGATGATTTAACGAGTTGCAACTTTGCAACTTGTTGAACCATTATTGCCATTCAAAAATTGCAAAAATACCGCTAGAATTGTCATTCGAGTGGCATCCAAAGAATAAAAAATCAGTGAGGTATTTGTAAAATGTCTCTAAAATCTAGCTCTAATTTTCTGGTATGTGGATTGCGTATATTTTTAAAGTCATAAATTTTAATAATAATCTAATGAATTTCATCTATTAATTAATCAACATACTGAATTTAACATGTACAGTTCATAAAATACTGTGTTGTAGGGATGGCACGTCCACCCACGGGTCGCAATCAGACTCGGCAGCCTTTGGAAGGCGGGTCCCCCGACCCGGCCCAAGTACCGGAAGGAGATGGGCCCTCAAATAGGGACCAATCAGGATGCGAGGTAATTCGATGAATATGTTCTAGATTTTGAAATGTTTAATAATTGTAAGTCCAATGTGTTTAATTATAATGATTTGTAGATAGACCGGTCATGGATGTACAAGGAACGAGGGCCAGAGTTCATTGTTGGCACCGAGGCTTTTTTGAAGGCTGCCGCGGCGTACAAGAAGCCAAAAGGGAAGCGTGACGAGCACTATATATGCTGTCCGTGTGTCGACTGCAAGAATGAGAAGCAGTTTTCAAACATAGAGCACATCCGTGCACACTTGATTCGCAGGGGTTTTAAGGCTGGCTACACCCGTTGGACTGAGCACGGTGAACTTGCAAATGTTGGGCGTGAAGGGCAACCAACAGTCGAAGGTGACGGAGTCAACGATCCGACGGCTAACAAAGACTTCGATATGTCGGCATTTGAAGATACTTTGTCGAGAACGATGATCGGGACAGTTTTGTTGGCAACAATGAAGAAGGCATAGAACAAATGTTGCGCGATGGGGAGGGGGACTTCACCATTGAAAGACAACATCAAAAGTACCAGCGCATGATAGAGGACTCTAAAACACCAGTTTACCCGAACTGTAAAGATGAGCATAGCAAGTTGCATGTGGTGCTGACACTGATGCAAATGAAGGCTAGCAATGGTTGGGCCGATAAGGGTTTCAATGAATTGTTAGAATTCTTGAGGGAATTGGTTCCAGAGGGGAACGCGTTGCCCGAAAACACGTACCATGCCAAACAGGTTGTCTGCCCGTTGGGATTGGAAGTAGAGAAAATACATGCATGTGGAAACGACTGCATGTTGTTCCGCGGTGAGGATGCAGACTTGGAAGCGTGTCGCGTTTGCAATGCACCGCAGTACAAGAGCAGCGTTGATGATATCGAGAGCAATGGCATAGGGGTGAAGAGAAAGAAGAAAAGATCCCCCATTAAGGTGGCTTGGTATTTCCCTATAGTCCCCCGTTTGAAGCGATTGTTTGCTAACAGAGCGAATGCCGAGCTAATGCGATGGCACGCCGAACAGCGCAAGAAAGATGGAATGCTTAGACACCCTGCTGATGGCATGCAATGGAGGAGATTCGATTCGAAATACAAGGAATTCAGAGATGAAGTGAGGAATATAAGGTTCGGGTTGAGCACGGATGGGATGAATCCTTTCGGCAACATGAGAAGTACTCATAGCACTTGGCTTGTGACTCTCTGTATCTACAACCTTCCACCTTGGATGTGCATGAAGCGGAAGTACCTTATGATGCCTCTACTGATTAGTGGGCCAAATCAACCAGGCAACGATATCGATGTGTACCTCAAACCATTTGTGGAAGATCTTCTTGTACTGTGGAAAGATGGCGTACGAGTATGGGATGAGTACAGACGCGAGAATTTCACCCTGCGCGCGATGCTGTTCGTGATGATTTCAGATTGGCCTGCTCTTGGTAACCTATCAGGGCAGACTGTAAAAGGGTGCAATGGATGTGTTCAGTGCTTGGAGGAAACAGAGGGGCGGTGGCTAAAAAACAGCCGGAAAATGATCTTCATGGGTCACCGTAGGTTCCTCCATCCGGATCACCCATACCGCAAGAATAAAAGAGCTTTTGACGGGACAATGGAGCTTCGTCAAGCTCTGAAGATCCGCAGTGGAGAACAGGTATTTAAGATGGTTAATACACTTAGAGTTGTACTTGGAAAGGGGCCAGGCAGTACAAAAATGCAGGCTGGGCAAAATGCTCCCATGTGGAAAAAGATGTCAATATTTTGGTTGCTGCCTTATTGGAAGTATCTTATGGTCCGACACACAATCGACGTCATGCACGTGGAGAAGAATATGTTTGATAGCTTGATTGGTACCTTACTAGATATACCCGGCAAAACAACAGATACACTAAATGCACGGCTGGACCTGGAAGAAATGAACCTCAGGAAGGACCTACACTACATACAATTAGACAATGGTAAAAAGAAACTTCCCACAGCTTGCTATACTATGAGCAAGGAAGAGAAGATCCACCTGTGTGGTTTCTTGTGTGATGTCAAAGTTCCGACTGGTTACTCCTCCAATATCAGGAACTTTGTAAACATGAAAGATACGAATTTAGTTGGCATGAAGTCTCATGATTGTCACGTGATGATGACGCAGATGCTTCCAGTTGCAATTCGAGGTATTCTGCCGGATAAGGTCCGAGACCCAATCATTAAGCTATGTTCGTTCTTCAACGCAATTTCACAGAAGGTCATTGATCCGAACAAACTGGCAAAGCTGCAGGAAGACATGGTCCATACTATATATCAGTTTGAGACTATTTTCCCTCTGACATTTTTTGATATAATGCCTCGTCTAATTGTTCACATTGTGGGTGAGATAAAGAGCCTTGACCCCGTGTTTCTGCATCAGATGTATCCTTTCGAAAGGTTCATGGGGGTTCTGAAAAAATATGTTCGTAACCGAGGTCGTTCAGAAGGTTGCATTGCCCAAGGGTGGAGTACGGAGGAGGTCATTGAGTTTTGCATTGACTATATGAAACTAAACACGATTGATATGCCTATATCTCGCTATGAGGGGAGGCTAAAGGGGGAAGGGACGATAGGTCATACTTCAATCCATATCAAAGATCGTGCTTCATTCACTCAAGCACACTTCGTAGTTCTGCAACAGGCAGTTGTAGTGATCTCGTATGTCAAAATGCATGTGAGCATGCTACGCTCCACAAATCCAACGAAGTCAGATGATTGGATCTCAAAAGAGCACAGAGATAATTTTGGTAATTGGTTACGTCAACTCATGATGGGTATGGATACCGACGATGCTCTGTTGGAACTGCTGGCAAATGGCCCATCAACTACGATTCGCACATTCCAAGCATACGAGATTAACGGCTATACATTTTATACGCGAACACAAGACAACAAGAGCACTAACCAAAATAGCGGTGTCCGTACTGATGCCTGTGACTGCGCTGGCAACAGGGAGATCTACTATGGATTCATAGAGGAGATTTGAGAACTTGAATATGGCGAGTTGATGGTCCCTCTGTTTCGGTGCCAATGGGTCAGACTCACAGGGGGAGTCAAGGTCGACAAGTACGGTATGACTACCATTGACCTCAAACTCGTCGGATACAGAGAACAACCATTCGTGCTTGCCAACGATGTTGCACAAGTCTTCTATGTAAAGGACCCGGACCCAGCTAACAAGGAGGAGCGTCACGTGGTTCTTCAAGGAAAAAGAAAAATCGTCGGTGTTGAGAATGTTGTCGACGACAAAGACTGCGACAAATTTGAAGACCTGCCTCCTTTTGGAGAGAATGTTGAACTGCTTCTCATTCATGACACTGCAGAAGCTACCTACATACGCCACGACCATAACGAAGCATTAATCGTTCAGTGAAAGCAGCTTTCATGTATTTGGTGAAATTTGTATAATATTTAGGTTAAGCTTTATTTTGTATGAAGGACATGTATGAGTGATGTAATAATATGCTTTAATTTATATCGAGTGCATATTGAATTTTTCTAGAATTATTTTTCAACATAAAACAAGTTAAAAAGATGTTATAAAATTTATTTGCAATTTTCTAGAATTAAAACTAATTTTATATGCAACAAAGCACATTAATGCATTTATTTTGTCGAACAAAGCACATTATAAGAATTAATTTGCTTGAAATCAAGTATCAGTGCTGGTTATATGTACAACCGGCACTGATACTTCAACTATCAGTGCCGGTTGTACATATAATCGGCACTGATACTAGTATCAGTACCGGTTACTAACTAGAACCGGCACTGATACTAATATTAGTGCCGGTTAGAAAATAGAACCGGCACTGATACGTCTCCTATATTTATCTCCAACACTTAGCCACATCCTCGTTCCTCTATTCACCCTAGCGCCACCTCCTCGTGCGCTTCAGTCACCCGAGCCCCGACGTGCCGCCGCCTCCTCCCGACGCCACCCCGACACGCCGCCGCCTCCTCCCGACGTCGCCTCCTCCGGACGCCGCCCCGACGCACCGCCGCCTCCTCCCAACACCGATTCGTCCTCGGAGCCCTCGCCGCCGTCATCCCCCACGGAGGAGGAGCCGCTGTCGCCCCTGCTCTCCTACATCCCCTTCAAGCCCAACGGGTAAGCACCATCCCGTCCTCCCCATTGAAACCCTAGTTCGTGCAAGTGCTCCATGAATGGGGAGATCTGCTGAGAATAGGATGTTTGCTCTTGAGCTACCAATATGTTTTGATCTGTGAACGCCGTCCCGGAGACCGAGCTCCGCGCCTCCCCTTCCCCGTGTTGGTAAGCTTAATTGGTAACAAATTGGACATCCCTATCAATTGAATTGTACCAATCAATGCGTTTTGTGATACAGTCAATTGGTCACATATTTGTAGTGATTTTAAATTAATGATGTCCACATCGTTGCTTGAATTTTAGCTTACATATCGAAATGGTGAAAGAATGAAATTCTATTATGGTCATATAGATTACAAATATAGTGTACATATGATTGTTTACTATATATTTTGTGTATCAATGGTTCCTGACAAGACTATTTGATTCAATTTATCATTTCATCACTATTTTTGAAAGAGTATTAGTATTATGGTTTTAATTTGCAGTGGTTTAGGGAATGACTGAATTATTATAAAAGGGGACCATGAACTAATTATATTTACTGCGTTCACCTCTCTTGGTGATCCCTGTACCCTCACAATAAAAAAATATTTACATGAAAATAAATTTGATGTTCTCCTAAATAAATTTTTTATATATGCATATGGGTTACTTTGAATCTGAAGTTTTACAGGATAGTATATGCATATGGGGTACTTTTGTTTTGTGGTTTTCTTGATTAATTGTATGCATGCTGTTTTTATCATGGCGAGAGTATGGAAGAAAAAGAGAATGAAACTCTCTCTCTCTCTATTACTACATACACATGCCCATGGAAATATGCGTCGTCAAAGTAGAAAAGAGAATAAAAACTGCATGTCTGAAAGCTTTTAGGCTGCCCGTATTATAGCTATTATTGTAACACTTTGCCTGTGTTTCTAGGAAAAGAGCTGTATGGATTCATCCTTGTTGCTTATAAAAAAGAAATCACTGTTCTTACTATTTGATGATAACAAAATTCTGATGCAACACTTGTAACTATCAGCAGCACAATAGACTATTATAACATACCAGTCGCATCAATGCCTCCCTCCTTCCACGCATCTCCGCTCATGTAGTACACGACTAGTAATAAGAACAAAACATGTAAGAACTTTTGAATGTGTTAATTATGATGCAATATTGCCAGCACTTTCAATTCAAACATTATCTAAATTCAAACACAGTCCAAACATAATTCTATCATGAATTCACGATGAAGCCTTTATTTAGCAAAATCTAGTTATCTGTTCTGTAGTAGTGAAGATAGCTATATGTTCAAGCTGTTCTCTCTCGACAACTCACCATGCTCTTACATTTTTCACATCACCTTGCCTTTTTGCAATGTTGCATCTTGTTGCACCTACCATGCACAATCTATGGAAATTAGTTGTGTACAAAAGGATAACACTGACCTGTTTCCAGGTTTTTATTTTGTGGCATAGGATTAATGCAGAATTTGAGTAGCACACACCAAGCAATAAAATCTTTGATCAAGTTGATGATGGCTTTGAATATGTGCCTTTCATTTGTATATATAGCTTTGAATATAGCTTTGTATATATAGCTTTGTCATAAATTGGTATGTCATATGTGTTTTCCTATCCATTTTGGATAGTTGTAGAACAATGACTGATGGTTGGGCGTGGACCATCAAAAAGATTGATGATATAGTTGTAGACCTAAGGAAGATGGCTAAGGAAAGCTTCAATCCCTGTTCGTGCAAGTGCTCTATGGATGTGAACCGGCTTGTACTCCAAATTGAGGAGGTAGTGAGAAGGCTTCAGAAGTTGTCCATTCAATCGGCCGAGGTGCTGGACCGTCACCTTGAGGGCGATAATGTGGATTCTAGCGTGGACCCGAACGACGTGGTTCCTTATGACTACGTTGAGGGCGATGATGTTGGCCACATTGAGGGCGATGAGTACTGGTGGTTGCCGAGTGATGATAGCGACGAGTAGTTTGAATGTATAATGCTTGTGTGGACCTGATTATTATGTGTTCTGTACTCTGGCTATGAACACTTGCATAACTAAAACTGATGTATGTTGTACTTATGGACCTGATCAATATGTTGTACTTTTGCATTTCTGTATGCCTTATGCCCTTGCATTTTACGTCCCTTTCTCCTCATTTCTTCTATTTTCCAGTATAGCATTCAGTTTTAGATTATCTCTAAAGCAAGTGCTTCTCGTGTGTACAATGTTGATGTAGGAATGACACATACGAAATCCAACCGCCGTGCACGGCCCCGCCCCATCCCCCCTCCAATACAAGGTCCCTCAAGTCCGGCTCCAGCCTCAGTACATGATGAGCCTGCAAACATGGAGCTGGACCAGACATGGGGCGGTAGCCCGAGGTTGTACTTAAACATGGAACAATTTGAGTTGGAGACAGCCGCTGAGGCTGCGTAGGGCATGGCCGAAGGTGATGCACCGGAGGGTCAGATCGACCCTGATGCTGATGCTCCGGGTGGTGACGAGATGACTGGAGAAGAGAGGAGTGGACGAGGTCCCAGCAGGATGCCTGAGGGACATTTCATCATCGCGGAGGTCAATGCAGTCGGGGAGCCCACGAGACCAAAAGTTATTTTGGACCCGTACAAGACAGCAATCGGGTGTCTGGTGAGAGACCATGTCGCAGTCACATACAGAACTTGGAGAGGCAGACGGGATGACGTGTGGGTGGTTCCTGAAAATATCAAGGATCTTATGTGGGGCAAGTTGTTGGTAAAGTTTGAGTTCCCTAAAGGATGCAGCATGGAGAAAGCGAAGAGTCATGCCCTATCAACAATGTCCATCGCGTTCAAGAATTTCAAGGGTAAGCTGTGGAGAAATTATGGCTTGGTGGGTTGGACACCAAAATGGGACCATTATCCGATGGTTCAACCATTCTGGAATGATTTCATAGAGCACAAGCATTCAGAGGAAGCACAAAGACTAAACGAGATCAACAAAGCCAACTCCAAGAAGAACGTGTACCCCCACAGAACTGGCTCGCGTGGGTACGTGAGGAAATACGATGAGTGGGATGAGATGGAAGAACAGGTAACCCGCAGTGGTGCCACACCTCAGACGGCTCCCTGGATTGAACGGGCGAAGCACTATCTGTACGCGAGAGGGGTGACCTTGGCGGCAGATAGCAGTCTGAACTTCAAAAGCGACAGAGAACAGGAAGTGATGCAGAGAATTGCATATGCCCACACCCAGTCTTCCCAAGGCTCTTTCAGGCCGGATAGGGAGAACGACCAGTTAACCTTGGCACTAGGAACCAAGGAGCACCTAGGTCGCACCAGAGGCAAGGGTGTGGTGCCCTGGAAAGAGGGATTCCCAATATCCGCCGAAAGTTATAGGAGTCGGAAGAGAAGGAGAGAAGAGCTAGAAGACCTGCTGGCTGTAGTGCGACAAGAACTTGTGCAAGAGCGTCAGATGACAGACGCCAAAATCAGAGAAATCAAAGAATCATTTCAGCAAGGAATCAGATAGCAGTAAGGCGAAGAAAATGTTGTGAGCCCTGGTGGTCGTCGGAGCAGTTGTGTGTCTGCGGGGTTTGGAGAAGAAGAATTAGCCCGTTACCCCGTGGATGACATCACAGAAAGCTAGGTGTGCAAGCTTGTCGTGCCCACTATGAACATTAGCATCACAGTGGCTATGGGGCAGGTTGACCAATGTGTCGAAGGGGCTCTCTTGAACGATCTTCTGATACCACGGGGATACGCTAAGGTTCACGTGGACTCCGTGCGAAAGCCGTACTGTAAGCTTGACATGGATTACCGTGGAGAGACGGGTTCCAAGAGGCTCGGATCAAACGTGGGTGGTTTCGTTTTGTGGCACAAGTGCTACATATTATTTGAAGATGAGACAGACGAGTCGTCTGATGCGGAGTCGGACCCAGCACATAGAATAGATCCAACTCCTCCACGGTCGGCGCCAGTGCCACCGTCACCAGGAAGAGATCCAACTCCTCCACTGTCGCCGCCACTGCCACCGTCACTGAGAAGAGAGCTGACTCCTCCCCCACGCAAGTCGCCAACAAGAGAGTCAACTCCTCCCCCTCCAAAGTCCGCAACAGTGCCACTAAGGGAGCCAACACCTCCCCCTCTGAAGTCAGCATCAGTGCCTCCAAGTGAGCCGACTCCTCCTCCTCCGAAGTCAGCAACACTGCCACCAAAATTGCCAACTCCTCCGAAGTTGACAACACGCTCTCAGTCTAAGAAGGTGGTAGCACCTGAGAAGTTGCCTTATGAAAGAACTGCAGAGGAAAACAGAGCGATAGTGAACGCCAAAGTCAAGAAATTTTTTAAAAAGCGAGAGCCTGAGAAGAAAAAACCACTCACTGAAGAAACAAAAAAATTTCTCTTGACGCTGAGCAAACCTGCTGTGGCTAAGCGTCAATCAGACTACGAGCGTATCAAAGGAAAGAAATCCTTGAGGCAGGCTTCTATTGATCAGGTACGGGAAGAACAACAACTAGAAAGATTCCTTAAGGATGCCAATATGACAAAAGAGCAATTTTTTAACGAGTCCGTGGCACCCAAAGCAGTCGAGAGATGGCAATTTAAGCTGGGCGAACTATTGGTCGCGCCGGACGAGTGGGCCAAACTGACATATCAACTTCGGAATTTTCATGCGTGGTACATGAATGAGTCGAAGGAGGGTAGGGAAAGTTTCGAGGCCAGATTCAAGGAACAAGATCTCCTCCACGGGGACGGCAGTATTTTTATATTCTTTGAGGAAATGTAATGACTGTACCAGTATGATGCCCTCGATGTGCCTATCTTGAGTTGTTGGACTCTATAAGTGTCGTATACGTATAATTCACAATATACATTTCTGTACCATTGTATTGAATCTCTTAACTTATTCCTTGTGTAGAATGGAGGTACAAAGATGCAGAAAGGAGTGCATCATGCATGTGGGATTTATCGACCCATATCTTGTTAACCCAACAATGATGAAATCTACCGACCTAAAGAAAACCGAGGATTACGTATTGAAGTGTCTTCTGGAGCTACAATTGAAGAAATACATACTTTTACCCTACCACTGGGGTATGTGTTTCAACTCTTTTTAGCAATACATCGTTAGAAATTAGGACCAACTAACCTATAGTGACCTATGTACAGTTTTCACTGGATCCTTCTTGTCATCCAGTCAGATATTAGCAAGATCTTTATTTTCGACTCACAAGATAATCCGAAAGAAACCTACCAACCCGTCATTGACTTGCTACAAAGGTAAAAATTGACCATTTCGTTACTGCTCTTGTAATATTTGATTTGATTGAATCTAAGTCTACTTACGGTAATAATCACACACATACAGAGTATACCCGCGATACACCAAGAAGAGCGTTAGATACAGGCCATACACGAAAGAATGGACAGTCCGACATGGCTTTCCTTGTAGGAAGTAGGGTCCGAGCAATAATTTATGTGGTTTTTATGTAATGGAATTTATGCACAGCTTCAACACAGAGGATTCGATCCTGCCGAAAGATCCTGAGGTAGGCGGTATACACATTGATGACTAATTTTTCAGGTTCGATACGCCAAAATCATATGTATTGATTTATTCAATTCTTCAAATTGCAGATTCTCGAGCTGTCCAAAGAACGTCTCATGCCTCATGAAATCAACGCGCTTCAAGAACAACTTGTCGGGTTTATCAATGACGAAATCATCAATCCAACCGGCGAGTTCTATGAAATTGGATCATCTTTCTCGTTACCTTCAACCCATAAAAAAGGGCAGAGTTCAGATCCATCGGTTCACAAGGAATCTTAAACTCCATAAGATTATTGTAATGAAACTTGATAAGTATGTGGTGTATATATATTGTGATGAGACTTGATTTTTTATAAATAAAATTTCTATGTGGTTGTGTATATATGCTGTGATGAAACTTGATATGTATGCGTGTCTATTTTCGGCAACGTCCAAAATTTGAAAATGGCACTGTACTGGCGGAAACCGCCACGTTTTTTAAAAAAGGCGGGAAACACCTATCAGTGCCGGTTGGAAACAAACAACCGGCACTGATAGCACTCATATCAGTGCCGGTTGGTAATACTAACCGGCACTGATAGGTGCACTATCAGTGCCGGTGCTCATCTAGAACTGGCACTGATAGTTTTTTTCAGTGCCGGTTCCATACCCGGCACTGATAGTCACTGACTATCAGTGCCGATTAATCAGTGCCGGTTCATAAACCGACACTGATCACGTTTTTGAACCAGCACTGATCACCTGTTCTGCAGTAATGACGTACCTAAGTCTTGCGTTTGAGAAGATCTTAACCTAAAATGTTGTGATAAAAGACTTTGAACGTAAAAATTCATTTAGAACAATAAGTAGCAGTAAGGTTATCATCACTAGACGAGTGCGTACGGTTAACCAACCAAAAACATGTGCCATCTGGTACACTAACCAATCAACCAACTTGTCATTATCATCTTAAGGAAAAAAAAGACACAACCCACTTATACCATTCCATTCAAAATCATTCCATCCAACTCAACTATCTCAATCTATGTTCAACTTCATTTGAGTAATCATCGAGGTATCACCGGGTAGCTACTATTCCGTGGTATCCTCGTGTTCGAGTTTGTTGCCACAAGAGAGCATCATCGCAACGGAGAGCATGGGGTGTTAGAGGCCGCTAGTGCGGACATAGTCCGTATCACGCACACCCCCAACCCGACCCAACTTGCCCTGCAACTAAACCGATGTAGGCCCACATCATCCAGCTCTAAACTCCTACATGCTACAGCTCGCCACCCCATCCCGAGGCCCCCGCTCGGCAGCTCGCCGGCATTGGAGCTCCTCCAACGAGCCATCCATAAAGAAAAATATCCTGTCTTGAGCAAAAATTGTTGCACCAGAAGGGGAAAGATACTCTAGACACAAGAAAAATTGTTCCCAACAAACAAATCAAATGTTCCAAGATCCACACCGGGCTTCTTCCTCACCGTTGTGGCACGACTCCGCACGACACGGCATTGGGCAGAACAGCGATACTGATCTGGGGTGGCGGTGGCATCCGAGCCATCTAGAGTTGGCCGATGGCTGCGGGCCCGTCTAGAGTTGGCCAGTGGTGTTAGGCTGTAGCAGCACGAAGGCGAGGGCAAGTTGACATAGACAGCAGGAGGGCTACTACTTAAAAAAAGTATTTTATAATATCTACGGTTCATTTCTACAGACGATTCATATGATAAATCGTTTGATTAGTAGATTGGGGTCTTGTGCGGTTGTGGATCGCCTGTGAAAACGAATTTCCAAAAACGGTTTCTTATATGAACCGCCTGTGTAAATAGCTCCATTATCACAGGCGGTTCACATAAGAAGTCGCATGTAGAATGCTTTGTTTCCACAGGCGGTTAACATAAGGAATCGCCCATAAAATTTAACTCTATTATCACAAGCGGTTGACATAAAGAACCATTGGTGAAATGCTTAGTTTTCGCAGGCGGTCCATTATGTAAATAGCCTGTGAAAATGAAGTATATTTCTATAGGCGGTTTCTTATGTTAACCACCTGTGATAATAGTCTCTATAATTAATGCCTGCCAAGGGGAGCTCGATTCAGACCAAGCTCGGTATTCTTCGAACAGTATAGCTTAAGTGGCGGACGCGAAATTTGAAAACAAAGAGGGAAGGTTTTGTTTTTTGAATTACTTGGAGGAGACATCTAAGGTAAGAGTATCTCATCCCTAGGAGCATCTTTCTGAAGTATAGATTTAGATTTATGGCTTATTTAAGGTTTAAAAATGTTCTAGAATGCTTATGGTTCTAGCCATTTAGATCATTAAATTAACTAAAATTTATGGAAATATTGATTCAATTATATAGATTCACATGGTTCTAGCATTATATTTCAAAAATGAAGCGTCAATTTGATGTTGTTTAAGTCTCTAGGAGGTTTTATCATGAATGGGGATTTTTTTTTATCTAGATCTAGATCTAGACGTAAATGGAGAGAGAGTAATGAATCCATATTGTTTTGATCCATAAATTTGTGCCAATATAGATTCAATTGTGTAGACATATTGTAATCATAAGATACCTAATTTTTCTATATTTAAAAAAAATACTTTTTTAAAATTGATTTTATTATTAATTAATTAATTTATGTATCTAATTCTGTGGTTGAAGTTACAGATGGATAGAGTATGGATGTACGATGGGCCAAGACATGGAGAAAGATACATCAAAGGACTTTCTGCTTTTATTGAAGTCGTCGAGAAGGACGCTTTGACTAAGAAGACAAAGGAATTATATTGTCCATATTCTGACTGCAAGAACCAGAAATTATGGGTCAAATCAAGCATAATCAAATCACACTTGATCTTGAGAGGTTTTGTCAAGGATTACACATGTTGGTACAATCACGGCGAACAAGGTACAAGCAAAATAAATGACGACATCGCTGCTGATCGAGTGGATGGTGATGATGAGGAAGTCGAAGGCGACACTGATGTTATGGTGGATGATGATACTGATTTCGATCTGGACAAAATGTTGCACCATGCAGAACTGTGTGTTTTAAAGGACACGAGAAGTTTAGATAATTTTGAGGCGTTAAAGAAGGCATCGAACGAACTTTTGTATAAGGAATCAAAGGGTTGTGATTAAGAGTTTACGGTGTTGCATTTGGTGCTTGAACTTCTAAGGTTGAAGGTCAGCAATGGATGGTTTGACAAGAGTTTCTCGGATCTGTTGAGTCTCTTAGCAAACATGCTTCCAAAGCCTAACTTGTTGCCCACGACCACTTATCAAGCAAAGAAGCTTATATGTCCATTGTCATTAGATGTCCAAAAAATACACGCGTGACCAAACCACTATATCATGTACCGTAAAGAGTACGAAGCCTTGGATAGATGCCCAATGTGCAATGCGAGTCGGTACAGGAGGAATGATGATTATAAGGACAAAGATGCTTCCACCAATGTGAAGAAGAAGAAGAAGAAGAAGAAGAAGAAGAAGAAGAAGAAGAAGAAGAAGAAGAAGAAGAAGAAGAAGAAGAAGAAGAGTATTGTTGGTCGTGACGAAAAAGACACTTCTTCTGACGTGGCGAAGAAGAGAAAAAGTCTTGCCATGGTGATGTGGTACCTGCCAGTGATCTTCCACTTGCAGCGTTTGTACTCGAGCCCTAAGGACTCTGAACTGATGCGTTGGCATTTCGATAAGCGCAAGAAGGATGGAACTAAGCTTTGACACCCCACTGATGCTAGCCAATGGAGAAAGTTTGATGCTATGTATCCAAATTTCGCTGATGAACCAAGGAATGTAAGGTTCGCGTTAAGTACCGATGGAATGAATCCTTTCAGTGACATGAGCACCTTATATAGCACCTGGCCAGTGGTCCTGGCCATCTACAACCTTCCCCCATGGCTATGAATGAAGTGTAAGTACCTTATGCTATCAATTCTTATCCAAGGACCGAAACAACCTGACAACAAAATAGATGTGTTTTTGGAACCACTGATGGAAGATATGGCGAAACTGTGGAACGATGGGGTCTGGGTGTGGGATGAGTTCCGACGACATTACTTTACGCTGAAAGCCATGATTTTCGTTACCATCAGTGATTATCCCACCCTTTTTCCCTATCAGGACATGTTAAAGGGAAGCAATGATGTGTAGTATGTTTAGATAAAATCGCATCTGTGTACCTTCCGTACTCACAGAAGGTAGTGTACACATGACTCCGATGGTACTTACTGAAAACTCACAGATACCGCAAGATGAAGAAACATTTTGACAACACGATTTAGCAAGGTACTGGCCCAAAACCTCGCAGCGGGGCACTAGTGTTTGAAATAGTCAGGAGCATGAAGGTTATTTTGGGAAGCCGCCGAAGGGTAAAAAGAGGAAGAAAAGTGAGATGCCAACCGGCGTGGTGTGGAAGAAGATGCCGATTTTGTTTAAATATTTGCCATACTAGAAGGACTTGGACGTTTGCCACAGCATCGATGTCATGCACGTCGAGAAGAATGTATGTGATAGCATCCTTGGCCTCTTACTGGACATACCGGGTAAGACAAAGGATGGAATCAAGTCACGTAAAAACTTGGTGTATTTTGGAATCAGGACAGAGCTACACCTTGAAGACAGACCAAATGGAAAACATTATCTTCCCCCGGCTAGCTACTTTCTGACACCTAAGGAGAAAAAGGCATTGTGCATGTGCTTACATGGGGTGAGAGTCCCGACTGGTTACTCATGAAGGCTCGATGAAAGATTTGAAGCTAATCGGCATGAAGTCTCACGATTGTCATGTAATGATGACGCAGATGCTCCCTATTGCAATCAGGGGTATCAAGCCAGGATACATAAACGTGGTCATCACACGGTTGTGTCACTTCTTCAATGCAATTTCTTAGAAGGTGATTGATGCTAAAAAACTGGGTGCTCTACATAGTTACTTGGTACAGACTCTGTGCCAACTTGAGATGTGCCTCCCTCCATCCTTTTTTGATATCATGGTACACCTCTTGGCTCACATCGTGAATGAGATAATTGCACTGGGCCCTATATTCTTACATCAGATGTATTCATTTGAGCAGTACATGGACATTATCAAAGGCTATGTATGAAATCATACTCACCCAGAGGGTTCCATGATCGAGGGCTACAGTACCGAGGAAGTCATTGAGTGTTGCATCGATTACATAAAAGATACGAAACCGATTGGTGCACCTGTACCTCGATATGAGAGGAGGTTGTCTGGGAGAGGGACCAAAGGAAAGAAAAGATTCATCGATCATAATTACAAAACAGTGGAAGAAGCATATTTCACCATCTTGCAGCAACTCCAGATAATGGCATCATACGTCGAGCAACACCTAGATGAGCTTCACACAGAAAATCAAGGCCACTCACATGATTGGATTTTGAAAGAGCACAAGCGTCGCTTCACCATATGGTTTAAGAACCAAAACCTTCCAAATGGTAAATCTGTAGATAAAAAAAATGTGAAAATGTTGGCTTGTGGCTCATCAAGTTTAGTTACGTCATGGAAAGCATATGACATTAATGGGTACACATTTTATACCAAAACAAAGGACAAGAAGAGCATAGCCCAAAATAGCGGCGTTCGGATAGAAGCCTATAATACAGCAGGAGAGAAAAAGATCACCTACTATGGGTTCATAGATGAAATCTGGAAACTCAACTATTTTGTGAATCTGCAGATCCCCGTCTTTTGGTGCAAATGGGTCAAACATTTAATTGGTGTGGTGGTGGACAACTACGGGTTCACAACTGTCGATCTCAGCATTGTAGGCCACAAAGATGACCCGTGGGTACTCGTTGATCACATCGCACATGTTTTCTATATAATCGACCCCGCGAATAAAAAGAAGCACGTAGTGGTTGCCGGAAAATAAAGAATTGTCGGAGTTAAGAATGTGGAGGATGAGAAAGAATACAGTCTATTCGATGATGTGCTGCCTTTCGGAGATACAGAAAAGATCAAACTTGTAGAAACAACCCTCGATAGATATGTGATGTCCTACATATATTTTGATGGTGTAGGAAAAACTGTTCAAGGCAATAGTGCCATGTTATGTAACATAGTTTCCAATGTGACATTCATGTTATGTAAATTAATTTCCAATGTGACATTTCATGTTATGTAACTTAATTTTCAATGTGCTTATTGATTCCCAAAAGTGACAAAAATGATAATGTCCAATAGACCTGTCAAAAACATATTTAAAACGATTGTATACGCATTGCCATATAAAAAAAATATGTAATACAACAATATGATATATTGTTTTAAATATATGCATATAGAATTTGTAATAGAAGAATTTTTTAGGGAAATAATAAAAATAAAAATACAAAGTAAATGCATTTTCACAGGTGGTTTCTTATATCAACTGCCTGTGAAAATCCATTTTCCCAAGCAGTTTGTTAAGTGAACTTCTTGTGAAAATGCATCTCATAGGCGGTTTGTTACGTCAACCGCCTGTGGAAATGAACTTTTATATAGAGCACTCGAGAGCCCCCCGGAACCCTAGACTCCATTGACTGCCTCTCCTCCGCGCCGCCGAAGCCCCCAACTCCAGCAGCCCAAGCCCCAACTTCGGTCGCTCTCCTACCTTGCCCGTGCTCCTCCCTGGCAGCCGAAGGCCCGACTCCAACCGCACTCCTCCCCGGCGGCCGAAGCCCTGACTCGTTCGCGCTCCTCCTCGACGCCGGCCACCTCCTCCCTCTACTCCAGCCGCCTCCTCCCCAGCGACGATCGCCGAATCTATGGTGAGTAGCGCCATCCCCCTCCCAGCCAAGCCGTCGTAGCCGATGCTCCGACCAAGCCGTGTGATGCCCCTTCCTTCTTCTCTATGTGATGCCGGCCATCGTGCTGTTGTGAGAGTTTGTACTGATTTCAACGTGGTCTTGAGTGCAGTAGGAGAAAAATAGAAATGCTAAGTTCTGAATACCAAGTGGAGATATGTTAGACATGAGCCAAACTTTTGGTTCATGTGAAGTACGCTTATTAGCAAATAAAAAAAGTATGTTAGACTGAGATTCCAGAGTCTAACTGATTGGCATTCTGGCATTGATACCTTCCATTTGGTATTGCAGAAAGCTGCAGAATCAGAATTAAGTAAATCACCAAATTGATCAAGCTCAGCCTTTACTTTCAAAACCAACTTAGCCAATATTTCACAGAATCTCGATATATATAACGAGTAAGGTCATGTGTTCATCCAAATATATGTAGCGAGTAATCTCGATGATCAATTGATGTAATAGCATGTATGTTGCTTGCGCGATCGAACCTACGTAGCTTGGTACGTTTATGATCACTTGCTGGTTGGTAATCGCAAAGCGCGCGCGTTACAATTGGCTGGGAGACGGGACCTGCATGCAGCTCGTCATTGCCAGAGGCTACAGTCCAGCTGCTTGCACTATCGATCATTTACTCAAGACTAATACTAATGAAGAGTGCATATTTGGAGGAAGTGAGTGAAGCTTACATACCATACATTTTTCGTGCGGTTTTGAGCTTGCTAGGGCGGTGTATTTCTGAATTACTCAGTTCACTATTATACCATGGTGATCGATCTTCATGACGAGTAACAGCTTCGAAAGAGTAGTACTAGTCTCTCCTAGCTTTCTCACTATATGTATTTATTCCAGTCTACCAATTCAATCTCAAGGTTCATAACTGGTTTTTGCTAATTGTAAACGTAACTATGGGAGGAGCTTTTCTCTAAATAATACATTTTCAAATCTTATAGATATATAGTTGAATATATAATGGTCTTAATTAGATTCAAGACTAGCTGAATATATAATGATCTTAATTTAGACTGGTTCCACTACCTTCCCTTTCTTCCCTTCCATCAATTATGTTTAGAAATGTATAGCTTCAAAAAGAGAGATCTAAGTAATCCTTGTTGTAGGAACGCCACTTGACATTTGAATTATCAATTATCCTCCCCTCATAAAACTGAGTACTTGGAAATAAACTGATTGAAGGATTCGTACGGTACCGTATGTTCAAAACATGCTTGGTGATATCACTAAATCTATTTTGTGTCTCCATCCAGATAATGATGAAAAGCATTTGACAAGTTCTTCCACATGATAGGGCATACTTGTCAGTTTTAAGAAATCGCCTGTGAAAACAGACTCCATACATTTTTGTAGATCCTTCTCCTGTAGATCACACTGCATATTTCGTATTAACTCAATTCCTCCTTGTGATGCATACTTGTCAGTTTTTTCTAGGTAACAATAATCCAGTGGTCGAGTAAGTACCATGAAGCAGAAGAGAACAGTTACCCCTAAAAAACCAGAATGAAGTAGGAGGTCGGATAGGAGCCTAAGCCTGCTTGCAATAGAGGGCATCCTGGTATAGAGGACGCTCGCAATATAGACTTCCCCGGCACAGAGGCTGCTCGCAATAGAGGGGGGGGGGGGGCGGCACAAGATGGGGCGGATGCAAGTAGGAGGTCGGATAGGAGCCCAAGCCCGCACCAGCTGTCCTCCTCTGATAGCAGCGAAAGCTCGGGCTCGTATCACAGCCTGAGCCCTGTTCCGTGTGAGCAGAAGAGCCAACGTCGAGAAAGTAACAATGACTACGATCCCGCCGAAGAGGTATTTAGCTGAGTCAATTCATTTTATACTTCTTAATTAAATGGAGGAATATTTTTGTTTATGTCAACTCTCCTTTTTTTCTCTCTAGATGGTGAGGGTGCAAAGATATTTGCGTCGATCATCTGCGCCACAACCTTCTGCTCCCTCTGTGCTCGAAACTTCGGGTGCCTCTGGAGGTACGCTGAAACGAAGATGGGGCGAGTCAAGCAGAAACAAGTTTCCGTCCGGCACTTATACAATAATGCAAGTTGGTGTTGAAGGAGAGCCTATTGCACCTCGTGAGGTATGCACCAAATTCGGCAACAATTGCGGATTTCTTGTGAATGAGTACGTCCCAATCACAATAACTAATTGGCGATTGCTGCTGGATGAGACGAAGGAATTCCTGTGGGTAACATTGTAGAGAATCATCCGATTCCCCTGAGGAACAGAGGAAGCTGCCAAACAAAATGCATTGAAAACTATGGGAAAGAGCTTCCAGGGCTTGAAGAGTGAGCTGAGTAAGGACTTCATGAAGAAGAACTTGGTACCCTTTAATAAATACGCTAGACCAATGGGATGAGTTTGTTAGGCAGAAGACCACACCTGAGGCCATCAAACTAGGTGAATTGTTCAAGCACCTTGCAAAGAAGAACAAGTACTATCATCACCTAGGCTCGTCTGGGTACGCCCTCAAAATTTTTGAATGGAGGAGACAAGAAGAAGAGGCTGCCTGGGCTGGGAAACCCAACCCTTTGGAAAATTATGATGAGCGAAGCAGGAACTGGGTCTATGCTCGGTCAAAACGAATCGAGTCTGGGGACTTAGCCTTCAAAATCCCCAAGACCATGGAAGTGACCCAGACCATTCAAGGGATTGCTAACAAAGGGTCTCTAGAGCCTGATAGGGAGAATGATCTGCTTACCAAGGCCTTAGGGGACAAGGAACACCCGGGTCGCACTGGAGGTATCAGATCAAAAGTGAGCTGGAAGAATGGGTTCCCAAACGCCGCAGGCCAGTATAAGACACGTAATAGATATAAGAAGACCATAGCAGAAGAGATACAAGAATAGGTTAAGGTTTAGTTCATGAAAATGTTGAATAAAAAGGAGAAGGAAAGGGTGACATTAGTGATGATAGAGCAACCAACCAGACCAAGATTTTGGAGCAACGTCAGATCCATGCAGGTCGATAACTAGAGATATCCTGTGGATGATACCACAGAGGCTACCCCTTGCATGCTACATGTTCCGGTCGGCAAGGGAGACTTCATTGTCAAGGCTGCCACGGGCCAGGCCATTCCAGGCTGTATGTTTCACAATCAAGACATTCCAGCCGGTTACGCCAAGGTACAAGTGGACTTGGTACAATCACTTTTCATGAAGTACAAGCTAGACATCAGCAAACCTAAGGGTATCAAAATTCTTGATGAAACTGTTGGCAACTTCATTCTGTGGTCCAGACGGGATATCATCGTCAGTCGTCAGAAGTCACAATCACCAGCATCACGGCTGTCCCCGCGCCTAGCATCTCTTCCTCAGGCACCTCCAACCCAGAGCCAAGCCTCTCCACCTCAGGCACCTTCGCCCTCGTGTCCATTATCTCTACCTCAGGCACCTTCGCCCCCGTATCCATTATCTTCGCCTCAGGGATCTTCGCATCGTGCTTCACCGTCTGTGACTCCGGCACCTCCACCTCCAGCATCTGCAACTCCGGCATCTCTGCCTCTAGCATCTGCGCCTCTGGATCCTTCACCTGAGCATCAAAGAGCCCCTCTCATGGTTACCCCATATGAAAAGACTCTAGCATCTCTGGTGAAGAGGTGGCTTTTGTCCTCCAAAGCAAAGGCATCATCCGCTCCGGAATCTCCAGCGAAGGGTAATCTCGCGAAAGAGACAGGCAAAACATTAAGTACCTGTCAGTTGGATTTCTTACCTACACTGAATGTTCCTGAGAAATATGAGAATGGCAAGCCATTTATGCCATTGTTTCAACTCCAAGAAGGTCCAGTGTTGATCACCATGGACAGAGATCAACCCCTAGAGCCTAGGCATCTTCACGCAAAAGTAGTTGTGATGGGGGACTGCTCTGAACTGGTTAAGGATAACCCAGCTTAGGATGACATTGTAGGTGTAAGACGTGTCTACGATGTTGAATGTGATCATTTTGGTCCGTATAAAGGGGCCTTCATCATAGGCGGCCCATAGTTCTATTTGACCCAGGGCATCGAGGGGAGCCCCATTGAACCCTTGAAGAGGCCTTCAAGCAGGGGAGAATCAATTATGCGAAATGCGGAGATGGTCAAAGGAATTTACGAAGAGGATATCCGTGGAGCTTCCCCCCATCGACCAACACCCTCGAGACTTCGACCTTGGCTTGTTGGTGGTGATGACCTCTTTGGTTAAGTTGTCACCGAGTTCATCCGATCCTTACTGACTATGTCAGATCTATAGTTGGAGGGCACAAGGTGACATCTTGTAGAAGAAGGATCCTCTTAGTGGTTGTAGATTTAAAGCGGTCAGCCTCCTGTTGATGGTTGGGAGCTTGTAAGCTTGGAGCTCCGTTAAACATCAGAGGATGTGTTCTTATCTAGTGTTGACCATCACCCGTACCCGAAGCTGGATGGGGCATGCCTGTTTTTAGGGTCTTCATCACAATTACTCAAACTATCACCCCCATAATCCTTAGCTCATTGATCCATAAATCTACTTATCATCTGGAGGAGGTGTCCAGATCCATCATGGATATTTCATCAGATTGCTCCAGATTGGTATCTTGACAATCCATGTTGTCAGATCCTAACTTGTTGTGAATCAGACTTTCACAATTGTCTTGACAGTCAAATGGTTCAAACTCGATGCCATAATCCTTAGCTCATTGATCCACAAATCTACTTATATCATCGCTTGAATCATCGCCAAAAATGTTATCATCGAAATCCACCCAATTGATCACTGAAGAGAGGTAAACTTGTCGTAGAACCGCTCGTCCGAAAAACCAGTTCTCGGCGAAGATTTGGGTGATGACGATGTCATGTTTTGTGTAGATTCTTCAGTGCCTTTTGTCATGATACCCATGAACTGTGCTAGTTGTCGATGATTTGTGAATCACTGATCTAATGAACTTACTGAAGAATTGGGGGATGTTTTGAGTAGACGAATCACAAGGGAACACACATGTGGTTTTATACAGGTTTGGGCATCCAAGAGGATAATAACCCTACATCATGTTTGTCTTGTATTGATTGAGCCTGTTACAAGGGGGTATGTGGATAGCCTTGAAGGATCTAAACCTAATCATTGACTTCCTTTCTCAGCTTTTGTTAGCTTGTATCGGCTTCTAATGACTTCTATTGGCTCATCCTCCACAGGGCTCCCAGACTTTGTATATATATTGGAATGTCGTATGTCCTCTAGAGTCATCCTTCCTGTTATTGGAGATAAACCTTCCCAGATATGGGATCCCTTAGGTACCTATATGTAGTTTTCTTTCATCTAGAGATCCCCTTGCTGGAGATAGAGATATGCCCCGATAATTATGGGAAACACTGGGGTGCCAAGATATAGTAACTATCCATTATTCATTGTCAAGAGTGTACACAATATGTCATGGGTTTCTAGTACCAAGTACTTGTTAAGCCCCTGACTGTCTACTCGAAAAGGTTTTTCTAGGTAGGCAGTCTAAATAGAAAATGTAATAAAGAGAAAAGAGCTTGTATTTCCTTTAGGTCAAGAAAAAGCTTTTTCGCCGCCCCGGGTGCGCGTAGAGGATGAAGAACTCGAGGAGCGGCTTATTCCATTGACGGGCATTAGGATGCACAAAAACACAAGTAAGGCACAAAAAAAACTCTATCGGCTTTCTAGACAATATGACCTTTATTATTACGAAGGTACTCTTAGTACTTACATTCGGGACATACAGAGCTAATTGATGACCCACGAGCTAATATCTTAAAACAAAAATGATGTAGACTAGATTAAGCTAATTAGCAAGGACCCTTATTACTTTGATGGTAGCATATGCTATATTATATGGGTTCCGAACTAATCATGGAACCAAGCCCCGGGTTTCTGGGTTTGTGTCTCGAGGTGTTGTGGAGGCGTTGTGGTTTCTTGTCAAGACTGAGGCTTCTTGTTCACCTTGATAATTGAGCACTTGGTTTCCTTGCTTGGTTGGAGTTGAGCTGCTATGTTGAGGCTCTGCTTGTTGCAATGGAGACATGCCTTGGGGCAACCCCGGATGGTGATGAGCCCCTCGGGTCCCAGGATCTTCATGCATTGAAAAGCATAATGTGCGGCGGCTATGAACATGGCCAAAGTTGGTCATCCCAAAATGGCATTGTATGCCATCTCAAAGTCGACCACATGGAATAGGATCTAACCGAAGGTAATAGGGAGCAATATCTGACCGATGGGAGTAGCAAAAGATCCAAGTACTATACCATTTAAGGCTTACATAACCGTCTTGATGGTAGATCAGAAGATCAGTATCACTTTGAGAGCACCTGCGAAAAGGATCTTTAGGGAACTACCTGTGTTGATAAGCACTCAGGTGACCCTACAGTTGTTGATCATAGGCATGACCACTATTATAAAGTGACATTCAACCACTTGATGACCTGGCGATCCTTGGGGATGGTATCTAAGACTTCTCGGGCCACCATCTTGTATTTCTGCTTAGACTCGTAAGAAGTGGAACCACCTAACATGTGTCAACCGTCCTCTTGTCCAGCTGAAAAGATATCGGGTCCATGTCTTCCTCGCTGTTGCTAGAGCTGGAGTCCTTGCTCTGGACCGCCACTTGGGTCTTTTTTCCTTTGACTACTTTCTAGACCTTCGCTTTGACCATCTTCTTCTAGAGGTAACACTTGTGGAGGCTATAGTTGTCGGTCTGGTGGAGGTCGCACCAAGGCTTACCATTCCGTTCAATGGAGAAGAACCAGAGTGCTTGACAGGATGTTTGTCGGGTAGATCTACAAAACATCATCAGAGCTTTCTTTCCCTTACAAGCGCAAGAGGAACATCAAGGGAGATAAAGGCAAGAAAGCTAAATCTGATGAAGTCTTTATAGGTCAGCCTGACATCTACCCTAACAAGTGCTTCGGTTCTTCCCATGGCAAAAGGTTCACACCAGGCTTTGGCGAACACTATGGAAAGCCTTGGTGCGATCTCCATCAGACCGACAACCATAGCCTTCATGAGTGCTGCCTCTAGAAGAAGATGATCAAAGCGGAGATCGAAAAAGTGATCAAAGGAAAGAAGACTTAGGTCACAGCTTAGAGCAGGGACTCCAGCTCCAACAGTAGTGAGGGAGACATGGACCTGATGTCTTTTCAGCAGGACAAGAGGAGGGTCAACCACATTTTGGTGGTTCTACCTCCTACGAGTCCAAGCGACAGTACAAGACGGTGGCCCAAGAAGTATTAGCTGTCATCCCCAAGGATTGCTAGGCCTGGTCAAATTTGATATCTCTTTCATCCAAGATGACTGCCCTGGGAACTTGGTATGGCCATGCCGCTTCCTAGTAGTGGTCAAGCCTACAATCAACAACTGTAGGATCACCCGAGTGATTATCGATGAAGGGAGTTCCCTAAATATACTCTTAGTAGGTGCACTCGAAGGGATGTAGATCTCCTTATCTACCATCAAGCTGGTTATGCAAGCCTTTCACAATATAGTACCTAGATCTTCGCCCACTCCCATTAGCCAGAAATTACTCCCCGTCAACTTTGGGAAGCATGACAACTTCCAAACTGAGAAAATTATGTTTGACGTAGTCAACTTCGAGACGGCGTACAATGCTAATGCCATCTTGGGGCGATCAACCTTGGCCAAGTTCATGGTCACCGTGCATTATGCTTACTAATGTGTGAAAATCCCAGGATCCAAAGGGGTCATCACCATCCAAGGTTACCCCAAGGTAGGTCTCTATTGTGACAAGCGGAGTCTCGACATAGCAGCTCAGCACCAACCAAGTAAGCAACCCAAGAGATCAAGGATCAAGGTGAACAAGAAGCCTCTGTCATGACTGCTGTCACAGCACCTCGAGATGTAAACCCAAAAATATGGGGGCTTCATTTCATGACTAGTCCAGAACACATATAACAGAGCTTATGCTGCACCTGAAGTAATAAGAGTCGCTGGTTATTGACTTAATCTAATCTGTGTCATTTAGATTTAAGATAATAAGAGTATCTTTTGGAATAATAAATATCATATTTCCTAGAAAGTTACTCGAATTATTTTCTTGCCTTAATTGTCTTTCTGTGCAACCTCATGACCGTCAAATGGGGTAAGCTGCTTCTCAGGTCTTCATCCTAAACACGCACCTAGGGTGGCAAAAAGTTTTTCTCAACCCAAAGATAATATGAGCTCTCTTCACTTTATTACTTTTTTTTCTATTTAGACGGCCTACACAAAAACCTTTTTGGCAGACAGTCGGGGTCTTAACAAGTACTATGTGCTAGAAACGGAAAATGACATATTGTGTACCCTCTAAAAACAAATTCCAATGAGAATGGAAGGATTCTTAAGTTGTGAACTTAGGGTTGCGAAAAGGCTCCTTATAGCATTCCACATGTGATTGGGGGGCTGTGACACCACTCAAGCGGACCTAAGGCTGGTCATAATAAGCTATTCGACTAGTAATTAATGCATCCAGAACTAACCAAAGGAAAAAGTCAGCAAGGAGATCACGATAGGCTATTGAAAGCGTCCAACCGAAGTATTCCCATTAAATATGAAAAGCGTTTAATTCCTACAAGTCTAACAAAATGTACCAAGTGTTTATTACATGCTACAAGGAAAAGAAAAATAATAATGGTAAGGGCCTAATTCCAAAGTCCATGGCATCGACAAAGGCCTTAGCCAACCCTGCCACCTCCTTCACCTTCCGTGCCGATGACTCTTTTGACTACTCCCCGAAGCCATCTTGGAGAACATCGGGGTCAACATTTGGGTAGTGGTCCTTTAGGATGGTCAGTGCAAAGGTGACCGCTTGCTCAGTACTCTGTCTGACTTGGCTTGAGATGTGCTCGACCACCTTCCCTTGGAGTCCCCATACTCCTCAGTGAGTTTTATTGCCCAAGTGGCCAACCTAGCGGCATCATCATCGCCGACAACCTTTGCTAAGATCCTGACCCTAGCAAGCACTCCTAGAAGATGTTGAGGGCCACAACGAGTTGTTGGCGAGCGGCTAACATCCAGGCTTACCCTCCATCGAGTCCTCCAGCTTAACATCTACCTTATACTTCTCAGCAGTCACTTGGGAGGGTTGCTGGCACAACTCGATGACCTACCCCTCAATTATAGCTACTCGGGCGGTCGCTCACTGGGCCTCCTCATGGACTCTTTGTAGCCGCATCATGTACACATACAAGATCTTAGGTCAGCTCTTGTCATTTAATCGACTAAGTGGTTGTTTTGCAAAAAAACTCTTACCATGTAGAAGGATAAGAAGACATTATCTGGATCATGATTGGGAGGACCTTCAACGATCTCCCTCCAAGTAAGACTCCTAGGCAGCCCGTGCACGAAATTTGGGGGAAGAGCTTGGGAAACCATAAATTCCTCTTCCTAGCTATCGATGACCGATGCTGGGGGCTCATTGGGCCTAATCCCGTCTCCCTCGAAGGAGGTCATGACTAGAGTCTGAGGATGCCTAGGGTTAGGGGCTACAAGCGACGCTTCGAGTAGCCTGCAAAAAAAAGATGTATTCAAACAATGTGCTTCTATCAATATAGGAAAGACATTCACGACAATAATGCTTAACTGGGCCATTCCTTCACCAGGGAAGGCTTCATGGGGATTAGAAGAGGCACCAACCACTTGAGTGTCTTCTCGAGGATGCCTCCTTCAGTCCCTAACCCCAGCAGGGCTGGGGGAGGACCGCTTGATGAACCTGCAACAACGATTGCCTTCCCGCGGTCCTAAGCCGAGGGATAAACACAGCCGAAGTAAAAAAAAACAACATGGATACAAAGGATTTGGATAAATTCTTAACTTACCAGAGTCAAGACCATTTCTCTAAATGCACATGTAGCAAGCGGACCCCCAGAGGCCATCGCTAGGATCAGATTTCAAGCTGGCAGGTCCGGCACTGGGTCAGCAGGGACTGAGGGGCTAGAGCATTTGGCGTCTATAGCTTGGAGTTGTCCACTAGCAAGTTGACCTCTTCAAAGAAGTAATCACCCTCTTGCACTATGCTACCGGCACGGAATGTGTCATGTGACGTTGTGCTATCACCACTGCTCCTGCTCAAACCCGTGCTCCTAGTGATGATAACCTCATTCAAGTCCGCAGCTAGAGCTCCCGCATTCTCGGCCTACGGATTAGGCTGCCCGTTCCTAGGGAGCTACAGAAGTCCACAAAGGCCATCATTATGGTCATGACTAATTGGAAGGAAGAGAAAATCAAAGAACGAGAAGGTTCAAGAGACTTATCGATAAGATCCTCTCATGAGCGTCAACCTCCATCTCCATGTTGGGGATCAGGACATCCGAGTGGCTAGCAGCAGGGATGGCATCGAATAGGAACCTAGTCCTCTTATCGGCCAGCTCTGGCGAAAGCACTGTAGGAGGCAACAAGCATCGTAAGAAGTAACCATGCAATTCCTCTAAAATAGCTACTCGGGGTTGATAAGTACCTGTCTCACCTTCTCTGGTCGAGTACAACTCAGCCAGGAACTGGAAAGAGCCAGTGATCCTCAACTTCAAAGGACTCAAGCGATGCCTGATGAAATCCCTGGCTACGTCAACTTTCTCTCCTTTAGATGTCGTATCTCCCTAATAAGACTCCGGTGAAGGGTGTTCATCATCGGATCTTTCATCCAAGCGGGACTCAACAGCGGGGGAAGACCCTGGTAAGGAAGCCCCATCGGGCCAAACTATTTCTTGTGCCATCTTGACAAGGAGCACTTGATGGTGAAATCAATGTACTTTGCCGACTTGCCCTCCCAGAGCCAAAATCTAGCACTGCCGGTGACCCCCTTCTAGTTTTTATTTTGATGTGATTGGTTTCTATGGCCTGGAACTTATCCACCTGAAACCCAACTCCATTATCATGCTAAGCATATTCACACATTTGGTGAGCCCTTTCCGAGCTTCCACTCATCCTTCGAGGAACCACCATCCATGCAGTGTCCGGGCTCAAGATTGTTTGGCCTACTACCGGCCTGCAAGTGATTAGGGCCCATAGAGGAATCATCTCATTGAGCTCCGCCTTTTGCAGATCCTACTCCGTGATCTCGTACTCTTGCCAGGTCAGGATCACGCTCTCCATCTCATCGATGGTGGAGTTCTTCTTCTCTATCTTTTTTCGGCTTGTGGCACTGGAGGAGTTGGAAGAGCTTTATGGGAGAGGGGGTGGAGGCAAAGGTGCTAGTGGCATGAAGAGGATGACGGTGGAGCAAACGATGAAGTGGGCTCCCTCTCTGATTTTATACAGGGTGATGACTCTCAAAAATGGCTCTTCAATTGACGCTATGGCATGGCTCGAGGCCATGATCTTCTACTATACCGTCATGTTGCATTTAATGCCTAAACTATGCGGAGAAGTTGGAGCAGTAACCCGAAGAGCTCGATGCACCACACCACCACATGCGCTCATTTTTTTCACCCTTACCATGATCTCCTACCATGTAAAATATTCTCATCACTACCCAAAATTTCTGCTACAATGATCCAACTTTTGAACCAAACGAGTGACAAGTATTCTCTTCCTTGCCCTCCCGTGGGGACAAGATGATATTTATTGGTAAATCGAAAAACCTACTCAGATGGAATACCTCTATTTAGATGGTTTCTCAAATTTCATAGACAATCTCCTGAAATGCGAGCATCTTCATTGCTGTGTCTGTTCGTGGTCACCACCAAACCTAGTAGCAGTCATCACTGTGTTGCCGCTACCTCAAATGACCCCTTCCAAAACCAACCATACTGCTGAGTTAGTATTTCCTTGTTCTATGCTATGCTTCTCTCATTTCACTGAAACACCATCAAAGCCTGACATTGATGTCAGTGGCTACAAGCCCGATCACCATCTCCGACGAAACACGAACCACCGCCGCTACACAGAATCACCAGTAGTATCCTTAACCTAGAAGTGCAACCTCTGGCAATTTGATCCATCATGGGTGGTCGAGGCTAGATCTCAGCGTATCACTTCTTTAATCCAAGACGGTACTTGCATAGCATGCCAAGTCAGCACCACATCGTTCTCCTTAGTCTAGTCAGTGAAGTCTGGTCTGCCCTACACTTCTTGAATCTTATGCAATGATGTTGTCAAGTCTGACGCAGTGATTATGCACTAAAGCCTTTTCCTATAGGAAGATAGTTCCAGTAAATCAGTATTTCCTTTTCAGTCTAATCCATCTCCCGAAAGCTGTTCTCTTTTCATCTCAACTTTGGTTTAGACAATTCTTACATCTAAATGTTTCTAAAATCATACCTATCCAACCATAGTATTTTTAAAGTGTTTTGATGATATTTGATATGTAGTTCTTAGTGTTTGCATTATATTATTTGTCGGTAGTTCATGTGATTAGTCGATAATTCCAGAATAGTTCGAGGGACTTCAAGACCAAGATTTCAACAACACTGAGCAGCATTGGGTAAAAGGCAAGTGTCCTTGATCATCTTGAACCTATGATTTAAATTGTTTTGTTTTACAAAGTTGCATGCAGTGTCTGTCAATATGATGGGTAGTAACCTATGTTAGGGTTTTCCCTAAATTTTTCCTTATCATCCCTTGAAACCTAGGTGAGTTATGGTTTTGTGTCCTTTATGGGTAGAGTTGCTTAGCCATTCTTTTGGGATGTTGGGAAGTGTCATATACTTGATCAATGAACTTATGCAACAATGGTCGTTAATATGTTAATGGTCTAGTAACATAGAACCTTAGGCCTTAAGCAAAGTGATTTTGATGGTTGTCATGGTTATGTTGTTGGTTTAGTGTTTGCTCAAGTAACCTAAGTAACGACCGGTTCGTGGAGTGACAAGCCAAGAAGTATCGTACCAACCACGAGACCTGGTATGGGACATGCTTGGCCTATTAATTAGTGGATTCCAGTTTTTGTGCGTGCCAAACGAAAGAATGGATGTGTGGGGATGGCTGAGGCCAGAACCATTCGGTTAATGGTATGAGATGTGTAGTGGAATGGGAGGGTGAAAACTTACTGGAAACTACAATGCGCAAAAGGGAGCTTTTGGGTGGCGTGAATACCACTTTGACGGCGGTGAAACCTAGCAGGCGTGCACATACTTGATAAAACTTTGTAATGGCTATGTAGTGATTTCTGAGCGACACACTATAGGCGTGTGTTAAGCACTTGGCCAGCACGGCAATAACAAAATCACGACTCGTGGGGAAAGCTAGACAACCTCTGCAGAGTGTAAAATCTGATATATCAGTCATGCTCACAGTTATGAGAGACTTGGATCCTCACATGATTAGTTGGTTTAGTTGGATGGTTTTTGGTTACTTGTGGAGGGTATCAAGTAAGATGGTTTGGGAATCTAAAGTGGTTTTCAGGAAGTTGAGAAACATACGGAGATGTTTCTAAGAGTTGAAAGTTTAGTGGTGAATCACATAGTTAAATAGGACGCTTTTATAACTCTACGATAGCATAGTTGGTATTTATGCAAATTTAACCTATTACAACTTGTTCCTTTATTTAAGCTTGCATACCATTTATTTCCACACTTGCGGAGTATGATATGTACTCATACTTGCTATTTCTATCCAAATATACATCAAACGCTGCTCAGACAATGAAGAAGAATTAGACTACTTTGCCGATGAAGATGAAGATTGCTAGGCTGGTGGACCCCCGGTCGATTGCCTGTGAAAGATGGGAGCTTCACTGTGCTTTGCTAGTGTGTTTTTGTTAAATACTTTGAGGTCTTTCTATTTTATTTAAGTTAAGTGTTGTAATAATGATATTGTGTGTGATACACTAATGAAATCGCTGCATGTATGAAACTTGATCCTTGCATACATGTGATTTACATCTAGTTTTGTCCCTTCATAAAACTGGGTGTGACATGAAAACTCATAGAACCAGGTTAGATGCATTATCCTAATCGGGAACCTGACTCTTACTCGATGACGTCATCGGATAAAATGTTTATCTTTGCTGGCCAAGTACTTGACCAGTCGAATCCTCATTTCACGTACTAGTGGGGGCGGGGGGCTTGATGATGACTACTAGATAATTACTATATCAGGGCACCCCAAGGTTTCCCGTAATTCTCAGGGTATATCTCTATCTCGAGAAAAGGGATCTTTGAATGAAAGAAAATTACCCGTAGGTATTTAGGGTATCCCGTAAACAGAGAAGTTTATCTCCAAGAATAGGAAGAAAGACTCCAGAGAACGTATAATGCCCCCTATATATATGGAGTCTAGGGCTCCTGTGGAGGAAAAGTGATTGCAAGTCATAGAAACCAGAAGAGACCACAAGCCAAGCAAGGATGTCGCTGACTAGGATAGATCTATCTAGGCTAGCCACGCACCTCTTTGTAACGGCTAAGATAAATACAAGACAAACATGATGTAGGGTTATTATTCTAAGGGAGGACCGAACCTCTATAAAAAAATCCTTATGTGTTCCTTTGATTCATTTGCTTAAGGCATCCCCTATCTATTCTATAAATTCGTAAGATCAGTGGTTTACCAATCGTCGACAGGGGTGTTATGTGATTTCCCTTGATTAGAGCTATCTCTGGTGAGGGCCAGATGAGAATTCACAGGCTAGACAAGAATCTCTTTGGTCATACCAATCATCGAGTTCATCCAATCCTTGCCGACAAGGGTTATCAGATATGTAGTTGGAGGACGCATTAGGGCCTCCTATAGAAGGAGGAGCTTCTACACCACTACATATCTATAACGCCAAGCCCCCGGCTAATGGTTAGGAGATGGTAAACCGGACACTCATTTAAGGTTTTGGTCCTGAGAAGGTGTGGTCAACAGAAGCTGGCCGTCACTTAGACCTAGAAGTGGGAGGAAGCTGAGAGTTCGTAGAATTGTTACCACGATTTTCTAGACCATCACATCTATCTGTGATTGCGAAGACATCTCAAGGGTAACCTCCACTAGAGGAGGAGACCAAATCCATTATGGATTTTTCATCGTATTGCTCTGGATATGTATCTTGATAATCCATGTTTTCAGATATTGCGGGGGAAATCCCAACTTGTGGTGAATAGGGCATTCACGGTTGTGCTGGGAATCGAGTGGTTCGAACTCAATTTCGTAGTTCTTGTTGCATTGATCCATTGAGCGAGACTGAGAGGCGCTGACTGGCTCCCCTTAATCTATTCTGTATTTATGTTGGGAACCAGCACCCTGCACCTAGCTGAAGCTGAACCGGCAATCTTGCCGCAAAACCCTGCACGTCAAGTCAGGTGCGAGACTGCGAGTGGTGGTGGTATTGACTGTGCGAGCACTTTAACTCCGTCCCGTCAAGCTGGTGCGTGGCGCACACCCCCGTTGGGTTTCAAAATTGGAGCTAAACATGCACCGCTATATTTCGGGGTCCAGCCAGGTTAATCAGTTCACTTCCAGTTGATTCCTGTGGCATATTTCCTGGATGTACGCGATCTGATATGACCGCTCCATTGGCATTCGCGGCCGTTTTGCGGTACTTATCGGTGGCTCCGGTTAGAGGAACGCAGCAGGCGGGCTCGGGCTCAGCCCGTTGGGTTAGAGACGGTCACTTGTCCTGATCGCTCGAACCTCGCTCCTCTACCCGTCACATCAACGCTCGTGCGGCCTGCCTGTTATGGGCTGCTCACGCCCACAGGCCACATCCCCCGTGCAGCCTCGTGCAGTTGCTTCTGGTTGAATTTTTTATATTTTTTAAAAATAAATTTAAGATTACATATCCGTTCAAAAAATAATAAAGCCTATCTTACCGTCGTCCGTATAACGGGCGACAATATGGTCTTACCTGTTAAACAAGTGACACTTTATGGGTCCTGAGTAGCAGCGTAATTAAAAATCAGGGAGAGGAAGGTCTCGCCCGAGAGATCTTTGTGGCTATGACGCCGCGCGAGCTCACTCAAAAGGTATTGCCCGCTGAACAGGCGAGACCTTTTGAGTATTTAGGCTGACTGCGTCGACCCTGCCGACGTCAGCACCTCATTTGACACATTCAACCGAGAGAGGAGAGGAGGAAGGAAAGGGGAGGGGAAGGGAGGGAGATTTGTGCTGCGAAGCCTTGCTAAAAAAAGGGTAATTTTTTTCCCTTTTTTAACAAACTCGGTAGGATAGCAACTAGTACTAGGTTTTGACATAGGTTAGATGTTAAATCTAGGTTTTGTTTTACATACCTGGTAATATAGCCGCTAGAAGTGGGATAAAATGTAGATCTAGGTTTAGAATTGGGTTAGATATAGTTCAGCAATTAGATCATATTTATACGTATATTTTAGCAATTAAAAGTAGTATTTAGACATATTTTAGGTATTAGATGTAGGATTTAAATATAGTGTAGTCATAATTTATATGGTAGATGTAGGATTTAGATGTGTTTGATATAGCGAATCGGGAATATGTTGTTGCAGTATAGATTACATATTGAGCTACGCTTGTAATGAATTTTGCATTGTAGATGTAGTTTAACATAATTCTTTCTATTATATCGCAATAATGTCATAGTTTTTATCAATGGTTGCCAGGTATGGTGGATATGTGGCAGTTTAAGATTTTTTATGGGGACAGTGAAATCTTATATGGTCCGAAAGGGGTAGTACTATCCGTATTTAAGTCAATAGACAAGGGTATGCCCAGACCAATACAGAAAAGTGTCGGACACTTGTATGCCTGGTTGATATGGGGTTTCAAAATAGACCCTGAGGTTCGAGAGATGACCATAGTCGGCAACTATTACAGAGAAGGTTGTACTGGGAGGTGTTCTCGCTCTAGGAAGATGAATTGTGAAAGAGGTGCCTGCATGATGTTGTGCATAGAGATTGAGCTCATATGTTGCTTATGCAATGGAAGAATAAGTAGGCAGTTGGGAGATGCAGGGTGGAGCGTACGCAGAGGAGAAGAGTGATGAGGAATAGTATCATGAAGATGTCGATCCGGATGGTGCACATTCATCGGATTATCTGATTGAACCGACCAGTGAGGCAGACGAGGGGGAACGAATCCCTTCTCTAATTGAACAGATGGAGGGAGATGATATTCGGGTTGATGAAACTCTTGAGTATCATAGGTCGGATGATGAGAACGATGTTCTGATTCATGCGGATTTAAACAATCAAAACTTCATTAATCTTGTGGTGAATGAGGGGAATCAAGTGGCCTGGAACTATACGCAGAATGAGGTGAACCAAGGTGCTAGGTATCCTACCAGTCAGGCCATGAAGGATGCTGTGACTCAATGGGCGACCCCGCTTTGACGGTAGTTTTATGTTGTCAAGTCAAGCAAAAAAGAATATGATGTGAAGTGCGCGAATGAGGGTTGCGCGTGGTGGGTGCACGGCTTTAAGGGGAAGTGGGTTGACTATTGGGAGGTGTTGATTATGGTCGAACACACTTGCATGATGAACAAATTTGAGCGCAGCCATAGGAATATCACCTCAGGCTTTGTCGCTAATGTGATGTACACCCAGATTATAGACAAACTGAACTATGAACCAGGGTCCATAGGTAGGCAAATTGAGGAGGAGTACAAGTACACTATCAGCTACAACAAGACCTGGATGACAAAGAGGAAGGCAATTGAGATGAGGTTCAGGACCTATGAAGTGTAGTATGAGAATCTGCCACATTTGCTGCAGACTATTATTCGAAGGAACCAGGGGACGTATTACAACATTAATAAGTACCCATTGCTGTCCAAACCTGCAAAGTACATCCTGTAGCGATGTTTCTTTGCAATAGGGGCATGTATCGAAGCTTTCAAGCATTATCGGCCTATCCTGTGCATCGATGGTACTTTCCTTACCAGCAAGTTCACGGGATAGATTCTGACTTCTATTGGGGTTGATGGGAACAATCAATTTCTACCGTTGGCATTTGCATTTGTGGAGAGTGAGAATAGTAATAGTTGGTATTAGTTTCCATACTGTGTGAGGATGATAATTGTTGGTGCTCGACCGAACGTGTGCATTATACATGACCAGTATGCTGGGATACTCAAGGCAATTCTGGATCTACAAAATGAAACAGACGATGGCTTGATTCGACGTGTGTGGCCAGACCTGCAGAGTATGTGGTGCATGAGGTATTTGGGTGCCAACTTCTTTCACCAAGTAAAAAGCAAGAACCTCATGAACATGTTCAAGAGAATGTGCGATCAGAACCAGCAGCAGAAGTTTGATGCTATTTGAAAGATACTGGACGAGCTAACGAAGAAGCAAACACAAGAGTGTGTAGAGAGGCCCATGACAGGAGCGGAGGACATACCACTACCTCTTGGCTAACATCACATGGAGGAGCGGGTCATCTACCAGGTTATTTAGCGAGTGGATTGGGAATGAACCCAAGTAGAAGTGGGCTCTTCTATACGACACAAATGGGGATAGGTACGGTATTATGATTACAAATTTAGCAGAGGTTTACAACTGGGTGATGAAATGTGTGAGGGGGTTGCCGCTGGTGGAGATTGTAGAGTTTATTTTTCAAGAGACATGCAAGTATTTTAGGGACCACTATGCAGTAGCGCACACGACGCTGAATAATGCTAGTATGATTTATGGGACGAAGATGACTAAGTACATGGAAGACAAGGCAGAGAAGTCAAAGATGCATCAGGTGAAGAAAATGGGAACTGCACAGCAAAGATATGAAATTCTATGCAGGGACAAAAGAAGGAGAGGGGACAAGAGTGAGAGAGTTATCCACGAGTGCACCATCTTCGATGACAAGTGCATTTGCACCTGCTACAAGCCGATGCTACTGCATAAGCCATGCTCCCATGTGATTGCCGCGTGTGCTGTGACGGGGTTGAGGACTCAGAGGTTCGTCTGTGACTACTTCGAGAAGGAAGCTTTGTTCAACACCTGGAACCATGAGGTCTATGGTTTTGGCATTTTTTTTCTTTCTAAAGGAACATGGGCTCGATGCTTTGTTCGTACCGAATCCCAGCAATATGAAGCATAAGAAGGGGCTGTGCAGGAGTATGAGGCTCCGTAATGACATGGATGAAGCAGAAACTGGACATCGTGTGCAATGGTGCAGCAAGTGCAACGAAATAGGACACACTTACAAGAAATGCATCGTTGTTGTCCCTAATGTGAACCCCACAGAAGCAGGTCCATCCGGGTCTGCTGGAGATGGTAGACATCCTCATAGTCATCGATCATCGGCTTCATCGGCTCATTGAGATTGATTAATGTTGTAATTTCTTATGTGATGGATATTCATGTGCACACCATTGTACTAAACTGTGTTAGTACCAAGACAGTCACAATGCTCGAGGTTGTAACATGTTATGTTATGATCTCTTCACATATTTATGTACCATTAGAATGATGTATTATATCATGTTGTATGCTAGACACTTACTTGTTCAGTTCCCACAAATAAAGACCAGTCGACACTTCTTACTCTTTGTTTTTCTTGCATATAAAAATGTAACTAACTTGTGAACATGCAGGTAAGGCACAACGAGAGCTGCTCGACCCCCAGATCGACGTCAGGCATCATTGGTACCGCCTTGCTGTGCAGGGTGAAGAACTCCCGGTACTTTGACCTCGTGTGCCAGATGAGCTAATGAGGATTGAAGAGCACTGGATCCCAAGGTTTGTTAATTTTGAATTTACGGTTCCATACTGATTTAGACATGATATTGGTCGCTAACTGTAGTATGCTTGCAAGTTACGTGCTGCTGGCTTACTTCCGCTGTGTCGGCTTGTGGAGGTGGACGCGTTGGCGGCGGCCTCAGAGGCAGCGACACGGTTCAACTATGATAGGGCCCTCCTCGCGGCCCTTGTCGACAGGTGGCATCCCGAGATGCACACGTTTCACCTCCCGTGCGGCGAGATGGCGCCCATGCTCGAGGACGTCTCGCTCCTGATGGGCCTGCCTTGCACGGGTGCTGTTGTTGGAGCTAGGGACGTGGGCGTGGGCTAGCAGGATGAGATGCTAGGCCGCTTCTCCATCGTTCAACGGATGGACGGTGTAGCCCCGTTCAGGTCTTTTCCAGTGAACGAGAAGCACGATGGCCTTTCTCATTCAATTTGTGTTATGTATGTCTTTTAATGGTTTCTTATCTCCTTTATGTTATTAACGGATGCAGATATTTGTACTTCTTTCTTGTTTGACAGGCGGACACCATCCACCTACTGGCAGGCGCCGAGTTCATCTCCTGACACCTGGAGGCGTATCTCATGTGGTTGTTCGGGTAGGTCATGTTCACCGAGACCCACGGCAACACGGTCTCGAGGAGTATAATCACCTACACCAGAGAGGTTAAAGACGCCAACCTGGCAGAGGTCCCATAGTACAGCTGGGCATCAGCTGTGCTGGCTATGACGTACCGTGGCCTGTGCGACGAGTGCACGATGGTTGACGACAATGCGATCCTGACCGGGTGCCCTCCGCTGCTTTAGATGTGGTCGTACGAGCACATCGCCATCGGCAGGTCCGTTGCGGACCTTAGCGTGTACTAGTTTCGTGCGGACGGCGTCAACGGCCCGACCATGGGGTCCTCGTGGTGCAGATGTAGGGTAAGTGCAATGCTATTTGTGTACGTTTATGTTGATTCTTTATTGTATTGTCTAACTTAGTTAGGTTGCACAGCCGAGTTAGTCCAGTGTGCAGACTTCATTCACCAGTCGATGAGCTGACGGTAGACTGTGTGCACTGGTGGCCGTACATGTAGCCGAGGTACTTCGACGGGCTCTGTTTGGACTTTCGGTGCTCTGCCTATGTGACCGGGAGTACTGGCTCATGACTCACGCCCTCATCTTCGACATCTACGTCGAGGAGTACTCATCGCATCGCGTGATATGGCAGTTTGGGAAGTTCCAGTCGTGGCCGCTACCATTAACTAGGTCGGTGCCTGTCAACATACATAGGTGCATAACATTGTAATTATATTTTCATACGATCCACATGTACACCTTATATTCATGGACTTATGTTTCTCCAGGTTGATGTGGAGGGGGTCTCATTCCACTAGCGTGTTTGCGTCGCATGTGCAGAGATGGGTTGAAGAATGGGACGCAGCTGTCGAGCACGCCATGGACGAGGATCGGCCACACTCGGAGGAGGCGTACGTAGAGTACCTCTTGTGGTTCGTGAGTCGGACGCGGGTTTGGGTGACGTACACACTAGCCAAGTTTCCACTGCACGTGGCGGACATGAGCGACACGTACTCTATGCACAGGGACTAGGCTCATGCGCTTGAGGTACGAATAACCCTACGCGATCCATCATTTACCTCAATTGTTAGCTTAAAAATTGTGAAGTGAGATGAAGTTTATCTTTGTAGAGGGACATATTACGCCAGATTGAAGTCGAGGCACGTGCGTCGAGACTACGACTCGACATTGGGGGTGAGGTCCTCAGGGCCGAGATGAGCACGTCATTTGGCTGGATTATCTGTCGCGTGGCGAAGGCCATACGATCGTTGAGCTGCAGTTCATCCTCAGACATTACGATGGGACCACGAGCGTCAGCACAGATGTCGGCACGACTATCTACCACCTTCACTGCGCCGCTGCACTGACCGATAGTTCCACCCTTCGCCGCTGAGCTGTCGAAGATTTCTTCGACACCGTCTTCCTCTTCGACCCCTACGATGGCGAGGCAGTCTTTCACTACTGCTGGTCACCCTCACTACAGTGGGACATTGCCTTGGTTTTCATTCTCCGATGCCGGTGACCCCTGCTACGGTTTCAATGGCCACTTCCATGCTTTTAGTGGTGCGACGCACCCTTCCTCTACGAACGCAGGTCCTTCGTGCTCTCGAGTCCCCGACGCAGGTATGACACTTGCTTCATGTATGCCATATTGTTATGTATGTCATAGTTTACCGGTGGTAACTTGATTTCTTTGTTGTTCTATGTGCAGAGTTTGATGATCTCCTGGAATTAGAGGCACCTGGTAGCTACATGGAGGTGCTTAGCAAGGATGTTAGTCAGGTCCTTGCTTATGACTTCATAGTTAGACAAGCCACAAGCTCAATGCGTCATAGTTACCTGGTGCGCCACTCCCGGGGACTCAGCCCACCTAGGATGACTACTCCACTCCACCGCCCACTGGCCGACCTGAGCGGCTGGTCATTCCACCAGATCGCCTCACATACGCAGGTGACCACGTGCGAGCGATGAGGTGCAGTGTCCCCAGGACAGATGCGACCAGGGGCATCGTCCCTAAGAGGGGACGTAACATGTAAGATTCTATGTCATTATTAGTTTCAGGGTGTTATGTAGTAGTACTCCGTGTTACTGTTTTACGTCTACTCTATGCTAGTATTAATATTATATGTCTGTCATATCATGTTGGATGTTAATATGGGATCTTTATTATCAGCCATATTTTTATTAACTGTGTTCTCGATCGATACCAAGGAAGACCATCGTGAGGTCATATCCCCTATCAAATCATTCATTTGCAACTTTCAAAATAAAAAGGCTTCGCATTAAAAAAAAATCCTACTACTATAACACTTGCAAATATAATAAAACGTTACATGACAGGGTATATTGCCTTACGTATTGTAGCTACAGATAGGCAATAAATGCTTACGATGACCCTTATACGTGATGTACTTTACTTTCTTCAATAAAATAGCCTGGATTTATCATTCTACCAATACATTTTTTTCTAGGCCTAATGATTTCATTGGATTCCCTGCCTTACATATAGAGGCAATAATATCTACTTGCTGAACTTCTGCATAATAAAATGACCACACTAAGCAACAACTTCCACAGGAAATCTGTGCCAAGCATGAATGTCACAACTTTTCCAGCTTTCACAGGGAATCCTATGCTCCAGCCCCCAGCCGAGCCCGTGCATTTAGTCCATGCACTAGCCCTCATCCATTATAAATAACCCCACCTTCATCCATAGATAGATCACTCCTTCCTAAACTCTCTCAACTGCAATGTCTTCCTTAGCTCCACCAAGTCCACCCAAGAAATATTAGGGGATTTTCATCCCCCAGGGGGTCAAACCACCGATGTGCTTCTGTGGCGACCCTTTTAGGCTTCACAAGTCCCAGGACATCCTACACATATGGCCTACGCTTCTTCATGTGTGCCAACTACAACTACGACAAGCCTCGACATGGACCGTATGATTACCCACCGGTATAGCGACATAGATCACTCATGTGGCACTTTCCATACGATTTCATGCACTCTCTTACTAATCTCTCCTCTTGTTTCTTTTATCCAGTCTCCTCCACCTATCTGCAACTTCATGCAATGGCTTGACATGGAGAAAAATTAGGACCAGAAGCGGTGGGTGGACATGGAGATGCAGTGGAGCAGGGAAGTTTACCAATGCCGCGAGTACGAGCGACAGTAGGAGAACTACGGATAAAGCAACATGAGAAGGAGTGCATCAAGAACACCGCAAAGGAGCATGCCGCGGCTCAAACGCACAAAGGAGAGAGGGAAAGGAAGCGGGAGAGGGCCCGTCGCGCTCAGGCGGGGAGCGATGCCCTAAGAAAGGGCAAATATACTAGATGCACTCAGTAGAGAGCATCTATTGTACCCCGAACTATTTTCATTTCCTAAGGCATGTTAGATTTAGTAGCGGCACGTTAGATTTAGTAGCGGCACGTTATTAGGTTAGTCTTTAGGCGTACCGTAGATGCCAACGTTTGTTGTCATCTATTTACGGTTATGGTCCATTCACACAGCGATGAAAAACCTTATGTCACATATAATGTTTCTCAGCGTATGTAAACTTCATGTCGGGTTATATGATATTTATGCTTTATAACTACTATTGTTCCATAAATTAGATTTTGTATTCTCACAATATCACTTCGTAAAAAAAAAAATCCACACACTTTTAGACCAACTAAATAAAAAATTTGAGAAAATTAATATGTAATATTTTTCAATTTACCGAATAGAAATTCTATTAAAAAACTAATTATACGAACAGGCGAGAGGAAAGTATCACTCGTTGAACGGGCAAGGGCGAGACTTCCTCTCCCCGATTTTTAATTGCGTTGTCAGTCGGGGCCCATAAGGTGTCACCCGTTCAACGGGCGAGATCATATTATCGCCTGTTAGACGGGCGATAGTAGGGTAGACTTCATTATTTCTGAAACGGACATGTAATCTTGAAAATTTTGGAAAAGAATATATAAAAATTTTCTTCCGTTTACTATCCTTTGAGCCAAAGCCCACTCGCAAAAGGGCCCGTGCATTTGTCATCTAGGGCAAGCTTTGCCTGCTCGTGTCAGAAAAGAGAAGGTTAGTGTTTGCCTGCTTGCTCTAACCTTCCATTTCTCACTCAGATCGAAGCACAAAGTATCACATGACATGGCCTGGAATAAATTCCAGCGTACAATAAGAAATGAGGTTGAGGAGGCGCGCCTAATGAGAGATGCTTAGCGGTAGGGCTAAGAAACAATAATTGATCAGCATGCGGTTCACCAGGTGAAACCCAATGAGTGGGTTTAGTGGATGTGTCTCAAAAGACGATCCTATTCACCTCTAAAATGGCATCATCGTCACGGGTGACAACATCATCTACGCAGTAGTACTGTTAGAGCATCGAGTGTAGCTTAGTATGTGGAGTTCTTTATTTCAATGGTGGTGTTGCTCCTACAACATAGTGTTACTATTACAGAAACTGTTTTTCAAAACACTGATATCTTTCTACAGTCAGATCATATAGCAAACCGTCTAAGCAATTTTTGAGGCAGGTGACATAAGAAACCGTCTGTATAAAGGCTATTCCAACAGACGGTTCCTTGTTGGAAACTGCTTGTTGGAAATAGTTATTTTTGTAGGCGGTTCTTTATATGAACCGCCTGTGAAAATAGATTTTCACAGGTGATCTATTTTACGTCTGTGAAAATCGTTTATATTCATAGGCTTTCAACCACAGGCGAATGCACTAAACGTATGTGAAAACGAGTTAGAACTGCCTCTGAAAATAGTTTACGTAATAGCGTGAAATTTCATGCAACTCATGGGAGCATTTCGAAAAACTGTTGATACTATTTTCCCTGAGCATCTCTTGGAATTTTGGCACTTTGCGTCTTGCAATATCCCCGGTAAATCTATTTCTGGATGATATTGTTTCAGATTTGTTAGTTCTCAGTCACATAAGATTTTACGTACGTCACAATCACATTTTGACAGTAAAACTCTATCCCCACAGACGTAAAATCCTTTTTTTTTTTTAAACCGTGAAATTGTGACCGTAAAAAACACCCTGTAACTGTAAAAACTGGTGTAGTGTTTATGGTCACAAATCTGTGACCGTAAAAGAAAACAAGATTTTATGGACCGTAAAAGAAAACAAGATTTTATGGTTGTAGTATGATTTTTTACTGTTACAAATGTGAGTGAAACATAAGTATGTAGCATCTAGGTTCCTAAATAAGTGGTAATTGTTTTGGTGATTAATGAAAATTATATCATTGTAACTAACAAATTTGTTTTGAAGGGTATCAAAAATTTTAGTTCGTAATGATGATTGGGTATTCTTACTCCCTAAGTTGATTATATGGACGATCAAATGAGATATGCATCAAGATTAAGAATCTTGTAGCTCTAAGTGTCATAAAGGAGATAAAGGATACTTAGAGTAGTATAAATCTTCTTTCTTAGTGTGTTGACTGTACTATAAAAAGAGGCTAAGAGTAGTACCTTGATCTAGTTAAGTCTAAACTTGGTTTGATGCACACTTATGAAATTTTAGTACTAGGTAACTCATAGAAGATCACAGTTGAGTTGTCGTGAAGTTAGAGCTCAAGAAAAAATTGAATTGAACGAGCTCAGTAAAGTTAGCCTCACCGAATAGTCTGACGATGTACAATTTGTTCTCACCAGGTCATTATCTCTTGGTCTAGAATAGAAGACAACTGAACGCATAGGATGGTCCGGTACGTAAGTGTGGTATTCACTGGAACCTTTTCTCAGTGACATGTGGCCAAAGTTTTGAGAAGTGTTACACTGAATAGTCTAGAGAGAGTATGGTGCGAGCACCGGACTAATTTCAACATAAGTGAATTTTTCAGAGAAAGTGAAGTTGAACTCACTGGATTATCCAGTGATGGCAAAAATTATCTCCCTAAACCTAGCAGGTAGAGAGGACGATGGCGTACATCGGGCTGTGGTGGAGGGGGGAGGATGGTAGCAACATCATCGGTGAGGTGCGAACGGTGGTGGCGATGGGAGGAAGAGGCGAGCAGACATGAGCAGAGATGAGAGTGGTCGAGAGAGTGAAAGGGGCGGATAAGAGTGGTTGAGTAGATAGGAGCGGTCGGCAAAGAAATTAGTGACGGGTGATAATAACACCCGTCACTAATGGGTCAGTCATTAGTGACGGTAACAACTATGACCCATCACTAAATACTTTAATATTAGGGTCGGGTGTTGTTGGGGGAAAATAAACTAGCCTGAGGATAATGGTTGAAGATTGCTATCCAGGTCCCTCTGGAGCCTTGATCTCCGGACCCTTAGCTAAAGGCCCGACCTCCGAAGGCATCGGGCTCCTTCATGCCACCTCTTCGTACCTGCAAAGCCTTCCCACGACTCGGAACCACGCCTGGCCCCTCCGAATCCTTTGGCCTCCCGAACTCTCAGCAGCAGGCCTAACCCATGGAGGTTGTGGACCCCTTCGGGCCACCCCACCGGCACCCGAGCGGCTTTCCGAAGCCTAAGTTACGGCAGGCCTCCGAAGATAATATCAGGGGGAAAATGTCTCCCCCTGCCACCAACCTGATGTGAAGTGGCGGGCGATCAATGCCGGTGCAAGTGGTACTAAACTGATACCCTAATGCATTTAAGGCTGTCCTGACACCCCTGACAGTATGGCGCTTTTGGGGGTTGTTGTTAAGGACCCTTGATGGCCCCTTCGCTTAACCAGCCTAGCCTCCTGAAGCCTCGGCCTCCTGAAGGCTGAGCCTCCCAAAGCCCGGTCTCCCGAAACCTCGGTCCCCCGAAGCCTCGGCCTCCCAAAGCCCCACCTTCCAGAGTCCTACCTCCCAAAGCCTTCACCTCCCGCAGCCATGCCTCCCAAGGCCCCTGTCTCCAACTGCACGGGCCGGCTTCCCGGAGGCTAAAGGGTGAGTTATCAGGCCTCGGGAAAGATCTGCCAGAAGGGGAGCACCGATCATACTTTGCATGCAAGGAAGTGACCGGCATTAAATACCTAGGCTGGTGGACGTCGCTCTGACACCCTGGCGTAATGGAGGCTATCCTGACACCCCTGACAGTGCGACGTCGAGCCGCAATTGGCGACTGGCTCGCCCCTTTCAGGGGGCGGGCACCATGATAGTTACTACCGTGGATATTTATCTCCCAAGTACGGTAGAAAGTAGTTATCCAGGATAAGGCCTAGTAAGTCACTCAGATCCCAGATATTTGTATATTGTGATAATCTGTACGCCAAGCTACTCACGGCCCTATAAATAGGAGCCACAGTCGCCTGGGCTAGAAGAGGTGAGAGGGCAGAAAGACACAAAGGTGCAAAAACACTGAGTCACGCTATGATACTCCCCCCAGATCGATCCATTTTTCCTACCATCAATACATTCGTGGTGTTCCTTCCTCTTAAACTTCATCTCCAAACTTGAGTCTACTCCTTAGAAGAAACTCTCATCATACTTGCTGGGGCAAGACGAACTCTTGCTCCAACAGCGTGCCGTCTGTGGGGTTCGAACATAAAAGTGCTAAGAGAGGTAAGAATCCACGAGAAAAACCACCAAAGTGCTAGCCAAAACCACCATACCCACCGTTGCAAGCATGCAACCATATGCATGACTGTCTCAGCCATGCACACCGTATGCATGCTCCAGCCCGGCTACCGTGTGGGATGGCGTTCCTCTGACTTTGGCCAACCCAGAACCTTGGGTCGGTACAGGAACTCCAAACAGCATGGAGGCCTTCCAGTCTCTGCACGACGAAGACCTCGCCGCCTCAGGAGAGGACACGGCCAAAGCCACAGCCAAGCAGGCCGTGTTCCAGTGGTTCTGGGCGGTCAAACCCAGGAGTGTTCCCGCCTGAGCTTGGTCCCAAAGTATCCCCCTTGACAACACCTGGGATACCCAGGGCGAGCCAACATCTTTGGAAAGTCTATCCACCTAGCGTCCTCCTTGGGCCCCTTAGGCAAAAGAGGGTTCTAAGGAGACGCAGGGCTCCGGGATGCAGGCCCCGCCAGCGCCTCCGACGCCACCCTCGCAACACCAACCACGTGCAGGGAACCCCAAGCCACCTCATCCAGGGAGGAATAGTCAGAACAACTTCGACTCCAAAAGCCGTTTCACCGGACAGCCTCAACGGTCTCCCAAAGGGGAAGGAGACCTTGGGGAAACCACAGGCTCCGAGACAAACCGCCTTTGACCATGACCCCAATGATAACTCCAAGCTCCGGTGCCCCCAGAGGCACACGGGTGCATCCTACACGGACCAGGGTGCAGCCACAACACCAACGACTTTCGCACCCTCCTGACCTTCTGGGAGGAATACATCGAAAGGCAAGCAGGATACCTAGCCGCAGAAGGCTCCAACGAAGGATGACGCAGGGTTCAGAAGCCTGGGGTAAACCCCTGGGTAAATCCTTGGCCCCTCAACCCTGCATCATCACTACCAACCCTACTACCAACGGTACTATATCCCAACGATGAGAACTGAGTCGGGGACATACCGTCACCAGGCTCCGGACAGATTACCTTCGAAGCTGGGCAACAGCTAAGGGTTGAGGGGGTCAAGCACCACCTCTCCCGGCCTAGCCACAGGCTTCGAGGCCTTCAAGCCTCACAATAGAGGCCTTATTTCTACAAAGGTACGCCCATTATTAACTATCGGTAGTTTACCTAGTGATCTATCTTTCATACAACAATGTTAGAGTATGTTGGAGGCTTCCAACCCTACTTAAGTTACATCCTCATTAAGCATAAATAGTTATTATAACCTAGCTATATTTTATACTACAATCAGCTTCTTATTGCCAACAGTAGACTGCAAAACTTAGCTAGTATAACCATGCAAAATCCCTACACTCCCGCAGACGCATCGTGCCTAGGTCGCCTAGGGGGCGAGTCTGCCCAGGTTTCCTGGAAGGCGTTGTGCAGCCTCGGAAGTATAGTTGCCACGTATCAAGGGATTTTCATGATAGACTGCGTTGCGGCGCACCCGTGGGACATCTTCGGGTGGCGTGACAAGCCCACATACCGCGGGTGTAGCATGCCTAGGTCACCTGGAAGGCAAAGGCAAGACTGCCTAGGTTTTCTGGAAGGTTGCATAGCTTCAGTCGTATAAATGCCACACGCCAGGGCACATCCTTGGTGGACAATGTTGCGGTGCACCCCGAGCATTTCCTCAGAAGCACGACAAGCCTACACATCGCGAGCGTAGCATGCCTAGGTCACTGGAAGGTAAGACTGCCTAGGTTTCCTGAAAGGTGTTGCATAGCTCCGATAGTGTGTAGGGCCTTCGGCATTAATACATGCCAAGGAGTCTTACAAAACCTCCGACAAAAACGGAGAGTCTTACAAAACCTCCAGCAAAAACGGAGAGTCTTACAAAACCTCCGACAAAAACGGAGAGTCTTACAAAATCTCCGGTAAAAATAGAGAACATAACAAAACCTCCGACAAAAACGGAGAACCTTACAGAACCTTCACCAAAAATGGAGAACCTTACAAAAACTCCGGCAAAAATGGAGAGTCTTACAAAACTCCGGAAAAAACAGAGAACCTTACAAAACCTCCGACAAAAACAGAGAACCTTACAAAATCTCCAACAAAAATGAAGAGCTTTACCAAACCTCCGCACAATGGAGAGTTTTACCAAACCTCCGCCAAAACGGAGAGACTTCCAAAAACCTCCGCACAACAGAGAACCTTACAAAACCTCTGGCAAAAACATACAGCTTTACCAAACCTCCGCACAATGGAGAGTTTTACAAAAACCTCTGGCAAAAATGGAGAGCTTTACCAAACCTCCGGCAAAAACGGAGAGCTTTACCAAACCTCCGCACAATGGAGAGTTTTACCAAATCTCCACGCAAAACCCATGAAGACCGCTACAACATCTTGAAGGCGAAAGCCTCCGTGCTGGATAGGTATTCCGTCCACCATGTTTCATACATCATTCTATGAAGATTATACTGACATTTAATAAAAGCCCACACTGCATGGCACGAGAAATATAGTGGAACCCTCGACTGTCCATTACACAGGCCGCAAATTCATTGCAGCGGCTAAGGGCCGAGGGGGTCGCAGACCACTTCCCCTGCCTAGCCCTCGGCTTCGCCTCTGACACACTGTGGCCAGACAAAGTGCCTCCATAGCCGGGCAGCGGCTAAGGGACGAGGGGGTCGTGGACCACTTCCCCCACCTGGCCCTCGGCTTTGCCTCTGACACACCGTCGTCAGTATCCAGACAAAGTACCTCTAGAGCCGGACAGCGGCTAAGGGCCAAGGGGGTCACGGACCACTTCCCTCGCTGGCCCTCAGCTTCGCCTCCGACACGCCATCGCTAGGCTCAAGACGGAGTACCTCTAGATCCTAGCAGCGGCTAAGGGTCGAGGGGGTCACGGACCACTTCCCCCGCCTGGCCCTCGACTTTGCCATCGACATGCCATCTCCAAGCTCCGGATGGAGTGCCTCCGGAGCCGAGCAGCGGCTAAGGGCCAAGGGGGTCGCAAACCACTTCCCCCATCTGGCCCTCATCTTCGCCTCTCACACGCCATCACCAGGCTCCGGACGGAGTACCTCTAGAGCCGGGCAGCAGCTAAGGACTGAGGGGGTCGTGGACCACTTCCCCCGCCTAGCCCACAGCTTCGCCTCCCACATGCCATCGCCAGGCTCTAGACGGAGTACCTCCGGAGCCTGGCAACGGCTAAGGGCCGAGGGTGTCATGGACCAATTCCCTCACCTAGCCCTCGGCTTCGCCTCTGGCATGCCATCGCTAGGCTCCAAATGAGTACCTCCAAAGCCGGGCAGTGGCTAAGGGCCGAGGGGGTCATGGACCACTTCCCCCGTCTGGCCCTCGGCTTTGCCTCTGACATGACGATGCTAGGCTCCGGACGGAGTACCTCCGGAGCTGGGCAGTAGCTATGGGCCAAGGGGGTCGTGGACCAGTTCCCTCGCTTGGCCCTCGGCTTTGCCTCCAACACGCCGTCGCCAGGCTCCGGATAGAGTACCTCCAGAGTTAGGCAGTGGCTAAGGGCCAAAGGGGTCGCGGACCACGTCTCCCATCTAGCCTTCGGCTTCGCCTCCAACATGTTATCACCAGGCTTTAGACGGGTCACCTCCGAAGCCGGGCAGCGGCTAGGAGCCCGAAGGGACACAACCCATCTCTGGGAGCTTGTCCCCAAGAATCCCAACGGGGCCTCGCGGGTTGAAAGTCTGAAACAAGATTGGAAAAAGGCCCAGCCAAATGTCAAACTCGGGGAGAACACGATGGCTGGGAACGGCGAAGTCACCAACACCTCGCCCGGCCATCCTTAGCTACCCTGCGTATCTACCATCATGAGAGCCCCAAGGCCACCTCTCTCCAAGAAGAAACGAAGCTAGTTACAATCTATGCAAGGTCTTGATACCCCGGTCATCTGAAAAACCAACCAAGAAGAGGGCGAGGAAGTACGGTACGAAGGCTCGAAGGCACATATACAAACGGTCACCCGTTCGGAAGATCCCCTTGCACTCCGATACAGAAAGAGACGCGTACAACTAGTAAATCCGAAGGACACATACAAAGAGTGACAGTATAGAGATTGCTACGAATGAGATAGACCCGGATAGAGCAAACCAGGGGGAGAAAGAGTACAAGGCAACTAGGTCAAGCCATGGACCTACAGCAAGGCCATAGTCGACTATGAGACACGAATGTCTCGCGCCTTCACCAAGAGCTCCCTCCAGAAGACCGCCTTCACCTCCTACGGGTCCCAGCAGGGGCCACGCATGGGCGGCGTATGCACCTCATCTGCGTCCTGCCGCTACGGAGGCAGATACAGTAGCCGGCTCCTGAGCTGTCGGAGGATGAAGAAGAGTCCGAGGAGGTCGCCAGTGGGGCCCTCTCTCTCACCTTCCCAGCCTCCTCCTTTGCTGTCAAAGTCGCCATCGTATCCGCAGACGCCTGCTTCTCCTCATCGCTCTCCCCCCGCAGGAGACCCCAGTCGGCCTCCTCATCGTCATCAGAGATAACGATGATCCCGATGTGCGTGGCCTCCTATGAGGAACTGTCCAAATAATATTCTAATTAATCAACAAGAGGATCATTATTTATAATCACAACATCAATGATTAACTAGAATATCATCCCAGTAGTCCCGACACGTGTTTTGTGCCCAAGATCGGAACACATGCCTTTTCAACATGTACATCACCACAAAGCTTAAGAAAGAGCAAGTAATTAACACTATATTACAAGCTCTTAAGTATGCAACAAGTTATTACAATTTACAGCAAAATAGAGTTAGGAGGAGACTAAAATCTGCTCAACTCCTAACTAGCAAAAGAACTAAGTGTCACGTCCCAAATTCCATAATCACATAATTAAGAATAATTATGCTTCTTAAGCATTATGTTTAATTTTGTGTAATTTTGTTTTATAACTCTAGCGCAATTCGTTTCATGTCAATCGGATGAGAGAATCGAATTCAGGAGAGAAAAGAATGAAATTCGTAGTCAAAACGGCCCCTTTTCTCTAAATCGTGGACCCCACATGTGGGCCAACCACTCCCTCCACATGGGCAGCAGCTCCACCTGCCCCTTTGTCTCTCCACTCCCATGCTCTCCACCAGCCCAAGCAAGGGAGCAGCCCCCCTCTCCTCTCTCAAGCACTCTCTCCTTTCTCCCTCAAATCCGTGCTCTAGGAGCTGAATCAAGGTATGCATGTGGTACCATTGCGATCACAAGCTCACAAGCATTCCATTCCTCTAATTTGGTTGCTCATTCCCGAAGGATTTGAGCCGATTTGGATGTCTTTTGGTGTTATGGTTGAAAAGTAAAGAACACCGGAATTCTTCGATTTCCCACCGTTTTCTTCATCACCCAGCGGCCACTAACCTTCACAAGTGTCGTGGGTAAGTCTCTCAGGCTCCCCATGGCAGAAATTCATGATTTGTTTGGTCGATTTCGCAAAAGAGTGAAATTCATGACTTTTTGTGAATTTAACCCTAAATTGAGGAATTGGATGAATTTGAGTTAGGAATGGAGTTTCTAGGTTGTTAAATGAGTTCTCGAACCCTTGAACTAGCTCAAACATATTCCCTTTTGGTTTGGAGAAGATCGCAATTCGTTCCACGCATTTTTCCCCTCAAAACAGTCCAGTTCTGGAGCTTTCCCGGAGTATCCGGCATTCCCCGGAGTCTCCGGGTGAGCCCCAGTCAAAAATAACCAACAGGGTGCTGCCGGAGAGTCTCCCAGAATCTCCGGTACCCCGGAGTATCCGGCTTTCACCGGAGTATTCGGGGACACTGTTCATCAGCCTCTGCTAATAACTTGTAAAATTCAAAATTAATTCATACGAACTCCAAAAATCATGAAACCATTTTTTATGGTTTTATAATAAACTACTCTATCTACTAAAAATATCCCCAGCCATGAAATGTCGAAATAAATTTTTGAGGCTAATTAATTAGGCTTAAGATTCATTAATTCACCATTAATTCTTTACAAGTCCAAAAAGGATGAAACCAATTTTGCTAGTCTTCTTATGACTTGTTCTAGCTAGGAAAAATGTTTTCCTACATTTTAAAGTATATTTTCATAGCATTTCATTATTTGCATCTTATGACTTACATTGTTGCATTTCATTTATGCTTATCATTGCACGCGTCATGTTTCTTAGAGCACACCAATCCATCGATCCCGGAGACCAAGGTCGATCCCGAGGCGCCGCACCTTTGTGAACCAGTGTATCAAGGCAAGCATCTATCATATTGAACCCTGTCAGTTAAATGGAATAAAGTCTAAATATTGATAAGTTATGCTTATATATAGGTTTGCATGTATAGGAAGTCGATGTTGGGCTTTTATGGGTAGAACCTATGTTGATCGCATTGTCTCTACCTTGAATTATTATTGATCTATATCCTTGTAGCCTGGGTTTATTGATGATAAGATCTAACTTAAAAGTGATGCGAGATGCTTAGCAATGCATAGGTCCTCGGTAGAAATCGAGCGGTGGAATGTCCCATCGTTCGCGAGCTATAAGTTAAATTACTTTCACAATTGTTACTATGTTGGGTTGTTGGTGTTGGTTGTATGAGTAGTGAGTATGAGACGAGATGTGGGCTGAGCTAGGATGGTGTTTTGTCCTGCCCGGATGTGGAGTTCCCCTGGGTAGGCCGGTAGAGGCAGACCAGACACCGTAGACCGCTTGCATCATTTAAGGTCGATCATCGGGGTAGTTGGCTTTAGCACTTACCTTACTCACCACATGCCGATCTAATGGTAAGGCGAGCCGAATATCTTCGCAGCTGTGGCTTTGTGGGGCCTGAACAACGACGGTGTGAGCGGACGGGCTTGTAAGCGGTACTAGTTTGCTCCGGGAGTAGTTCTGGTACTGCCACACCGAGCGTTGCATGTCGCACACGGTTGGGGCTGGTTGGGAAAGGTTGACATGGGTACCCCCTTGTGTGCACTTTAGCGGGTGGCACAAGCCGTATGGTCCCCGAGTCGTGTGGGTCCAGGAGTATCCCCCTGCAGGGTGTATCCCCCTGCATGCTATTGTTTCATTTGCACCCAGTCGTAGAGTTCTCGTGATTGGTTCAGTTGTATGGTTCGGATATGTGGTTTATGATTCGGATATGTGGTTTGTGGTTCGAATACGTGGGAGGTGGTCGAGATGGTACTTGTTATACATTGATACTAATGTGGTTTCAGTTTCATATGATCAGTTGGTAGTTGCAGGGTAATTTCATATATGTTGGTTAGGTTAGTTGCTCACACATGTCTAGGTTGCTTACCGCATATGTTTTACTTAACCTTGTGACCTACTCTTGCTAAAGCTCAATGCATAATCCTTGGAGTCGGGATATTATATATCCATATTGTGTAAGACTTGCGAGTACCTTCGTACTCAGGGTGCTGCCCTTAAGTTGATGCAGGTTCACAGGTCAGCGAGGAGGGGGCGGTGTTTGGCTACTTTGTGCCTGCCGATCAGGGCGGCGGGCAGGAGTAGCACATTCTACTCTGAACTCGGTGTTCTTGGTATGGAGCGTAAGGGCATGTAGCTCCATATCCTTTTGTTGTATAGTTTATTTTCTTCCGCTGCGTAGATCTTTTGTTGGTTGGGAGTTGAGGGGTTTTTGTCTCCTCCTAGCTCGCTTTTGTTGTAAATTGTTGAAATCAGTTGCATGCTAAATACTTGTAATATAAATGTTTATTACTCGCTCTTTATTAAGCTATGTTGTGATGTACCTATTGGAAGGCATGTGTTCCGATCTTGGGCACAAAACACGTGCTGGGACTACTGGGATGATATTCTGGTTAATCATCGAGGTTGTGATTATGAATAATAATCCTCCTGGTGATTAATTAGAATATTATTTGGACGGTTCCTCACAGCGTGGTATCAGAGCTTGGTTTAATTAAGTAGCCTAAACACAATTAGAACGTTGTTTAGTAAGTGTGTCAAACCCACTAAGGAACCAACTAAAGTTTTCTTATACAATTTCCTGTCAATATGTATGAATCTGCTATATTATGCCCCTAAGTATAACTGCTTGTGAGTTTCGATGTTTGTTGCGGAGAGAAGTGCACGACAAAGAAATGGTATCTAGGATCGAGCATAGCATCATTCTCATACTGCATTCATGATCTATATACATGTATTATGGGGGGGCTAGTAAATGATACCCAGCGAATGCTTTTAGGCTTTGTCGGAATTTGACGTTTCTCTTTTTGTTTTGTCGGTACAGTATGGTGAGAACTCGTCACGAGTCGGATGACCCCGAGGGCTCGAATGAGAATAACCCTCCCCCGCCGCCAACAATGGCGGAAGTGCTCATGCAGATTGAGCAGAATCGCCAGACTAATCAGGCGCTTCTGGAGGCTCTCGTGCGCAACACGGTTCCTCATGGAGGGAGTGGAGCCGGGCGCCGAGATGATTTCTTAGATTTCCTGAGGACTCGACCGCCAGTTTTCTTGTGGGCTGAGGATCCTTTGGATGCCGATCACTGGCTCCGGGCGATCGAGCAGAAACTTGCTCTCCTCAGATGCGAGGATCATGAGAAGGCGCTCTTCGCCGCCCATCAGCTTCAAGGCCCGGCGGGCACGTAGTGGTCCAACTACTTGGCCATGCACCCCGCCAACCACCGGGTGTCTTGGGCGGAGTTCCGCCAGGCATTCCGGGATTTCCACATTCCCAAGGGTCTTATGGAGATCAAGCGATGGGAATTCATGGACCTCAAGCAGGGAGGCCGATCGGTGATGGAATATGTGCAGGAGTTCAACCACCTTGCACAATATGCTCAAGATGAAGTGAGCACCGACGAGCGGAAACAATACCGCTTCGTTAACGGTCTTAATTCGAAGATGCAAGACCGGTCGTCGGCGCACGAGTTCGCCGATTTCAACAAACTTGTGATCACCTCGCTCACGGTGGAGTTCAAGCTCAAGAACCACTAGGAGGAGAAGAAGCGCAAGAGGGGTCCCTCGCCTTCTGTGGGCGGGAGCTTGCAGCGCGCCCGCACGGAGAGTCTACCTCCACCATCTCGCATGCCAGCATCAAGCTCTCCTCGTCCGACATGGCTCGTGCAGCGCCCGTCGTTCTCCACTCCATAGGGACAGCCTCCATGACCGACTGGTTTGCAAGTGAACGTGACTGGTGGCCCCGGCGGCCCGTGCTACAACTGCGGCCATGTCGGCCACTACGCGCGGGATTGCCCCTACCCAAGGTCGGGAGCCGTGGTGACCGCTCCAAGGCCACCACCGGCTCAGTGTGTTACACAGTCGTCTCAGGCGACCCACATACCTAAGCGTGGCCAAGCACGCCACACCAACACCGATGAGGTTCGGGAGGGTGATACCGTCCTGATGGGTATGTTGAGTATGAGTTTCAATTCTGTCGTCATTCCTGCATTGGTTCTGTTTGATTTCGGGGCCTCTCACTCATTCATAGCTACGAGTTATGTGCGGCAATATGGGCTGAAGGTTAGTGCCACTCCTACGCCGTATGTCATAGATGCACCCGGAGCCAAGGTTGTTGTGAGTCAGTGTGTGCCTAGGGCGTCAGTCGTTGTCAACGAGATGCATTTTGAGGCCAACTTACTGGTGATGAACTCGAAGGGAATTGATATCATATTGGGGATGAATTGGCTCTCCAAGAACAAGGCTGTGTTAGATTGTGCCCAGCGGATAGTTACTCTAAGTGGTCCGTCCGGCACCCGAATTCAATTGAAGCTTGAGGGTGTCAAATCTTGTCTCTTCGCCTTGAAGGATGTCCCCACCGTAGACATGATTAGTATTCCTGGATGTCTTTCTGGATGAGTTGCCCGGAATGCCGCCTGACTAAGCAGTCGAGTTTTCTATTGATCTCGTGCCCAGTGCAGCTCCAATCTGGAAGAGGTCGTATCGGATGCCACCTAATGAATTAGCGGAACTGAAGAAGTAGTTGAAGGAGTTGCTGGAGAAGGGGTTCATTCGTCCAAGCTCCTCGCCTTGGAGATGCTCGGCACTCTTTGTGAAGAAGAAGGATGGTACCCTGCGGATGTGTGTTGATTACCGTCCGTTGAATGAGGTCACTATCAAGAACAAATATCCTCTCCCCGGGTTTTCTCAAAGATTGACTTAAGACTAGGCTATCATCAGATCAAAGTCCGACCAGAGGATATTTCGAAGATGGCTTTCTCGACTCGCTATGGCCTATATTAATTCACCGTCATGTCCTTCGGATTGACGAATGCACCGGCATTTTTCATGTACTTGATGAACACGGTGTTCATGGAGGAATTGGATAAGTTTGTCATGGTTTTCACGACGACATTCTTATATACTCCAAGACTGATGCAGAACATGTTGAGCACCTCCTTATTGTCCTTGGCCGACTCAGAGATCATCAACTTTATGCTAAGTTCAGCAAGTGTGAGTTCTGGCTTAGCAAGGTAGCTTTTCTGGGTCATGTTCTGTCAGAAAACGGTGTTGCAGTCGACCCGAGCAAGGTGCAGGATGTGCTCAATTGGGTGCAGCCCAAGAATGTCACTGACATCCGAAGTTTTCTCGAACTTGCGGGCTATTACCGCCGGTTCATCGAGAACTTCTCCAAAATTGCCAAGCCAATGACCGAATTGTTGAAGCAAGGCAACCAATTCGAGTGGTCAAGTGAGTGTGAGTCCGCCTTTCAGACCTTGAAGAAGTTGCTCACGACCGCTCCAGTTCTCGCTCAACCCTATATGAGCAAGAGTTTCGATGTCTATTGCGATGCTTCTTGCATGGGCCTCGGATGTGTCCTTATGCAAGAAGGCAAGGTTGTCGCTTATGCCTCATGATAGTTGAAGCGCCACGAGGAGAATTATCTGACACATGACTTAGAGCTTGCTGCTGTCATGCACGCTCTGAAGATTTGGCGTCATTACTTGTTGGGAAACTTGTGCCATATCTATACGGATCACAAGAGTTTGAAGTACATCTTCACTCAAGCAGATTTGAATATGAGGCAGCGAAGATGGCTCGAGCTGATTAAGGACTACGAGCTGGAAGTTCATTATCACCCCCGCAAGGCGAATGTGGTCGCCGATGCCTTGAGCCGGGAAGCTCATTGCCATTGTCTTTGGGTCGAGTCCGGAAATTCCACACTTTGTGATGAGTTCTGACGGCTTGGGCTCGAGATGGTCACGGATGGATTGATTGCCAACTTGGAGATCAAGTCCACTCTTCTGGATGAGATCAAGGCAGCTCAGAAGGATGACAAAGGCATAGTCCGAATCAGAGAGAAGATGAAGATCAGTCAAGCCTTATACTTTTCTGAAGATGAGCAGGGCATTCTGTGGTTTGGGAACCATCTCGTGGTTCCGAAGGTCGAAGCACTGAGGAAAAAGATTCTTGATGAGGCTCACGACTCTTTGCTATCCATTCATCCAGGGAGCACGAAAATGTATCAAGACCTCAAGCCACGGTTTTGGTGGACTCGCATGAAGCGAGAAATCGCTCGGTATATCTCCGAGTGTGATGTCTGCCAAAGGGTGAAGGCCGAGCACCTCAAGCCAGCCAATACACTTCAGCCTTTGCCCATTCCTTCCTGGAAGTGGGAGGAAATTGGAATGGATTTCATTACCGGCTTGCCAAAGACCTTGAATGGGTACGACTCTATATGGATGATTGTGGACCGATTGATGAAGTCCGCTCATTTCTTGCCCGTCAAGACCACATTTTTGGCCAAGCAATATACGGAGTTGTACCTCACCAGGATAGTTTGCCTTCATGGTATTCCAAAAAAGATCATTTCTGATCGAGGCACACAATTCACTTCTCATTTCTGGAGGAGTTTCCAAGAGGCTATGGAAAACGAGCTTTTTCACAGCACGGCATATCATCCTCAGACAGACAGTCAAACCGAGAGGGTGAACCAAATTCTAGAAAACATGCTCCGAGCGTGTGTTCTCACTTATGGGAAGAGGTGGGACATATGCTTACCATTTGCCAAGTTCCAAGCGAGTATCGAGATGTCGCCGTTTGAAGCTCTCTATGGCCGAAGATGACGAACGCTGCTGAATTGGTCCGAATCCGGTGTACGGGCTTTTCTAGGTCCGGATTTGGTCAAGGAGGCGGAAGATCATGTTCTAAATATCCGCAAGAGTCTTTCACGGCTCAATCCCGGCAAAAGAGCTATGCAGATCGTCGCTGCCGAGAACTCGAGTTCGCAATTGGAGATTATGTATACCTCAAGGTTTCACCGCTCAAGGTTGTTCACCGATTCCAAGTTCGAGGCAAGTTAGCGCCTCGATACGTGGGACCATTCCAGATTGTTGCTCGACATGGAGAGGTGGCATATCAACTGGACTTGCCTTCGTCTCTCTCCGCCGTGCACAATGTGTTCCATGTGTCACAATTGAAGAAATGTCTCCGAGTCCCGACGGAAGTTGTCGATGTTGCACCCCAAGAGTTGCAACCGGACTTGACATATTATGAGTGGCCACTCTGTATCTTGGATGAAGCCGTACGCCAGACACGGAAAAGTTCCATCAAATTCATCAAAGTCCAATGGAGCAACCACTCGGAAGACGAGGCAACTTGGGAGCGTGAGGATAAGATCCGCTCCAAGTATCCCGAGCTCTTTGCAGGCTTGGAAAAGTTGTTGAAAATTTTGCACAGTTGGAACATTTCGCATGTATGTGTTCATCGCCTTGTTAAATGGAAATGTTCATTGGATTCTATCTCTCACAGCGTGGTTCCTAGACTCATCATGCTCTTCCCCGACTCGTACCGAATCTCGGGGCGAGATTCCTTTTAAGGGGGGGAGGTTTGTCACATCTCAAATTCTATAATCACATAATTAAGCATAATTATGGTTCTTAAGCATTATGTTTAATTTTGTGTAATTTTGTTTTATAACTCTAGCGCAATTTGTTTCATGTCAATCGGATGAGAGAATCAAATTCGGGAGAGAAAAGAATGAAATTCACAGTCAAAACGGCCCCTTTTCTCTAAAATGTGGGCCCCACATGTGGGCCAACCACTCCCTCCACTTGGGCAGCAGCTCCACCTGCCCTCTCTCTCTCCACTTCCGTGCTCCCCACCAGCCCAAGCAAGGGAGCAGCCCCCTCTCTCCTCTCTCAAGCACTCTCTCCTTTCTCCCTCAAATCCGTGCTCTAGGAGCTGAATCAAGGTATGCATGTGGTACCATTGCGATCACAAGCTCACAAGCATTCCATTCCTCCAATTTGTTTGCTCATTCCCGAAGGATTTGAGCCGATTTGGATGTCTTTTGGTGTTAGGGTTCAAAAGTGAAGAACACCGGAATTCTTCGATTTTCCACCATTTCCATCATCACCCGGCGGCCACTAACCTTCACAAGTGTCGTGGGTAAGTCTCTTAGGCTCCCCATGGCAGGAATTCGTGATTCGATTGGTCAATTTCGCAAAAGAGTGAAATTCATGAGTTTTTGTGAATTTAACCCTAAATTGAGGAATTGGATGAATTTGAGTTAGGAATGGAGTTTTTGGGTTGTTAAATGAGTTCTAGAACCCTTGAACTAGCTCAAACATGTTCCCTTTTAGTTTGGAGAAGATCGCAATTCGTTTCGGGCATTTTTCCCCTCAAAACAGTCTAGTTCTGGAGCTTTCCCGGAGTATCCGGCCTTCCCCGGAGTCTCCGGGTGAGCCCCAGCCGAAAATAACCGACAGGGTGCTGCTGGAGAGTCTCCCGGAGTCTTCGGTACCCCGGAGTATTCGGCCTTCACCGGAGTATCCCGGGACACTGTTCATCAGCCTCTGCTGATAACTTATAAAATTCATAATTAATTCATACGAACTCCAAAAATCATGAAACCAATTTGTTTAATTTCATAATAAACTACTCTATCTCTTACAAATATCCCCAGCCATTAAATGTTGAATTAAATTTTTGAGGCCCATTAAATTTTTTAGGCTAATTAATTAGGCTTAAGCATGAAACCAATTTTGCTAGTCTTCTTATGACTTGTTCTAGCTAGGAAAAATGTTTTCCTACATTTTAAAGTATATTTTCATGGCATTTCATTATTTACATCTTGTGGCTTACATTGTTGCATTTCATTTATGCTTATCATTGCACGTGTTATGTTTCTTAGAGCACGCCAATCCATCGATCCCGGAGACCGAGGTCGATCCCGAGGTGCCGCACCTTTGTGATCCAGTGTATCAAGGCAAGCATCTATCATATTGAATCCTGTCAGTTAAATGGAATAAAGTCTAAATATTGATAAGTTATGCTTATGTATAGGTTTGCATGTATAGGAAGTCGATGTCGGGCTTTTATGGGTAGAACCTATGTTGATCGCATTGTCTCTACCTTGAATTATTATTGATCTATATCCTTGTAGCCTGGGTTTATTGATGATAAGGTCTAACTTAAAAGTGATGCGAGATGCTTGGCAATGCATTGGTCCTCGGTAGAAGTCGAGCGGTGGAATGTCCCATCGTTCGCGAGCTATAAGTTAAATTACTTTCACAATGGTTACCGTGTTGGGTTGTTGGTATTGGTTGTATGAGTGGTGAGTATGAGACGAGATGTGGGCGGTGCTAGGATGATGTTTTGTCCTGCCCAGATGTGGAGTTCCCCTGGGTAGGCCTGTAGAAGAAGACCGGACACCGTAAACCGCTTGCATCGTTTAAGGCCGATCGTCGGGGTAGTTGGCTTTAACACTTAACTTACTCACCACATGCCGATCTAATGGTAAGGCGAGTCGAATACCTTCGCAGCTGTGGCTTTGTGGGGCCTGAACAACGACGGTGTGAGCGGGCAGGCTTGTAAGCGGTACTAGTTTGCTCCAGGAGTAGTTCTTGTACCGCCGCACCGAGAGTTGCATGTCGCACACGGTTGGGGCTGGTTGGGAAAGGTTGACATGGGTACCCCCTTGTGTGCACTTTAGCGGGTGGCACAAGCCGTATGGTCCCCGAGTCGTATGGGTCCAGGAGTATCCCCCTGCAGGGTGTATAAACAGTTCAAACTACCGCGCTCTCGGTCATGAGCATGCTATTGTTTCATTTGCACCCAGTCGTATAGTTCTCGTGGTTGGTTCAGTTGTATGGTTCGGATGTGGTTTATGATTCGGATATATGGTTTGTGGTTCGAATACGTAGGGGTTGGTCGAGATGGTACTTATTATACATTGATACTAATGTGGTTTCAGTTTCATATGATCAGTTGGTAGTTGCAGGGTAATTTCATATATGTTGGTTCGGTTAGTTGCTCACACATATGTCTAGGTTGCTTACTGCATATGTTTTACTTAACCTTGTGGCCTACTCTTGCTAAAGCTCAATGCATAATCCTTGGAGTCGGGAAATTATATACACATATTGTGTAAGACTTGCGAGTACCTTCGTACTCAGGGTGCTGCCCTTAAGTTGATGCAGGTTCACAAGTCAACGAGGAGGGGGTGGTGTTTGGCTACTTTGTGCCTGCTGATCAGGGCGGCGGGCAGGAGTAGCACATTCTACTCCGAACTCGGTGTTCTTGCATAAGAACGCAGCCAAGGCCCATGCGAGAAGCATCACAATAGACGTCAAAGACCTTGTCCACATCAGGCTGAGCGAGAACGGGAGCGGTCGTGAGCCGCTTCTTCAAGGTCTGAAAGGCAGACTCACACTCACTTGACCACTCGAACTGGTTGCCCTGCTTCAACAATTCGGTCATTGGCTTGGCAATTTTGGAGAAGTTCTCGATGAACCGGCAGTAATAGCCCGCAAGTCCGAGAAAACTTCCGATGTCAGTGACATTCTTGGGCTGCACCCAATTGAGCACATCCTGCACCTTGCTCGGGTCAACTGCAACACCGTTCTTTGACAAAACATGACCTAGAAAAGCCACCACCCTGAACCAAAACTCGCATTTGCTGAACTTGGCATAAAGTTGATGGTCTCTGAGCCAGCCAAGAACAATACGAAGGTGCTCTACATGCTTTGCATTAGTCTTTGAGTATATGAGAATGTCGTCGATGAAAACCATGACAAACTTATCCAATTCCTCCATGAACACCGTGTTCATCAAAAACATGATAAATGCCGGTGCATTCGTCAATCCGAAGGGCATGACGGTAAATTCATAAAGACCGTATCGAGTCGAGAAAGCCGTCTTTAGGATATCCTTTGGTCGAACCTTAATCTGATGATAGCCCAATCTTAAGTCAATCTTCGAGAAAATCTGGGCTCCAGTCAATTGATCAATTAGAATATCAATCCTATGGAGAGGATATTTGTTCTTGATAGTGACCTCATTCAACAGACGGTAATCAACACACATCCGTAGGGTACCATCCTTCTTCTTCACAAAGAGAGCCGAGCATCCCCAAGGTGAGGAGCTCGGACGAATGAACCCCTTCTCCAGCAACTCCTTCAACTGCTTCTTCAGTTCCACTAATTCATTAGGTGGCATCCGATACGACCTCTTCGAGACTGGCACCGTTCTGGACATGAGATCAATAGAGAACTTGACTACTCGGTCAAGCGGCATTCCTGGCAACTCATCCGGAAAGACATCCGGAAATTCCCACACCACAGGAATACTCATCATGTCTACGGTGGGGATAGCCTTCAAGGCGAAGAGACAAGATTTGACACCCTCAAGCTTCAATTGAATTTGGGTGCCGGACGAACCACTTAGATTAACTGTCCGCTAAGCACAATCCATAATAACTTCATTTTTGGTGAGCCAGTTCATTCCCAAAATGACACCTATCCCCTTTGAGTCCATCACCATTAAGTTTGCACCAAAATGTGTCTCATTGATAATCACCGATGCTCTAGGCACACACTGACCCACTAGAATCTTGGCCCCAGGTGCATCGATGACATACGGTGAAGTGGTGGCACTGACTTTCAGCCCGTGCCGCCAGGTATATCTCGTAGCTATGAAGGAGTGAGAGGCCGTGGAATCAAACAGAACCAATGCAGGAATGACGACAGAATTGAAACTCATACTCAACGTACCCATCAGGACGGTATCACCCTCCTGAACCATGTCGGCATGGGTGTGGCGTGCTCGACCATGCTTGGGGACGTGGGCCGCCTGAGAGGACTGTGGCACAAACTGAGCCGGTGGTGGCCTTGGAGCGGTCACCACAGCTCCCGGCTTCGGATACATGCAATCCCACGCATAGTAGCCGACACGGCCGCAGTTGTAGCACGGGCAGCTGGGGCCACCTTTTACGCTCACTTGGGAGCTGACGGGTCTTGTAGGCTGTCCTTGTGGAGCGAAGAAGGCCGGACACTGCACTAACCACATTGGTTGTGGAGCAGTAGGTGCTAACACGTGAGATGGTGGAGGCTGACTCTCAGTCCGGATACGTTGAGAGCTCCCGCCCATGGAAGGCAAGGGACTTGCACTTCTTCTCCTCCTGGTGGTTCTTAAGCTTGAACTCCACCGTGAGCGAGGTGCTCACAAGTTTGTTGAAATTGGCGAACTCGTGTGCTGACAACCGGTCTTGCATCTTCGAATTGTGACCGTTAACGAAGCGGTATTGTTTCCGCTTGTCGGTGCTCACTTCATCTTGAGCATATTGTGCAAGGTGGTTGAATACCTGCACATATTCCATCACCGATCAGCCTCCCTACTAGAGGTCCATGAACTCCCATCGCTTGATCTCCATAAGACCCTTGGGAATGTGGAAATCCCAAAATGCCTGATGGAACTCCGCGCAAGACACCCGATGATTGGTGGGGTGCATGGCCAAGTAGTTGGACCACCACGAGTCCGCCAGACCTTGAACCTGATAAGCGGCGAAGAGTGCCCTCTCGTGGTCTTCGTATCTAAGGAGGGCGAGCTTCTGCTCGATGGTGCGAAGCCAATGGTCACCCGATGATTGGCAGGGTGCATGGCCAAGTAGTTGGACCACCACGTGCCCGCCGGACCTTGAACCTGATAAGCGGCGAAGAGCGCCCTCTCATGGTCTTCGTATCTAAGGAGGGCGAGCTTCTGCTCGATGGTGCGAAGCCAATGGTCGGCGTCGAGCGGGTCCTCAGCACGTGTGAAGGTAGGCAGCTGAGTCCTTAGAAAATACAACATCTCCTCCATGAGGGGCTGTGTTTCGCACGAGGGCCTCAAGGAGCGCTGTCTGAGCTTGACGGTTTTTCTCGATTTGCATTAGGACATCCTCCATGTTCGGCGATGGAGGTGACGGAGGGTTGTTCTCATTAGAACCCTCGAGAAGATCTTCCAAACTACCACGGGTTCTCATCCTATTGTGACGATGAGAAGAAAGAGAGGCGAAGGTTAATTTTCGACATAGGTGAAAAAATCAAACTCCAACTAATGCGATTTTGCTATGTCAGATCTCACTTACTTGGATCCATACACTATATATTGATGAAAATGCATGTTCAAAGGCATGATGCAAAATGAGCAATAAAACATGAAAGTATGCTCGTTTATGAACTATGCGTATCTTTCTTGAATGCATCTCATCCCAAGGAGCCTCACAACCACAAACGTTATTCTTAGGGGTATAATATAGTAGATTCATACATATTGACAGGAAAATGCATAAGTAAAATTTAGTTGGTTGCTTAGTGGGTTTGACACACTTACTAAACAACGTTCTAATAGTGTTTAGGCTACTTAATTAAACCAAGCTCTGATATCACGCTGTGAGGAACCGTCCAAATAATATTCTAATTAACCACCAAGAGGATCATTATTTATAATCACAACTTTGATGATTAACCAGAATATCATCCCGGTAGTCCCAGAAGGTGTTTTGTGCCCAAGATCAGAACACGTGCCTTTCCAACATGTACATTACAACAAAGCTTAAGAAAGAGCAAGTAATTAACATTATATTACAAGCTCTTAAGTATGCAACAAGTTATCACAATTTACAACAAAAGAGAGCTAGGAGGAGACTAAAACCTGCTCAACTCCTAACCAGCAAAAGAACTAAGCAGCGGAAGACTAAAAGCTATACAACAAAAGGGGGATGGAGCCATATGCCCTTAGGCTCCATCACAAAAGCACAACCACCCAGAGTCGGATGCACTACTCTTGCCCACCACATGCATCGGTAGGCATGAAGTACCAAACACCTCCTCTCCCTCAGCAACAGGAGTACCTGAAAACGCAGGCATGAGTATGAAGGTACTCGCAAAACTTAAACCATATAGAGCACATATACATAGCTCGACTCCAAAGATTATGGATTGATCATTAGCAAGGATGAACCACAGGTTAAATAAAATATATGAACTAAGCATCCTAGACATATGTGTGACCGACTGAAACTTTACCAAAACATATGAAAACTACCGTGCATCTAACAACTGAACAACTGTAACTATAACAACATGTATATCAATAAGTTACAAGTGCCCCCCTGCTGTGTCAGACCTGCTCTGATGGGGTGGGCACGCGGGGTTGCTCGACGGCTACCCGGAGGGCCCCCCTGCTGCACCCGCTAAAAGGCGGCGTAATTGGCGACAGGACTGGCCAAGGGCACATTTTCAACCTCCTATAACATCATACTGCAGTCCTATGATGGTTGCTTTCTATTTATGGCTCATGGGAACTCATGCCCTCCTTTCTGGGCACGCCAAGCCTCCCCGGACAGGATAAAAGAGGGGTGCACTCCAGAGAAGAGGAGGTTGAACAAGCTGAAGTCTTAACACGCCAGAACAAACTGAAGAAGAAGAAGCTCTAGCACACAGTTAGAGGTCGGCACTTGAAGACCGAAGCTCTAGACCTAGACAAAAAACCTTGTAACACAAGAAATCTAGAGAGAGGCATTCCCAGAGCATTAATAGCATACACACAAGAGTAGGGTATTACACTCCGTGCGGCCCAAACCTATCTAAAATCCCTCGAGCATTTACTCCCACTAGTAGAAGATCATCCGTCCCGCCTACATCTCACATACTAGCATTAAATCCACGTACGAGGTAGATTCAGAATCATCCCCCCGGCTGAATCTCAAAGGGGATCTCTCAGGATCTCTGCTTGAGGAGTTCATCCTTCGACAGCTGGCGCGCTACGTAGGGGGGTTGCATCCCTGAATCCGCCTTGTTTTCTGTAGGAAAAAAGGTGGGCGGACATCGTCTTCAATGCACCGGCTCAAACTCGAGTGAAGAAGTGGAGCACGTGGCCCAGGAGGCCCCAGCTCCTGCTGTTCCGCAGCAGCAGCAGCGGTTGGCCCGTACGGCGCCCCCCTCCCTTGGGGACAACGGCGCTGGGCCCAGCAGGGCCACCGCCACCGCAGGTGGGCCGCCTACCCCTCAGCAAGCGGCAGACGTCCCTGCCGCAAGATCTACGTCTGGACAGTGCTGGGCGCGGCTATGGCATCGGCTCACCTTCGATGACGCCAGTCCTGGAAGTGCTTTGCTTGCGACGCAAGCACTCCTCAGGCACCCGCCTCTCCAGGCAGCAGGGGAAACCCCGAAAGGCCGTTGGCTGTAGAAGGTGGCCACCTTGGTGGGCACGGCTCACCGGCAGGTGCTAGCCGAAAGTTCCCGTGCCACCCCCCACCGTGGTGCAACAAAAACCGGTCCATCTTCTGGTGGCGGCAGAACCGGCCTGGGGGGCTCCAAGTGGAGTGCCGCCCCCCTGGTCACAACAGGAGCTCAGGACCTCCGCTTACACCTCAATGAGCGGAGGGCTATGGAGGATGCACACGTCACCCTTGAGCGCCACCGGGAGTCCCGGCGCGAGGCCGAGGCAGAGGACCACGACCGCTGAGATTCACCGATGCACCGGGATACGGCACAAGCTGCGGCCCATTCACTAGTGAGCTCCGTCGGGTCAACTGGCCCACGAAGTTCCAGCCAGAATTACCGGAGAAGTACGATGGGTCCATCGACCCCGTCGAGTTCCTCCAAATCTACACCACCACCGTCCAAGCGGCGGACGGGAGTGAAAAGGTTATGGCCAACTACTTTCATGCAGCCTTGAGGGGCTCTGCCCACCCTTGGCTTATGAACTTACCCCCAGGATCCATTGGCTCTTGGGATGATCTATGCCATCAATTTGTGGCTAATTTTGAGGGCACCTTCACACGCCCTGGCTTGGAGTGCGACCTCCATGCCATTAAGCAGCAAGAGGGGGAAACGCTGAGGCGCTTCATACAGCGCTTCAGCTAGGTCCACAACACCATCCCACAGATTACCCCCCATGCCATCATTGTCGCATTCTGGCAGGGCATCCGCGATGAGTGAATGCATGAAAAGCTAGGTACGCATGAGTTCAAAACCATCGTGGAGCTCTTCGCGTTGGCCGACAAGTGCACCAAGGCGGCGGAGGCTCGGGCGTGGCATGTCCCGCGCCCGAAGCAACCCGCTGCCGACAAGGCAGGTCCTTCCCGCTCCAACAAGTGGGAAAACAAAAAGAGAGAGAAGCGCGACGCTGCCCCTGTCATGCCGGCGGAGAGCCCTGCCCACAGGCCAGCACATCGGGCGGCTGTCGACAAAAAGCCTGCTCCCGCGAGGTCCGAATCAGGAAAATAATGTGAAATCCATCAGACTGACTGGCACAACCTCACTGAGTGCCGGTCGGTCAAGGGCCTCGTCGAGAAGCGCCAGAAGGAGCGCGAAGAGCGCCGCAGGGGTGGCGATGACAAAGCCGCCCCCGAAAACCAAGAGCTCGGGTTCCAAGAGCCCGAGCACACCGTCGCTTTCATCGACGGAGGCGCGTACACGCCCTCCTCTCGTTGCTACATCAAGACAATGCAGCATGAGGTGTGCTCGGTGACCTCGAGTGCTGCGGCCGCAAGGCCTTTGAAGTGGTCAAAAACCCCGATCACCTTCAGTCAGGCGGACCACCCCACGAGTACTGCAGGGGTGGGGCGACTACATCTGGTGGTGTCCCACACCATCTGCAATGTGAAGGTCAGCCGAGTGCTGATCGACGGGGGTGCAGGCCTAAACCTCCTGTCCCATGAGGCATTCACGAAGCTGCAGGTGCCTTCGAGGTGCCTAAAGCCGTCCCTCCCCATCTACGGGGTGACGCCAGGGCACACATTACCCCTCGGGCAGGTCGAGCTTCCCGTCACATTAGGGAGCCAGGACAATTTTCAGACGGAGAATGTCATCTTCGACGTCATGGAGGTCCCTCTGCCCTACAACGCAATCCTCAGGTGTGCGGCGATCGGCCAATTCATGGTGGTGACACACTACGCCTACCTCATGGTCAAGATGTCAGGCCCCGCAGGCCCCATCTCTATGCCCACCGAGATCGGCAGCCCCGTCTCCTGCGCCGAGCAGCTATACTTGGCCTTGGTCTCTACTCGAGCCGAGGTCGAAGGACACCCCGGGGGCCCGGGACCCTCTTCATCCAAACCTCGACTCCCCGCTGACGCCTTCATCCCCACGAAGCAGGTCGTGGTGGGCGAAGACTCATCCCAGGTCATCCAGATCGGTGGTGACCTGGGCGACAAATAGGAAAGCGCGCTCGTCGCCTTCCTCCGGGCTAACGCTGACGTGTTTGCATGGCAGCCGTCAGATATGCCCAGGATCCCTAGGGAGGTGATCGAGCACCACCTTATCGTGCGCTTGGACGCGTGGCTGGTGAGGCAGAAGATCCAGCGGCAGGCGCCCGAGCGCCAGGAGTTCATTCGGGAGCAAGTCAGCAAGCTCCTCGACGTCGGCTTCATCCGAGAGGTCCTCCACCCAGAGTGGCTGGCCAACCCAGTCATCGTCCCGAAGGCCAACGGCAAGCTGCGGATGTGCGTCGACTACACCGACCTAAACAAGGCTTACCCCAAAGATCTTTTTCCTTTACCCCGCATAGATCGGATAGTAGATTCCACTACGGGATGCGATCTTTTATGTTTTTTGATGCAAATTCGGGTTATCACCAAATCCGCATGGCCAAACAGGACGAAGAAAAAACATCTTTTATTTCCTTCGTGGGGACCAATTGCTATGTGTCAATGCCTTCTGGTTTGCGCAACGCTGGATCTTCATTCCAGCGGGCCGTGCACATTACCCTTAATACACATGTTGGTCGCAATGTCGAGGCCTATGTCGACAACCTCGTGGCCAAGTCCCGACACCGGGCCACCCTGCTGGAAGATTTAGCTGAGAATTTCAATAGTCTCCGCACCACCCGCCTAAAGCTCAACCCCGAGAAGTGCATCTTCGGGGTACCCGTGGGCAAGCTCCTCGGTTTCTTGGTTTCCAGCCGAGGAATCGAGGCCAATCCAGAGAAGATCTGGGCCATTGAGCAGATGCGTCCCCCTTCTCGACACAAAGAGGTCCAGCACCTCGCTGGCTGCATGGCGGCCCTAGGGTGCTTCATCTCCAAGCTCAGGGGGGTGAGGGCTCCATCTCTTCAAATTGTTGAAGAAGACTGGTCATTTTGACTGGACACCGGAGGCCGAGCAGGCCTTCCAGGACTTGAAGAAGTATCTCACATCACCGCCTGTACTGGTAGCTCATTCGAGGGTGAGCCATTATTGTTCTACGTCTCGGAGGTCATGAGCATGGTACTGGTGGTGGAGCGTGACGAGTACTCGGGGCAAGGTGCTGGGTCCAAGCTCCCAGACGCCCTCGAGCAGCCTTCGGGTATCGGGGCTCCTCCCGACCAGGGAGTCAAGCCGGAGACCACCGCTCCACCCGACAAGGGAGTCCAGCTCGAGACCGTGGCTCCTCCCGACCTGGGAGTCGAGCTTGAGACCTTGACCAGCCCCGACCACTGCGCCGAGCTCGGGGGCTGCGACAAGTCCTCGGGCGAGGACACAGTCCGGGCCCGCCGTATACAGCGACTGGTGTACTTTGTCAGTGAAGTCCTCCGAGATGCCAAGACAAGATACCCCCAAGCCCAAAAGATGCTTTATGCAATGCTCATCGCTTCCAGGAAGCTGCGCCACTACTTCCAAGCGCACAAGGTCTCGGTGGTAACCACATACTGACTGGGGCCGATCCTGTGGAACCGAGAAGGAACTGGGCGTATCGTCAAATGGCGGTCGAGCTTGCAGTATTTGATCAGCACTTCGTCAGCTGCCAAGCAATCAAGAGCCAGGCTCTGTCCGACTTCGTGGCGGAGTGGATGCCGGTCCCCGAGATCGACAATGAAGAGTTGTCCACGTACCCCGGGCAAGATGGGCTCGGGTACTGGGTCATGCACTTTGACGGCTCCCTCAAGCTGAAAGTCGCGGGAGCTAGAGTGGTGCTCACCTCCCCAACAGGTGAAGTACTCCAGTATGTCGTGCAGTTGCATTTCCGAGCTACCAACAATATGGCGTAATATGAGGGCCTCATCGCTGGCCTCCGAGCAGCGGTAGGCCTTGGGATCCGGTGGCTGCTTATCAAAGGAGACTCCCAGCTGGTGGTCAACCAAGTATCCAAGGAATATCAGTGCGTAGACCCACAGATGGCAGCGTATGTGGCGGAAGTCAGGAGGCTGGAGTGGCACTTTGACGGCCTAGAGCTGCGGCACATACCTCACCGTGACAACGCTCTGGCCGATGACCTCTCCCACCTGGCGTCTGCCCGGGCGCTCATCCCGGCCGGAACCTTTGAAGAGGCAGCACCCTTAGTGGGAGGTCCCGTCAGGGTGCCGCCACCGGTGAGTGCACTGTGCTTGCCGGTGGTTCTCAAGATGCCTCGTGGATTGACGAGATCCGAGGGTACTTGAAAGAAAACATCCTTCCCGGGGATGATGCCTCTGCGGAGAGGATTGCACGGCAGTCCAAACGCTATGCCATAGTAGATGGGGATCTCTACCGGTGCAGCACGGATGGTGTCCTCCTGAAATGCATCACCCGGGCAAAAGGCAATGAGCTCCTCACTGAGATCCATGAGGGCGAGTGCGGTGGCCATGCATCGTTTCGTACGCTGGTCAGGAAGGCCTTTCGGTAAGGCTTCTACTGGCCTACAGCCCTCCAGGATGCTTCCGAGTTGGTTTGGCGCTGCAGGGCGTGCCAGTTCCACGCAAAGCAGATTCACCAGCCTGCTCAGGCTCTCCATACCATCCCCCTGTCTTGGCCCTTCGCAGTCTGGGGGATGGACATCTTGGGTCCATTCCCCCGAGCAATCAGGGGCTATGAGTACCTCCACTTTGCCATCGACAAGTTCACCATGTGGCTGGAGGCGGTCCCGGTTGTCAAGGTTACCAAGAACATGGCAATCCAATTCATCCGCGGTATCACAAGTCGCTTCGACGTCCCAAACAGAATCATCACCGATAATGGCATATAGTTCACAAGTGCCCTGTTCGGGGAATACTGCGAGGACCTCGGGATCAAGCTTTGCTTTGCCTCTGTCGCTCATCCTCGGAGCAATGGGCAGGTCGAGCATGCAAATGTGGAGATACTGAAGGGGCTCAAAACTTGGACCTATGACGTGCTGGCAAAGCATGGGAAAGGGTGGATCAACGAGCTGCCCGCTATGTTATGGGCCAATCGGACCACGCCTAGCCGGGCCACCGGGGAGACGCCTTTCTTTCTCATCTACGGCGCCGAGGTGGTCCTCCCCTCCGAACTCACGCTCGGCTCCCCTCGGGTGAATGCTTATTCAGAAGGCAAACAGGAACAACGAAGATGCGACGACGTCGATCACTTGGAAGAGCGCTGGCAACGAGCCACCGTCCGAGCCGCCAGATACCAACAGAGGCTGCGGTGCTACCATCAGCGCCACATCCGGGCCTGATCACTCGAGGTTGGGGATCTAGTTCTACGACGCGCCCAGACGCGCGAAGGAAAGAATAAACTCTCCCCTATGTGGGAGGGCCCCTTCATCGTGACCGGCGCAACGCGACAAGGCTTGTTTCGACTGGCCACAGAGGATGGGCAGCCTCTCTCAAACGCGTGGAACATCGAGCATCTGCGCAAGTTTTATCCCTAGGTGGGCATGTTTGTGCTCGGGCAAACCAGGACAGGGGTTTTCCCCCTGCCCAAATTAGCCGAGGGCTACCACCAACCATGTAAGTTAGCACTTGCTATTTATTTTTCGTCACTTCTGTATAAATCATCAATATACTTTCTGAGTTTTTCCTCTGGAATCCATATGTTTAATCTGTTTGGTGAAATGCTCGATTTGTGCGAGAAAAACACGCTCTCTCATTTTTCCCGCTGATAAAAATGGATCCCGATCAGTAAACGCACAGGCAGTGACTGCTTACTTCAGTCTGTTGTGGTAGGCTGTGGTGCCTGGCTGCATGTTAGTACCCCGAGCACTACCGAGCCTCTGGGGTTCTCAGGTAATCCTACCGCTCTAACAAGAGTGGTCGGGACCGCCTAGACCCCAGGGGCGGGCTGTCAGCGCTCGGCCTGGTCAGTCCTACCCTAGGCACCACTGAACCATTGGACCTCTTGGTTATGCCTCTATCTGTACACTTCACCGGTTTGGGTATTTGAGAGGTCTCAGGTCAAAAATGAGAGCAGTCTATAATAAGTACCGCACTAACAGAGCGCACCAAGCAAAGAACTTTTTGCCTATTTTCCAAACATACAGATCAATGCTCGAAAACCAAGCAGCCCGACCGCAAGGGCCACAGTGCCCAGAGCGCTGCTCGAGCTTCCGGGGTCCTCGGGTAATCCTACCGCTCGGACATGAGTGGTCGGGACAGCCTAGGCCCTGGTTCTGTTACCGGGTTTCTAGTGCTCGGGTGCTAAAAGGACGTCCTGGGGGCTTAGGCGCTCTGCACGAGGGAACACATGTTCCTGGGCGCCCCGAGCTCAGGGCATCTACCCTTTACTGGACCGGTCGACCAGAAGGCTGACGGCTACTCGATGAGTTACTAAAGTCATATGAATTTCCTTTCATAAATACGCAATAAAATGTTATTCCCGAGTTATCCTCGGGACCCTCGCATGCTAATCTGTTCGGCGAGACAGTCTCCTCGCGCGCAAAACCCCGCCCATGTGCTCACTTTTTCGGAATGTCAAAAACAGACAGTAGTCAGTGTACCGTATAGGCGGTGATGGCTGACCTAGGTCCTTTATGGTGGCCGTGGTGCCCGGCCAGCTTGGCAGTACCCCGAGCACTACCGAGCCTCTCGGGTTCTCGGGTAATCCTACTGCTCGAACATAGAGTGGTTGGGACCGCCTAGACCCAGGGGCGGACTGTCGGTGCTCGGCCTGGCCAGTCCTACCCCGAACAGCACCAAACCGTGGGGACTCTTGGTCGCATTTCTACCCGCACGCATCTCCGGTCTATTTGTTTGAGAGGTTGCAGGGTGAAAAGTGTTCACTGGTCATAGCGTGTACCGTGCCAGGTGGATTTGTCTCCCGAGCAAGGAAGTTTGTCACCGTGTCTCTTTGACTCAGCAGCTGCGCACTCGCGAGGGATCGGGGGCTGGACTCTCGGGTGGTCCCACTACTCGAACAATGAGTGGTTGGGGTAGCCTAACCTCTCGGGGGAAGATTGGCGGGCTCGACCCGGCCAGTGCCTCTCGAGACATCAAGCAAAAAGCAAACAACACAAAGAACAAGTACAGAGCGGAGTTTCGATCCCAAGAGTGGCTTCTATTATATTAAAGGGAATCGTTCATGAGGGGACCACTGCCATATTTACAACATTCCAAAAAACAAAAACACTAACTATCTACAGGCTTAGGAGGAGGAGAGGATGCGTCGCTGCTGCTGTCGCTGCTCGGGCCCGGCTCCAGCACAAAACACTCCGCCACCTCGGTGGTGACGTTGCGGACGACTTCCCGGGCGGCGGTTTCCTCTGCCTCAACCACTCCAGTAGGAAGGTAGGGTCACAGCTACGATAGCAGGCGAGAACATGCTCGGCCACTCCTTGGGCCAGCGCACATCCCTCCCGGGTCACCAGCTCCTAGACAGCGGCAGGAAGGGCCTCGAGGCGCCGGGAGATCTCTGCGAACCCGAGGGCGATGTGGCCCATCGACTCCATATCCAGCGACTGGTCACCCACGAACACGCGCCCAAGCCCGGCTGCCTCCATGGAGTCCCGTGCCTGCTGAAGGATGTCCCGCATCATCAGCTTCACGTTCGTCCGCTCTGAGAGAACGATCTCGAGCTCGTCCTCGGCGTTCTTCAGCCGAGCCTCGAGGCTGGTGCCGTCAGCAGCACTAATAGGGATGCCCCTCGGAGCTGGGACCTCCCGGCGTTGGGCAACCGCCTCGGTCTGGGCTCGCTCCAGCTTGGCGACCAGCTCCTTCCGGGTGGTGAGCGCTGACGATGCCAAGTCGGCATCCGCCTCCCGCCACGCGATCTGCTGCTCCGGGGTGTCAAGCGCCAGCGACGTTATGTCGACGTCGGTCTCGCGTAGCGCAACCTGCTCCTTCAGCGGAGGACATCGGCACGGCCGCGCTCGAGCTTGGCGTTCTAGCGGGACAAGTCCGCCTGGGCAGACCGCACGGCCTCCTCCCTTTTGCTAGTCACCTCCTCCCGAGAAACCACCTGCCGCTCGCGAGCGAGTAGCTCTGCAGCGCACCTCCTCGATGCCTGGTCGCGCTCTGCCACGAGCCACTCCAAGCAGCTGGCCTTCTCCTGTGCGGCGACGGCCTCTTCGCGGGCCTCCTCCAGTGCCTCCCACTCCCCAGCCACCTCGGGCATGGACTTCTCGTAGGCCGCGCATGCTAAGGCTATGCGGGTCTCCAGTAGCTTCCGAGCCTCCTCCAGCCAGCCCCTAACATCGACTAGGGCGGCACGCTCTTGTTTGAGCTTGGACCGCTCTGTCGCAACGGTTGCTTTGAGCAGCCCGATGATGTCCCAGGCGCTTCCCAGCACCTCGGGTAGGGGTTCCGGGGACTGGCCAAAAGATGGCCGAGGGCTGGGTCCCCTGCGAGCCCTCTCTACATAGGCGCTCAGGGACCCCGATAGCGGCCACGCCAGCACCGCCCTTGTCATGACCACCTCCCCTGCGGCCGTTTGCTCCTTCCTCGGAGGGCTCGGGGCAGGTTCAGTCGGGGCTCTCCGCTCGGGACTGGCCGGGGCTTTTGGCTTAGAGCTGGCCAGAGCCCTCAGCTCAGGGTCCACCGCTGTGCTTGGCCTAGGGACAGGGGCTGGCCTCAGCTACTCTGGGGGCTTCTGGCCTCCTGCAGAGTCCTTGGGTGGCCTAAAATGAAAACAGGTTAGCAACTAGCCAAAATCCGGGCAAAATGTGCTCAAGACAGAAACGGAGCTTACGTGGTTTTGGGCCCGCGGTACCACCATCGGGACTCCGGGATCCGGAAATTGGGGCTCTGAGGCTTCGGCTCAGGCCCGGGCTCTGCCCTCCTCTTTTTCAGGGGAGGGCTCTGGCCCTCGGGTCGTCGTGGGCCGGCCCCAGCGGCCGCCCCGGAGCCTGCCTCCGAAGGCTGGTCGGTCCAGCCGCTAGTCGTTGCACCGCCTGTCGGGCTCTGGCCCCGGGTTGCCACACCCTAGATCCAGTCTCCGCCTTGGAGTCCGCTCCCGAAGACTGGCCGCCTCGGCTGCCCGCCGTCGCGCCGCCTGCCGTCGGCCGTTGTCGCGGGGGTGACAGCGACGAGGATGAGGATGGCTAAGGGACGTACGCCCGGGGACGCTTCCCCTTGTCGCCTCAGGTCGACGGCCTGCTGTCTTCGGTGGCGGCACCCCGCCCTCCGATGTCATCCACCCCGGGGATGTGTATAGTCCCGGGGTCTCGGCGCCCCGTATGGTCAACCAGCCCCTGGGCGTCGAAGGCCGGCATTGACACTTGCAGAGCCGCTCGGTCCGGGTCTACGCAAAGCGCCAACTCCTCGCGTGGCAGGATCGCCTGGGCAAGGTCGTTGACGCTGGTCACCACTTTTAGCAGGGTCGCCAGGGCCCCCTCATCGAGGTCCCCCTCTTCGCCGATGCAGGTCCTCGTCAAGTCTCTCGGACCGGTGTACATCCAGGCAAGGCAGGCGCGCTCTCGCAGAGGGGCCAGACGGTGGCGCAGGTAATCATTGACCACCATGAGCGAGGTAAGCCCCGCCCGGCACAGGTCATCATTGCGGTTCAGCACCGGGTGCATGCGCTCATCCTCCACAGGGGCCACCTCCCAGATTGGCCTGTGGGCTCCGCCGGCGTTTGGGGCACCGAGAGGCGGTCATGGGGACTGATGTCGATGTAGACCCAGTTCCGGTGCCAGTCATCCCATTTGCCGCGCAACACCTGCGGTATGTAGACGTCACCGAGTCCCTCCCGCAGGCGGAAGTTGCAGCAGCCGACAACTTGAAGGATGAAGAAGTGCCGGAAGAGCGCGACCGACGATGGCACTCCCACGAACATCTTGTAGAAGTGGGCGAAGATCGCTAGGATCACCACTGAGTTCGGACTCAGGTGGGCCAGCTGGACGCCGAACGTGTCCAGCACTTGCAGAAGGAATGTCAAGAATGGCGGCTCCAGGCCGGCAGCGACGAGAGACAAAGATTACGATCTGCCCGGGCATGCGCGTTGAGGGTGGAAAGTTGGCCAGCGTCACCACCGACGTCTCCCGCTAGCCAGCGGGGACCATCAACTTGCGGACCTTCTCTGCCCCCTCATTCATGAGGCGGGACCTCGGCAGAACGTTGTTAGAGCTTGACGCGTCCCGACAGCCGCTTCCTGCCCTCGGCATTTTTTGGGGGTGGGGAGTGTGCTGAAAGAGGCTAAGAGCAAGGTGCGCCGCGGGCTGAAGAGAGAGCTCCCGGTGCACAAGGAAGATGAAGGCAGAGGATGGCAACCGCGAAGATGGTGTGGGGGGTAACGGTTCGTTGCCCCTCTCCTTTTTATATCATGGGGAATTCAAACGGCACATTCCTCAGTGCAATTTGCAAGGCGTATCTCCCTCGATCCGCGCGGTTGCCAGGCGCACCACCCTCGATCCGCGCGGTTGCCACGCGCGCCTCCCACCTCGTTATCACTCCCCTCATAATTAGGAAGGGCGCGGGTCCTTTTGGTTTCCCGCCTGGGCCTTACCAAGAGCCCGGGCCAAAAAGACTGCAAAGACCGCAAGGGTTTGGCACCTGACGACAAGCCACGTGGCACCGATGCTGTGATCAGCCTCAATGAAATAGGGCCCCATCCGCAGTCTCTGGGCCATCGCCTGCCGATGGGCTCGGGGGCTGCTGTCAGTGACATGGGAACTAGGGGTCCCCGAGTCCCGAGGCCAGGATAGCAGAATGCCACGTGGTGCCTTCCCTCGGGGACTATCTCCCCGAGGCCCGAGAAGACCCAGTTCCGAGAGGGGTGCTCGAGGCCATGAACAGTGGTCCCCGAGTACCCGTAGTTCCCTAGGACCCAAGAAGACCCAGTTCCGGCAGGGGTGCTCGCGGCCATAAACAGTGGTCCCCGAGTACCCGTAGTTCCCCGAGTACCCGAGAAGACACAGTTCTGGGAGAGGGCGCTCGGGGCCACGAACAGTGGCCCCCGAGTACCTGAGTTCCCCGAGGATCCAAGAAGAGTCAGTTCCGGGAGAGGGCGCTCGGGGCCACGAAGATTGGTCCCTGAGCACCCAGAGTTCCCCAAGGACCTGAGAAGCCCCTTGCCGGTGGACCCCACAAGGGCTCAACGGTGAGGTGTCAATTGGTGAGAGGCTCAATGCTGCATTTAAGAGGGAGCGTGGCCTGTCGCTTCCAACCACTCCCCCCCCACGCCTGTCGTACTGAGTACGTCAGTTCCTACCACCGCCTGGCAGGAAGGCGTGGGGGCATTTAATGCGACAAGTCCTATCGCACGTCACCCTGTGCGGCTGGGAGATGGCGTCGCTAGGCTCGAGGCATATCGCCTGCCCCCTGTTGTGTCAGACCTGCTCTGACCGGGCGGGTATGCGGGGTTGCTCGGCAGCTGCCCGGTGGGCCCCCCTGCTGCACCCGCTAAAAGGAGGCGTAATGGGCGACAGGACCGGCCAAGGGCCTATTTTCAACCTCCTGTAACATCAAACTGCAGCCTCATGATGGTTGCTTTCCATTTGTGGCTCATGGGAACTCGTGCCCTCCTTTCTGGGCACGCCAAGCCTCCCCGGACAAGATAAAAAGGGGGGTGCACTCTAGAGAAGAGGAGGTCGAACAAGCTGAAGTCTTAACACGCCAGAACAAACCGAAGAAGAAGAAGCTCTAGCACACAGTTAGAGGTTGGCACTTGAAGACTGAAGCTCTAGACCTAGACAAAAAAACCTTGTATCGTAAGAAATCCAGAGAGAGGCATTCCCAGAGCATTAATAGCATACACATAGGAGTTGGGTATTACGCTCCATGCGGCCCGAACCTATCTAAAATCCCTAGAGCATTTACTCCCACTAGTAGACGATCATCGGTCCCGCCTACATCTCACATACTCGCATTGAATCCACGTACGAGATAGATTCAGAATCATCCCTCTGGCCGAATCTCAAAGGGGATCCCTTAGGATCCCCGCTTGAAGAGTTCATCCTCCAACAGGGTGCAAATGAAACAATAGCATGCTCATAACTAAGAGCGCCGCAGTTCAAACTGTTTATACACCCAGCAGGGGATACTCCTGGACCCACACGACTCGGGAACCATACAGCTTGTGCCACCCGCTAAAGTGCACATAAGGGGGGTACCCGTGTCAACCTTTCCCAACCAGCCCCAACCATGTGCGGCATGCATCGCTCGGCGCGGCGGTACTAGAACTACTCCCGGAGCAAACTAGTACCACTTACAAGCCCATCCGCTCACACCGTCGATGTTCAAGCCCCATAAAGCCATAGCTGCAAAGGTATTCGACTCGCCTTACCATTAGATCGGCATGTGGTGAGTAAGGTAAGTGCTAAAGTTAACTACCCCGCCGATCGGCCTTAGACAATGCAAGCGGCCTACGGTGTTTGGTTTTCCTCTATCGACCTACCCAGGGGAACTCCACATCCGGGCAGGACAAAACACCATCCTAGCACCGTGCACACCTCGTCTCATTCTCACCACTTATACAACCATCTCAACCTCAACAAGTGTATGTAACCATAAGGAGGTCCTATGCTCGCGAACAACAGGATGCGTCGTCGTTTGACTTCTACCGAATGACCTAAGCATGGCTAAGCATATAAGTCGAACTGATACCTAGACATTGACAACACCTCAAGGCTACAAGGAATGTAAATACACAAGTATTCAAAGTAGAAGAATGCAATCGGCATAGGTTCTACTCATTGGTACCTGACACTGACTCACTAACATGCATACATACATAAGTATATTTCATCAATTTTAGACTTATCCAATTACACAAGAGGGATCAATATGCTTAGTTGCTTGCCTTGACGCACTGGCTCACAAAGGTGGGGTGCCTTCGGATTGCCCTCACTCGTCGGGATCATTGGATCGGCATTCTCTAAAAAGAATAACATGTGCAATGCCATGAGTATAGATGAAATGCAACAATGCATGCCATAGGATGTGCAAAACATGATAAAAGTGCAAACATACGAGCTGGAACAAAATTAGGACTCAAACCAATTTGAAAAGTTACTGAAAGTGCGGAACCTCCAGAGAAATCTCCGGAACCTCCGGACATATGCAGACTATCCACAAAATTCTGTGGAACATCCGGACATTTGCGCAACTCAGGCAAACTCCGGACTATTCGGACTTTTCTCCGGATACTCCGAACATGTGCGGACCCTCCGGACTTTTGTCCGGACACTCCGGACTTGGCTAAAAATGTGTTTTTCGATGATTCGTCGATCGATTAAACTCCAAACTTGAATCTATGCTACATACACATGCGCATATACTATACCAAAGGTTCTAGACTAACTTTGCAGCTTAAACCTAAGAAAATCTTGAAAACAATTCAAAATGCCATTTTTCCAGAAAGTGCGGACCCTCCGCACTTTTATGCAGATACTTCGCACTTCCCAGAACTCTCCTGATTTGGGGAAAAGATTGCCAAATCAAAATGTGATCATTTCCAAACTAAAGAGGAACTTGTTTGGGATGGATTATGGAGTCTAGAATTCATTCATCAACCTAGTAACTCAATTCCTAGCTCAAAACTCATCTAAATCCTCATTTTGGTCCAAAACCTCAAAAACTCATGAACTTTGCTGAAACTTGAAATCGATCAACCAAACCATAAATTCTTGCCATGGAAAGCCTAAGAGACTTACTCAAGATGCTTGTGGAGCTGGGTAACCGTTGTGGTCCCGGATTTTTTTCCCTCATCCAAATGATTTCATACGAATTGTACTAATATTCTGAATTATAATTATGCAATATTAAACATAATGCTTAAAAAGCATGATTATGCTTAATTGCGTGATTAAGGATTTGGGGACGTGACGCCTCCTGAGCCAAGGGTCGGGCCAGAGCAGCAGGCAGCTGCCTCCCCTGTAGTGATGGAAGTAGCATGGCCACTGGCGCCTCTGCCGACGTTCGAAACGGTCTGGCTCCCGAAGAAGCTGTCGAGATCATTGACATCTCCAAAGAGGATAAGGAGGAAGACGACGCCATACTCAAGTCAAGGTTAACTGCTCACTTGTAGGGTTGTGGAGAATCCAGCCGGGTGACCCTAGCTTATACCCAGGCCAAGCAGCCACGTAAGCTCGGGAGATGAAGCGGAACCAACGCAGCGGTGCCCCACATTGAATGTCGGAGGGGACCGTGGTCATACCCTGGTCATTCTGCCAACACGTGGTAGCGTTCCACAACGAACGCCTCATTTTATCACACGGACATCCCATCACATTTATAACCAAGACTCCTTTCGGCGCGTGACAGGGGCGTGGGCACAAGACCCTAAATGATCCCCCGCATTGTCCAGTCAGAACGCGGCAGTATCACTCCTCATCCTGCCAGGCAAATGCGTGGGGTCCCCCGATCCTACACATAATCTCTACTATGGCGACCTCAAAAGGCAAGAAGAACCATTACCAAAGAAATTCGGATAGCCTATATCAGCCTCGGCACGGACCCTGGAGTGCACTACCTCCATCGACACCCCTCTAGCCCGGGGTCCCGAGGCCGCGCATGCCAGCTCCAATAGGCTCCGGAGCATATCGCCACCGCCGGTACACCATCAGCCTTGAGCCTCGCCATCGATGCCCATGGTTCCTGACGAAAAAACTTCTTAAGGACAGGGAATGGATATCAGGCATCCTTGATACTATACCATACTGGAGTTAGTTTTCCTCGACATCCTCTCCCCCCTCCGAAACATCGGGGCCCGAGAATGAGGGGGTACTGTTGACAAAAAATAAACCAGCTTGAGGATAATGGTTGAATATTACTATTTAGGTCCCTCTGGAGCCTTGATCTCCGGACCCTTAGCTAAAGACCCGACCTTCGAAGGCATCGGGCTCCTTTGTGCCACGTCTTCGTACCTGCGAAGCCTTCCCATGACTCGAAACCACGCCTAGCCCCTTCGAGGCCTTTGGCCTCCCCAACCTCTAAAGCCTAAGATACAGCAGGCCTCCAAAGATAATATCAGGGGGAAAATGTCTCATCCTGCCACTGACCCGATGTGAAGTGGCTGGCGATCAATGCTGGTGCAAGTGGTGCTATCCTGACACCCCAGTACATTTAAGGCTGTCCTGACACCCCAGACAGTACGGCGCTGTTGGGGATCATTGTTAAGAAACCTCGACGGCCCCTTGTCTTAACCAGCCTGGCCTCCCGAAGCCTCGGCCTCTCGAAGGCTCAGCCTCCCAAAGCCCGGTCTCCCGAAACCTCAATCTCCCGAACCCTCGGCCTCCCGAAGCCCCGACCTTCTAGAGTCCTACCTCCTGAAGTCTTAACCTCCTGGAGCCATGCCTCCTGAGGCCCCCGTCTCCAGCTACTCGGGCGGGCTTCCCGAAGGCTACAGGGTGAGTCATCCGGCCTTAGGAAAGATCTACCAGAAGGGGAGCACCGGTCATACTTTGCCTGCAAGGAAGTGACCGGCATTAAATGGCTAGGCTAGTGGACGCTGCTTTGACACCCCAGCATAATGGAGGCTATCCTGACACCCCTGAAAGTGCAGCGCCGAGCCGCAATTGCCGACCAGCTCGCCCCCTTCAGGGGGTAGGTACCACGATAGTTACTACGGTGGATATTTATCTCCCAAGTAGGGTAGAAAGTAGTTATCTGGGATAAGGCTCAGTAATTCGGTCAGATCCCAGATATTTGTACATTATGATAATTTGTACGTCAAGCTACGCACGGCTCTATAAATATGTGACATGGTCGCTTGGGCTAGAAGAGGCGAGAGGGCAGAAAGACACAAAGGTGAAAAAACACCGAGTCACGTTGTGATACTCCCCCTAGATCGATCTATTTTTTCTACCATCAATACATTTGTGGCGTTCGTTCCTCTTAAACTTCATCTCCAAGCTTGAGTCTACTCCTTATAAAAAACTCTCGCCGTACTTGCTAGGGCAAGACGAACTCTTGCTCCAATAGGTGTCATAACGACCCGTCACTCATGACTAGGCTACATTTAGTGACGTGCGGCTCATATACCCACCATTAATGACTGAATTATTAGTGATAAATATTAATGTGACACATCACTAGTATCTTTAATGATGAGTCATTCGCTCGTCGTCACTAATGAACTCTCATTAATGATGGGTCTTGGTGGGTTCCGATCCGGGTCGCACATTAGTGACGGATCTACATAGAACCCATCACTAATAGTACACTAGTGATGAATACTGAGAAGCTCATACTAATGACGTGCCTTCTTTAATAATTTTGTATATAGTGATTTATAATGGCTAATGCTAAATTGTACAACGACATCCATTTCCCTCCCACCCCATCTTCCTCTCAAGAAACTCGCACTCAAAGTAACTTTCAACTTAAAAATTTAGCTATCAATTTGAAAAATCAAAGTTCCAACTTTATTTTTTATTTATCGATTTCATAACTACTTCGATGTGGCATGGCTGAACCTTTTCAATCATGAGCGTAGTTTGAATATGGCACCATGCGGTTATAGCTAGGTGGACGATCAGATAGTTGGTGGGCCCAGATGGTGTGGCGTAGGGGCCAGTGACGGAGCGGGTTACATCATGATTGACGCACAGTATATGCACTCGGCACTTAGGTTTCTGGCAACTCGCGGACAATGATGGCGGAAGAAGTACTTTCTTCGGTTAAAAATACAAGCCGTTTTTTATATTTTCTAATTTTTATGTGTAACTGTGACTATTATTTTTTATTATAATATAGTTATAATATCAAATAAAAATATAATAATATGAAATTATTTTTTAAAATAAATCTACACGTGTGATTTTTATGTTTCAAAACTAAATATTTGGGAAGCTATTGGCAGTCAAAGTTTTAAAAATTTGATGGAATCTTGATCAAAATGATAAGTATTAATGACCGAAGAGAGTATAATACAAAGACGATGCCATTGCTAGTGGGAAGTTTATTAGAGATGATATAAAAGAGGTAAAACTAAGTAAGAAAGGGGGACACGGACAAGGAGAGAAAAAAAAAGAGCGTTGTTATTTGTTACACACTTGAAATTGGGCAAAATCTCAATCGACGAATTTAGTCTGTCTGATTTCCATCTTATGGTCCTTCTTCTTTCTTCTTCTTATAGTCCTTCTTCTTTCTTCTTCTGCTAAACTAAAAGCCGCCCCACCGGCCTTCATCCATCTCTAGCGACACTCCCACCACTGGATCCATTGGTGTCACCTGTCGTCGTACTAATCCGGCTCCGCTCGCCACCACCCCCTGCTGCCCCCACATCGCCCACTAGTCATCCTTCACTACTGCATACGGCGGCATCCCCACCGTCCCGTTGTCTCACCCCTACACCGCTTTCTCTATCAGACCAGCCTGCTTTACCGGCATCAATATAAGCTAGAAAAACATACCGCTGGAAGCTCAAACCTTAACATCTCCTCATCGGCACAAATGGTACGTCGCTTGAAATCACCAAGGAGATTTCAGGCACGTGAAGATTAGGAGGCGTGAAAAAAAGGGAGAGGTCGGAAAGTTGCGAGCACTCTCTACAGTTTCTGTTGCACAGTCCACGGTTTTTGGTCACTCGAGCCCCGGATTGGATGGAGCGTGAACCTGTCCACTGGATAGCAATCATGGTATTATCAGCATTTTGGAGATTTTAGTAGTGAACTAGTGATGCTGGTAAGCGGAAAAGAACAACCCCAAACAAGTAGGAAAACCGGAACCACCTGTAGCCAAGGTTCACAAATGCAAGGTCAGGTCCAAATGTGAGGGTGGTCGTACCGGCGAATATCGAGAAATACAACCCAAAATTCGAAAAATTCGAATGAATTTGTGCGGTCAAACTCCATTGACCGAGGCAAAATCCGCTCGAAATGAGCACCCGAAATGCGATCAATTTCATCGATAATTTGACTGATTTACTCGATATTCAACCGCATTTGGTGGAAATTCGCTGGTAAAATCGGAATGTGAGGAATTTTTAAAAAATAAGAAAAAATATGGTAGAAATGTGAAAAAAAATGCATGACATTTGCTATTTCAGACATTGATAAGCATAGAAATATATATTAATAGTAATATGATCATCATCTACCATTTTCTCATCAAATATATCCATACATTAGATTACTAGCACCATATATATACCAAATATGTTGAATTATACATACATTACCATAAAACACAATCACATGGCACACATGCTCACTTTATACTAGCATACTACCATCCACACAGCGATTACCAAATACATTGAATTATACATACATTACCATAAAACACAATCACATGGCACACAAGCTCACTTTATACTAGCATATTGCCATCCACACTTACCAAAAGTGATGATTTGTAGTTTCATTGCATCCACATTATGTGCAACCTACGAGATTTTAAAAAAGTAATCAGATATTTTGTTATGTATAGAAAATTAGAAATTTGTTCCAGATGATAACCATCACCTTCAGTATCACTAGCCTCTAATGAAATGAACCTGGCTTGCCATATTGCACTCCTCAGTAGATATGAACATTATCCATCGTGTAGATAGCAACTTAGCTTTAAACTCTACCTAACTTTGCCTTATCCATACAGAAATGGTTGACCATTGTCTTTGCAATATAAGATCTTGCTACTCATAGACCCACTGAATAGGAGGTTATGGCTGAGCATCGGGGACTGAATAGTGGTACGGATACGATCCAGAACTATTCTTCATGCCCTAGTTGTTGCAAGAACTCGCACTATCTTGTAGTCCATCATAGCCACCATGTGCACACTATGTATCCGCCCCCGGTATGACATGCCTTTATGAGGATGGGGCATCATAGTCCTGATCCTGTGTGGCATGCATAAACTGACTCTCACTAGTGAATTACATGGGAACAACGACAGAGGATGAGCGTGGAAGAGCAACGTCTCTGTGACCATCATCATCATCGCTTAACTAGCTGTGAACTTTCATATGGATAAATGCAAATGTATTCCAGTTCCTCTCACACCCATTAGATGAAGCGCGCTGTGATACTAGGCACATGGCAAGCTTCGTTTGTATGTGTAGATGAACCGAACACAGACCACCAATATGCTACAAGTAGATAAAGTGATCTAACATTTAGAAAATAGCATATGCAATAGTTAGATATGTCAATGCAATGCATACCAGGTGGAGACTTACCATCACATGCCCTCCTAAGCACCATCTTCAAAACATTGCCTCCTCTGGTACTTCCACTACCAGTTCCCTGATCGTAGGAATCACCTGCCCTTCTCTCGAACTCTTCCTCCTCCCTAGACTAAGCCATGACATGCTGCATATATTCCTCTTGCATCTCCTCATTATCGTTTGTTAAATCTATATGGGAAGCTGCCTCTTGCCTTTGAAGCCTCTCCTCAGACCTTTTCTTCTCCTTATCTTTTGTCTTATCAAGCTCATACTTGAAGTTATTATACATATGGAGTCACCATATCGCAACTTTGAAGTTATTATACATATGGAGTCACCATATCGCAACTTATAGCATTCGATAAGCGCTATGTTAAATATTCTTTCAACTTTGTGGCACCACCGTCTCTCTTTTTCTTCTTGTAGTAATTGCACCTAAACCCCGGATACAAGTTGACTCCATGCTACCACACTATATCTCTATCCACCATCGATTACTGCAAAACAACATATATCGGGACAACACATTGATAACCGAGTGCATAATGAAAACTCAGACGCTTTTAGCAGCTAACTGAGCGATTACCTCGAAATGCGTTGGCTCCTTAGACACTCAGTTTTTGCATCTCAGACCACAAATACCGGTTTAGGTCGGTTAGTAGCGTCGTCTACAGAGCGATTTTTGCCCTTGCACTCACGGATTTGCTCAAGTAGGTGGCAGATATGGCCGGGTGGTCGGGGAAAGTTGCTCGGGTAGGGTTCTAGCCAACGATAGCAATGAGGATAAGTTCCTCACGGTTTATTCATCCAGTTGGGCTAAATGGGCTGTGCAGTGCAAACAACCTATTTCAACCTTTTAAACTTTTTAGCCTTTTTTTAATTCATTATTGTTTGAGCACATATTTCCTGATACAAACGATATTTCTTTAAAACTTTTTTCACAGATAGTCTTAGACTTGTATTTTTATAGAATTTTTTATTTTTTTAAAATCTGATTTAGATTTTTTAATTTAAATACGAATTTTGGTTGCATTACAAAACCGGGACCACGCCGATTTGACCGCATTTCGCGGTTTTCATCGAATTTTTTAACCGGCTTGTAGCCTGTGTACACCCACTCCTCCCCAAATCGGAAACCAACAACTCCTCACTTGCATGTCTCAAGCACACAAAAGTATCGAATGCCCATGCTCACTACCTACTATTAAACCATCTCAGCCTTCCTCCCCTGCGGAGCGCAGCTGCACTGTTCCATTCCTCTTCTGTCCGTACTCCTCAGCTCCCCTGTTCCCTCCTTCAATGCCGCCCCAGTTCAAACCTCCACTCTAAGGTGTGCAGCTCAACACGTCGCGCTTCCCCGATGCCACTCCGCGTCCACCAACTCCTGCTCCTGCTCGTGCTACTCCTCCTGGCCACCTCTGCTCCGGCCTATGTCTCCTCCTCGTCCTCTTCTTGCGCCGGCCGCGACGATGCAGCCATCGTCGCCACCGCGTTCCGGTACGTGCGCAACTTCAGGTCACCGAGCGTGAAGGCATGCCAGCCGGTCCGGGAGCTGCGCCTGCCGTCACGGAACCTCACGGGCGCCGTGTCGTGGGCGGCGCTCGCCAACCTGTCCGCGCTCGCCGCGCTCGACCTCTCCGGGAACGCGCTCCAGGGTGCCATCCCCGGCGCCTTCTGGCGCGCGCAGTCGCTCCGCGCCGTGGACGTCTCCCGCAACCAGCTCGGCGGCGAGCTCAGGATGGAGCAGAACCCGCGGCTCGAGTCCCTCAACGTATCCGGCAACCGCTTCACCGGCGTTGAGGGGGTGGAAGGGCTCGCGCGGCTCGGCACGCTTGACGTGTCTGGGAACAGGATCCGGGTGGTGCCGCATGGGCTCCGGCGGTTAACGCGGGTGAGACGGCTCGACCTCTCCGGGAACGCGATGCAGGGGAGGTTCCCGGGCGACTTGCCGCCGCTCGCTGGGGTACGTTTACTGAATGTCTCGTACAACAAGTTCTCCGGCGTGGTGGATTCCGGCGCCGTCAAGAAGTTCGGCCGCTCAGCGTTCTTGCACGCCGGGAACGCGTCGCTGGTGTTCTGGGAGAACTCGACAGCGCCACCGCGACGTTCATCGCAGCCTCCTCATGGAACAAGTAGAAAGAAGGATTCAGGGAGGACGGAAAGGAAAACGATGAGGAGGAGCAACAGAAGGAAGCATTTGAGCGTCGTGGCGGTGGCGGTAATATGCGGGGCTGTGTCCCTGGCCGTGCTGCTCTGCTTGGCCGGGTGCGTGGCGTGCGGTGCGCTGAGGTGCAGAAAAAATGGAGGCAAGAACGATGTGGAGAAGAAGGGGCAATGGGGCGACAAGGGCGACGAGGAGGTTGTCGTGGTCGCGGCGGCGAAGGGCGCCTCGGCAGCGCCGGTGGTGCTGTTCGAGCGGCCGCTGATGGAGCTCACGCTGGCCGACCTGGCCGCGGCCACGTCCGGGTTCGGGCGCGAATCGCAGCTTGCGGAGCGCGGCGGCCGCAGCGGAGCCGCGTACCGCGCCGTGCTCCTCGGGGACCTGCACGTCGTCGTGCGAGTCGTGGAGGGCGGCATGGCCGGGCTCGGGGAGGATGACAACCCGGTGGCCGCCGTCACTGCGTTCCGGGAGCTCGCGCGGCTCCGGCACCCGAACATTCTTCCACTCCTTGGCTACTGCATTGCAGGTGAACGCAATTTAATTTTGACAAGAAATTGCAAATTTTGTATGAATACTTTGCTGCTGTTCCAGCAATGTACGGAACTCAAACTCCGCAGAGTATTCTTTTTTCAAGTCTAATATGCAGATAACTATTGTCCTTCGGTCAAAAAAAGATAACTATTTTCCGAATAATATCTGGGATCAATTAGTTTTCTTAAAATATAATCATACTCACAAATTTACAGGTCATTTATAAAATATACAATTTGATAAAAAAAAAACTAGCTAATCTTGGTGGAATTGCTATTGCCAATGTAGAAACCGCCAAAGTAAGTGTGGAAGTGAAGACTAGTCTCATACTCGAGCCACACACTATAGCCATGCAATGCATCTTGAAAAAGGCAATCTTGACCTGGGCATAGTTGGAGCAGTTAGATTAGGTGTGCAAATGAACTTGCAGCTAAAATACTGTACTACAGGTAAAGGTCCTTGTACATGATTTGAATTTTGAAGTTCCTCATTTATTGCAGGTAAGGAGAAGCTCCTACTGTATGAGTACATGGAGAAAGGCGACTTCCACCGGTGGCTACACGAGCTGCCAGCAGGGCAGCCAGTCATGGACAACACCAGCAGCGGTGACATCTGGGAGGTGGCGGAGGACAAGCGGTCTATATCCGATTGGCCGACCCGACATCGCATCGCGCTAGGGATTGCCCGGGGGCTCGCCTTCTTGCACCAGGGATGGGCCGGGTCGGGACGAGCCGTCGTGCACGGCCACTTGGTGCCAACCAACATCCTCCTCGGTGACAACCTAGAGCCTCGAATATCCGACTTCGGTCATCTTAACACCAAGTCAACGTTTGAGGGCGATGTATACAGCTTCGGCGTGTTAGTGCTGGAGCTCATGACCGGTCAGGCCAGGTGGGACGAGACTTCAGTGAGCTGGGTGCGAGGGATCATCCGTGACGGGAAGGGGTTGGACATCGTGGATCCAAGAGTGCACGTTGAGGTGGTCGGGGCGGAGATGGAGCGGGAGATGGTGGAGTGCCTGCGGATGGGGTACCTCTGCACGGCGCACTCGCCGGACAAGAGGCCGACGATGCAGCAGGTAGTGGGGGTGCTCAAGGACATCCGAGCGGCACCTGCCACGGCCAGCCAGCCAGCGTGAAGGGTGTGAGCCACGGTCGGTCGGACACATGCCCCGTGTCCCTTGCAGGCCAGCGGGGCCCGCCGTCCGATTGAGGAGATGCTGGTAGTCATCACAAGCAGCTTTTTCTGATGATGTGTAGACCTCGTAGTTTGTACGATGTGCATGTAACAGATTTCCTCGCCGGTAACAGTTGGTCTCAGAAACCTTTTTTCGCCATGTTGCTCTTGGGGCTTTATTGCGTTGGCACAAACGCAACAGTTCGGTAGTATTAAATTGCAAGCTGCCATACATGGGGTCAGACCGTGCGGCTCGGCTCAGTGGATGGCTGCTAGCTGCTGGACACAGCGTGTACAGAAATGAGTACCCACCGTGAGCTGCTGGACGAAACACACAGAACCTACAGATTTGGGCTTTAGCCACCATGAGCAGAGGATCCAATGCATGTTTCGAACTTTGGTTTTGGTCAATTGGAGACTCAGTGAATTTTGCTGAGTTTCGAGCTTATCTGACAAAAAAAAGTAGCAAATTTTCCGAGAAAAAACACAGAACGTTCTATAAACATTTTCCATTGTGCTTGATCTAGACAACCTGGTCCCGACCACGACGAGTAAGCGTGCGCGGGCAGTCGCTGAACAACTGCAGCACATCACCAGATCACCTAGTGGTGCTCTTAAGAGCGTCAGAAAGAAATAGAGAAGCAGCACGGTGTGTTCACTCACTCGTTCAGACTTGCTTTGCAAGTATGGAGCAGCAGCAGTAGAAGGAGATATTGTTAAACTATCAAAAAGAGAAGGAAACAGGGGTTAGTGGAGGCGAATGTGAGCGTGAGGTTGTCAAGCCGCGGATACGATCGATGTGAGTCAGACAGATAGATCTCATCTCTTTTCGCTGGGTTAGTTGGTTTAGCTGGGGACACCTTGTGGCGCCTTTTAGACCGGGAGGCGAGGCCACACGCAAGAGTCAAAAAAAGGCCTCTCGTCGTGTTGCTGCAGAGCGTTGTGTGGGGAGGCCGCGACAGTTGGGGTCAGCGAGGCCCCGTTTGTTGGGTAGCTTGCAGTGACGTGCACGCTGGTACCGGCCAGAGTGGCACGCAGCGGCAGCTCTCTCTTTCCTTCTCTCAAGATGTAGCAGCAGCTGTTCAGTTCAGTCATTGTACAATTACTTTTACAATAAAATTTGTTTTTTTCTCTTATTATACATATCATATTTTTTTCTAATATTTTTAAGCTGGATCATAATATCTCTACAACATACATTTTTCCAGGATTTTTGAACTATTTGGATAGTGTTTCAAATTTTGAGAGTAATAGAATGTAGTGTTTTTTTATTTTTTACTTTGTCGCATATTGGAATAACGACATTTTTATTTTTCTAAAACTATGGTATTTTAGAAGAGCCACTAACAACAACAGGCCTATTTATACAAATTTTTCAAACAAATACCTAGTTTTATAATTTTTATTTTCAAAATCTAAAAATAAAAAATCCCCTCCCCTGCCCTCCACACCAAGGAAAAATTCAGCCCATCAAAAGCACATCTCGGACGAGAGCTCGCCACGACCACCCTGCATTTCCGTGCCGCCTCCCTGGCCGTTCGTCGGCGTCGGAAACAACACCGGCGACGAGCTTCTCCTCGTCCGTGACCCATGGATAATTATTTCAACAATTGAAACTAATTGTTCTGACATCGAAATTAAATGTTATGGTTTTAAATCAAAATGTTCCATAGGAGTACGGATGGGAGCGTGGAGACGGCGGCAGCCTTCTTGTATCCGCAGCGCACTGCTTGGTTGTCGCCCCCCCCCCCCCCCCCCAATCGCGTTGCCTCTTCCTCCCCCTGCAACGAAAGCTCGTTTTCATCGAAAAAAAAAGAAAGCTGTTTCACGAAAAGAACCCTGTTCGTTCCTTGCCTTGTTCAAGCTAGCGAGCCTCAGGCTTGAATTTTGGGCGGAGATTCTTGTTTGTAACAATCAATCTGCGCATCTCGTTATAGATGACACTCAATGCGCTCACCGTATGGTATGTGACACCCGCCATGAATTGTTTCGTATTTCGTTCTATGACATTTTTCTTTATTTTCCTACTAGTGTATACGTGCCCGTACATTACACCATAATTTTAGTTCATTTGAGTTCCGTATTTCAGTGTATCAAATCAACAATGTCTCTACATAGCATAATTCAATCAATATCCTAGGTTTGGGTTGGAGGATCACTCTACCGCCAATCTTAGAGAAAGGAAGGTGGTGGCAGTGGCCATATAATTATTTAATTTTCAGTAATCAGAAAGTTAGATACACAAAGTAGATATAAGATATTTTAAATTGTTAATAAATAGGTTCACGTCAAATTTAGTTCCGTCGAATATCTAAATATGAGGTATATACGTATAAGGAGTACACTATAATAGACAGGGTATATCATGCATATGTATAACAGCTCCGAATACTATAGAACCAAATGTACAATATCTGATACACTCGGAAATCTAGAAGAAGTATATTAGGAAGATCTTAATTGGTTATCCAACTCGAGAACAAATAGTATTTAAGTCGGATTCATCTGCTTTGTCTTGGAGGACAAGATGGAGAATTCTCTATCGACTACAGCTGGATATAAGGCGTCATATTAGCTCTATATAAAGCGGAGACTCAAACCCCAAAGAAAGGAAAAAAGAAGGAATAGCAACTCGACGCAAGCATCAAGACCATATGAAATACTCGAATCTAGATTAGCTTAGATCTAATATGCTCCTTGTAATAAGTCTAACCATATTGCTTGTACTCGAGAAAATACATATACATCATCATCCATAAAGGGCGTAGGGTATTACTCCAACTGGGGCCTCGAACCTGCCTGCATCGTCTGTCTCGCTTCATGTTTAATCTCTGGTCTCGAAGGTACCCCAATTAATTACGGATATATTGTCAGGAACTAATTTTCAATAGTTGGCGTGTCAAGTAAGCGCTTATTTTGCTTTTTAGGATTGATCATGCCTCGAGTTCACATCCGCGCTGGTTTCTTTGATGATGGTTTCTACGACCACTTCGAGTTGGCGGCAACCATCTACTCATCGCCTCCTGCCGGATCTGAGATTTTCTTCGGAGCTATGGTTTTCCACTGGGACAATCAAGGTAGACTGATCCACACTGGTGTTCTCAAGTCCAGCCTATTAGACGTATGCCGTGAGGTGGGACATCTCGACTGGGATCGCAAAGAGCCTAATGCTCTCCAGTGCATAGACACCGACATCGATGACGAAGATTAGGAGAGTGGCAACGACAACTTGGTCGATAGCTAGAGCAGCCGAACGGATCGATTCTTGTTCATGACTTGAGGAGTCAGAACCCCACCCGATGACCCTATGGTGGTAGATCAAAATATAGGAGAGAACAATGGCGCCGGGATTCCTGTGAACCCAGCAGCGGCAGTCGCCACCCACGCTACCGACATCACTGGAGATATACCACCAGGAACGTCTATGGCTGGTGCCCAATTAACTCCTAATACTACCGATCATTGATGAACCGTAGGAGGTCAGGTGCCCTCTGGTCTCCAATGACGACTTCAGGTGGGTACCCCTCCACCACCACCGGTCCTGAGATCGAGGATCGGATACTCTTAGGACAACTGTCACGAGGCTTCATTGACTCAGCTGCAGCTAAGCCTCGGCAGTGGTGTCTTCAGTATTCCAGAGGCTAACTTCTAGGACGCTCATCTGATTCTAAGATCCTTCCTCGAGTTGGATCCAGCAAATCATTTAACCCCGATGCTCAACAAAGTGAAGACTTTACTTGATGCGGCTTAGATCCAGGTTGCTCAAGTAAACAACCCTGGTAGCTCTATGCCCCTATGTTGGCAAGGCACCGGTTCGGGGAGCCATAGATGCGGACATCCCAAGTAAAAGAATCGCAGATGGGAAGCTCGGGTGGTCGGGGTCGAGCGCAGTCCTGCGGGCCAGGTTGTAACTGCCTTATTCATAGGCTCAAAAACTAGAAAGATTTGAGAAACCGCATCCCTTGCGGTCGGCACGATCTATGGAGAGTGATAGACAACCATCATGAGGAATGTTGTGAGGATGACCGATACTATAATGAGCGCAGATCTCCAGGACGGGACGGTCAATGTGACTCCCCTATTCGAAGGAACAGGCGTGATAGTCCTCATCCTTCACCTCCTGAAGAGTTTGATGGGGGTTGCGAAGCCTTCGCACCTGAGCTCTAGTCGATACAATGGCCTGCGAAGTTCAAATCAGGTCCGATCAAAAAATACGAAGGAAAACTCAATCCCAATGAGTAGTTGCAGATCTATACCACTGTTATTCGAATGGTGGGTGGTGACAATAAGGTGATGGCCAACTATCTGGTGACCACACTAGATGAGCCAGCATGGTCTTGGCTATTAAACTTGCCTCATAACTTGATCTAATCGTGGGCCGAGCTGAAGGCTCAGTTCCTCGCCAACTTCTAGAGCACGTTCGTGCGCCAAGGAATGAAGAACAATATTCATCAGCTGAACCAGGGCAAAGACAAATCTCTTCGAAACTTCATCCGGAGGTTTAGCGATAGGAGCAACATGATCCTGGATATCTCCGATGAGTTAGTTATCATTGCCTTTAAGTGAGGCATCAAGAACACAGATCTAGTCGGCAAATTAGCTACTAGAAAGATCCAAACGGTCAAAGAGGTATTAGAGTTGGTCGACAAGTCTACAAAGCATGCTGAAGCTCATACACATGCCAAAAACCTTCAGCTTGGCAAGGACAATCCCGAGTCCTCAAAGAACAGGGGGAAGAAGAATAAACCTAGTGACATGTGCAAAGGTCCTGACACAACTCTACCTACGGTCGATAGGAGCAAGTCACGCAACACCAGGGATAACAAAGGCCTGAGCTGAGGATATGGAAAGTGGTATCCTGTCCACCGGACCAACCAACACGACTTCGATGAATGCCATGTCATTAAAAATAATGTTGATGATAAGTTGAAGGCCGATGTTGCTGAGTATCATAGCAAACAGGCCAAGCCGGATGCTAAAGACGATGAACCTGAATTTCACAGGTCCTTCCTGACTTGACTCAAGATCAATTCACGCAACACCACACAAACTCCAAGCAAAACCAACACACTAACATAAGCATACTCAACTAATGATAACACATCAAACCAACTATGCTATCCAAGCATATCTTAGCAACTCATGAACATCTACCAAATGTCATTATGCTAAACCATTTTGCTCTGCCAATTTTATCAACCAAACCAAATTTTCATCACATGATCTCACAAACACATAAGTCTCATACATAGGGCATAATAATATGGCTAACTTAATCATCCAAAAGTTCGCAAAAGGACTACGCCCTATTGAAAGTGCATCTAGGCCCCTATGTGGGTTTTGGATTGATGACAAACGATTAAGGGACTAATGAGTTTAATGAGGTTTTGGACATGTATTAGTCCCTTTGAAGAAGTAAAATGACATTGGCGTCCCTCAAAATGAAAAGAGAAGCGGTATATAGTTACTCAATTGATTTAAATTTATTTTATTTTTGAATTTAAGTATAGGGGCGCCGTACTATCAAGAGGGATGCATTTGGATTGACTTGAAGTTGTCTCAGTGCTCAAATAACTCTTCTAGATCAAAGATGAGAGACACATATCACCTCATGAACATCGGATGTTTTAAAAAATTGTCAGGACTTAGAGTCTCCGAGTTGGCCTAGATACTCCAGGTGACTAGAGTCTCCGGACAATACTTCGGCAGTGGGGTTCTTGGTCTATAGTTGGAGTTCAACCCGGAGTCTCCAGACAATACTCCGGTAGGGGGTTCTCGGTCTATGGTTGGAGTTCAACCCGGAGTATCCAGGTTGGTCCAGATACTCCGGGTAACCGGAGTCTCTAGACGATACTCCGGTAAAGAGTCTCGCTTAGAGCCTATAAGTTTCACCCGGAGTCTTCGGGTTGATCCAGATACTCTGGGTCCTATGTTCATTCGGACCCTCCGGGTTGGATTTCAGACAGGCTCATGGCGGTGCGATAAGTGCCAACCCAGAATCTCTGGGTTGACGTGGATACTCCGGGTTAGTACAAAATGTACTGTAAGGGCTAGTTATTTGGGGCTGGGTTTAAATACCCCCTCCTTCATTTGCTGCTGAACCAACTCGAGACAAAAGCATTCAAAGCTACTTTAAAAGCCCTCTCACTCCTCTAGTGCATTAAATATTGCAAGGATTTGAGAGTTGGGATTGGAAAAGTGTGATTGAGTGCTAGTGAGCAAAATTCCATTGTTTGAGCATTTGATGTCTTCATCAAGCCGTCAACTCGCGTTCTTTACTCTTAGAGCTTGAAGCTCCTAGATAGCTAGGTGTCATCCGGTGAACACTCAAGCTTGTGGAGTGCTTCGGGAAGTTAGTGAAGGTCATCCTCGCCTCCGCAAGGAAAGAGGAAAGTTGAGTAAGCCCTGAGCTCGATCTTCGTGGTCGCTCGATGAGGATAAGGGTTGAGAGAGACCCGGCTCTTTGTGAGCATCTCAACAGAGACGTAGGATCATTTGATCCGTACTTCAGGAAACAAATTTCTGTCTCTTTTGATTTCTTTGTTGTTCTAGTTATTTTTGGGCGATCTTCCCTGATCTACATGTTTGTGTATTTTTAGCTGCAGGTGATTCTTTGAAAAGCCTTCATACATCCTTAGGAACCTGTGGTACCACATTGCATCAAATAGTTTTACTTAGAATTTCATTGGCTTCATTTTTCTGTTTCATCCGAACTATCTGGGCAAAACCCGGATCCTTCGAACCTGGAGTATCTGGGTTGACCCGGATTATCCGGATAGTTTAATTAACTGCAAAGTTTTAAATTTTAGGAAACTCCTATTCACCCCCCTCAAGGCAACATCTCATACATTCAATTGGTATTAGAGCCTAACCTCCTTAAAGGCTTCATCGCTTGGAGGATTGGAAGATGTCAGCATCCGGGGAAAAGAGCCAAAAGGTACGGGAAGTCCAAAGGATGACATTTCGACATCGGGCAACAATAAAGGGAAGGGAGTAGCAATTGAGTTCAATTATGACAAATTAAATGCATCTAATTCCTATATATATGTGCCATCCTGGCGTGCACCGTATTTTGATGGTACACATTATACCGCTTGGATACACAAAATAAAGTTGCATTTAATTTTTCTTCATCCAAGTATTTGGAAGATTGGTTGCACAGGTTGTGATTTGCCGAATGAAGATGAGGAGCTCACTCCCGAACAAGAGCAAAGCATCCAGCGCAATGCACAAGCCGCAAGTGTATTGCTTGGCGCCTTGAGCCCCGAGGAGTTCAATAAGGTGGACGGGCTTGAGGAGGCCAAAACAATATGGGACACACTCCAAGTCGCACATGAAGGCACCATAAGCATGAGAGAGTCCAAGATAGAGTTGCTTGAGGGCAAATTGGGAAGATTGGTGATGGATGATGATGAAACCCCTCAAGCAATGTGTGGTGTTGGTGAATAAAATTAGAGGGCTTAGAAGAGAAGAGCTAGATGATCACAAGGTGATGAGAAGATTGCTAAGAGCTTTCGCACCAAGAAACCCCACCTTGGTGACTCTTATCCGAGAAAGAAGAGATTAAAGAGGCTCACACCAAGCGATGTGCTCGGAAGAATCCTTGCTCGTGAGCTCATGGAGGAGGAAGCAAATGAAGTCAAGAATCTTGTCAAACAAAGCTCCACCTCCAAGAACAAGGAAGTAGCATTCAAGGCAAGGAAGAGAAAGCAAGTTGAAGAATCAAGCTTGAGTGAAGATGAGAGCTTAGAAGATGAAGAAATAGCCTTCTTTGTGAGAAAGTTCAAGAAATTCATGAAGAAATGTGGCTATAGCAAGTACAAGAGAGATATGCCCAAAAGAAGAACATCCAAGAGAACTTGCTATGAGTGTGGCGATGTTGTCCACTTCATCACCGAGTGCCCTAACAAGAAGAAGAGCAAGAAAAAGGAAGAAAAGAAGAACAAACCCGTCAAGAAGGACATGTATAAGACCCGCAAGAAAAAATACTCGGGTCAGGCTCACACTGGCGAAGAGTGGGATTCCAACTCCGACTCCGATGATGAAGGAGTCGCTGCCATCGCCATTCGCTCCTCTATACCGACAAAGACACTTTTTGGTGACATGAGCGACAACAACACTCTCAAGTGTCTCATGGCTAAAGGACGCAAGGTAAAATCACAATCCAAACTCCTAGATAGTGATAGTAATTCTTATAATGGTTGTGAAAGCATGCAAGGTCTTAGGAAAAATGCCATGTCTAAAATGAAAGAACTAATGGAAACAATAGAGAGTCAAGAGGAGATTATTGAGAGGCAAGAGGACTTGCTCATTCTTGAAAAGGAGAGAAACCTTGAACTCGAGGAGCTCCTTTCTAAAAAGAGGGAGAAGGTTGAGGAGTTTACCAAGTAATTAAGCTTAGCCAATGAATCTGTTACTAGTTTTGAGAGTAGGAATGTTACACTTCAAGAGAATTTCAAATGCGTCAATGAATCTCATAAAACTCTTGAAGTGCAATTTGATGCTCTTAAGAATAGCACTCCCACCTCTAATGATGCAACATTACTCTCTAGTGCTTCCACTAGTAATGGTTGCTCCCGTTGTTACAATATTGATATAAATACTTGTGCTACTAATGTTCAATCTTTGCAAGCACTGCAAAAGGAAAATGAGAGGCTAAATGACTTGGCTAAGTATGGGTGCATCAAGACATACAAATCCAAAGATGCACTATACAAGACCATTGAGGCCAATAATAACAAGCAAAATAGAGGTCTTGATTTTGACATGCATAAAAGCAAGCCAAATGAGCGTGTGATGATAAATGGTAAGGAATGCCTTAAGTTCGTCAAGGAAAATGGAAAACCACATGCTCACACAACACAAGTCAAGCAACCCAAAGTCCATGCACCTCAAGCAACCTGTTATGCATCTTATGTTTTGAAGAGGAACCACCGTGGTAAAGTTGTTGCTTTATATATTGGTACCCACACAAAGGATCGAGTTATCAAAAGGAGTGTGTGGGTGCCAAAAGTGCTTGTGACTACGTGAAAGGACCCAAATAAATTTGAGTACCTAAAACAAAAGCTTAACTTGTTTTGTAGGCATATTCCTCTGGTGGATCAAGTTGGGTGCTCGATAGTGGATGTACCAATCATATGACCAAAGAGAAGAGCATGTTTTCCTCATTTGAAGAAAATGGAGGACAACATAGAAATATTATCTTTGGAGATGATGGAAAAGGAGAGGTAATCGGTCTAGGTAAAATTGCTATTTCAAATGATCATTCTATCTAAAATATCTTGTTAGTTAAATCTCTTAGCTACAATTTATTGCCCATATCATAACTTTGTGAAATGTGATACAATTATCTCTTTACTAATAAGGGTGTGATGGTCTCTAGAAGGGAAGACCTCTCAATAGATTTCACCGGTCTGTTGAAGGGTAAACTTTATCTCATTGATTTTTCAACAGATAAAGTGAGGCCTAAGACTTGTTTGATTGCTAAGTCTAGCATGGGTTGGCTATGACACTACCGACTAGCCCATATTGGCATGAGAAATTTTTCTAAACTTCTAAAGGGATAGCACATCCTAGGACTAACAAATATTTCTTTTGAGAAAGATAGAATTTGTAGTGCATATTAAGCAGATAAGCAAGTTGGAGCTCCTCACCCCGCCAAGAATGTGATGACGACCACAAGGCCATTGGAGATTCTTCACATGGCTTTGTTTGGACCGATCACCTACATAGGTATTGGCGGTAACAAATATTATTTGGTTATTGTTGATGACTATTCTCGTTTTACTTGGGTATTCTTTTTGCATGATAAAAGTGAAACACAAGTCATATTCATGAAATTTGTTAGAAGAGCTCAAAATAAATTTGATGTGAAGATAAAAAGGGTGAGAAGTGACAATAGTAGTGAATTCAAAAATACTCAAATTGAATAGTTTCTTGATGAAGAAGGGATCAAGCACGAGTTCTTGGCACCCTACTCCCCTCAACAAAATGGAGTTGTCGAGAGGAAGAATATGACTCTCATAGAGACAGCAAGGACCATGCTTGATGACTATAAGGTTTCGGATCAATTTTGGGCGGAGGCCATCAATATCGCATGCCATGACATCAATAGGTTATATCTCCACAAGATCTTAAAGAAGACCGCTTATGAGCTTCTCACCGGTAACAAACCTAATGTTTCATATTTTAGGGTCTTTGATAGCAAATGCTTTATTCTAAATAAGAAGGCAAAAGGCTCCAAGTTTGCTCCTAAAGTAGATGAAGGTTTCTTGCTTGGTTGTGGATCAAATGCCTACGCCTACCGTGTTTTCAACAGAATCACCGGTTGTGTTGAAATCACGCGTGACGTGATATTTGATGAATCTAACGGCTCCCAAGTGAAGCAAGTTGATCTTAATATTTTAGGTGATGAAGAAATTTCAAGCGAAGTAATCAAGAATATGGCAATAGGTGAAGTCAAGCCTCAAGAGCCCTAAGAGCGAAAAATGGACAATAATGATCAAGTTCATCCATCTTCATCAACTCAAGTGGAGCCACCAAAGTCCCACTTTTGTGTGACAATGAGAGTGCCATAAAAATAGCCAACAATCCCGTACAACACTCAAGAATAAAACACATAGACATCCGTCACCATTTCTTGAGAGACCACTCAACAAAAGGGGATGTCGATATTCGCCATGTGAAAACTGAAAAACAACTAGCCGATATCCTCACCAAGCCACTAGACGAGCAAAGGTTTTGTGAGTTGAGAACTAAGCTAAATATCCTAGATTCTCGCAACGTGGCTTGATATACTGCCTGCAATTGATTGTTTTATCTTTATAGCTTTAATAGCTAGAGGTTTGTGAAAAATTTCTTTTGAGTGCTATTTTTTGAAAATATTTGATTCTTTGATCCTATGATCATAATTTGCTAATTGTGATCATAGCTATGTATTGTTGCTTGTTGGCTGATCACAAGTGGTAAAAATATCTTATATGTCCAACAGTCCTTCTCCCAAAAAACCCTCATCAATTTATTCAGCTCAAAAAAAATACTTCTGTCAGTTACAAAACCTGGATAGTCTGGCCCAGTCTGGAGTATCCGAACTTTCGAAGTCCTTAGCTCCCTGGCCACATCTATCGAGTTGACAGAACCCGAAGTCTCTGGGTTAACCCGGATACTCCAGATTCTGTCACTCAACCCGGAGGATCCGGGTTTCCCTCCAAGAAGACCCTCTTAGTTCGGAGTTTTACTCCAACCCGAAGTCTCTGGGTCCACCGGGATACTTCGGGTAAGTCAGTCTTTTCTTTTTAACCCGAAGTGTTACTCCTTCACTTCATCTTTTACCTCTTCCTTCAACCTCTCACCGTAGTCATCTCCCCTCCGGCGACTAAGAGATTCCATCGGGGATTCTTTCAAGATCTTCATCTTTTGAGCCTCTCCTTTGGCCGGAATATCCGGACCTCCCTCTGAATCATCTGCGGAATCATCGGTTGGACCTAAAGGTTTAACCCTAAAGACCTTCTTTTCCCGATCTCTCAATGTCCCTCTCTAGAGTTGATTTCCTTTGGTAAAGATGATCTATATCCTTCCTAGAGTCACACATTTCAATGTTTTGGAAATACATTGGACAAATGACCCAAATCCCATATCATTCCCTTGGATTCGGACTACCCGGAGTATCCGGGTTGGCCCGGATACTCCAGGCTATCCAGATTAGTTCATCTAAGCAATGTGTATCAATTCAAATCTTGTGCAATCCTTCTTGTATCTCAAGCGTTCTATTCATATCTATCTCAGGGTATATCAAGATGGGTCGTGACAAGTTTGACTCTCAAACTTATCAAAGAAGGATGAAAGATCCATTTGATCCGCATGCTCAAAGCAACGCTCCTCTGCAGCCGGCTGAATCTAGTGGAAATGGGAGTGGCAGTAGCAGTGGTAGTGACCATGAGAATGTCCACAAGGCCACTAAACAGATGTCGATCCTGTCGGGCGGGATTTAGATTGAAGAACCAGCACAAACCGCCAATGTGCCTCTTGGCACTAACTTTCCTAGAAGGAGAACAAAGAAGGCAGCTAATAGAGGGAAAGGCAAAGTTGTGGCTTCAGTATCATGAGATCATGGAGAAGAAAGTGATGAGGAACAAGAAGAAAGGGTCTATGTGCAACCTTTAAAGTTTCATCAACCCCTCAGAACATGCACTTTATCTGATGTGCCCAGGAGAATGGTGGATTACATGAAAATGGCCAACAGAGCCAAGAAAGAAAGAGAGGATGATCCCTTTGACTATGAGAAGAGTATGACAGATCATCACTTCTGGAATGACTTTCAAGTAGATTTTTATGAAAGTGTGACCGTTAAGAAGAATAAACCCGTCTCTCCTATGCAATGGATTGACTGAGACTATATGGCTGGCAAGGATAATCCTATCATCAATGAGGTCATTGCAGCATGTGAATACAAAAAGGATTAAAAGAATTTTGGGGTTGACGTATGATTGGAGTGTTGAAGTCATAGCTTAGTTCTATGCCACACTTCACTTTGATCATTAGGAGAACTAAATGATGCAATGGATGATAGAGGGAGAGGGATATCAAATCAAGTATAGAACATTTGGTCGCTTGTTTGGTTTTGATATTCGTGATTGAAGCAAGACTAAAATCCATACTGAGCAGCAACTAGCTTCTGATGAATTGGATTTTATGTATGAGAATCAAGGTCCAGTGACTCATGGCACAACCAAAGGCATGAGAGCTTTCTACAAATGCATAAATTTCTTGTTCCATGCCACTTTAACTCCTCAAAGTGGGGATGCCACTACCGTTCAAGGGATAACCATAAATCTGCTTGCTAGGATGGCCAGTGAAAGTGAACCTTTCAGTGTGGTGGATTTCATCTGGGAAGAAATTCATATTAGATCCTACTCACATAGCAGGAGTTGTATCTATGCCCCTTACATCATGTACATGATTGAAAATGTCACAAAGAAGAACTTCTTTAAACAAGTGAAGCATGAGCCTTATAGGGTGAGGTTGATTAGCTCAAGATCCATTCCCGCTATGTCAACTTCCCCTCCTTTGACTGCTCCTAGTGCCTCTCAAAGGACTACACTAAGGTGTGCACCTTCCCCTCATAGCACACCATCCTTTATCAAGAGCGCACTCAAAGCTATTTTTAATGTTTGCACTCATAATGTTGTAAAGATAAAGAAGTATAAAGACAAGACAAATGTGAGGTTGAGAAAGTTTGAGGAGAGGCAAACGGCTATCTATGCTAATTTGAGGATTGAGCCTCCTTGCTCTCCAGTTGCCTCAGAAGAAGATGTGAGTGAGCCAAAAAAAATTTGAAAATTCTTGGGCTTGGTATGATGAAGCTCAAGCTGCTGCTGGGGGCACCGGAACATCTCATCCTCAAGAAATGGAAGAAAAATCGAAAGAAGAGGAAGAAGCCTATGGTGGTGCCGAGGAAAGTCCTCAAGATGATGATGATGCTAGTGGAAGTGGGGATGGAGACAAAAATGAGGAGTATGAGGGCAGCGACTAGTTCTCCATCTTTTTCTCTTTCTTTTTGGTGCTTTATGCCAAAGGGGGAGAGATATCTCATTTTAATTATTCCTTTTCTTTTTTCATTTCTATTGGACATTTAAGCATATTATAATAATCTATGATGACTATGTGTGGTGTGCTTGATGTCGTACTTCAAATTTGTAAAGACTTAAGTTGTTAGTGTGAGATAATGTTATGTGATGTGATGCTTGATGTCATGCTTGATGTGATGCTATTGTAATAATCCTAAGATAGACCATGTCATACGCATCACGTTTCTCATATTCACTCACACTTGTTGCACCCCACGAATGCTAAGATATAGGGGGAGCTCTAGCAAAATTCCTTCAAATATGTGCATTAATCGTGATGTCAAAATTCAAACTTATCTAATGCACACATTTAGGGGAGCTCACAATATATTTTAGGATTCAAAATCTTTATTTTAAAATATCTTTTGTAAGCTTTAATCATGTTGTCATCAATCACTAAAAATGGGAGATTAAAAGTGCATCTTGGCCCCCTATGTGGGTTTTGGACAATTGATGACAAATGATTAAGTGACCAATGAGTTTAATGAGGTTTTGGATAGGTATTAGTCCCTTTCAAGAAGTAAAATGACATTGGCGTCCCTCAAAAAGAAAAGAGAAGCGGCATATAGTTACTCAATAGATTTGAGTATAGGTGCACCGTACTATCAAGAGGGATGCGTTTGGATTGAATGAAGTTGTCTCAGTGCTCAAATAACACTTCTAGATATATGATGAGAGACACATATCACCCCATGAACATCGGATGTTTTAAAAAATTGTCGGGATACGAAGTCTCCGGGTTGGCTCGGATACTCCGGGTGACCGGAGTCTCCGGACAATACTCCAGCAGGGGGTTCTCGATCTATGGTTGGAGTTCAACCTAGACTCTCCAGGTTGGCCCGAATACTCCGAGTGACCAGAGTCTTCGGACAATACTCTAGTAGGGGGTTCTCGGTCTATGGTTGGAGTTCAACCCAGAGTCTCCGAGTTGGCCTGGATACTTGTCACACCCGGTTTTCAAGAGTACAAATCAGATGTATTCCACATGAATGTCAGGATAGATTCCATACATATAGTGACTTCATAAGTGATAACATAACAGTGTCAATAAATAACAATAATATTCATTACAAAAGGACCCGCAGGTCTTAAACAAAATACTAAGTTAACTTCCAGCGCCAGCAGGTCTTCCATCCATTCACAGGCGTTGTCCGGGGGAGCGCCAGCCTATGACATGGTTTTCAGGTCGACGTCTTCCTAAACCTAGAACTCAGCTCCATCATCCAGAAGGTCTTCAAGAACTTCACCTTCTGAGCAGCATCAAGAAGTTGGGAGAAGGCAAGCGTGAGTACATAGAGTACTCAGCAAGTGTGGGAAAACATGATATGTAGGCTTTGAGAAAAGGAAAAGCTTGACTCGGGCTGCCTGCAACTATGCCAATCTAATCTATGACTCAAAAGACGTAGCAACCTATTTACTATGTGATGACTCCAGCATTAAAGGAGATAGCTCATCGTATTCCCTCCGACTACTAGGCTCACCAGATATCGCATATTCGGCTACTGACTCATCGGGGTTCGACCACCCAACTACCCAAAACCAACCATCCAAGATCCCCACTAATTATGAAGAAGTCCAAGCCCGCTCTTAACCGTGAGCACGGCTGATCGATCAGTTTTACACTCTGCAGAGTTTGCATACTTTACCCACGAGTCGTGATTCCCGTTTTGCTTCACACTTCCGGGCTATAGAGCTGGGGTCTCACTACAAGGCCTTTACAAAGCGCCTCCAAATCCGTATGCACCCACTAAGGTTTCACCGCTAACAGAGATTTCATCCACTACAGAGGCCCCCTCTTGTGCCACTTAACCGTCCACTAGTGCGTACAGAATATGAAGGACATCTAATTATTTAGCCAGGTCGTACCCATATAAACCTCGTGGTTGCACTGTTACGCCAGGTAACAGGCTTCACAAACCAGTCCTTAGGATCCCCCACAGGAACAACCACAGACCTGCTATGCAGCACCACCTCAAACTAACCATCCAGTTGGGATCCCTATACCATGTTACTACAAGATTACCATACCCAAATTCTTGCTATATAAATATTAGTGTAGATTAACCTTTACCCCTACCATAACAGAGCATATCTACCCTTTATTTCCCATGACTCATCAACGGTGACAAGGATAGTCATACAAAATCTAGTAAAACCCTAACCATGCGATTCCAAATTAGACAAGCATGGATCTAGAAAAATAAAAGCTACACTTTCCTACAATGGGACAAAGTGATTAAGGACACTTGACTTCGAATGTGAGTTGATCAAATTCCTCGAACGTCTGGTCCTAGAAGTTCACACACTGCTCGCCTCCTAAAGCAATCGCGCACATAGGAAACAAACAAACACAACATCTAAGAACAGTACACAAAATAGTAGCAATACACTATAAAAAAGTTACCAATGGATAGAACACGCTGCTACGATCACGGGAGCACAAGAATCGTCTTAAACGGAGCTCGTATGAAAAAGTTGTGAAGGTTTTAAGCTATAGGGGCTTTTCTGAAAAGGTGCAAGCGCTAAATTGTAAAAAAAGAATGTTCCAAGGGCTTATTGTAAAATTCAGTGACCTATTTGTAATTATACAAAAGTTTAGGGGGCTAAAAGTACAATACAGTACTACCAGGGGTATATTTGTGAAAACAAAAAAGTTTGGGGCTTAAATGTAAAATTACCTAATTTCAGAGAATAAGGGAATTAGTTTTTTGCTGAAAAACCTATTTATTGTGTCACAGAGACCTCATCCTACTAACCGGGCTCGGTGGCTGACGTGGCGACTTACGCGGCTGCTGACTTGGCTCAATTTGCTGACGAGGCCATGCCATGTAGGACAAAAGCGTCTGCATGGCACACTGACGTGGCCTGGGTGGCTGACTGGGATTAAGTGCACACGTGGCGTGATCTAACTTGTCACCGAAAGGGTATCCAGGCTTCTAATCTTAACCGCACGCGGGAGATCCGACAGCTCACTGCGATTGGGGAGGTTTAACGGCCGGTGGCGGCAGAAAGACGGCGGTGCCTCCTCAGGTCTCGCTGGAACATCACTGGCGAAGCGCGGAAACAAGCTACGGTCTACCAAACACGACAGGAAATGGCGCATCGAATGAGATGAAGGCGGGGAGTCTCACTGAGGGTTTTTCGACGGCCGGAGAGGTCTCTGCGGTGGTCGGCGACGGAGAGATGCGGCGGTGGAGGTCGGAGCTCGATGGTTTCTCCGCTACGGCGGTGGAGGAGTGAAATTAACGACCGGTGAAGCTCCCTCGGAGTCCTGCGGTGCCGAAGAGATGATCAATTGGCCACGGGATGCAGCGGTTAAGGCTATCGACAGCGAGGTGGCGGCGAAACTTACCGGCGCTCGGCGGGAAGGTTCGTGCGACGGCCGAACTGTGTCGATAAGCAGCGAAACAGGGTCCCCGTGCTTCGGTGAAGCTGATGGCAGCCTCGAACGCACCGGGAAGGACTCGGATGCGGCGGAACGGCGCTCGGCGAGCTCGGCAACAGCAATGGCTGCTCGGCGACGGGTGAAGGAGTGCGAGATGGAGGGCGCGGGGCTGCAGGCGCATCTTATAGTGTATAGGGCGTGCGTGCAGTTGCAGAGATGTGGGCGCGAGAGGTGGAACTGGCGCTAGCGAATTCGGATGACGCGGTGCGGCGGTTGCTGACGCGAGCACGGGTGCGGGCGTGAGCGCGGAAGAAGATGCTGATAGGCAGGGCTTGGCTGTCAGAGAGAGGGGGAGATGGGCTGTGCTTCATGAGCGGGAGAAATGGGTTGGGCCACGCCAAAACGGATGTCACAAACCTACCCCCTTAGGATGAATCTCGTCCTTGAGATTCGGAAAGATCGAGAAAGAGGCTGGGAAACTCTGCTTTTAGATCATCTTTTCTCTCCCAGGTCACTTCCACTTATGAGTTATGTTTCCACTGCACCTTGCACATACGGATCATTTTGTTCTGGGTAACGCGTTCAGATATTTCGAGAATCCTAATAGGGTATTCCGAATAGGAAAGATCCTCCTAAATATTTAGCTCCTCCATTGGCAGCTGCTCTTCCGGAACTCTCAGGCATTTCTTCAATGTGAGATATGAAACACATCATGCACACCGGAGAGCTGGGATGGTAATTTCGGTTGATATGCCACTTCCCCTCTCCTTTCCAGTATCGGGAATGGTCTAATGTATCGGGGTGCTAGTTTATCCTTGCCTTTAAATCTGCGAAGACCTTTGATTGGGGATACTTTGAGATACACGAAGTCTCCGAGTTCAAAGGTCATATCTCGATGTCGATTGTCTGCATAACTCTTCTGCCTTGACTGCACGGTCCGTATGTTGTTCCGAATCCCCTGCACTTGCCTTTCTGCATCTCTTAAGACTTTTGGGCCAAACACTTGGCTATCTCTGGTCTGATTCTAGAATAGTGGGGTTCTGCACTTCCTTCCATATAGTGCTTCAAAAGAGGCCATCTTTAAACTTGTTTGGTAACTATTGTTATATGAGAACTCCGCATAAGGGAGGTTCTTATCCCAACTCTTTCCGTTCTTTAAAGCACATGCTCTCAACATATCTTCTAGAATCTGGATGGTTCTTTCCATCTGTCCATCAGTCTACGGGTGGTAAGCTGAACTAAAG